>NC_036453.1:11966593-13166593 GCF_002775205.1 Xiphophorus maculatus | reverse complement strand
ATCCACAGATCCTTGATCTTATTTACATCCTTCCCCTTTTATCCTGTTAGTTTCTGTGATTTATATCCCGACTCTTCACACTAACAGTATGGTGAAAGTCGCATAAGAACAGCAGTCCTCGCTGCCCGGGTCGCTTCCTTCTGCTCTTTCAAGGCCGACAGAAATAAGGTTTTTTATTGACTGACAGGGAGCAGAGGAGCCATTAGACTGCAGGGCTGAGAGACAACCACGGGGCGATTTCAGTAACCGCGCTCTGCCCCGGCAGGAAGTCCCCTGATACAGATAAAACAGATAAAACAACAATCAGGGGAACGTATGTGTTGGTGTTCCAGGGATGTAATGTAGATTTTGCACATTTTTTTACCTCTTTCCTACAACAGGTCATTGTCGAAAGGGGGGCAAAAAAAGAGTAGTAAATGTCCATCAAAAAACTCAGAAATTTCTGAGCATGAAAAGTTGAAAACTTGCTAGAAATAAATCAAATTATGAAATTAATCTCAGAAATGTTCTAGAAGAGAACAGGGATGCTTTTGAGTTTCAAAAGGCAAAATTTAGACTTTTGGAAAATTTTCTGACTTTCAAAGTTCACAATTTGTCATTTCAAAATTAGAAAATTTTGAAATTTTCACATTTCAAAATGTTCACATTTTGAGTAGAAATTTCTCAAATTAATCTAAAAATGCAAATTATTTCTCAAGCAAATTTTCTAATTTTGAAACTGAAATTTTCTTGTTATTTCTAGATAATTTCAGGAATGTATCTCAAAATTTCTGAGTGTTTTTTGCGGAAATTTGCTCCTCCTTTTTCCACTATTCTGCAACGCTCTGATTAGTTGTTTGCTAAAAAAAAATAAATAGCTGAGATCAGTTAATGTTTTTCAAATATTTGCTGGCTTTAGCTGTTTGCAGGTGTTTGTCTTCGCTAACCAGGAACAGTCAGGACTCGACTGACGTTTTCAGAGGAAAATATGACGTAGCTGCTGTTGTGGAGCTCCTCCACCTCTGTCTACTTCCTGGAGGACGCTGAGCGCTCAAGTTTTAGTCCAACCCATTTTGCTTCACATTGTCTCTGCTTGAACAGATAAATATTTGATGTTGCACAGTTTGACAGCTCAGTCGTCCATCTTTTGAAATGACTTTGTCCCAGAGATCCGGGCGCCATTCGGGTTGGGCTCCACGCCGCGCACAGGAGGGCTCCTCCATTTTACCTCTACGTAGCACAAATGGATGTTGAGTTAGCATCTGGATGGAGGATGATGAATTAATCAGTGTGGGAGGAGAATAAAGTGACAGGTACTCAGCACCTAAAACCTTCCAGCTGAGCTGTACTAGTTCTGATTCGTGTAGATTCGGCCCGTAGGAGCCGCTCTGAACGCGACGCGGGGAGAAGACAGCATTGTTCAACTGTGAAGAGTTTTTTTTTTAGCTGATGGCAGATGGGAAAAGGAAGGATAGGCAGGAAATAAGATGGCAGCTCATTAATCAGCCCAATAACCGCACACTTTCTGCTAATTGGACCTTCTTCTCTGGAACCTTTCTACAGGTTTGTGCCCACATTGGAGCAGGAGACTTTGATTTTAAATTTAAAAGCATTTTAGGACTAAAAACATGAACTGAAGGATTGTGTGATGGTGTTGTTCACTGATTTGATCCTCATCCTGACGTTAAATGTATCTGAATCAAAACAACAAGTCGCACAACATTTACCAGATCAGCTGCTGGATTTAGTAGAAATTATCTTCCTGCATGTTAAATATAATATAATGTAATACAAATCCAACAGTCATAACACCAATGGTGTCCAAACTTTTTGTCACTATTCAGTTAGCAGCCAACTATTTAGTTTGCTAATTAAATGCTTATTTTGTTAGCGAGTTAAACATTTAGCTTCAAAAATAACTAGCTATGCAGCTAAATATAGCTAAATGTATTGCTGTATTTCCTGCAGGCAAACCCAAAGTGGAGCTGAGCTACGATAAGATGTACACCGTGACGAGCCGGGTGACGTTCGGCGTCAGTAAGGAGGACGACGGCGTCCCGGTCATCTGCATCGTGGACCATCCCGCGGTCAAGGACTTCCTGGCGCGCAAATTCCTGGACGTGCAATGTGAGTCCAGCAGCTTTGACATTTAAAACTGTGAAAAAAGCTTGTTTTTTTATCTCAGTTTTGTTTCCATAAGTGTTAAAAAAGGCAATCAAATACCTGTTTTCACTTCACCTCAGGGCTCCATGAGCAGCTCCACTTTTTAAAGAGGGGTTCTGTGGAAGCAGCATAATGCAGCAGAGAGCGTTAATTCTGCAGCTTCTGACAGTAGAAGAAGCTTTGAACACCGCTTTTGTTTTTAATAACAATGCTGCAGCCAATAAGTGTTGCTTCGTCCAAATATTCAGCACCGCCGTCCGTTGTTTACTGTAAAAATGGCTCCTTTCATGTGTTGAAAACAGATAGAGCAGAACCTAGTGGAAAACCAACCGGGCAAAAATTATATGTTTCAGTCTGGTGTTCAGATTTTTAATAAACCAGTTTTCATGTCTTTATCACTTCAAACTTTTGGCTTTTTTTAATTGTAACCTTGATTTTTATTTTTTTTATTGGAGGTGAAACATTTAAATACAAACCAAACAAAAATCCAAACGTGACTAGTAGGTTATATTATCCATCATCTACAGCTATGGTGGCACATTAGGGCCATTATAGGCAAAAGAAATTAAGAGAGGAGTGAATTTTCAACAAGGAACTCAGAAATTTTCAGATTAATTTCAGAAAGTTTCTAGAGAAACAAGGGAATGTATGAGCTTCTAAAATAAAAACATTTGCTAGGAAAAAAACTCAGAGAATCTCAGACATTTTCTAGAAAAACCTTTGCATTGCTGAGTTCAAAATTCAAAAGTCTTTTGAGCAAATACTCAAGATTATTTAAATTAATCTCAGAAATCTTCTAGAAGAAACTTGAATTTCAAATTGAAAAATTTGTTTGAAAAACATCAGAAACATTGAGATCAGCCTTAGAAATGTTATAGCATAAAAAACAAGGACATTTCTCCACTCCAAAAGTCAAATATTTGTTTCAAGAAACTCAGAAATTTTTAGACTAATCTCAGATATTTGATAAGAAAAACATAAAAATCACAGAATTTAAAAAGTCAAAACATTTCCTTGAAAAGTCTGCAATTTTGAGATAAATTTCAGAAATTGTCTAGAAAAAACTTGGAAATTTCTTGGTTTCAAAAAACCAAGAAATTTGATTTGACTTTGATAAATTTTAAACCTTTTGAGTTTCTTGGTGGAAGTTTCTCTCTCTACAGTGTCTCTTGTATGCCGTCGTACTCAACGGACCAGCTAAAGGAAATAAAGATGTGTTGAAGATCAAAACTCATCAGATTTCAGAGTCAGATTACATAAATATGAGGTTTCCTAAGCAGAAAAGTCATTTAAAAATTCAGTTCTCTTGAAGATTTAACATCAGTTCCATGTACCGGTGGAGATGCGACCAAAAGTGTCTGATTGCATAGAAAAAATCTTTGTCTGATCCGGAAAATCTTTTTGTTTCCATAATTATGAATGGATACACAAGGTTCCAATGCAGTCTGGGAACATCTGGAATATGATTCCAGATGTTTTCCAAATCTGAATATTATTAGAAAACAAATAAAGAAATAATATTTCTGATCAGAGTTTATAAATTCAGGACAATCCTGGAGGAGCCTCAGTTTTTCTCCAGTTATGTTTATGTCTGTAATTATTCATAAAATATAAACTGATCAGTTTCTATGATTTGATTTGCAGAAATGTTTTAATTTAGGGGCAGAATGTTTATTTCCCAGTTTTTTTTTTAAAACTTTGAATCCCCAACATTTGATCAAAGTTGTTCTCGCTGCGTGCGAGTCGCTCCCAGTTTGAGCTGGAAAACTAATCACCCTCCATCCATCAGGGATCAAACGGCAACACTCGCACTTTTGACGCGTTGCGAGTAAAAGAGGAACGCACCCCGGCGAGTTCGTCGACATCAAAGCGCCTCGGTGTCCAGAAAAGGACAACACGTAGACAAAAAAAGACGTCAAGCCTCTGCGGGGGGCCGGCAGCCGCTCCATAAAGAGAAAACCTGATGAGGTCGAACACAAAGGATCCACCAACCAACCGCTCGGAAATATTCACCACGATCAGACCAACTTCTGCAACTTTTACACCCTAAGGAGACGTTTTCACTCTCAGACCAGCCGAAAGAAAGTCCAAAATGTCTCACTGCTTTTTGAAAGCAACCAACTTCTAACTCTGGACGCATTTACTGTAGGACATGTGTTGTTATTTTTAAAGAATCACAATTTTCTTAAGCTTTAGGATTTAAAGTTAAGGTGAACATAAAACGCAGCTAAATTTAGCTTCTTTTTTTTCTCCGTGGGATGGAAAATGATGTAAAAAATCAAAAAGCACATAGATTCCAACCTAATGACAAAAAATAACAGACTTAAAAACATATTACTAGTATGTTAAAATGTTCTTTCCAACCGAAAGAATCATTTTACTCTCACATCCGCCAAATAAAAGTCAAAAATATCACACAACTATTGAAAACAGACAGCTTAGAACTTTAGATAAATCTACTATTGAAGATTTTATTTCTATTTTTAGAATTTAAAGTAAAGACAAACATAAAACGTTGCAAAAAGAAGATGTGTTTTTGTGGGATGGAAAATGATGTAAAAGTAGAAAAAAACAGATCTAGAGTACTAATACTAATAATAATATAATAATAATACTACAACATTGAGTTGTGAAAACTCAATGCAAATACTGTGTGAATAAACTTCTATAAAACTGTTAAAAACCTGCAATTAAAAAAAAATGTATTCACCAATTAGCGAACACAAAACAGACATTACAGACTAACAGGAGATTCAAGGATTCCTCAGACATGCAGAGTGTTAAAGAATCAATTAACACTCTGAGTGGGCTTTTGACGAAGGAATAAAATTATAACATGATGGAAAGCTCAGAAAAAGTTACTTTCACATGACACCGGCCCTTTAAGGCTGTCAGAGAAAGTCGGGCTAGCATAACTGACCTGCTTCCTGCTTTCTCAGTGTTGTTTTTATTGTTATTAAAACCTTGGTATCTAGCTGTGATACTGAAGATGATCTTCAGACTCTTTGTGTCATTTTCCAAATCAGAGCAACCTGGAGGCGCCGGGCGTCCTTCATGTTTACGGATCCGAGATGACAAGGTCAGACGAGTGGAAGCAGGAAAAAGTTGCCTCAGAGTCTGAACTGCATGAGGAAGCCAAAGGGCTGCTGAGCGGACGCTGGCGAGCCCACTGAGCTGGCGGCGTGCCCGCCAGCCGTCCATCAGCAGGAAGCGGACAGACGGACAAACGGGCTTTTGTTGTTTACGGCTGAGGCGGTCGGACGGCCTTTTGTGGAACTTTGCTGCTGTGGCTCAGGCCTGATTGAAAACGCCAGGATCAAACCGGAACGTTCAGGCCACAACGAGAACGGTTTACATCGCCAGCAGCAAGTTCTGATTCCTCCTCTCTGATCAAATACAGATATTTTTCTCTCTATGAAGAGCTGGATCAAATCTGAAATCTATTCCATTGTGTGTATCATAAAAAAAAAAGATGCATCCGGTACAGAGCTTCGTAAAAGTACGTACACCCCCTGAACTCGTCACCAAACACAGACTTCAGTGGATTTTATGCGATGAACCGACACAACGCAGGTGGAACAGGAGAGATCCATGTTCTTCTGGGGTTTGTTTTCACCAGCCCTGAACATCTACAGACCGAATCTTTGGTCCGTTCTTCAGGAAACAGCTCAAAGTCACTCAGATGGACACAGATTATTGGTTGGATTTGGGTCTGGACTTTGACAAGGCATTTTAGCAACAAGGCGACTCAAAGTTGTTTACATAAAAAAAAACATAAAACAAGAAGAAATATCTCTTCTCTTTCTGCAGGATGTCTCCTTTATGGGATGGTCATACCTCCTTGCAGTGGTGGGAACTCTTCTGCTAATGCGCTAACAGCAGAGCTAATTTTTAATTTAGAGCTTTTGCTATTTCTGCGCGATCATTTCTTATTTATCTCGGCAGCAGAGGCGATATTACACAGTGTGCACGAGAGAGCAGTCAGTGCTACACAGCTCCGCAGTAAACTGGTTCACACTGTTATCCAAAGACAAAACCGATTATTATAGAAGCTGCTGTTAGCACCTTATGCTAGCAGTTAGCATTCTATGTGTTTTTTTTATCTGTGTAGCTTTAGTTTTACTCTGAGACTATCAACATTTCCAAACGCCCCCATAATCCGTGATGTGCAAGAAGCAAGAAAACCAGAACATTTTGCTTAGCCTTCCTGTTATCTGCAGAAGTTCCTCTCTCTGTTGCTTAGAAACGTCTTGCAACTTTTCTGCTTCCTTTAATATGATACGTCCACAGTTTAAGTTTCTCTGGCTCTGAAGCGCCATCTTCTGTTTTCTGGTGGAATGTTTCCTTTTGCCGTTTGCAGGTTGACTTCTAGTGCGGCCCAGCTAACGTTCCGAGCCCTGAAGGTTTATCCCATGCTTTGGTTTGCGGTTCGTGTAGAATCCGTTTAGGATGCAGCTCCAGAACAGCCGTCCACGGTTCAGAGAGCAGGAAGTGTAAAGGAAAAACGCCTTGAATGTAATTTTATTGTTTATGTCAAGCTGATTCCACCGAGGTCAAGCTGGTGCTGCTTGTTGTTTTTGTTGGTTTGTCAATAAAGGTTCCTTTGAGCAGCATAAAATTGACCGCCTCTCACTCAATCGCAGCCAAGGCGAGTCATGGATGTTGCTCTGATTGTTGCATCTTTTGTTGTGTCTGTCGGGAACCTCAGATTGCTCACTCTGTCTGCTTGGAGCAGCAGCTTTTCCACACATTCTGCTCCACACGTTTCCCTTTAGCAGGACGCTAAACGTTAGCCGCCAGTTCCGCTTGAATGGGCTTCCTCATTTTGCTTTTCATCTTTTAAAGGATTCAGATTCTCCATCGTCTTTCTTTTCGACCTAAAACCAAAACTTTGTCGATGTCCTGCTAAAAAAAACATCTTTTTGCGAAAGCCCCCCACACAATTTTGCAGTTACAGTGTTTCTATGAAACAGGAAACAAACTTAAAATCATATGTGAATAAATTTCTTCAAGTTAAAAAAAAAACATGCAGCACCATCTTGCTCCTACCACTTCCTGGATTTTTTCCCACCAATGACTTGTATGATGTGGAATAATGTTTCCTTTGTAATTTTGTAAAAATAAATAAATTTAAAAAACACCTCTCTGCAGGGCAAAAACTTTTTTTTTTCAAATTTATTTTCATAATTCCAAATTGTTTGATTTTTTTGGTAAATAAAAATGCAGCTAATCTTTGTCTCCAGAGTTCAGTAATCTTGGTGTATTTGCTCAACACAAGAATTTTGGATTGACTTTGCATGATGTGATTTTTTGTTTGGACTGTACATAAAGTATGCGTTTTGGAGCCATCAGACCTTGTGGGTCTGTTTTTTTTTCCCCTTCCTGTGTCTTTTTCTTCTGAGTCATACAATCTTTTCTTGTTTTTCTCTCGTTGTTTCAGACAAACCAGAGGTGAAGATCGTGGTGGAATTTCCTCAGGGTTTGACAAGAGAAGGAGAAAACCTGGAGCTGACGTGTCAAGCCAAAGGCAAACCCCAGTAAGTCACTTTCAAACACTTTTTTCAACCAATCATTTTCCCAGGGGGGCCATGGCCCCTTCTGCCAACCCCTTGGAGGTGCCACTGTTCTAGGCTGCAGGGTTTCTGCCGGATCTCAGATGATCTGAGATGAGAACGATTTTTACACATCAAAGTTCAAACTGAAAACCACCAACAAAGCGTGGAGAGAAAGCTTGGATTGGATTGGCTGAAGAAAAGGAGTCATTGGCACAACCTGTACATCCATCCATCCATCCATCCATCCATCCATCCATCCATCCATCCATCCATCCATCCGTTGTTTAGCAACCTCCAGTGACATCATCTTAACCACGTTTTGACATGAAAACGGCTCAGCTTTGTTTCAGTGAAACTCCCCACTGAAAAACTGAGTGTAGTTTAATTTATTATAAAGTATTAAGCACATTGATCTTAATATGGTGTTTAAATAACTCGCAGCAAAGTCATAGCAGGCCGCATGAATCTTTCAAGTTTAGCGTTATTTATTAAGCTTTATTTTCCTCTTTCTTGTTGAAGTCGGGGACGGTTTTCTTTTCATCTGGAAAACCTCGAGGCAGCAGCCGTTTAAGTAAAAATGACGCCATAAAATAAAGATTTTTCTGAGGAGCACGGTGAGAAGTTTTCTGTGTTTTACCTTGAGTTATTTCTCTGACATACTTCTGCGCGCCAGAGCTGAATCATTCTCCGACTCGGGGAGGAAATTATTTTTTTCCTCTCTGTATAGGAAGCAGTTAATATTAAATAACTCAGCACGCAGCTGCTCAGTACGTACAGTATCTGTAGCAGCTCATAAAGGAGATAAAATATTTCCTCTGTTCCTCTGGGTCTACTGAGTGAGAATCTATCACATGCTGGCCTTAATACCCAACTCTAAACTGTCTGCTTCACTCTGCTGCTCCACCGCATTTTCTGTGTTATTTCTCAGCATTTTCTACCTAATTTTCCTGCTTCATGGTCATTTATTGAGTTTACTGACAGCCTCTGAAACCTTCAGAAGCTTCACTTTTTGTTTTTAAATCCTGCATAGAGTAAGATTTTTATGCTTTGGGCATGCAACCTCAACTTGCAAAAAGAAATATGCAAAAGTTACAGTTTTAATGTCCATTTGATGCTCCTAAATCAGCGCTATTTGCCCACATTTTAATGAGACATTATGCATGTATTTATGGAAAAGGCTTCACACATTTATGTATATTTGTGTAAATTACATCCCAATTAAGAGTCGTGTCTTTCATGAGTTAAATATTGTTCGCTAAACTAGTGGTAACTTTTACTAAGCTTGTTTTTAATTCGTTCAGCTGTCAACACTGTATTTATACCATGAAATGCTGCTGCTGTTGAATTAATAATTGATAATCTATGTTATTTTTTGATAAAGTTGCACTAAAGCTCTTTGTTTTGACGGTTAATCACATACAGCAAGTTTTCATGAAGTGGTTTGCAGTTTAGTTCAGTTTCTTCTCTTTGATAATTACAAGCGTACAGCATGTTCCCATGAAGCTCTGTTATATTTTCATATTAATTTAGTTTTGTTTAGTTCCAATGACTAACACCTCAAGCAATTCCAAATAAATATTGAGTGTATTTGGACTTCTAGTTGCTGAAACTTAGACAAAAAAAAAATCTTTAAAGCCAAAAAATAGGAAACTACAAACCTGTTATGTGATTTACAGATTTGCGCTCTGCTGAAATCTGACTCTTTTGCTTATTTTTAAGTCATATGTTGTGTGGACGACTAGCAACCTAACTAGTTAGCAAGTACAGCTAGTTAGCAGCCACTGCTGATGTAAACACAGTTAATAACCAAACACAGATCCCTCCTTCTTAGCAAGCGAGTAGCGACAGTCTACAGATAACTGCGTCAAGCTGTTGACGTTACAGCAATCCCTCTCATGGAGCAATGGCACATGGCGACAGTTGAAATGAACAACTTCCATTTAACAGGAAGGACCTGACAAAAAATCTGGTTTGATTTTAGATTTGCAAATTGGTAAATAACCGATTTAATATTGTTGCTGTGGCCGATAACCGATATTTGCCAATATTATAAATATTTTATTACCATTTCGAAACCGTTGGGGAAAAAGAAGAGCCCAGAAACAAACGGCAACCAGATAAAGATAAATAAATTATTGAACCGATTCCGATATATTAAAAATTACTAATATTTTCCGGTACCGACGTTAGTGCCGATATATCTTTCATCCGTAAAACAATAAATCATAATTGCTGGTATTTACTAATTGTTACATAAGCTCCTGGTCTTTCCATCTGTGACCGTATTTTCATTTTAAAGGAAAAAATTGCAAGTTAAAAATTGTCAATTGCACAATTAATGAACTCTCTGCAGCTTTAAAAGCATTCAGCATCCATGTTGATCAAAAAGCAAGTTACATTTTTAACTTCTTTAACGTGACAGCCAAAAGTTTAGCAAGCGAATTTTTAGGACCTCTTCCTCCAAACTTCAAAACAAAAATCATCCATCGCCTCTTTAAACGTTTTCAAAAGGATTTTCCATCGAGGACGTGAATGCATAAACAGTTTTGATAAATGCAGCTAAATGTTGAGTTGCAGCAGAAACAGTTGAATCTTTTTTTCCCCTTCATGTTGGAAACTTACTGAGGCTTTCATTGGTGATAACTGATTCCTGCAAATGTCTGTCGGTGTCATGTGGAAGCTCCTGCCCGTCTCTCATTAGGCAGCCATTTCGTACGTATCGGTGGCGAACGCAGGTGTTGGTTTGCTCAGATGACAGGTCTGTGTGATAGGAGATGTAATGGAGTGCAAATACAGCCATTAGCGAACGGGGGAGAATAAAAGAGCGAGCGCCGCGGGCAGACGTCCCGCTGGACGGTTGAGGCCTCCGTATAGCTGGCAGCGTTTGTGTCGCTCCTGTTAATTTGTTGACAAGGCCGCTCAGATCTAAACAGAACAAAACAATCATTGGATGATGGCGGAGTTGTGAATATTATATGAAAGTGACCTAATGAGAGGAGAAACTGCGGCAAACAGAAAAACACAGAGAAGTCATGTTGGTTTTAAATGTCATTTCAAGGCAATTTATGAAATAAGAACAAGTTAATTTGATCAAACATTAACTCCAATTGATCCCAGTTAAGAAGTCGTGCATTTACTGGAGTACTTTCTACAGATTCCATCTAACATATAATTGCGCAATTTGACGTTTTGAAAATAAATTTGCTTAATGGAAACGTGCCAAATTCCTAAAAACAATTATTTGATTAAAAGATGTCGGCGCCAGGATGTGCTGACTAATTGGTTTATTTTGCAAAACTGCAATGGAGTCAGTTTTTTCGCATCACATGATCAACAACAGGATGTTACTACTGGCGAAAACCACGAAGAAGACGACAGCATGCCGTGTTGAATGCATGTTTTTGAATGACTTGAGCAAAGGTGTTAACATAAGATTTTAATTTCTTATTTAATAGAAACATCGCAATTGTGAAATTGTGTTGTTTTTTGGGGGTGGGGGGGTTTACATTAGTGGAGTGTTGGCAAAGTTTTGCACACATTTGTAACAGAAACACAGCAAGTTAGTGGCTTCATGTAGAACTGTGTACCTGAACCACCTGCATCATTTACAGAGCTCACCTGTGCTGTGGCAGCACCATGCTGTGGGGATGCTGTTCTGTCTTCATTTATCAACAAAATTAATCAACAATTTAAGTTCAGAGCCTCCTTTAAATTATTGAATAAGCAGATATATTTATTCAATAACTAAGCAGCAAATGGAGCTGATGCAGATGGAGATTTTTTTGTGCTTTTCTTTATATGAAAACAATAAGTGTATTTTTTTCTCTTTAGTTAGCCATGTTGGGTTTTTTTTGTTTTTGTTTTGTCGTCGTAAGAAGGACCAGAAATCCCCAGTGACCTTTTGCTCAAAAACAGACCCAATAATTATATTGGGCTAAATCCAGTAAAGGGTTTTCGAGGACAGTTTTTTTTGTTGTTGTTTTGTTTTTTGCTGGGAATAAAATAAAACTGATATCCTGACCAACAAGTTAGGAAACTGTACAACTCAGACTTTTTTTTTTTTGGACCTTTAAAATTAAAATACATGTTAATTTGTTGCGGACCAGGGAAAAGGAAAATAATTCACCAAAATGTTATTGAGCTTGGAAATAAAAGTTTTGACATCACCGCATTAAAATATTTGTAAGTAAAGCGTCAAATGTCTAAACCTTTATTTAATGCGGAAAAAAATATTCATATTTTCATTCATTTATATATATTTTTTAAATAAAAACTCCTCAAAATGATTTTTAATCAGTTAAAATCCAGGTGAGCAGGACGAAGTGAAATTCAGCTGAAACCTCCAGCTTTATTCCAGACATCCTAATCTGGAGCTGCCAGGGCCGGTTTTTATTCTGTGATCTGCTAACGCGGGACACAACATGAACACACAGACACAAAACACACAGATCAAAACATCATGTGCCCCAACACACACACACACACACACACACACACACACCCCAACCCCACCGACCCCCACGGTTTTCAAACTTGGCATCGAGACAAGCGCTCCCTGTATTCATTTTCTAAAGATGAAAACACAATCAATACAGTGAGCCGGGAATTGGAAGTCATTTTCATTAGAGCTGCTGAGAGTTGTGTAGTCATTACAGCAGATAGCGGCGCCGCGCCCGGCTGCAGGCGGCCATTTGTATTCCAGACGCCTGCCCTTCCTCTCTCCTTGCATCCCCATCTTACCTCTTTGGTCTATCTCTGTCTATCAGCCTCCACTGAATTCATTTCAGCTTCTCTCACAACATCCACTCCACCTATAGACTATCCGCTCCATCAGAACTTATATTTTTCTTTACTTTTCTTCTGTCGGCCATTAAACACACATGGGCTTTGCTTGTTTTGCTTCGGATTCTTTTTGGGTTGAATTTTTTCCCCGCTTCATCTTTTATTATTTTTTCTCCACTTCTTCGATTTCTGTGCTTGATCCCCACCAAATTTGGTTTCAAAGGGAGGGAAGCAACTTAAAACGCTGCAACAAAATGCAACAAGAGAGGCCATCAGCGCGCGCTCAGGGGAAATAACGGGAGCTGGCAGCGGCCTCTGGAAGCTGCTGCAGCCAAATGGAGATGTTTTTTGTCTCCTTCCCCCCTCCCCAACCCGCTGCTACTCAGGGTACTTGGAGCTTATTGTCATAAAAATGGAATAAACCACCCCGCTACTCAAGAAGAAACCAGAACAAAGGCTGACGCTTAATAGTTGCCCACCTACACAGGTAAAAATATCAATGCAAGACGAAGCTGCTGCAATTAGTAGCATTCATTTAACACAAGAAAACAATTAGATTTAAATTCATTAGTCTCCATAATAACCAAACTCTTTTTAGAATTGATCAAAACTGTGTCTGGAATAGACCTATTTTGGAAAAAATGTAGCAACAGAAAGGAAAAATAAACGTTTTACCCATCAACAGGGTTCTATAAGTGACTTTACTTCCAACATGAGAAACATGTCTTGTTATAAGTTAAATAATTTGAAAACTAGAAATTTCTCATTTATCTTTCTAAAAGGTTACTAAGTTAGTTTTGTCTTATTTTAGGTGCTCTAAGATGTTTACATTAGAAACTAAACCAAAAATACTTGGTAAGATTTTGTGTTTTTACAGTGTATGTTACACATTTACAGTAGTATAGTGTTGACCTGTTGGTATGGATTTCTCAAACATGCATGACAGAATCAAAGCAACTCTCCAGTTATGTTTTTCATGAGTGAATAACATTATAACATGATATAAAGCTCAAAACAGTCGATTTTACATTTTACTGCTCCTTTACAAACATGTCGGCCAAGTCTGTGTGCGCGCAGCTCTGGAGTCAGGGAGGTGACTGCGTATATGGCTGTATGTGTTGTGCAGTGGCTGCTGGAAAAGACAAGTGATTTTTTGTTGACTTACCATCCAGAATCCACTTATCACATTCTTATTGGTTGTGCAGGAGGCTCCACTTCTGCTTTTCATAGATGTACGGTTGTACAATTGTGCATCTGTTTGCAGTCATTTTCATGTGTGAGTGTAAACGTGGAGTTGGGGGGCGTGGCCAGCAGCAGCTTATTGGGATTTAAATTGACAAGATGCCCTAAAACGACTCAAAGTAGGAACAACAGAGCAAACTAAAATCTCAATTTCTAAGAATGATTTTGTTCAAAAAATAGACCGGTTCTGCACTGTTCAAAGGATGCACATAGGTCAGCTTTAACCTGAGTGAAGTTGGACCGCCCACCTTCTTCAGATCTATCAAAATTGGTGCCAACTCCACTGTTTCAGAGGAAGTTTGAAGTCTTTGCAGGCGGTCAAATGTCGAAGAAGCTAGGGACGTTCCACAGTTTATTCAACAACCGTCTTCGGTTTAGCTGACGGGGGGCATCCAGGCCGATGGTTGAGGACCTCCAGCGTCTCTTTGTCCTCACTGTTTCCTGACGTTCCCTTTCCAGGCCACAGCGGGTCAACTGGCTGAAGGTGGATGACGACGTCCCGTCCCACGCGGTCATCACCGGCGGCGATCTCTACATCGAGAACCTGAACAAGTCGTACAACGGGACGTACCGGTGTGTGGCTTCCAACCAGCTGGGCGAGTCCTTCGACGACTACGTCCTCTATGTCTACGGTAAGCTGAAACGCCAAACCTATGACGTTTCTGTGATTCATGCAGGTTTTTTCAAGTCGTGAACACTTTGCTCAATTTAAGCCAGTTTTAGGAGACTGAACATGAACAGCAGCATAATTAAATGTAAAACACTGAGTGATTTATGAGGCCGCTAAGCTGTTAACACAGGTGCTCATTTGTCGCACTAGGAGCATACTAAACACTCTGCTGGCATAATTCAAGAAATGCGACTTGACTTTAAAACAAGGGATCTGTGGATATATTAACAGCTCACTGCTGAAGTCTGGCTGCTTTATTAACCACACCGTTGATCCGCTCTGCACCTTTCTTTAGAGCAACACGGATGACGCAGGAATCCTCTTCCTGTTTCAAACAACAGTTTCACATCAACTGTTCCTCTTAAACACTCACTTACTTTAATGAAATGAAAACATCACCGGTGATGCCAGGTTAAGTCAAAAGTATCCACAGACCTAGAAAAAAAAAGTATATATAAAACTAAAATTTGCCACATAGTCACCTGATTTTTTTACTTTTTGGTTTTTGTATGAAAATGATGTTATTTATCATAGATCCAAAACATGAAAAAGTTTTTTCTGTATTAAAACAAAGCCATCTAGTTTCCAAAATCCTTTTGGCTCATTTGAACAAATTTTTTCTCCGTTACAAGAACAGGACTTGGTGTTTTCTGTATTTAGCCAAGTTTAAGAAATTAAACAAAACCCGCAAAAGTTTCAGGATAGATCTGGTTGTACTTATTATACACGTTTACTTATAAAAAGACAAACACTTTGTGTCATACTTAACATTTTCCATTGCAAGAAAAGTATTTTTGCAATAATTTTACCCTGATTAAAAGTCTAAGTTTTAATAAATAAATCTGTATCATATTTGAAGTGCTGTTGGGGGCCACAAAAAATCTGTCCAGGTCTCATTTCCTGTGGAAATTGTGCCACAAGGCGACAGTCACAATTTAACGCAACACAAGAAAGTTGAGACATTTTAAAGGTTTGTTGCTTTCTGCTGTGGTTCGTCGCTCTTTGTGTGTCGAGTCCAGAACGCGGCAACCCTGCTCAGGAGAGGCTTTCAGCTCAAAACAATAGATTCATCTGCTTACGGGATTTTAACACGTTAACATTTTTAGATTAATTGCACGCGTTAACACGTTATTGTTGACAGACGGAATGACTCAAAACACAAAGTTAAATAGAACCTAAAAGTTTGCAAAGTTGAACATTTTCATTTATTTATGAATGCATTCCCAACCTAAAACCCTCCAGCTGAAAAACGGTTTAGGATTCGGTTATTATGGATTTAGTTGTCATCCTAAAGAAATAAAAGATTCTCCTTACACTCTTTCGGTAGTATTTGAATTAATTACAGTCAGAACTCTTTAATTGTTCACTCAAGAAATTCCTCTGTTTTGAAAGTTCTTAAAGGGGCAGTATGATTTAAAATCATTTAAAATATATATTTTTTTAGCTTTCCGACATGTTATGATGTTATTCCCACATCAAAAACATACCTGGACTGTTGCCTTGACTATTTAATCTCCATGGCAACTGTTCAGCTGTACAAAATACCTGGGTGAACCTAGCTCCACCTGTGAGGCGTAGCTCCTCCCCCACTCAGCTCCTTCCGACTAGCCAGCAGCAATTAGCAAACAGCTGGTGGATCTGCTGAGCTCATTGTAGGAGCTGCTGCTCAGAGCAACGCTGGTAAAAACGTTGCTAAAGGGTTAATAGAGGAGCCATGTTGGGATGACTTCCTGGAGGCGGGGCTTCAGAAAGAGCAGGCACTTTTAAAGAGACAGAGACCCAATGTCAAGGCGTTAAATTAGGAAATCAAATTTCTTTTAAGTCATATTTTATATAGAGAGCATTTCTATAATAACTCTTCTTTTTCTTGGTTTTGAGCAGTGCTCTCCAGGCAGCCTGCACAGCTCTATAAACCGCTTTGAGATAAATATCCCACAACCCACTTCCACAGCCGCCTGAAGCAAAGAGATCGGCCGATACCGTGAGCAAATAACAGCTGATAGTAAAATGTTGTTTCCTCTAATGCTGAACCTGACTTCATACGGTTCAGTCTCTGATGAGATTTCATGTTTAAAAACATCGGCTCAGAGGCCATATTGTTTCTTTTCATTACATCTTGATGCAAGTCAGTTTAGATTTATTTATAAGCTGTGATGTTTCATCCAGGTGAGGAAACACGACTTTATTTTTCTTCAATCCCATGTTTGTGTCGACTTCCTGCCTTCCTCCTCATCGCGTTATCTCTACATGCCTCTCTGCTGTTGATACCAATAACATTTACTCCCCGAGCCGAGCATTACGCTCTAATGTGCTCATTTTCCCCCGACCAAAATTACTTCCCAATCACTTTTTGGTGGAGCCCGAGCCGACGGAGAAATTATACGGCTGCTATTGTCGGAGGGGAATTAGCGGAGTGGAAAGGTTTGGGTGGAGAAGTGATGGATGCCGGCTGGGTGAACGTTACTTACAGCGGGCTAATTACGTCTGCAGAGGCGCCGCCACAAATCAGAGCGCTCTAAGCTAGCGCTAGGTCTCTGCAGCAGCAGGTAAACCATATTGAGGTGAAAACTAAGCATTCAGTTTGACTCTGCTTTAATTTAATGGTTCACAGAGTCGCTAAGACGCCGCAGCTGCAGAGACGCATGCATGCACTGCGCTTGAACTCGTGTGATTTATTCATGCCGGGGTCGAGCCGAGGTCGCCCGTAACCGTCCTGCCACAACAAATCCACTCCGACGGCTTCTCTCCGCAGATGTTTTAAAACATTACTGCACAAGAGTTCACTTTATGCTTCAGTTGGAGACTTTTTAGTAATAACCTGGATTTTTAACGTCTACATGTAGGTTTTTCCATTCTGTTTTAATTGAAAATCTCAGCAAAATTGAATAAGAGCATCGGTTTTCATGAAACACGTAAATATTTTACTCATTTTGCTCCAAAATGTTGTCATAATTGGATCAGGGAAAGGACCATTGCGGTTTAAAATGTTCTTATAGCAGCTCCAAATTTTGGACGAAAGGAAATAGTAAAATATGGGGGAAAAAAATGATTCTTGCACAATCTGACATGGAGCACAATCACAGCAGATTTGTCCGTTTTCAAAACGTCTCTGAAAATGAGGAAATGTTTCTCCTCTCTGTTTACAGAAAAGCTGAACCTAAATCATTTTTGAAGTCTGTCAGCTGCTTCAATCCCTAAACCGTTTCACAAACATGAAAAGAAATCCTGTCGGGCGTCGGGGAAACATTTTTTAGTTAAAAAACGTGTTGAGCTTCGGGTTTTTAATCATGTAAAATATCAGTAATACGTCAAAAGGCATCCGTTTATGTTGGTGTGAATCTGTTTGTCACCAATTACAGCGAACCTAGCGGCATTAAACAGCAGAAAGCAATCTTCCTCCTTAGTTTGCATGGAGATTGAATTTTGAAATCTGCTGCCGTCTCTCTGAGAAACAGAAACCCCGACGGTGCAGAAAGAGAGAGAGGAGCCACCATTAAAACCAGTTCAGACCCGCTTCCTCCCAGTATCCCTCCATGTTTCTCTATGCAGTCATTTAGGATCAAGTCAGACCCAACATTCGCTTGTGAAAGAGGAACAAAGATGCTGTTTTAAACCCCCATTTTAGTAAACGGGTAATCTATCGATTATTCTGATGATTAATCAAGTAATCGAATAAAAAATATGATAAAAGTAAATATCTTTATCAGCCCAAATTCTCGTTTCTGTGCGTCCCTAACATTTACAGTAGTTCACTTTTTAAGTCAACCTGGAAACAAAATCTGAAATCATAAGATTAAAAAAAAATAAAAACACACAGAAATAATCAACCTTCCGAAACACATGGCCTAGTCAGGCATAATTTACTGGAGCTTCGAGGCGGATCATTTTAATAATCCAGGTCCATCGCTGCTGTTGGCAGATGTTGCCTGTGTGTCAGATTTATGGGCGTACCAGAAACAAGCAAATACAAAGGTTCTGTTTGGAACTTCTGGATACAGGAAGGCAGTAAAATCTAGATCAATTGTGTAAAAAACTGCGCGATTAAGAAATCAAAACGAACACAACAAAATAAATTCAAAGTTGGGATTGGTACGTTGACTATTGTTAAACGCAGCCTTGTGAAGGTAGAAAAAACAGTGGATAAGATTAGTTTCACACATGAGTTTCGATCATCGATCACGAAACGGTCAGTCAGTGCATACCTAAAAACGACCCTGTAGGGGAAAGAGCTACATCACCGTGCACAATGCCTAATAGTTGAGTCCACCAGACTAAAGCAACCCAAACAGTTCAGATTTTGTGCCTCAAAACATGATGTATGTTTTCAATTATTGCCCAGCACTTGAGCGCAGCCTCCACATTGATCTCCAGTGAGCGCCCAGCAGCAGCTGCCTCCCAGCTCTCCCACCATGAGAACCAAAGTCCAGCGTCCAGGGCCAGCAGCTCGCTCTAATGCGTCTGATTCCAGACCGCTGTGACCCGCAGTGATGGAGAGCACCCCCAGTCCGCCTGACACTAACAACGTTAACAGGGACGGCGGCTCAGTCTGCAGCTCTCACTGCATCTTTGCTTCGCAACGATCATCACAGTTTTCCTCTCAAACCAGGGAGAGAATCATCCTGAGGGGCCTGGGGAAGTTAACGGCCTCCCCGCTCCTTCAGCTCCGCAGCTTATTGCCCGACATCACAGCGTTTTCCTCTCAGTCACCTCCCCACTTACCGCGTCTCCATTTGAACCACCAGGCAGTTTGCTCTCAGTCGCTACTGTTCATCTCATAACAGCAGATGGAGCTGAAATTCAAACGTGGAGAAAAGATTATCCAGGTGATTTTGGGTCGTCTGTCATTTTCCTTTAAAGTTGTTGACTAGAAGAAAATCTGGTACATTTATGTTCATTTACCAAGAGTCGGATTTTTCGATGGTTTTTGTGCAGGAGAAAATACTGTATATTCTATAGAGAATCGATTTTAGTCTGCTTACATTTTTGTAAAATTATATTTTGAATAATTCTTTGATATTTTTTATTAAAGAAGAAACAGCTAAGCTCACCTAAAACAAACATATTTAAATATAAAGTGATGGAGTTTGATGTAGCATGGAACCTTACTGAATTGTTTTAAATACATTTTGTATTTGTTTACAATTTTTTTATTTAAACTGAATCTTTAGAACATTTGGTTTCTGAATTAAAAATAGTTTCGGAATTGAATCATAGGGAAAAAATTTTTTTTCCTATGATTCAATTCATAGGAATGATTCACCATTCCTATGAATTGAATGATTCATAGGAATGATTCATGAAGCGCCAGACACTGAAAGATTCACATCTCTAATTGTTGCAGCATTTTTAAAAGAGTTATGGCCAATGATCTGAGTTGGATTGTGCAGCAACCTGGATTGTACAAACTCTTTAATTTATTTCTATAAACAGAAATAAATATGGATATGTTTTAGCATAAATGCATTCATAGTGTCTGATTTTAAATGAACGGTGTCAGTGCAGAGAAGCTGCTGTTTGCTTCGGGGCAACACTTTAAAGACCAGGTCCTTTCTGACAAGGGCGTTGTGAATTGGAAAAGAGATTCAGTCTTTTATTTAATCAGAGTTTTCTGAAACACCGGAGTGTGAAAATGTCATTTCACTTCTTCATTCAGAGAACAAATTTACTGCCTAAAAACTGCTTTAAAGAAATGCAGAAAAATTATATATATATACATACACACAACAGACGACGTGCTGAAA
This sequence comes from Xiphophorus maculatus, assembly GCF_002775205.1. Classification (NCBI taxonomy): domain Eukaryota; kingdom Metazoa; phylum Chordata; class Actinopteri; order Cyprinodontiformes; family Poeciliidae; genus Xiphophorus; species Xiphophorus maculatus. The sequence continues at coordinate 13,146,461 of NC_036453.1, read as the reverse complement.
TTCACAAAAAGTAAAGTCCTTTGTCTGAAAGCACTTTACAAAAAAAGTAAAGTGCTATCCGGTTACCTAGCCGGGGTTGCTAGGTAACCGGCAGTGCTGCTGATTTGTGACGCTACATTCCAGAGGTTTTAGAAACCGCTCATTTTCTATGGAGCTACATTGGGGCCATAAAGTTCGTTCAAAACAAAAAGAAATTGAAAGCGAAGAAGAAAAAGATTTGAAGGTTCGGCCTGATTGCAGACGCGGCGTTTCTTTCAGTCGCGAGTGGGAACGTTTCCCGTCAGGTCGGGTCTCGGCGCTCCCCGCTGCCCGGCGCGACGCCTTGATTCATAACTCTCATCAGTAAACAAGGCCTGATGACTCAGCGGGGGGAAAAGCACATTCCCGTCACAATCTGAAAGTCGGTGAGATTTTACAGAGCTTTTTCTCCCGACCATCAGAGCCAGATCACCGGACCGTTTCTCAGAAGTCGCTGAGAACTTCTTGTTTTAATGGGATCAAACTGATCTTCCATCCAGCTTCCCATCTGATCACTTTTTTCCCTCCAAACTGGTCTGAGCAGTGGCGGTGGTCTGATGCGTTGAAAACATGCTACACCGGAGCGTAGCCTGAATACTGATCCATTACACCTGAAGGCAATCCTGCAATTTTAAATTTCGCTTCAGGCGGAGTTCTAAGAGGCTACACGGCCGTCCCTGGCTCCTGTTTGGATGTCCTGATTGGCTTTATAAAACAGCATAAACTATAATATTCCAATAACTAACAAGTGTGAATTTGTCATTAGCTGTGAACATGTTTTTCCCTGAAGGAAGACGGTTTTTAAATCACGTAGAGCCGCTGTGCCCCCAGGGAAGATATTAACAACAGCTGCATTACTCTTATTATCACCAGAATAAAACTCGGATGGAAAAAAAATATATATTTGTGTTCATTTCAGAGAGAAGAAAAAAACGTGTTTTTAAAACATTGCCAGTTAGAGGAAATCGTGTAAAAAAAAAAAAAAGCGTAAAGTTCCCATCTGGATGTGAAAACAAACAGAAGAAACAGAAGATTTGTTCTTTTGTTCCTAGATGGTTTGGAAAAGTCTGGAATTACCTTTTATTTTCCAGATCAGAATAATATGTTTCCTTCTAGTTTATGAAACACAAAATTTTACCAAGGCTCATGCAGAGATTTATGTTAAATTTCAAGCTTTGTCTCAGATTTACCACAGCACATTTTCATTTTAATATTTGACCCAACGTTACTTTAGTTTAGAAATGTAGCTTTAGCAGCTGTTTGGAGTCTAAACTCTTTACAAATCAGGTTTAACTGATAATTTAGTTTTTTAAACTGTGTTTAAAATGTCAAACCGACCGCTGAAGCTGTTAGCTTTGCCATTAAAGTGAAATGTCGAGCTCTGAAATGCCAGTTTTAACGTTGTCTTGTTTCATTGTAGTTGGGCTTAAGATCTAATTAATACTCTAACAGATTTGAGATTAATACTCAAAAGTGCAGAAAGTTATAAAAAAAAAAACAAATAGACTGTTGTATAAATTTAAAACGTTTTGAGATTTTGCTTTAGAAAATGTTTAAGAACCCAGTCAATAATAACAGAAAGGGTCTGTTCATGTCTCTGACCAAACATTTTCATGCATTAATGTTTGTGTCTTACAGAAAAAAACATTTACATTCATTTTTTTTCTTTCAGATTTATTTTTGATACAAAATAAACATTTAAAGTGGCTTCATTATCATTTATTGTCCAACAACAATAAACTTGGAGACAGAACAGAGATGAGTCACATCCATCCATCCATTTACTGCAACTCACTCTCAACCTCAGTAAAGATGCTTATGGGCCTTAAAATAAATGGTTGTCATGGCGACTTAACGGTTGGCTTTGGAGGTGCCGCCCCAGGCAGTGGGACAGGGGATGGAGAGACCTTTCACCGGTCCTGGATCCACAACAGAACCAGCTACCATTCACCCTGACTCATAAAGTCAATCTGAAGTTGCTAAGCAACATCCAGTTGAAGCCATTACACTCTGTACCCAAAATGCATTGGTGTAGTTTTACAGTAAAATCTACTGATGTCCTGCATGTTTTCTGACCAAAGCTCTCTCTTAGCTAAAATCAGCAGTAGTTAGCAATACTCACCAACTGAAACAATGATTAACTCTGTTCCAAACAATCACTTCCTGAAAGGCAAACCATGCAGCGTTACTACCACACCATACTACCTGAAATATATCACAGGTAGGTGTGTAATAATAAATAAGACTCTGTTGAAGGTGAAATACTATGTTGTAGTACATGTTAATGCTAACTCGTTAAGCTCGTTAGCTTCTGCTAAATACCATGTTAACATAGCACTTTAGTGTTAGCTTCTGCTAAATACCATGTTAACATAGCACTTTAGTGTTAGCTTCTGCTAAATACCATGTTGATGTAGCACTTTAGTGTTAGCTTCTGCTAAATGCCATGTTGATATAGCACTTTAGTGTTAGCTTCTGCTAAATACCATGTTGATGTAGCACTTTAGTGTTAGCTTTTGGTAAATATGATGTTGATGTAGCACTTTAGTGTTAGCTTCTGCTAAATACCATGTTGATGTAGCACTTTAGTGTTAGCTTCTGCTAAATGCCATGTTGATATAGCACTTTAGTGTTAGCTTCTGCTAAATGCCATGTTGATATAGTACTTTAGTGTTAGCTTCTGCTAAATACCATGTTGATGTAGCACTTTAGTGTTAGCTTTTGGTAAATATGATGTTGATGTAGCACTTTATTGCAGTGTTGTATAAAGTACTGAAATCTCAGAGTCAAGTAAAAGTAGAAGTACCTCTCCAAAATACGACTTTGGTAAAAGTCGAAGTCACTGACTGAAATGTTACTTGAGTTAAAGTCTTAAAGTATCTGAAACTTCTTGTACTTAAGTATGGAAATTACTGTAAAAATGGATGTACTCAAGTAATGTAATGAAAAGTACAAGTAAAAAGTAAAACAAAGCAAATGCAGGTTGAATGACATTTTTTATATTTTGGTAAACTTGTCAAATACACTTAAAATAATGTACACAACCAAGTGCAGGCAAAATTGAACCTGCTAATAGATATACCTGCAGGCATCATTTAGTTAAGAAAATTAGGTGCTTTACCTATAGCACAAGGTTAACTTAACCTGCTTTACAACTGAACCAGCTTCTTAGTACACCCTCCAGGACAGAAAATACAAAGTTTTTGTAAGCCTGAAGTTTTCCCTTCAAGTAAGGTCAGTGCTGAAAATGAGAAAAATAAATAGTACAGAAAATGCGGCCAACATGAAGAAAAAGAGCTGTTACGATTACTCTACTTCACAAACCAGTGAATCAGTCAATAGGTGGTGCACACAACTGGTCATTATGCAAAAGAAAAAAAAAATGGGAGGGAAATGCAGCTTATTGGCATCTGTAAACCTGGTTTTGAACTTGCATGCCTTTCCTATATTCGTTAAATTTAGTCTAAATTGCTATCGCTATGGCTTCTGTCCCCCCTTGAACAGAGGAGTCCAGGTAGCCTGCTACAGTCAACATTAGGCCTCAACTAAATACACCACGTGTGGAACTGAAACAATGCCAAACAAAGTTCATTTATGGTCAAGATTTCACAATACAGTAGTGTCTAGTGACCAAGCTATAGTTACTGAAAAAGGAGGATTATAACCATTTCATAATTAGTTACCTCGATGTGTTTCTTCAAGTTGGACGGGGAGTTTTTGTAAGATAGAATTTCCATGTGGCTGCTACTGATTGCGAGACTTGCTTTGTGTTTAATGGGAGAAGCGAAACAGGTGTATCCTAATTAAAAGTAAAGAAATCAAGAAATGGCTAAAAATGTGGAATGAAGATAAGAAAGGAAGAAGATTATATGAAGTACAAAAGTCAGTTCAAATTCGAAGCATTAATGAAAGAAACAGAAGAGAAGAAATAATAATTAGTAGATTAAGAGTAGGTCATACCTACTTAAATGACATGCTTTATAAAATAGGGAGGAAAAATAATGATAAATGTGAGAGATGTGGAGAGAAAGAAAATGTAGAACACATATTGATGAACTGTAAGTCAAATGAACTCGAAAGGGAAGAATTAAAGAGAATAGTTAGAAATATGGGGCATGAATGGAATCTTAAAGGTATATTAGGAAATGAAGGAAACATAACAGATATTCACAAATTAAGGAAAGCATTGTTTATTTATCTTAAGAATACAAAATTAAAAAATAGAATTTAATAGATGTGAAGTAATGCTTCTACACACTCATGTACAGTAGGTGGCGCTATGCACCTTAAAGTTGCTTGTGATCCGCCATAATAGAAAAGAAGAAGAAGAAGAAGGTGTATCCTATTGGTGGTGATGAACAAGCCCAGGCAAGTAGGCTACGGACTTTGTTCGGTAGCCTGCTTGCTACTTGCTAATCAGTAGGTGGGATCAAAACACTTGCGTTTCTCTCTCTCTCGCTTTTTTGTAACGAGTAACTAAACCACACATTGAAAATGTATCGGAGTAAAAGTACGCAATTAAGTTCGGAAATATAGTGAAGTAAAAGTGAAAGTCATCAAAAATTTTCATACTCCAGGAAAGTATGAAGTACTCCAAAATATACTTAAGTAAAGTAGTGAAGTATTTTTACTTCGTTACTATACAACACTGCTTTATTGTTAGCTTCTGCTAAATCCCATGTTGATATAGCACTTTAGTGTTAGCTTCTGCTAAATCCCATGTTGATATAGCACTTTAGTGTTAGCTTCTGCTAAATACCATGTTGATATAGCACTTTAGTGTTAGCTTTTGGTAAATATGATGTTGGTGTATTGCTTTTTCCTTAGCTTCTGATAAATATGATCTTGATATAATGCGTTAGCGCTAATGACTGCTAAATACCATGTTGATTTAGCGCTCTAGTGTTAACAGAGTAATGTTCTTCAGCATGACTAACTTTTGTGTTATCAGTAACTTTTCTGTTAACCCAAAATTGAAGTTCAAACCATGGTCATTATGGCCATCTTTATGCTTTTAACTGAAGAGATGAACAGAAGAACCTTCAGACACGTGGAAATTGTTCCCAAAGATGAAGCAGACTCGTGTAACGCCACAATCCTTAGATTTAGCCTCCATTTTTACTCAGATGTTGTTCTTCAGAAGCCATAACATCCTCATTCTGGCTCTTAACAAATTACGTAAAGTAATGTTGGTGCATGTAATTTTTATTCTGGCTTCCAGAAGATGTAATCTTGTATGTTTAAGACTAATGGAGATGGGCAGAACTCCCAGAGAAAAACAGGTCTAGACCTGGGATTTATACCTACAGATAACAATGCTGTTTGCTCAAATTATTTAAAACTAAAGCACAAAAATAGTTTCATTAACTAAAAGAGCAGCTTTTTCAGTCTGTTGTTGTTTCGACTGAAAGATGCAACGTGAAGCAAGGCTTCTGAACATCAGTGCACTTTTGTAAACACACAAAAACAGCAGGTCATTTTACCTTTTTTTGTCTCGATCTTTTGACAAAAAGCTACTCAGTGTGGAAAAGCTACTCAGTGTGGAAAGAGGAGCCATTAGCCCGTTCTGTTGGGTGCCTTTTTATTTCTTTACTCAAGTAGAAAATAGAAGAGCAGCTATTTGTTAGCGAGTGCAGTTCTGCTCCTATATCTTTATGTGCAAGTTTATTTAGTTAATATCAATGATACGGGGGTCATTGTATTCATTTTAATAAAGGAATATATTAAAATATTCATATTAATTTATATTACAGTAAATAAATCAACTTTTTTGCATATATTCTACAATTCTGGCTAAAACGTTTTCCTTTCAGCATAACATTAAAGAGAGCTGAAATAATCGTTTATTCCACAGATGATGGTCTTGAGATCTTCATAAAACACTCATGATGAATTTATGATCCAGAAACTCCTGGTCTTAAGTTAATTATTCTATTTTGCTACTTTAGAAAGGTATTCACCCTCTTTAAAAATGCTTATAACTGCCTACTTGAATAGTTCAAACTCCAAATATTCCTTAAAATGCATTAATTTGCATAATGGAAACCGTGTTAGTGCTACCACAGAAGCTAACATGTACACTTTTCCTTGTCTCTGCTCTTGGGGATTCAGCCAATCACCACGACGGACAATAAATGCTGCTTCTGGATTGGCTGGTTTACAACGCATGGCCAATAGCGTGTCAAGTAGCATTGCATCAGAGTTTTTCTGTTTCCCAAGCTTCATTGTCTTTTGAATATTTTAGATAACAAAAAAATCCATCAATAGCCAATTTTTCTTCAAATAAGTTTATGTTCTACAGAAGAAAATGCAAACAACTTCTTTCACAACTTCTTCTGTTTGCTCATTGGCCCGATTAAAATTCATCCTGAGAAATTGAGCTCAATGGGAGAAATCCCACTGAAGAGAAATGTGAATCAAGAGGAGATGCACAGGATCCAACGGCCAGGCTGGATGTTGTGAAAAATTTTACAAATTTTGCATAGTTTCTTACCACATTCATACTGTTGGGATAGCAAGTTTTACTATTATTTCCACCGTTTGTTCAATGAAAATAGCAATAAATATAAATTAATTTTATATGATTAAATACAGTTACTTTGTGTATCTTAGTGAACTAAATAAAGTAGCATATTACGAATGGTAATGTTTTTAAGGAGCAGTATTTGTGCCTGTGAGAATTTGATTGTTGTGTCTTGACATCACTGCCATGCAAACTTAATTTCCATTGAACTTAAAAATCACCCAAATTGGAATTACAAAAATAAATTCTCTTAATTAATTCTCTGAATTAACCTTTATGCTGTTAAACAGGCTCATTTTGAAATAACTTTTTTCAGTACAGTTTTTGTGCTAGGATGAGGTGTGTTTTTTGGCTGTTTTTAAATCAGCGTATTTCACAAAATAGCAATGGAGAAACTTCTTTTGCAACACACAAGTCATGTGATCAACAACCGGATGTTGCTACTGGCAGAAACCACGAAGAAGAAGACTGGAAGTGGAAGGATCATGGCGCGGCATGTTTTTTTTTTGTTTTTTTGTTTTTTTTACTTATCCGTAAACAAACTTATTTACGTGTGATTTTAATTGCATTTCTTATTCAGTAGAAACGCCGCAATTGAAAAATTGTGTTTTCCCTACGTTAGCAGAACATCAAGAAAATTTGCGCACATCTTAGGTAACTTCTCTCTTTGTTACGTAAGAAAAAAAGAAACAAAGAGTTCGTCTGATCAACTAGATCCTGACTTCTCTTTTCTAAACATTTGACACACCAAGTCATTCACTCAACTAGACCTTAAAGTTAAGAAAACAACCTTAAAATAGAGCTTTTTACAGTGTGAGTGTATCATGTTTGCAATATTCACTTCGTAGCTCAGTGGGGTGATGACCCACCCACCTTCTGCAAATCACACAAAATGTCACACAGGCGTGGAAAAAGAGCTCACGCTGGTCTGGGTTTGCTTTTAAAAGTCATAAAAAACATGCAGAGTTTATTTTACTGTTGAGCAGAAATATTACTGCGGCTATGAAACCGGTTGGAGATGAGAGCCGGCTTAATTATCTGCAGTGTGTTGGTGTGAATTAACCTTTATGCTGTTGTCTGCAGCCTTGCATGAAAAGAAAATAAACAACAAAGTCCTCAACTTCTCTCTCTCAGAAAAAAAAAACCCAATCTGTTTTCATTTCAATGAACTTTCTGCAACTTTTATTACTAAAACAGAATAAATTGGGGATTTATAGAGTTTGATGCAATTGCTGTTGTTAAAAAGTATGAGAAGTGGATTAATTGCAACTCAAAGAAATAAATAATAATTGTACAAAGTACAAAATATATGGAAATACCCATGTCAAGCCATGGCAGGAGTAAAACATGTTGGCTTTTATTTGTTAGCAAGGGGCCAACTTGCTTTGGATTGGACTTGGAACCCATTTACAACTACTAGTTGTTCAAATTTAAACTTTTAGCTTTAAATATTTAGCATGAAGTCAAAGCTTAATGTAGGGCAGAACAATAAATCAATAATACATATATCCCGATTGATACATGATCAATATCAATAGCTAAAACATCTGATTCTATAATTTAACTGAAACTCTATATCAGAACTGCAAAGCATCCTGGGAGCTTTAGGCAAAGGAAAGGCTTTAACTTTGGGTTTTTTAAGCTAGGTCAGTGGCTTCAGCTAACTCACGCACTCTTTGGTTGCCTAGCAACCGCTTGCTGGGTAACAAGCAGTTTTAAGTTCTCCGAACTTTGGTTACCTAGCAACAACCTGTTGAGTAACTTGAACAGCAGCAGTTTCAGGTTTCACCACCGTGTCTCATAACTGCTTAAAAACAGTGTAGTGCAATATGTTAAATTAGTCTGTATACGTACATATGTATAGTAAACTTATTGTCAGTAAATTGCCTTCATAGAGTTAAGAATAAATCATGTATTTTATGTCATTTGCTTGTACTGGTGGCGTTTGTAATTGAAAGAAACAAAATGGTGGCCGGTGAAATGTCTCTACCAGCCACTGTGGCTGGTGGAGAAAAATTTTAATTTCAACTCCTGTTTAAAACATAAAACTAATCAATAATTTTTGATTATATACAGTATATATAATTTTTTTGGCCACACTGTCCGGACGTAGCTTGGTGAACCGTCCATTCATCTACCATGCAAAACTCAATACATTTCAGAAATTCAGCCTAATTTCTCCCAAATTTCAGGAAGGAACTGAGCTGAGAGATTACTTTAAAGTAGTCATGGAGGTATTGAAGGTGGGTTTTCACTGTTACGTGTTTAAAACTTTCAGGTAAAATGAAGGTTTTACCTGAATACATCTTGGCACACATGGTGCCAAGATGTATTCTGAAGCAACAAAGAGCTTGTTTTCACTGTTATTCATAATGCTTACAGTGCAAAATGCCTCCCTAGTCATATGAAAACACAATATTAGGGGTTAATGCAATTTAAACTCAGTGATATTACATTTCCGAAGCATTTGTTTTTGACACTCCTGCATTAGCTTCATTTTCCACCCTCTAACTGCTAAAGCCAACAGTTTTTCCATCTCATTGACTTTCCTCTCCTCCTGTCTCTGTCCCTACACATTTCCTCTCCTCACCTTCTTATAACACCTTATTTCATTAAAGTGTGGACTAGCTTTCCTCCTTATCAACAGCCACAAATTACTTTATTTTTTTTTTTTTCCTCAGTCCATTCCCAGGCAATCAGAGCTGCATGGGAGGTCTCTAAGCAAGCAGCACCGCCGGCTGCTTCATATCAATGCAGCCCAGACACTTGGATGGGGAAAATGTCACTTTGATACCTCCCACTGGTCACTGTCAGGGTGGGGAGTCTAACCCGGCTAATGAAGTAAAAAGGAAAAGGCTGTGAGGGGAAAATGGTCTCCAGTCAGAATGTTTTGTTCATCAACCCTGCTTAAAGCTGCTTGTTTCATTTTCCTCTCTTTTAATTTTCATCTTCTGTTTCCATGCAGTCATTTGATTATGTTTATACAAGTTTTTCCCTTCTAAGGAGGAACAAGCCTACATGTGTAGTTATTCACGAGGGCGGCTCAGTTTATTATTCAACATACAGTGGATCTAAACAGTGAACATGTCCGCCGTAAATCAACAGGTTTTTGTGACAAATAAGACCAAGGTGAGTCATTTTGACACTTGGTCCACCTTAAATGAGACAAAATGTACCAACTGTAGTTTAATTCAACTAAAAAGTACTTTGTTTATCCCAAAAGGAAGTAACATTTGTTAAACTCAAATGTGGGCCAGAATGATCTCCAGTAGCAGTCAGTCTCTGAAGAGGCCTCTGACTGAAGACTGTTAGGGTTTATTCACAGCAGTGGATCCCGTTCAGGTCCTTCTGATCCACTGTGATCTCCCTGGAAAATGCAGCTTCACTGCAAAAACACAAAATCTCACCAAGTCATTTTATCTGGTTTTCTGTACAGGTATTTTAGTGCACTGGAAATATGACAAGATTAACTAATAAGTAACTTTTAGCAACAAGTAAGAGCTTGTTTGAAGTAAATAATTTCTTAATATTGATTTAAAAAGTACTGATTCCAATGCCAAACGTTTTCACTTATAACAAGCCATTTTTCCCATTTTATTCTTAAGCAGTTTTGAGACTCGGTGGCAAAACCTTAAACTGCTGCTGTGCAACTTACTCTACTGGTTGTTGCTAGGTAACCAGAGTTAGTTCATTCCATCCACTTTGCTTAGCTAGCTATGAGAGGTTGAGTGGCTAAAGCCTTCTTCTGCCTACATCTCCCAGAATGCTGTGTGGTTCTGGATCTGAGTTCAGTGAATGTTTGATATATACTGTACATATACTGTATACTACTGGAAGTACTATCATATGTATTATCTGTTGGTACTGATCGTGTCATACATATTAGTGATTTGTTGTCCAGCTCTGCCTCCTAGCAGACATGTTTGTTTTTAAGCTGGATAAACTTCCAGTTCAAAGGTTTTATTGTCACAAAAACCTGAGATGTTGATGGATGTGTGCAGATCCTCTGTATGTTTGACTGTTATATTTCGTAACTTGCCTGGTGTAGTGATCTGACACCTCAGATGCTCTCGGTTCCTGCCTGGCGAGACGTTGCGCTGCAGTGCTTCACCCACCTCCACCCTCTCACTCACAGCGCCACAGGCTGAGCCGCTGCGCCTACATCAGCTGCAGACAGCATCGCCTCGCTCAGACTTTATCTTTATGGCTGTTGTTTTCATCTGCTCCCCTCCTCTCCTCCCCGTCCAGCCCTGTGTTTGACATGTATCTGTCCTCTCATCCAGATGCTCCCACCACCACCCCTAAACCCACCACAGCCACCATCACTACCACCTCCACCATCACCACCTCCACCCCGAACCCTGCAGCCAGTCAAGGTACTGTATCACCCTGTGCTTTTATGTTTTCCCTGCTCTGGATTTACCATTTCCTTCTGGATTTTTTTTTTCATTGCACTGTGGCACTTAGGCCTGACTGGTTACCAGTATCAGACTGGTTAGCAGAATCAGGTCATAACAGACGACAGGGAATTAGGGCCATGCCAAGAAATTAAAAATGTACATATATATATATATATATATATATATATGAGAATAAAGTTATATATTATGAGTATAAAGTTGAACAAGAATAAAGTCTTAATTTTACGGAAATAAAGTCAAAATAATATGAAAATCGTCATATAGCAAGTATAAAGTAAAAAAAGAAAAAAAAATCAACCAAAGTGGGTGGAGCCAATATACACAAAGGGGCGTGGCCAAGTGTGGGGAAAGCACTGTTGCTAATTTATCCACTTTGTTTAACATCTTTTCAGAACTCGTTTATTTTCAGCATTCAGGATTTTTGTTTGGCCATGAAAATGAAAAATACCAACATAACACTGTTAAAGTTGAAAATAAATAAAACTAAAATATTTAAATATTATTTTGTTTCCACAGCAGGGGGACTAGTTGCAAGTTAAAAAGATAAATTGAATACTTTTGCACATATTTGTGTTCATACTTTGATTCTGTGGTATTTTAATTAAGGATATCACACTGTAAGGATGCCTAGTGTCGGCCATATTCAGAGGCAGACTTCTTGAAGTTCTTATCACGTAACAAACTTCCTATTTCTGGTCTTTAACAGAAAATCTAAATTAGGCTCACATTATTTAACACAAGTGGAGAGAGTTCAGGAAAAGCAATTAGAGAATGAGACTGATACCAAGGCTAAGATCAGCTTCCATTTGTCAAGAAAAACTTGCTAATTTAAAGAACATTGAAACACTTTCTTCACACAAAATAAGTGGAATCCAACTAATTAACTTGCTAATATTGTTCCTCTTTATTCAGTATTTTGCTCACTTTGCATCGATGGAAGTTCAAAATGTAGGAAAGTTGTTATCCTGAAGATCTCTTAGCAGATACACGTCCACGCACACATAAACCAGGGTCAGGTAAGCGGAGTATTGATGCCTGATGCTGACCTGGAAAGGCGGAAGCCTGACTTCTAATCAAACGTTTAAGTTTCAGGGTGTACATACTTACACAACACCTGGTGCAACAAAAAAAACGCAAAATACGGCACGATTTCTGCTCCAGGCCTGTCGAAGACGTCAACATTCTTCATATTGGCTATAAAAATATTAAATGTGGAGAGAAGAATCGGTTTTGCTGGCGTTTGGACGGCCATTGAGCCAGTCATAAATGAGTAATTACAGCGCTCCGAGGCTCAGAGTGACGTCGCCCCCTCATGTTTTTCACATTTTCTAAATGCATCTGTGTAAGGATGTGGGTGAGCGAGGAAATGAGAGGACCGCGAGACTTTTGTCTTGCTGCTCATTGTGTCAGAACAAGCTGGTGCTTTTAGGATGCAAAAAAATGTCTTATACTTCATTTATAATGCAAATATATGTTGTTGTTTTTTCAGGCCACCGATATTTACACATAAAACACAACTGAGAAGGTTAAATGCTTCAAATGCTCGTTAACATGCACTTTGTTCAGGAAGCTGCATTAAGTGCAGTGGATCCAATTCTGTAAAAGTTTCCTATTAAGGACGTTTTGCTCTCCAGCTGTTTGGCAGTAAAATGTCGCTGCCAAACAGCTGGAGTACGCAGAGAAAACATGGAAAAAATATGAGCGGGACGACGTATGAATAACAAAACCAGTAAATTGTTACTGGTGCAGATAAAGTATAAATAAATAAATAAAAATGTAATTAAAATGAATAATAAAATGTATTGATTGATTAATTATTAACAAATTAATTAATAATTTATTTGATCAAAAATGATCAAGCGTTCGCTAAAGGAATGCTGTTACATTTAAAGCAATAAATTGTTGATTTTCCTATTTTAAAAAGAAATTTCTTATTTATTTGAGTCTTTTAATGTATTTCTAATGTATAAAAAAAATGCTGAACTAGTTAAATAAAATAATCTTATCTAATTAATCAATTGATCATCAGAATTGCTTTAAAAGATGGAATACTTTTGTTGCATTTTAGGCAATAAAGTGTTGATTTTACTTATTTTAAAAGGAAACTACTTGTTATTACTTGGTTATTTGAATCATTCAATTTATTTCTAACCTAAAATGGGCTTAAGCGGTCAAATTAAAAATCTTATCCAGTTAATCGATTAATTGTCAGAAAATATCGATAGAATAATAAGTTAATAAAAGTATTATTAGCTGCAGCCATAGTGAGAATGTGTGTGTGGGGGCGGGGGGGTTTCAAGCTTGGATCAAGAAACAACAGAAACTCAAACAATGTTTCAAATAAATCAATAAAGGTCCAGATTAATGTGACATTAATGACCTCAGTGGGGATGTGCGACCTGCTGGAACTGTACATTTTCCTGAAGAAAATGTCGGGTCAAACTCAGTGCTGGATTTGAAAAACAGAAAAGTGATGAGAGCAAACCAACAAATGAACATGAGCCCTCAGAAATTAGGCCTCTCTTTAAAAAAAAAACAACAAAAAAAAGCTGATTTTTTAGCGGCAGAACCCGGGGGGACGAGGCGGGTTCAAACTTCCAAAGGGTGGCAGATAGAAAACATCGACTCTAAATCAGCCTGAGCTCCAAACGCAATCAAAGCTGCGCTGACGGAGCGCTCAATTGGAACGAATCTCACGAGGCTGGCAGAAATCACAGGCATTGTGCTTGATTATGCCATCTGATTGGATTAGAGGGAACGCGCATCCATGCAGGTTGCCGTGCAGATCGAGAGTCTGCGCTGGCGACTGGCTGATTAGAAATATCTGGATGATTAACGCCGAGTTCCCCGTAGGGCCGCACCTTTTCACCGCCCGTCACCAACAGTAACACTTCCTGCTGAGAACAGGAAGTAGATGCGTTTCAGTTACACTAAAGGAGATCAGAGGCTTTGAAAAGTTGGTAGAAATGCAGAGGAAATATAACAGATCTGTGTTCAGTTTACAAAATGGAGCATATCACCATGGCAACTGGAGTAGGGAAAACATCCATCTGGCCTTCTATCAATCTGTTGGTCCATCCATCCATTCATCCATCCATCTATCCATTCATCCATCCATCCATCCATTGGTCCAACATCCATCCATACATTCATCCATCTATCTATCCATTCATCCATTTATCCATTGGTCCAACATCCATTCATCCATCCATCCATTGGTCCAACATTCATCTATCCATCCATCCAACCATTGGCCCAACATCCATCCATCTATGCATCCATCCGTCCATCCATCCATTGGCCCAACATCCATCCAGCTATTCATTAATCCATTCACCCATACATCCATCCATCAATCGATTGTTCTGTCCTTTTTTTGTAGGTTTCACATTTGATGCCTGATTACTGTAGAAACAAATGCAGTAAATTCATAATAAATTTTGTTTTTGCCTCAAAAGCTAAAACCTGAGTTATGCAGATAGAAGTTTGATCCCGAAAGATCTGGAGTGTTCTTGGTGTTCGATCTTTAGCTCACCACCAGGTTTACACAGAAATAACCAACTCGATCCATATGGAGAAGCACTGAAGTGTTTTTATTAGAATAGCCTTAAAATAAATACATTTTTAAAGCACTCATGATTTCACACTGGAAATAGTTTTTAATTACAAATATTTATGCATGAATGTTAGAAAGTACTTTACAAACTGTGAAGACGTCACCTGAACGTGAATTGTTGGACGTATGATTCTCTGTTTGAAGCCGTTTTCTAGTTGAACGCTGAATGTTTCCACCCAGATTGTGAGGAAACTCCAGCAGTGAAGCCTCAGCCGTGTTTTCATTGATAATCCCTGGAGATGCAGAGAATCTGGCAGGTTATTTCAGCCTCCCTGAGAGCTGGACTTCTCCTGATAAGGCCAACCTCACATCTGCACAGCCAATATTTTCATCCTGAAACGACAAACCGAAGCTGTCTGCCAGATGCCTTGTCTTCTCTTACTGCTTTCTCTCAGATGGAGAATTTCTAAATATCTGCTAACCAAAAACTCCTTGCACTTCAGTGAGAGCAAATTGCTGTAATCACCACTAAAAAAGATTCTGTTCAGCTTCTGCAACTGCAGGACTTGTCAATAATTTCCTCTCACATTTGCTGTGATTTTTTCTACTTGTCACAACACCTTCAGGAGTTGCATTTCCTCTCCTTTTATGTCCACAGTTTCTTTTCACATATTCTATGCTATCTAAGTTTTTTTTTTTTTTTCTGGCAGTGTAAAAGCAAAGGTTTTCCTTGAAAAGCTTTCTTATTGTGCGACTCCCTCTCTGGGGCAGCAACCTATTATATTGGCAGAAGTCGGGGCTGCAGAGGTCTTCGGAGGAATCCAAGCTGACTCTGAAATTGGTGAAAAAGTGCAGCCCTTTGTTGAAAAACGACCCACCCTCCCACCTATTCACTCCCCTCGACCATCCAAACAATATGACTAATAATCCCCCAAGTCAGCACAGTGCGATGAACAATTGTGCTTAATCCATGAATGGCCAAAACAAAAGAGTAATAAATGCATATGCGGTGAAAAGACAACAATCAGGCAGCAGGCTAGCTTTAATTGATGAAAGTCCATAAACGGGGCTGACAAGCAATTAATTTAACCCACAGCATAAACAGGACAATAATGCAGTGAAGGGAAGGGAAGAGAAACCAAAATTCATTATGTTTGTCAGCATCTTAAATTACACAAACACCATCTGGTGAAGCGATTTAGGAATTTTATGAATTTAGATTTGCTTCACCTCACTTTACCCGAGGTTTCGTCCCGACTTTCCTCGTTTTTAGTCCTCGGTTTTAAAATTGGATCCAGGCGGCGATCGATAGTAACACAATAAACGCCGTCATGAGACATGCAGCCCTCAGAGAGCATCAGTGAAATTGTAATGGCTGAAAGCACTTAGTCTGGAGTCCAGCACATCTTCTTAATGTACAGATGGACGACTGAAACTTTCAGAAATCAATGAAAAATAAAAACGGGCCTGAACATCAGCTGAAAACATTCAATTCAATTCAAATTCAGAAGTACGTTATTGATCCCGAAGGGTAATGAAACAATAATTAAATAAAGCATATATGATGTTATATTGTCAAGCTGATAATAAATTAAGTAAAGACTTAAAAGCTGAGCAAATCAAAATGGATAAATAAATATAAATAGAGGGAAAATTAGTAAAAAAAAAAAAAAAAAAAAAATAGGCATAATTGAGCATAACTGTAACCACTTGGTGGCAGCAAAGCTGATTACTCATTTTTCACTACATGAAGAAAATAACCAGCAACAATAGTGAAGTGAATTGCAAAAATAAATTTTGTTTGCAATATATACAACTAAATTGGGGACAAAAAAGGTTTTTTGTCACTTAAACCTGTCAAAATATCAGGTTTAAGTGATGCTAACTCCCACCTGCAGGAGGCAGTATTTCTACCATTCAACCTGACTTTATGTCAAGTTACAGTCTGTGATTGATGTGGCTAGAAACACAAAATCAAATTTGCTGCAAATATCGCAGGATTCCTTGCAAATAATCCCAAATCCGTCATTTTGTTCTAAAGAAAATCAAAATGTATAAAATTCACACAGATTGGAACAACCTCCTGGTTTCATGAAGACAGGCAGGAAGCAGGTTTTCCTGTTACCGTGCATCAAAAATATCTGTGTGATATTTACACTTGTGATATCAACACTTTCATATTAATTATGTTGACATTCTATGCAACAGAACAGGATCCTTGACGAGTGTTTACCTCAGTGAGCTCGTTAGCTGCAGCCTTGAAAGGCAAAGAGGAGTTTTCTATTTAAAGATTCTGCCGTTGTGGTTTGTTGATCACACTTGAACAAACGCTGTACACCTGTTGCTCTCACTGTACGCTGTAATCATATTAATCCACCACAACTGACAACCTGCAGATCATTTACAGAGGACAGAAAACGTGCTTACCTGCCAGGTTTTCTGGAAAATCTGTCCTTACTTTGATCATTTCAAAGCATGTAATGTGACGTGTTGGGAGTCTTTTAGTTCAACTGAAACAAACACTAATCAATAAAAATGTGAAAATAAAACATGGTTTCCACCTTTAAGCTTAGCTGAAGTCTTGCAATGGTTGAAAATTGAAGGGAGAATTGAAACTTTTCAGCCAAAATTTGGGTCAAAGTTAACACATCAAACACTCTGCTTCTTTGTATGACATCACAGAGAAATCTGAAGAAATCAGCCAATCAGGAGCAGACTTCTTGATCATAAATCTGTCAGTTTCTCTGTCCATTATCGTAGAACGCTGTACAATATGGCTAGAATTACTCAGAACTAATATTCTTCAAAGAATACATAACAGTTTAGGTATTATATCAAATTATAATTATCTTAAGAACTTTTCCTAGAAAATAATTTTATTTTATGTATATATTAAACATTTACAATCATATTTTGTAGGAGAGTTTTCTATTACCCTGAACACTATTTTAAAAGTGGAAAAGCAACTTTTTCTTTTTTCTTGCTGTTGGAGAAATGTTGTACTCATCCGTTTGCATTTCCTGGGGTCCAATCCCCCTTTACCTTAAAACCTAGTGACGCCCCTGTGGCTGATGAAACAAAGTATATAGCAAAACATTATTATTATGAGAAGCTTGAGGAAGGAGACCCGAATATTTGGTTATCAGAGCAGATTTAAAGAAAGTAATAAAATATTCTCTCTATATTTTCATATTTAGCAAATAGAGATATAATTAAGTTTATTTTACCAGGCCTAAAACAGGATAAGTTTAGTCTGACAGGCAGTGAGAAATCAAAATGGATAACAAAATAAATGTAAAACTATTTTTGTGCTGATAATATTATAATCCGTCTGCCTTCAAATAGTTGGTTTTTCATATTTGGTATGAAAAATGGTTGGTGGGTATTTTTCTTTCCTTTTTTCTTCTTGTGTACAATTTCTTTTTGCCTCCTGCCAAGTGTTTTGTTGTTTTTGTTAGTCTTTCTGCTTGATTCAGATGATAACTCGTTAAAAGCGTAACCAGGCATGAGCTTTGTAAATTATCTACGGCGCAGAGGGTTTGTGTTTTTATTTCACACCATTTATATACCATTTACAAACCCTTAAACTGTACTTTAGTGCTTTTATCGTCAACACTGTTCGCATTATCTCTACAAAACATCAAAGCTCTGTTAATGTCTGCATTCCTGTTTCCTGCTGAAGAATAAATGAAAGCATAAAAAGGAGAGGAGGTGGAGGAGTTTTTATCGTTGAATTAATAGAAGAAATCATCTAAAAAACATGGATGTTTGTGGGAACCTTCAGTAAAAATAACCTTTTTATTTCTCCAGAAAAAGAAAAAACATAAATAAATTCAGTTGCACACAGCAAGACACAACCTTTTAATTATTACATTGGCTACAACTTTATTTCTAGAGATGAATTCAGACTTTCGAGGCATCAGCAATGCGATTATCAATGTCAGCCAAGCTAGCATCTAGAACGTTGTTAGCTAGCAGCTAACACTGTTCACAGATGCAGCTAACAGTTTCAGCTGTATTAATTCAACATAAATCAATTCAAGATAAATCTACATATGTATAAACATATAACCTTTTAACATTGCTAAATTGTGTACAACTATTTCAAGAGATAAATTCAGGCATCAGAAAGGCGACTAGCAACTAAGCTAACAGCTGGAGAGTTGTTAACTAACTGCTAACACCGTTATTAGTTACGGCTAACAGCTAACTGTTCACAGTGTTAGCTGTTTTACTTCAATATAGATTATTTAGACTTCTTCATTGATTATATAATGAAGAAATCTGAATTTCACAATTTCAAGTAAAGAAAAACAGACTGAGTTTCAGGAGGACAGGAAGTGGTTGGAGGACGATGGTGCAGCAGGTTTTGTTTAGTGACTCATTGTGTGAACAAACATAGTTAGATGTGATTTTAATTGAGTTTCTTATTTAAAACACCACAATTACAAAATTGAGTTTTTCCGACAAACGCGAAAACTTGACAAAGTTTTGTTCGCGTTTGTAATGGAAACGCAGCTACTGTTAAACCAGCAGTCTTCTTCATGATTATTCATGTTTTTGGGAAGCCAGAGTACCTGGAGAAAACCATGTTTACTGAAATAAATAAACTTTTTCAGTGACACAACTGTTTACTATGAAAAAAAACAAAACCTTTGTGTTTGGTTTGTTGATGGACTTTCTGAAAATGCCTGGGAAACACCAGGTTTTCACCGGAGCAGCCAATAAATCCTGTAATTACTGTTTCTGTGCTGCTGTTGATCAAACAGAAAACTCTGCATCACCTCCAGTATCATCTGACATTGTTCTCTATGTAAATGTTAATGGATTCAGGGAGAGTAAAGGTGAACTCTGCCTCTGCTGCAGCACCAGCGACTGGGATTTGTCTCAGTTTCATTGACAGAATCTTCCCTAAAGGCAAACCAGTCGATGCATCTGGTTTCACGTGTTGCAGCTGGATCTTACTGGTTTATGGCAGCATCTTTTGTCTCAAAGCATCACTCGTTTTGGAGATTAGAAATCAACAGTAACAGTTTGAAACTAATAAACTGATTTTAAAGTGCATATGAATGATCTTTTAATGATTTTGCATAACAACTTTGATATACTGTATATTGCAATACATGCAATAAATGTTGGTGATATGAACTATAAAAAAAAAAATTCTACTTTGTGTTCATCGCAAACTTTAGCTGCAGATATTGAGGGACGAAAATTAAATAATGTAATTATTTCCATCTAAACAACAAGGTTTTGTTGAAGAAACTGTTTCTCGTCTGAAACAAATAATTGAAGTTTCATCTTGCTGTTATTAAATTCATATTAACAGTAATAATTTGGGTTATCTTATTTCATAAGAGAAAAAATGCGGTTCAAAGTCATATTTTCACCATGTTATTCTTTTATTTATGAATGTCAGTTTCAACCTAAATATTTAGTTAACAAGCTGATTATTTAACGAAATGAATTTTTTATCATCTATGCTCCCACTTTCTGAAGCCCTGGTGGTCAACCAGGGGACTGCAGCCCCCACTTTGAAAAGCACTAAATTTAAATGAAATGTTTTTCAGAGAAGATTTTTTTCTCTTTTTTTACCCCTCCAGGGGGTCTTTTTGTGGGCTCTAGTGTCCCTCATATGACAGTAGGCTGACAGGAAACGGGGAAGGAGAGGGGGGAAGACATGCGGCAAATGTCGTCGGGTCCAGGAGTCGAACCCGCGACGGTCGCGTCGAGGACTGAAGGCCTCCAAATACGGGTCGCGCTAACCGCTACGCCACCACGGCACGCCCCAGAGAAGATTTTTGTCTCAACTCCGCCGCAGCACATTTTCCTCACAAACGAAGCACCATATGAAATAAGCAGTCAATACTGGAATGAAATAGAAATAACCAACAAAACTTTTATTTAAAGGTTTAATAAATTAATTTGTGGAGTTACTAGGAGAGTTTTAAAGAGTTAAATGTAGCCGTGAGGATCATGAAAGTGTTTAAGGGGAACTTTTGCAAGCTCTAGTTAAAAGTTTTCTTCTATTTATTCTTATTTTCTTTGTTTTTGGCCATTTTTCTTATCATTCTTGCCTTAAAGCTGCAGTATGTAACTTTCATACAGAATATGTTTTTAAATACTTATGAGACACCTCCTCCAACTCTTTCCTGAGCTACTATTGGTGTCTGAGGTAATACACCAAGAGCAACCAATCAGAGATAGGAGGCGAGTCTTATAGCTGTCAGTCATGCTCATGCACTCGCTACTAAATGTGCGAATGACAAGAAACAACTTACAGGAAAACTCTTTATCTGCTGTTTATTATTGGTGGTCATGCTAACTACCTTTAGCATTCAGGGCAGGTTCTTCTGTGGGGAAGGTACCGTAGCATACACAGGGTGATTGACAGCGCTAAGACCTGCCTCCTTGCTCTGATTGGTTGTTTCTAGTTAACACAGGGTGAAAGCAGAGATGCTCCGTTTTTTTCACAGATTATCTGTCACATATCAAACTGTGACTGTATGAAAGTTATGTATGTAAACAACTTATTTAACGTAAAACTTTTATACTTCAGCTTTATCACCGTTTTCTAAACCAGGCTTGTTTCCTGTGAACCGTGCGGCCGTCAGACGGAGTGAAGTGGATCTTTATGTTTTAATGAAAGCATCGAGTCAGTATCTCATCTCAGCAGCTTCAGACCTTCTGTTTGAACTTTTCCTGTCAGTGATAACTGGACGTTGGGAAGTGGTTAAATGTTTCCGGGCGGTTTGTGCCTGTGCACATGAAAACGGTCGGCTGCGTATCTTCCTCACCGTCTGCAGTGGGAAGCGTATTTGTGTTGGTGTTTATCTCTGCGCTGCCGCCGACTCCCTTTGATTTCCCTTAAGTCTTATGTCTTTTGTCATGTTCTGGTCTGCTGAATGCTTGCTTATGGGTGTTGTTTGTTTTCTCCTCCCCCCCGTTTCTTCTTTATTTGCATGTCGTTCCTCCTGTTCCTCCACACCTCCCTGTCCTCCCCCCTGTGTGCTCAGACACTGTGCCCAGCGCTGAACCTGCAGCTCATGGTTGGTATCTTTTACTTTCCTCTTTATGTCTCCGTTTCTGTGCGTTTGTGTTTGCACCGCCGCTTGGCTTTTTAAATGTCAACCGCTTGCTGTCAGTTATCCATCGATTGCACTGATCAGTCTTTTGGGGCGGCAGTTTTATTTTTCTTGAGTTTATTCTGTCAGAATAAGTCACTGCGGCTGCAATAAGTCTAATCTTTCTAGCTGGAAACACTTGGAGAATGATTTCACCTGCTAACCAATAACAGTTCTTCCCTGAAGGTAATAAAAGCCACTCTGAGGACAGGACTGATTATATCAGCCACTGCAGATAGTTTTGTGTGGAGGCAAAAGTAGACCTCATTTACTTGTTTTCATGCGTTTGACTGAAGCTGATACACATCATTTTCTAATTTCGTCTAATTTGCATCGCTTTCCTATTATTTTTTTGTGTGTGTTTTTTCTTTGGCTGCCGTTTCATAATTTGTGCAAGCAAATTCATGGTCACGAGCTTTCTGTTAATCAATGTGCTCATTTTGCTCTGTTGGAAATTTAAACCTAACTTTGCTCGCTTGGTTTAATGACCAAATTAGTGAGCTGCAGAGCCAAAATGAGCCATGGGCCCCGAAATCAGCTCCTGTTTGTTGCAATTTAGCTGCATGATTTCATTTTGGTCTGTGACTTATTTGAAGGTTCGTGCAGGTCAACAAGCTAATGAAATTACGTGCAGAGACGGTACTTTACTCTGGTTGTGATCCAGACTTCCTGCAACTTCTGCAAACATCTTCATGATGTCATTATTTGGGATTCCCTCAGATTTTAATTGTCATGTTTAAACACATTTATCTGCTTCCAGAAAACCAGATAAGGGTTGAAATCAGTCAGAAAGTGGATTCTCTGATTGTTGTGAGCATGCCACCAGGAAATCAATCACTGGGAGCCATAGTTGCAGTAGTAACCCATGTCTGGATTGGTTACTCATGGAAGTGAGACTCCTAAATGCACTCCAACCGCCAAACTAATTAAAGCAGAAAGCTGCAACCAAACCACACCTCCAGATTGCACCCAAACTCTGCTGTGCTGGTTGCTGGGAGACGGACAAAGACTGCAGTGTAAAATATAACCTCTGGTATAATGTATATTGACAGGATAAAAAGTACCAGGATAAGCACCAGGTCAACGTTTTATGATTTTGAAACTAGAGTTAGAATGTTTTCCTCCTGATAGTCTGGTTGACTCGGTTCTACTGGAACCAAAACTTCATCAACCGCTCCATCTCCAGCTGCTGTGGTTCTCTTTCTCTCTGCTCTGAGTCAAACCAACCAAACCCTTTGAACAACCTGTTCCCCTCCTCGCCTGTGGGGGCGCTGCACCAAGAACCACTGGAGGAAACGACACAAAAACCTCTGAAGACACTGAGCGCAACTTCCTTTATAAAATGCAAACAGAAGTAAAATCCCATCAGGTTTTAGTTTTAGTTAGAGGATTTTTCTTTTGTCTTTGACTAAAGACCATGAGCCATTTCTCCTGCCAGCGCTAGGCTAGCATGATTTTTTTTGGTTGTATTTACCCAGAATTCCTTGTTCTCTGCTTTTGAAGTGGTTTTCGGTCCACTTGGCGTTCTCATGTGCATTCAAACCAAACCAGAGTTCACTTCAACCGAACTGAGGCAAGGTTTGTAGATGGACCAGAGTTCAATTACCATTCACACCTCACCAAAAGAACTAGACTTTCTAGACCAGGGGTGTCAAACTCCAGTCCTCGAGGGCCGCTGTCCTGCAATTTTTAGATGTGCCTCTGCTGCACCATACCTGAATAGAATAATTAGGTCATTAAGGCTTTGGAGAACTGATCTACACAAGAAGGAGGTAATTAAGCCATTTCATTCCAGTGTTTTGTACCTGTGGCACATCTGAAAACTGCAGGTCAGCGACCCTCGAGGCCTGGAGTTTGAGACCTGTGTTCTAGACAAACGGACTGGAGTCAGAATAAACAGAGCTGGGGTGTGCCTGAGGATGTGAGGCTTTAGGTTCACAGTACTTTATACAAATAAAGCACATTTTTTCAGGAACCATGAGACCAAACAAAAAAGTGCTAGACCAGAATGGAGGAAACCAAACATGCAGGTCAGGACAAACACATCATGCCAACTGTGATTAGTTGGTGATTTTGGGTTGTTTTTGGACCTGGACTCTTTGTAGTCATTGAATTGAGCACAAACGCCTCTGCAACCCAAAGTATTATAGAATAAAGCTGTAAAATTGGATAAGAAACCAGAGCAAAGGAGCAAAAGTCGAGGTGAGGCAATGGTCCAGTCAAAGTCCGGACCCTCAGACATTCCAAAACGTAGCTTTTCTCCAATTCCAGATCTCAGATTTAATCACCAAATCAGGAGATAATTAAATTAGTTTGCAGCATAAATGCTGACATAAAGCAGGGAATGATCAGAAATATTTGCTTCTATTATAGTTTCATGCAGCTGTCTCCTGATTTCTCCCTGAATTAATCACCTCCATCTCCACCAGTTAGCTGGAGCGCCGCCGCGGCACTGAAGCATCCTGCCTGCTACTGACAAGAAAAACTCGTCTTCAAGAGAAAGCAGATGCTTTGTTTGAGTTTTTATTTATTTTTTGCAGGATGTTTTGTGGGCATTGATGAGTTTTTGAATGGTTTCCCCAGATGCTCTGTCTCAGCCCATAATCATTTTTTAAATGTTAGTAATTAGCCGCAGCGCTGCGTCGTGAGTATGAAATCTGAATTTCTCTCTTTTTCTTGATATTTTTGGCCCAAATGTGGTAAACAGAGGCTCCGTGCCAAGATGGAGTGGATCATCCTTTTAAGAAACATTTCATCTTAATATTCATTATTCATCTGTTTCACTTTGCTCCCTGTGCAAATGTTTTAAATCACCTTTCATGTCTTCGTGCTCCACTGCCAGGCAGCTTGGCTTTCTTTGTGATATTCTAAAGCGGTTTTGATCAATAGGGGAATATAAATAAATGCCTGATCGCTGAGAATGTTTCTGTGTTCACATACAAAGGATTTGGAGCGCTTATGTAACAGCTGAAAGTGACTTTTGAGGTTTAATGAGGATTGCTCCTGGCTTTGGTTCAGGCTCAAAATCCTGCTAAAGTATTTCTGCCTCTTAAAGTTTAACACATTTTTCAAATTGCAGCCTCAACAATGTGTTGTGTTTTATTTGGACTTTATGCGATACAACAGGAAAAGGATGGAAAATGATGCATGGTACATTTTTACTATTAACTGTGTTACTGATAAATGAATCCCAGAGATATAAACTTGAATTTAGGTCATTATGTTTATTTGCCTATTTAAAGATTCCCATTAAAGATTCCTCCAAAAAATGTTACGTTAAAGTCCTTACAAACTTTCTTAAATCAAAACACAAAATTCAAATCAACCGGCTCAACAATTTAAAAGCATTCAAAAAAAAAAAAATCCATCACAAAATACCTCAAAACACACAAACAAAACACAAAATTTCAGCAATTTCAAATATATATTAAAAACAAACAGTAGTAATCTTCACTTTGAATATAAATTCACCCATTGCATCAGGTCAGTATTATTTTATTATCTGTTTATGGGGTTTTTTAAGGTTATTTTTAAAATTACATGACCAGGAATTAATGAAATATGTTCAGTAATGTAAGTGTCGAGCAAAAAGCAATTGTTGAAAGACCAAACCCATGCAGACAGTAGTGGTTGAAAAATTTGTGAAAATCAGTGCAAATGCACTGCAAAAATAAAACCTTACCAAGTATTTTTTTACTAGTTTCTGGTGCAACTATCTTAGTTTATTTTATGTCAAGTGTTCTAACTTGCACATAGATTTTCAGGAAGCAATAGGAGCTTTTTTTAAGTCAATAATTTATTAATATTGATAAGGAGTATCAGTTCCGCTGGCAGTTTATTTCACTTATATGAGCATTTAAAACATCATGTTGAAATTTAAATAATCTACCAATAGAATAAGTACTTTTTTATCAATATTAATAAATTATTAACTTTTTAAAAAAGCTACCATTTCTTGCTAAAAAGTTACTTTTGTGTTAAATTACTTTTATTTCAAATGTACTAAGATATTTGCATGAGAGACTAGACCAAAAGTACTTGTTAAGATTTTGTGTTTTTGCACTGCCTGCATGTGTGTTCTGCTTGGATTGTTCCTGACATAAATCAACCCCTTAGAGTTGGCAGCTGAGAGTCTAAAATGCTACGTGATGCTAAGGAAAACAATGAGAGGAATATTTCTTATTATTAAAACAATACGAGGATTGATTCGCTCCGACAGCGGCGGAGACGCGACTCCATTAATATGGAAACACGCCGACTGAAAGTTGGTGGTGGGTTCAGGTGTTGGTTACCTGTAATTAATTTATGCCATCGTTTATAATCTGGCGCTGGGGTGTGAGCGAGCTGTTAGCGGGAGAATGTGGCGGCTGGCAAAGCGTGAACTGTGAAAAGCCCGTTGTTGTTTCCTAATGCGGCGATCAGCCGCAGAACAAAAGCTGCAAACACAAACAGAGCTGACGCAGGGCTGGCGTTATTCAGATCACCGTCTGGTTTTCAGAAGCAAACTGAAACCAGTAAACATCACATCATTTACTGGTTCCTCCGTTTCACCCTGAAAAACTGAGAGGAGCTCAGAACAGACGAAAGAAAGTCCTGAATAAAAAAAATATTTGTTAATACCTGTTAAATGTCTCCATTGTTCCTCCAAATAATCAAAATAAATGTAAAAAACATTTAATTTCATTTTAAGACTCTTCTGCCAAACGATTCAGAAAAAAAAAATCTAGAGAATGCAATAATAAGAAAATAAATAAGAAATAAAACAAAATCTTATTTTTATTTAAGTTTAAACTCTTTCCATTTGTCTGTTATGGCTAAATAAAAAAAGATTCATTAATTAGTCCCTACAGCTTTTCACAAAATTCACACAAAGTCAACAGATTGCAAAGTTACTCTGTCACCAGTCTGATAAATAAAGAAAACGTTTCAGCTTAGCTCTGACGTCATTCAAACAGGAAATACTCAGTCGGTCGTTTTTAATGCAAACTGAATGCATTTCTTCATTTTTAAAGACCATCTGAGCACAAAGTCCGCATTTATACACAATATTGTTCAACATGGACGTCCGGTGGCCATTTTCCAGAATAGCAGGTAATTAATGTGTGCTGTAGCTGCAGCCAGGTCAACACCTGTTTTTAATATGTTTACATGCAAAAGGAAACAAGGTTACTGGGAGAAAGACAGGAAATTAAAAAATGAATAGACCCTGCAGCTGCTCATTATTCAGCTAAAAACAGCTTAACTCTGCGCCGCAGACCCTTGTTTTGTCACTCCAGTGCCATTAAACGCACACTGATTAAACATACAATTAGTCTGGGTTACAGTGCTCATGCCTAAACATTAGCAGCATTAGCAATAAAGGCGCAATTTGTCAGGTTGTCCAGCATGATGTGCATCAGACGCAGTCCCATCGGCATGCGGCCACTTTGCAACTTTTTGTTTGGTTTCATGTCCAAGGATTTGTACAGACATTTCTATTTATATAAATCATTTCACATGCAAAAACACAAAATCTTACCAAATATTTATCTTGTTTTTGTACATTAAATAATACAAACTTACAAGTAAGTTTTTCAGCAAAATATAGGAGCTTGTTTTAGGTCAATGATTCCTCAATATCGATAGAAAAGTTCTAGTTCAATTGGCAAATTCACAAGACATTTCTCACATTTTATAAGTGAAATCATCTGTCAATAGAACCAGTACTTTTTTTATTCACTATTAAGGAATTACTTAGCTAGTTACTATTTCTTGCTGAAACGTTTCTATTTATTTTTTCATTTGCTCTAGAAACTAGACAAAGATACTTTTTGATCAGATTTTGTGTTTCTGCAGTGTTTATGTTTTCTTTATCCCTAGTTCTGATAGGAATATATTGGATTTGCTAAAGATTTTTGGGAAAGGCTGGTAAGTATTAAAAAAGAGGATCATTTAATGCTAGCTTTGGACAAAACGTTTGGCTCCTTCTTCCTCTTTAATTTTGCCCGGGATCGACGACGAGTGACGTTCTCCGTGGACGTGCAGCGACCGCGTGCTGCTAAAACGAAACAACAACAAAGCGTGTTGACGTCACAGATCACAGAGTTTAATCTCATACAAAACAATGAACAACAAAGCTGCAGAGGAACAGAGATATGCATTTTTCTCATAAAAATAAAAACACACACAAGGGGTAGACAGACAAACACAGAGACAGACAAAGGCGCCCACGTGGAGAAAAGATGAAAAACTCTCTCTCTCCGGTGATGACCTGAAACTATAAACCAAAAGGGTGTTTCCCTATTTAATATATGCAAAGAAGGCGTTCTGCTCTTCGACCAATTAGAACTCCCTCAGGCCCCCAAAGAAAGTTGGGACTTCCTGATTTATAGCAAAGGTGTCTGTTTTTTATCTAAGCAAATCGGAGGGAAACCCCCAGTCCTGCACGAATATCCCCCGCACCGAAGTCCTGTTATAAATCTCGCCGACTCTCCTGGAGTTTCTTCCTACCACATTCCAGCTGCCGTTTCCATGGAGATGCTAATTTTATGGCTTTTGTATGCTCTTAAACAAACAGTTGAAGGCGTCTGCTTGTCTCCTCGGGCCTCTTTCGAAAGGTCACCCAAAGCCTGTTTTTTCAAATACGAGTGATTAACACATGTGGGAAGATTAAGTGTATTTTAGCATTAAATAATCATTTTCCTTAGCATAAGAGAGAGACGCTATCCGCTGCTATCCGCAGTGAAACAAGTTCTGTCCCGACCTGGACTGAAATTCTGCTCAGGAAGGAAGATGGTAATCCTCCAGCAGTGACATAAAAAGCCAGATTACAGTTTGTGTTTGCACTCAGGGAGGTAAAATGTAAATATTTGGAGACATGTCATGTGGTGCTAGCGCTTCATGCTAGCTGGTAGCAGTAGGATGTTTCTTATCTTTCTGCATTCCCTTGCCTTTATGGGTTTTCTCCAGAAGTCTAAAGACATGACTGTCTCTCTAAATAAAGAGTTGTCAAAACTTTTAGACGTGTCCCTTGTCCTGAATTTCCTCCTCAGTGTGTAGTTAATTCCTCCAAAGTCCTGCTAATGAGCTAATATTTGATTTTGAGCTAGCTTCTGGAGGGACATTAATGCAGGTTTGTATTCCCTTTGCTCAGAGTGTGACTGTCGAGTCAGTCTGTTAGAAAGCCATCAGCGCTGACCGCCTGGCTCTGTGCGCCCTCCTTAATGTTGTCGCCATGGTGATGGCCTGCTTTTTGAGGCTAAAAGAGAGAGAACAGCGAGACACCATGAGCTCCTCTTAATATTGTACATTTCCCTCTAAAGTAGACGGGAGGAGTGGGTGTTTAAAACAGAAATTAGGCCTTAGATTTTTCACTTCAAATGAGAAACAGACATATTTTGATATGGATGTTGATAAACTTCAAGTCCGCTTCTAGTTCTGAGTCTGAGAAAACAATTTTAATTAAAGGTGCACATGTGAAATTAAGCTGTAAGGTGTACAGTTAGCTTGCCAAAAGATTGGGTTTAAATAAGGTCATCTTATCTGATCCGAGGAATTCACGCCTGCGGGAACATTTTTCAGTTTCTCAGGGTGAAATGCTGTTTTTAGAATATTATTATGATACATAGGATGCCAGCAGATTTAGCTTAGCAGTGCTGTGCCCGTGCTAGCTAACTGCATCTGGAACACCTAAAATAAAATAAATATTTACGTTGGGCTTTCTTAAGAATGAAAGAAAAGTCTATTTTTCTTTAATTGTGTTTCTAGAGTACAAATAGCCCTAAAATGTTATTAATCCACATAACACTTATAGAAAAGAACAGCTTCTTTTTTTTATATCCATGTGTTTTCCATCATTGGAAAGCTTAAAATCCACACTTCCAGACTCAAAACGTGCTGAGTATTGTTCATGGCTTTGTCATGGCCAGTCTCATTTACAAAACAGCTTCACCCTTCTCATTAGGATCAACAAAGAAGAAGTGAGTTAAGAGACTAATATTTTCATTTCAGGTTCTATATAATAGGATGTTATATTATTTAAATTTCATGTTAGTTGGAATGTGAGTGTTTGTTAAATGGGTGAAGTGGTCGTCAGTCTGAAAAGGTTTGAGAAACGCTGCATTAGAGGAAATAAAAATGTGTTGTCATGGTCAGAGGTCAGGAGAGTAGAAGTTTTTTCATCATGCAGCTTCTCTAAGCCTGAATAAATGATGGATAGCACCAGTCAGAAGCTGTGGAGGATTTTCTGGACGCCCATGGAGTAGCTTGTTTCTAAGAAGCGGGGTGAGAGTCAGGGTTTGGATGTTGGAGGTTCAATCAGCTTCTGGTCCTCTCATGTCTCCTCACCCTTAATGAAAGGGCATCTTGAGGGAAAATGTCAGTTGTTTAAGCCGACGGTTCGGTGCTCTGACTAATTTCCCATCCGGAGAGGTGAGCACGTCTGGAAAAGGATACGCTCTGCCAACGCGGCTGTCAGCAAACTGGTGAAAGTCGTGGGATAATTGAGCTGCACTCTGAGATCTAATAGTGGAGGAGGGACGCGGAGGCATAATGGCCACTTTGCTCACAGGAACAGCAGTGAAGGACGCCACTTCAGTCTCTAATCCGACGGCCAAGCCGCTGCAGGAGGACGACGCTACAGACCATCAGCGGAGGAGACGGGATGGAGGCTGGGGGAGGCACTGCGGTCGTCGGGTCGGGGGGTTTTGGTTGCCAGGTCGATGGGTTCTGGTTGCCAGGTCTGGGGACAGACAGGGATCAACAGGTTTAAGTGGTTTGACCCGGTTCTGAAATGGTTTGAAACTGAGAGGAAAAATGTCCAAAAAGATCAGTGAAGATACAGTCCATATGATTCAGAACCATCCATCCAATCATCCATCCATCCATCTATCATCCATCCAATCATCCATCCATCCATCTATCATCCATCCATCTATCCATCCATCTATCATCCATCCAATCATCCATACATCCATCCAATCATCCATCCATCTATCCATCCATCTATCATCCATCCAATCATCCATACATCCATCCAATCATCCATCCATCTATCCATCCATCCATCCATCCAATCATCCATCCATCTATCCATCCATCCATCCATCTATCCATCCATCCATCCATCCATCCAATCATCCATCCATATATCCATCCATCTATCCATCCAATCATCCATTCAATCATCTGTTCATCCATCCAGCTCTCCCTCCATTCTTTTATCCAACCATCTCTTCATCCATCCAAATATCCATCCAACATCCATTTATTTGCCTTTCATCCATTTATCATCCGTCTATCCAACAACTGTTCATCCATCTACCAAAACACCCATCCATTCATCCTTCCATTTGTCCTGCCATCTGTCTATCCAACGGTTCGTCTGTCCATCCATCCATCGAATCATTTGTCCATCCATCCGTTAAAGCGTGATGTTTGGTTATCGCATGTGGTCATATGAGGTTTTCAGATTCTGAGACATTTCTGTCCATGTTGGGACAAACAAAGGACATAAAAATAAGAGACTCGGATACCTAATGAACCCAAAGGTTTAACTCCAGAAGTCACACAAGGAGTTAAACTCAGAGTAGATTGAAAACCCTGCTGCTCGTCCCAGAACGCAACAGCCCAGATCTAATGTGGTTTCCTCATTAAGACGGAGAAGTCATTAATGACCCAGTTGGACCTTTTTATTTAAGATCCACTGGCGTTCGCTGAGCGTGTGCGTGCAGGTAGACGCCTCGCTTTCCAACCTGGCAGTCAACCTGCCTCTGGGGCTCTCTTCAAATGAGCCACATATGCTGCATTAATTAGTTTGAGACTCACAACTGAGTGTGACAGGTGACAAACAGACCTCTTCCCCCCGCCCCCAAACCACCAGCACCTCCACAAACCTTTTTCCTCGCCTTATAACTCGCCTCCTGCTGAAAGTCAAGTGAACCTCTAAGGTTCCGTCTGGCTTTTCATGATGAAATAAACCGAGGAGTCCTGAAATAGACGAGGCATCAACAGCTTTCATCAAGCAGCAGCTGCAGGGATTGAAAACTTCTCAGCAGAGGAAGAAAAACGGCCTTACCTTTAAGTTTTAATTAGTGTTTTTGTTAATGGTGAAATTAGGAGATGAATTATTCGGTTGGAGTCGTAAAGTTTTGAAGCTCCTGTAACTTTTCGGATCTTGCTTTGCAGAGTTTGTTATGGATGACATTTTTGGCTCTTCCGTTTTGTTCTCAAAACAAAACATTTCAAACTCCATGTATCTAACCAGTGTTTTGGAGATAAATAATCACTGAAAAATGATCAATTATAGATTTTTTTTTACTGAAGATTTGAAATCAACAAACACCGTTTATGTTATTTATGTTCCTAGTTTCGGGTATGTGGTCCCTAAAATATGAAATATTATTAGCCATAATCAAACCAAAACATATATAAATGAGCTGCTGTTGGTTAATTAATATTAATTAAAGTCACATAACAACAATGACGTTCAAACAGGTTCTGGAAAATGAGCTGCAGAGAAGATGATGGATGATATTAGAGAGGAAGCAGGAACAGAGCTAAAAATTAAAAAAAACATTCATGAACATGGATAGACATATGGTTTGGTGGCGAGTTCAGTCGATGGACGGACGTTTTATTTACCCTGAAGGAAGTTCAGCCAAATTTTCAGTCACTTTAGCTGTAACCAGTAGAACCAGTTTAACTCCATTGGTGTGGATTTGTTGCAGCAACTGGAGATTGTTTCTTGAATCGGTGGAGGTCAAAACAGATTCAGCTAATCACCTCCACCTTAATATCACCATGGAAACCAAAGTTTCCCCTGCTCCTCCCCCTGGATGCTACCTTTAAGCCTCCAGATCCGCATACAGAATCCAGCAGATGGTTTTACGATTATGGACATCATTACCAGACAACGTCTTCCAGATAACAGAGTTTTTGTCTGATAAACATTTTGAAATATTATAGAACAAAGTGTGTGATTATGTGCTGTAACAGTGATGGCCTGTAATAACAAAGAGAACCTCATTAGGGCGTCCAGATGCTTGTTAATCGGAGCTGTCAGTCAACCATCTGCTGGCTGCAACAACACCTGCACCATAATGGCCGCTCGCGTCTTCTCCTTCAGCTGCTTCTTGTCACACAGGGTGAAAAATGGCTCGGATTTACTGGTAACAGTGAAGCATGTGACCTTCATGTCATCTTTTAGTCGTCCTGAAACGTTTAACTGCCACAGCTTGGAAATAAATTCAGGAGCTATATCTTGTGAAATCAAGGAAGTTATGCTTTGGTGTTTCCACACACACATTTAAGTATCATGTTTTCTTATCTTTCCCATTTTAAATAGAGAGAATTATGGATCTGTTAGAAAGGGGTGTGCCAAAGATAATCGATTCACATGAAATCCCAGTTCTTCTTTTATTAACTTTCAGAATCAACTTAAAATGTCCCAAAGCATACTGTCTACGAGCCTCCATTTTGTAACGGCGTTCTGACGTCGCCACGGAGACGGTACTGGAGCGTACGCATGCTTGGAAAGCACCAAAAGAGAGAGGGAGCCAATCGACGCCGTCGTTGTTGAAGGCAAACATTTGGACTTATTTAGTCTTTTGTCGATTCCCAGAAAGATCACCAGGATCTTTTGCACATCGATAGATTAAAGCAGAAATCATAATGAATAATCGTTTTGACTCGGAAATCGATTAATATAACCGAGTAAAATATTGCCCTTGGTCTCTGTCACTGACTATCACACTCAGGAGCTATTCCCCTAAAAAGACGGTTATGTTGAAACAGACAATAATTTTTAATACATTTGTAATGTTACATTAAATAAACGTAAAATAATTAAAGGCTGTAGTTTTGACTCTGTAAACTGAGATTATTTCTCCAAAACCCGGTCTGTTAGCGTTATTCCTGTTCTTTCTACTGAATAAAAAAGCAACGTATTTAATGTTTTATTTTTTACATTAAAATATTTCTGGTTTTCCCACGAAGACGACAGTTTTACAGTTTTTTCTCAAAAGTTCCAATTATCCTTCATGGACTATTCTGTTCTTTTGTCCTGGAATGTGGGTCACATCCTAAAGTATTTCTATTTCGACAAGGTAAAAATTAGATCTGAGAGGAAATTGAAATTGATTATTAATATCCAGAGTAAAGCACCTTCTTCCACTCTTTCCTGTTCTAATTTAATCTCACCGTTCCAGCTGCTGAGATCCTTGAAACGCTTCGGTCGCTTGCTTTTGGAAGGCAAAGCCGCCGTGGAGGTTTTCCAGGTTCGTTTCTAAAATGTACCAAGCTGGACTTTATCAATGAAAACATCACTGATGTTTTTTTCTTTCAGTGATATTCTGAATAACTGTAGGGATCCTCTCCACCATCCATCCTCCATGCTTCCTTTGCTTTGACTTCCAGTTTGAACTGAAGACCAACACCATGCAGTCAGCCAGGTTAAAGGATTCAGATTGGAAAAAAACTGGAAAAGTTTGATGATTTTTGCTTCATTCATGATTTTGACTGGTAAAGATGAATGTAAAACCTTAAAATAATAATCTTTTATCGCAGTTGCACTATCTTAACTTTTAATTTAAGCTAATTTATATTGATATTTATCTTGTAACAGATAAGCAAGAGAAGCGTGCTGATAGAAAGCCTCATAATAACTGAAATCCAACCCAGGAACCCGTGTGTATGATATTATTTGTTTTAATGATGTGGCGGACATGTTTCTTTTTATAGAGGCGTCTAGGCTCATTTGTCTAGAAAGTTTGTTTTTTTGGGGAGGTATGAATGCGTAATCGCACCAAACAGCAAACTATGGTCTGCCTACAAACCTCTGTATCGCTTCAGTTGGAGTGAATTTTTAATGTGTAGGTGAATGCCAAGCGGACCGGAAACCGCTTTGAAAGCTGGAAGCCGACTACGGCACAAGGCATTCTGGGTAAATACAACTTAAAGAAGCATATTAGCCTAGCGCTAGTGATCTTTTAGCAACTTATGCAGCTATAATCTGACCCCAGCATATTGTTGTTTCCATTTGGTGAATAAGGAAGTTCTCTGTGTCTTCTTCAGAGGTTTTTGTGTCATTTCCTTCAGTGGTTCTTGGTGCAGCGCCCCCACAGGGGAGGAGGGGAAGAGGTTTGGTTGGTTTGATTCGGAGCAGAGAGAAAGAGAACCACAGCAGCTGGAGATGGAACAGATAATGAAGTTCTGGTTCCCCAAAAGCAACACAATGCTAACATTTTGCTTTGGCACAGAAGTTTGTGTATTAATCCGAGAGCAGTTCATGGATGACCTTGACTGGTGAGTGCACTCCTGTCTGTTTACTGTCGGTATGGTAATGCAGCCATTGTCTTGGCTTCTTCTCCAGGATTAGCTCCTTATTTCTGTTGGCACAGCTCCTTCACTCAGGGCTGCGTCTGCTGTTTTCACAGATCTACACAAAGCCCCCGATGTCATTTCACTGATACCATTCTGTCACACAACATCGGGCTACACAGAGTCTCTGTTGTTGTTATCAATGAGGCAGGGGGAAGAGGCGGCGTGGCACTCCACTTTGGGAGTCTGTGTGTTCTCTCCAGGACGGCTTATTTATCTCCTGGCCTTTTCTTTATGATTAAAACATGGCTAATAATTGTTTTGACCTTATTTGTGCTCGTCAGGTGATTGTTTATTTAGGGGAATGCAGCTGCACCAACCAGGGCAACGTCTCCAGCCGTCGACGGGGTGACTGGTGCAGCTCGGCGACAGCAGGGGGGGAGGAGAGAGTCGGGTAGATAATCACGCAAAGAATAGTCTGGAGGCTGGAGAGAAGCACCACTGGGCCGCTTTCGTTCTCTTCTTTTTTTTTTGCCAAACTGTGTCCCCATTAACAGGACTGATGTGCATCTCTGCAACAAGCTGCAAACTCATTTGGCCCTGGGAGCCGGAGAGAGTCCTCTGTGTGTTAGGATAAGTCGCTCCAGAGACCACTAAAAGCCATTATTAGAAGGTGTTTATTGAGCTAGCCGTGGCCCAGATACGGCTTAATATCCTGAGAACAGTTATAGCCCATAATTATATTACATTTTGGATGAGGACTTGCCATGATTAGATAAATGATTAATGGCCCCGTCAGATAAAAAAAGGTGCAAGGTTTCCAAAGGAGGTAATGTACTGTTGGCTCGCCTTGGCTTGCTAGCTGGAACGCTTTCTCTTCTCTATATTGTTTGACACCAGAAGTGGAGTTCATTACATACACACAGGCTGATGTTACATGTGAGGGAAATATGAGCAGGATTTTATTTACCCATGCAGCTCTCCACCTGCTGTAAATTAGATATTTAATCCTGTAACCAGATTTAGGCCTTTGAATGCGTTTTAAAAGCTGGCTGAGATGTTGGTGCCAGAAAATAGATTTTCTACTAATGATGCTTAACTTTCAGTGCATGTTTTATTTAAAAACCTAATTTCCAACTAAAGAGAAAGAAAACTGGAGAGTGAACAAGATGTAAAATGATAATGAAATGCAAATTCTGACTCCTTGGGTTTGTCTTATTTAGTTAAACAAAGTGTGTTTTCACACCCGGTAATATTCTGCTTTTAGTGTTGCATAATCTAGTCCATGTTTTATGAGTCTGAGTATTGAAGTTTTTAAACTAGAGCTAACTCCCGTTGGCCGTCTGCAGAATCAGCACGACCATGAATACGGTATGTTTATGCTAGGTGTCACGCTGGATTACAGCGAACTGCTTTGTGTGTCGCTTAGATATTGTTTGCCAGCCAGTTTTCTTTATAAAGTTTGCATTAGAAAAAAGTACTAGGCCAAACCAGCCCAGGCATGCGATGTGTTAGCCTATCCAAGGGTAATCCAAGTCTATCGAAGGCTATTGCTAACTTAATCAGGACTAGCGATAGCCTTTCAAAGGCTACTCCTAGCCTATCCAAGACTAACACTGGCCTCTCCAAGACTAACACTGGCCTGTTGAGGGCTAATGTGGGCCTATCAATGGCTAATGCTAGCCTTTTTAGGACTAGCACAAGCCAATCAAAAGCTACTGCTAGCTTATCCAAGACTAACACTGGCCTATTCAGGGCTAACAACAACAAATCCAGTGCGAACGATAGCCCATCAGTGCTATTGTTTCCTTCCTGCCTTTTCTCCCTCATTTTCTTTCCTTCCATTTTCCTTCCTTCCTTTTCTTTTCTCTCCTCTTTTCTTCCTTTCTTCCTTTCTTTCTCTCGTCCTTCCTTCTTTCCTTCCTCCCTTCCTTGAATCTGATAAACTACAGAACTGTATGTATAACTGAACTGTTTGAAGATGTGAAATTTCCCTGAATTAAGACGAGGTCGTTGTAAATCCCGTTTTGCAGTTCAGGATGATATTCAAAGCTGCATTTCTCTACCGCCACCAACAAGTCAGACTGGAAAATACTCCAGTTTTACTCCAGAAAGATCCATTCCACTAATTCAAGCCAAGAGAAGATTTTCCCAGAAGTCTTCTGGATCATCAGGATGTTTTTTTGGTTTTTTTTTTTAGTAAATGTGAGTCAGGTCAGCCGTTCTGGTCTTGAAACTCTCCAGTGGAAGATATTTTCTCTCTGTCTTATTGTTGAATCATGACCTTTGACCTTAGTTGAGGCAGGTAGCTATTTTTCTGGAGGAGTCGCTGATGAGCTCCTGGAGTGGATGTAGATGTCGATTTGCTGCGGGACCCAAAGCATCCAGGATGTTTCTTCTTCTTCTGACACGTTTCCAGCTTGTCTCTCCATTTCTGCCTGATTGATGCAGAAACATCACTTTATATCTTATTTAGCTTCTTTTTTCTTCGTTTTTTTTTTTTTTTACTTTCTCCAGTTACTCTAACATCTCAAAAATAATTCATAACAAACACTCCTCTGGCTGATGAAGCCATCTCTTGAATCACTCCTGGAGAAGAATAATTGGCCGGTTTTTATTATTTAAGTTTGAACTGTTTAGTTTTTACACGGCTTCAGAAGCGAAATGAAAAGCCCCTTTTTTCTGACATCTTTCAGGAAGGCTTAATCTACCTTCGGCGGAGTCGTTCTGTATGGCAGCGGCGTAGCTCGCCACCCGAGAGGCGAAAGATTTCCTTGACATTTTTAAATAGGTTCAATGAATAGGTTCATTGGCGCTTTAATTACATTCACTCTTTAACCAGAAGCATTGCTGGCATTGGAAGTGGATCTTGACGAGGCGTTGGGCGCCGGTGACACCCCGCCCACATTGTGCTGCTGTATTCCTTATTGCCCCTCTATCTACAGGCGCAGCGCCCACATCACCAATGCTTAATTAGCAGATTAGGAGATCCAATTAGGAGATCTTTCACGTCTCCGTCAACATGTTCCATGAAAATGAGAAACTCTCACTCCTAGGTTTCTCTCCCACCAACAAGGCCGCTCCCGATTGACTGCTGGATCCTCCGTTTGGGATAAACACATGATCAATATCAGTGTATAAGACATCCGATGCAATTCTCAACATTCAATATCATCATTTTTTGCCCTTTTTTGTCATTTTGTGGCCCTTGGATTAACGTTGTATGGCCTTCAAACACTTTTTTGGGCATTTATTTAGCCTGTAATCGTCCATAGCAAGTTTATATCTTCTTAAACTAAAAATGTTCAGTGCAACAAAAAAATATTTTTTCTTTAGTTTGCCTTTTTTTGTCTTGTAACAAGCCGTGTCTCAAACATCTTGAATTTTTACTTAGAAACACTCTTCCATTACATTTGGGTCAGTACAGCGAGGTTTGTGTATTCTTGGGAATAAACCAAAGACATTTTATAGACTTAAATAAATGGAAAAGAATAAGCCAAGCCCAATGTTAAACGCTAAGGTAAATATAAAATATTGTGTGTTCTATTTATTGTTGTGGAGGTAAAAGAGAGAGATTTCACATTATTTTCAGGTTTTTCACTTGGGGAGAAAAAGAATTTTAGCCTCTGAATTCTTTCAATTTGGAGATTTTGGTCCACGGTGTGGAAAACTTTTTCTTTTCTTTTTTTTTTTGCCACAATAACGTTTGGCAAAAAAGTGAGTTAGGCCATTATTTTATGAAGGTGACAATATGTAGAATATTCACTCAGAACCGCACGGCATTCTGGGAGAGGTAGGCAGAAGAAAGGTTGAGCCTTTGTGCTTCATAACTGCTTACAAATAAAACGTAACGTGTAGTGAAAACTGTAGATAAAACAGGAATGGTCACTCCACCAGTTTGGCAGTATTTTAGACATTTTAAACAATAAAAAAACTCATCAATAATGTTTGATATCCACTGATATGAAACGCTTATATTGTGATTTGTTTTCCGCCGTATCGTCCAACCTTAACTCAGCTTTTAGATTTCAAGCACATTTCGAGGTAAAGTTTGAAAATTAAAGAACAGAAAACTTTCAGGAGACTCTGCTGCGCTAAATGAAAGATGCGTCAATTTAAAAGTGTGGGAATGAGCAGGAAGTAGAGCAGGTATACGTCCCTGGCTGTAAAAGGACAGTCCAGTAGCTGAGAGCCATGAAACATGAGCTGCTGCTGGGGAAGTAATTATGACTATCTCTTACACAGTTTGTTTCTTCTCATAATGTCCTACATCTTCAGTTCACAACTTCCTTTCTGAGGTTAATGTTATTTTTTTGCTGCTACATTAAGTCCTTTAATAACCCATTTGGTCTCATCAACATGATGCATCTTCACGGTGCTTTAACGAAGATCCTGCAAGTTTCCCGCTAATTACATTCCAGGCGAGATTTGTGACATGGTTTATAGCCAGCCTCAAACTATTTATTACAGCTCATCGGCATGAATGTCATATTAATTTAAGGCTTTTATTGATTCAGTTGAAAAGTTCTAATTTCACGGAGGAATAAGAACACAACATACAGCTGCATATAAACATCTGTCAGCCTTACAGAGAATGGGGAAGAAAGAGAGGTAGTATCCAAAGAGCTGCCGTTGTGTGGAGAAAAATCACCTGATGTTGTCAGAGGAAACCACAATGTTAGCTCAAATAACCACTGGTACCAACCAAAGTCTGCAACTGGTACAGTTTCAGAGCCAAAATTAAGACTATTGGGGCCCAGTGGATTATTTCCTTGTTACAGGACGCTACGTGCATTTCTAAGCTAGCTACTGATCTGAGTAATGAGAGGCTGGTAACGGTAACTGAGGCAACTCACTAGCATTAGCTTTGGAGAGGCTAGTGACTAGCACACATAGGTTGGTCGCCCAGTTGGGTTGGCTTCTTCCTCTGCTGGTCATTTGCAAAGATGGTCTAGCGTTAGCTTTGGAGAGGCTAACACCTAGCATGCCTAGGCTGACTTGTACTGACTATGTCAGAGAAAACTTGTCACTGGAAGCTATATCCATTCTGAAGCTAGCTACTGATCTGATAAATGATTGGCCAACAACGGTAAATGAGCGGCCGATGCTAGCAAATCAGAAGGAGGCTACCTACTAGCATTAGCTTTGAAAAGGCTAGTGAATAGCATGCCTATTCACTACCTGGTCACCCACTGAATTGGCCACTTTCTGTGTTGTACATTAGCATGGACAGGCTAGCATTAGCTTAGTAGAGACTGGTGACTCCCTACTACGGCTAGGTTGGTCGTCATTAATCTGCTGTCCAATGGCACAAATATTCTGGTGTTAGCACCACTAGAACTAAACTCATATTTTTTTCTTTAAAGAAAACTTTATCAAGTAAAATTTTGACATAGTTTACAATCATCCAACATGACACCAATCATAAACATACTGTATTATATGAAATCCTGAACTTAGCTTCTGATTCGGCAGATGGCTAATATATTGATTACTGCAGCTGATGGACCGGTTTGGGTTAGGCAGAACAACAAAGAACCACCTCTGAATGGATTAACCTGTACAAAAGATAGAGTGGCCTAGTCAAAGTTCTGATTTAAGTTTGGTTGGGATGGTGTGGGGGGACCTTAAATAGGATGTTTAAGGTCCGAAAACCTCCAATGTAGCTGAAAGAACAAGAAGAGTGGGACAAAATGATTAAGTTTAGGGGGCAGTCACCATTTTAAAAATGCTTTTTGTATTTACTCAGACCATTTTTTGAACGTTGTGATGAAAACAGCGCTGTGGAGGTCAGTGCTGTCCTACCTGTCAAACTCAACAAAGCTTCACCTTATAGATCTAATAGGTTATTTTGACTGCAGATTTTCTCTTTTTAGCGCCGGGCAAGTTCAATTAAACTGAGCAGGAATCCTTCTGACATCCAATTCACTTCTTGTCAGGCTGTGAGAGTTGTGCTTTAACACACTTTCCTATTACGATGTTAATGTGGGCTTCGGGGGGGCGGAGGGCTGCAGACGGGGTGCAGAGGACGGTTGTGATTGTCTGCATCAGAAGTTTCTGGTTTAAATTAATTTTAGTGGAGAAACAAAAAGAATTCAAAGTCAGCACAGCAAATAAAAGCTCATTCATCTGTTGTGGAGCTTTGTCCTGTAGGGGGCAGCAGACGTAACGCATTCATGAAATCAGCGCTGTCTGACTTCCTCTCTGCTCTGCAAACAGCAGGATGAGAAATAATTGCAAAGTCGGTTTAAAAGGTAGTGATTTTTATTTAAATCACACCGAAAAGCAGCGTCAATCTGCTTTGAAACGAGCCGCAGATCCCTGACAGTTCCTGGAAACGTCCCGGAAGGCAATTTATACGCAGAAACTATCACTTAGGTGCAATTACTTTCATTAAGGGAAACACAGCCACTGTGGTTTCATTATCTCACGTGGGAGGCGGATTTTAAACCGCATGGCTCTTTGTTTGAACCGTCAAGGGAAGGAACATTTAAAAACCATTTATAGTTCCTGACTTTTTCAAAAAGAATCACCTCAAACTGAACTCAAACTGTGAACTGTGGCAATTTGTGACCGATAGTTGCAGCTTTATGTTTGACAAAATACGAGGAAAAAGGTCTCTCAATGTTTTGAGGAGCTCGTTTAGGTTTTTAAGATGATTTCCTGCTGGAGTCAAAGAACCAGACTAGTCACAACAAGATGAAATGTTCCAGATCACAGTTGGACCTCCACCACTGAACCAAACCAACATGAAAACGTTGATGGAAACGCCAATATTGATGAGCTGTTGGAGTAATTCTAGTGGTTTAGCTTCTCCTGGGAGGATTCTCCGCCATTTCACACGATTTTCTTTGCACTTTGCATTTATCCTCACTTCTGTGTTGGTTTATGATTTATACTCCCAATACTTGATCAATTCTTGTGGAAAAGCTACAGGGGTGTGAATACTTTATTGAACCCTGTAATTTGTAAAAGGTCCACATATAAGTTAACCTTCGACTGTAGGTCCTTCACAATAAAAGCATTCATATATAACTTAAAACAAACGCAGTAAGTTCCATTTGCATCATTTATCGTTTCTGTCTTTCTGCCAAATACTGGATGATGAAAGTTTTCATTCTGGTGCTTTGGTCTGAATTTCAACAATTTTGCTTACAGAGGCTTCATAATTCATTTTATTGGTTGTTTCTGATGCTTTATCTGTTTATTTTGGATATTTAAGATGTCTTCCAGCTCCAGTGTTAAATGTTGAGTAGAACTTACAGTTAATTGATCATTGCATATTATTCCATTACTATTATATTACGTGAAAATAGTCTCAAAACAACAGTATTGTAGTTTATTGCGATAACTTCTGGGGCAATTTATGGTCCATCAAAGCTTGTTATTGTGACAGACCAAAACTTAGAATTTAAACATTTTAAGTTTGCATGATGATGATACTGTAACTGATAAAAAAAAATGCTCAGCTGTGTTTAATATGTTTATGATTGATGGAGAAATATTGTGTTATTTAGATATATTTTGAATTATTTAGATACATATCATATATATCTATATATGACTATCAAGTGTTGCTACTTCAGTTTAACTTTGGTGTCTTTTTTCATGTTTTTCAATGAGTTGATTAATAAAATGTACAAAATAATTTGGTTTATATTGAACGACAGTAGTAACATTTATATATTAATAGGATGTGAGTTAGTCGCCAGGTGACAGGCGAGCCGACTCGCCGTGTTTTTGAGTTGCTAAGGCAACAGATTTTGGGTTCTTCTCCATTAAGAGGAATCTACATCTACGTTACATTTCTCTGTCAGATCCGCAGCGGTTCGGTAGCCAATCGCCTTTCCCACCGTGTCGCAGGCGGTTTTACTGGTTCTGTTTCTCTCATGGACTTTTCTCTTCTCAGACTCTCGAGCTGGAGAAGGAGCACCGAGGACGGTGGACCACGCCGTCATCGGAGGAGTGGTGGCCGTGGTCGTCTTCGCCATGCTCTGCCTGCTCATCGTCTTGGGACGCTACTTTGCAAGACACAAAGGTAGCAGACCAGTTCATACTCTGGGTCTCACTAATTTAAGGTTTATTTGTTTTTGTAGATGTGCAAAAGTTTTAAACTACCCATAGTTTATTTTTACCCTGCTTTCAACTAACAACAGCCTTTCTTAGGTTTTCTTCAGAAAATGATTAGTCCACATGATAATGCCACAGATTGAGCTTCTAATTTGACATAGACTCCCTTTTTATACGCAGACGATACATTAGTAGGTAGGCTAATCCTAAGTTCTTACGTAGAACTTATTCTATTGTTTCTTGAAAATGTTTCATCTCTCATCCAAAAGGCTTCTTCAGTTTTGAAGTACAGAAGTAAATAAGTAAACCTTTATTTACATGTATCCTTTCAAGTAGGGTCAGGACTTCAATTTTTCAAATTCTAATGAAATAATTACAGAGATTTTAATGCAGCAACATCTTTTTTCCCAGGCCGGAACCTTTTTATTCACGTGTTTCTGGTACACCCAAAAATCTGATGCACATGTGAAATCCGCAAATGATGATGATGGAGAACAAAACCGCTTCTCTCGGCTTACTGAGAGTTAATTTCAGCTT
Organism: Xiphophorus maculatus; assembly: GCF_002775205.1. NCBI lineage: Eukaryota > Metazoa > Chordata > Actinopteri > Cyprinodontiformes > Poeciliidae > Xiphophorus > Xiphophorus maculatus. The sequence goes on along the minus strand of NC_036453.1, from coordinate 13,102,916 downwards.
CCAAAGCGATCTGATTGGATGCTGGAAAAGACTATTGTTGTGCTAAAAGGAGTTAGCCTGTCAGCCAAGCTGTTCAGGCCTGAAAGAGCATCTCAATGCTAAACATGTAGCAGCAGCGCAGATGCTACCGCTAATGTCAGCGTCCACAGTCTGTGGTATCTTTGGTATTTTTCAAAGAATCAACTAGATAAACGAGAATTCGGGGTTTGTTTGTTTCTTTTATTGGACAGATTGCTCAGTTGGCGTTGCTTTGTCTCTTGTGTGTGAGAGCCTTTTAAATCCCATAAAAAATAATGAAAGCTTGAAGGGTTCAAAGGTCGAATATTCCTCTTAAAATGGTCAGAATGATCAAATATGTGAAAGGGAGATGAATTAAGAATTTTATTTAAGCCAAAACATTTCTTAGAAGCTCATTTTTATACTCTGGAGCGCCATCTGCACCGTCACAAGGTAAAGTGCTTCAGTTTGGTTCTCTTATTATTACATCACCGGCTGGAAGTTTGCCAAATGATGGAGGAGCATCCATTAGTGCTGCAGGTTACTGATGACTAGTAAAACTGCATTTTTCTGGCGGTCCTGATGAATAGCACGACATTCATCGTACGCCGCCCTCATGACGGCCGGATAATTACAATCTATAAGGAGTTTCACATGTTAATGTTTCCAACGCAGGAGGAAATGGGCTAGCGTACATTAAACACTTCAGAGGGGAAATAGCATAAATGAGGCAATTAGAGATGCAGAAAAATGTTTCTATGTTATCATTCTGCTTGGGTCAGAGTTTCAGGTCATTTGGCATCAGCACATTATCAGTATGGCAGCTTTTCCCCAAAGCAAATGCTTCAGAAATGTTGATCAATCTGCCAAGTACTTCAACAGGTCACAACATTTCCAGTGTTAGTGGAAATTAAGCGTCAAGATAATCTGAACTTCAAGTTTTAATAGAACACAGTCAATAATTTAATGCCAAGTGGCAAAACATTAGATTTAAGGAAGCCAGGCTGAATGCACTGAGTCAGCCTGAGCAAGCATGTGGTGACAGTGGAAAGAAACAACTCACAGGAAGAACCCTACAACAATCTAAACCACAATAATTATTTTATTTATTTATTACATCTAGCTTAGAAGCAGGACAACATTTTCCTGAAGAGGAACATCATCTCCAGAGCGAAACATGGTGGCGGTAGTATGATGGTCTGGGGGATGAAACATGGTGGTGGCAGTATGATGGTCTGGGGGATGAAACATGGTGGTGGCAGTATGATGGTCTGGGGGATGAAACATGGTGGTGGCAGTATGATGATCTGGGGATGAAACATGGTGGTGGCAGTGTGATGGTCTGGAGGATGAAACATGGTGGTGGCAGTATGATGGTCTGGGGCTGTAACTGATGAAGCCTTGAACTTGGCTCTTAAGATCCAGATCACCTCGGTTCTGCAGCAGGACAATGATCCAGAGCACACCAGCAACTTCACCTCCACTCTTTGGTTACCTAGTAACTCACTCGCTCTTTGGTTGCCTAGCAACAATCTATTGCGTAACTGGCGCAGCAGCAGTTCAAGGTTTCCCCACTGAGCTTCATAACTGCTTAAAATTTTTTTTAAAAAACAACGTGGAGCAAAAATTGTGGATAAAACAGGAAAGGTCACACCATCAGGTTGGTAGAATTTCAGATATTTAAAACCATAAACTGATCAATTATTATATGTATTGATTGACATGAAACGGTTATATTGTGCTACATTTGCCATATCGTCCAGCCATATTTTAGTCTGGATTATAACTTTTCTTCACTTCTTATTTTGCCACTGAAATGTTTCCTCTTTGGTTTTGTTTGCTAATTATGTTTTTACCATATAAAACATTCTGGACGGCCTTACTGCTGAAATGAGGCACTTGACCGGATTATTAAGTTTCAAGGGCAATCACTTTCTCACACAGGGCCAGGTTGCTTTTGAAAGCTGTTTTTTTGTGTTTGTTCAGGTCATATTTGTGTAATATTAACATTAGTTTGGTCTGAGTGTGACACTGAAGCAGAACAGAAGAAAATCCTCCAGCAGGTTGGTACTTGCTGCAGCACCACTGAGCACCTTGTTTCTGTCTGATCAAACGGTAATTTTTCACGTTTGGCATTTTTCTCCCTCACTCAGCCTCGATATATTGTCATCATTACCAGGCTCGTCCGCTGTGACAGGGTGTGAATAAATCTTGCAAATGAGGTTTGAAGTGGCCTTTTCTTTTGCCCAACTTGACAAGGTTAATTCGAACGTGCGATCCACACTCCTGCGCAGTCAAGATCATTTCAAGGCCCTGATTTTCATGTGCCAATCCTGCAGCAAGCAAACCGGGGGAAAATGGAGAATCTGAGTGTGACGCTTTGCTGCTGCTGGTGGCGTGTGTGTAGGGGTGTGTGTGTGTGTGTGTGTGAGGATTTAAATAATCAGGTGCTGTGAATGGAGGGTCACATTTTAATCTGTGGTATCATCTAAAGCAGCAGGCTGCTAGCCGCTACGTCCCTTAGCAAAACGTAGCAGACTCAAAGTTTACTTTGATGAGTACTGTATACTTGAGTATATCGAGTATAGTGCGGTCCATGTACTTGTAGTGTAGTAGAAAGTATACTAATTAAATACTTAAGTTTAAGTTTATAAAACATGACGATCAGCAATAAATCAATACTTTTCATTTGCATGGTTTTTCTTTCTGCCAAAACCTGGATGATGAAAATCTTCAGTTTGCTGTTTTGGTCTCAACTGGCCTTTTTTTTTTTTTTTTTTTTTTTTTAAAGGATAATTTTGTTTACAGAAACTTCATAATTCATTTTATATTTTATTTCTGTTGTTTTGTTTATTTACTTTGGATATTTAAGATGTCTTCCAGCTCTGGTGTTAAATGTTCATTCGAGTTTAAAGTTTGTTGATCTTTGAGAATGCGTACTTGCGTTGTTATGCCATTACCATTATATGACATAAAAATGCTCTCAAAACAACAACGTCATCGTTTATCGCAACAACTTCTGGGACTATTTGCCATCCAGCAAAATTTGTTATCCTGTCTGGCCAACATGTGGCTGGTTTTGAGTTGTTGTTCAACGTTTTTTCTGTGTGTTATTTTTTTCTTTGCTGTGGTGCAATGCACTCAATTAATAATACATACTGTATATCTCCAGGTATCGTATCCAAGAATCGTATTTTTGCTAAACAACAACATGCAATGTGTCCACAGCTTATGAAAGATAAACTACAAACACAGAGCCTCATTTTTAGCATGAAATAATCATACTAATAACAGGGCTGAACGATGTGGCTGAAGAACTTATCACAACATGAGCATCTATCAACAATTATTGATTAGATTTTTTGTTTTAACCATCTGAAATACTACCAAACTGGTGGCTTGACCTTTACGGTTTTCATCTTCAGTTTTCACTTTACACCGTTGTTTATTTTAAGCACAAAACTGAAACTGCTGCTGTTACTCAACAGGTTGTTGCTAGGTAACTCAAGTTGGTAAGTTGGGGGATTTGAAACTGCTTGTTACCCTGCAAGGTCGTTGCTAGGCAACTACACAGTGAGAGGGTTAGTTGTTGCCACCAACCCCACGTAACTAGCATAGAGGTTGAGCAGCTAAAGGTTTCCTCTGCCTACATCTCCCAGAAGGCCGTGCGGTTCTGTATATCGTTAGCTTTCTAAAATAATGTTGTCAAAACGTATTTTTGCGAAATAAACACCACCTCTCTATTGCCAAAAGGTGACTTAGGCAAAAAATGACTTTGGTGACTATATTGAATATTGATATGTATTATCAATTGAGCATGTGTCTATTACAATATATGCCTTGCTACTGATTAATTGTGCAGCCCTAACTCGTAGTAGACGTTGTGAATGAGTCACTTTTTGCTGCGGGGTAACTCTGTGCTCCGCTGCCCCTCCTCAGGTACCTACTTCACGCACGAAGCCAAAGGTGCAGACGACGCGGCGGACGCAGACACAGCCATCATCAATGCAGAGGGCGGCCACACCAACTCGGACGAAAAGAAGGAGTATTACATCTAACCCGAACTGGGGGGAACCCCGCCCTCGCTCGGGTGTCGTCGCCGGCACGCCGAGCCGCTTTCCCGGGGATGGGGCTGGGGGGGTTTTTGACGGATTCGGATCGCTTTTTGGTGAAAGGGAAGGAGGAGGGATTTTGAAGGAAAAGCCTGGTTTTACGCCGTCGTTTAGTCTAGTCTGCAGATGTAGATGGAATGTTATTTGTGTTTAAGATAAAAAAGACAAAATATTAAAAAAAAGATAAAAGCGAGTCGGGGGGTGGGGGTGGGGTGGGAGTGGGTGGGGGCGCCAGATGTTGCCAGAAATCACTGTAGAGAGCTTCACCATTTAACACCTCCCTAACTGCTGGTACGAAGTTTTATCTTTTAGTTCCACCATTTGCAGAAAATTCTGTGCCTTGTTCTGAATTTTTTTGTTCTCTCCACACTCTACACCCGTGCTGATCGTCATTTGCATAACCTCGTTGCTCTTTTTTCCCCGTTTTTCATCTTCCCCCCCCCCCCCCCCCCCCCCCCCAACACTTGTTATTATCAGCGTGCTGTCGGCTTTTGTATGAGGGTAAAATTACACAGCCACTTTATTCATTTCTCTAAATGTGTCTGCACACGCGCGCTCTACTCCTCTCCTGCATAACAAACACTCTTTCAAGTATACTGTGATTTGTCTCAAGCCATTTCCTCTCTCTTTTTCCTCTGAGGTTCTGAAGACGTAATGCATGGAGTGCTTTGTGTGTCACTGTACGGACAGCCTAAACCAGACGTGGGTTTGTTTTTATTAAACTCCCCCACCAACAACACCTTAAAGTACAGGCAGAAGCAAGCATGCGAAAGTTTATGGGTCATTTTGCCTCTTCTCCTAATTTCTGTCACATCTGGAAACAAGCAAATTCATACATTTGTACGTAAACTAATTGAATCTCATGCAAACTTTAATTTATTTGTATATAACTGTCTATTAAACCGTCATTTATTTATTTTTATCCTACAATTGATTCTGACCCTTAATTAAATCAAAATAACATTAAGTGAGATTGTAGATCTTAACCACAGACTTACTGTGTTTTCTCACCTGATGGTCTGGTCGACTCGGTTCGATTGGGAATAAAAGTTGCAACATTTGTTACACTTTCAAATTGGCTTTGAGTCAAACCAACCAAACCTTTTGAGCACCTTGTTCTCCTCCTTACCTGCGGGGGCGCTGCACCAGGAACCACATGAAAACGACACTGTGCGTGAATCCTTCTTCATCAGATAGTATAAAAATGGAGTGTTGTCGGATTTTAGCAGTCAGAGGATTTGTGTAGTTTATCTTTGGGTAAAAACCACGAGCCATTTCTTTCGCTTAGGCTAACATGTTTGTTTTGGTTGTATTTACCCAGAATGCCCTGCGCTGTAGTCCGCTTCCTACTTCTGGAGCGGTCTCTGGTCCGCTTGGTGTTCACATTTAGAACCAAACCAGAGTTCACTTTTCTGACAAAATGGTGACGGGGCAAAATGACCAGAACGTTTGCAAAAATAAACACCGACAGATTTTGACCAATCTTGACTTGCTTTCTGAATTGCATCCCTAATTTTCTTCCATGTTGCTTAATTAAAACTTCCTCCTTTTTCTTATGATTAAAATGCCTGTACATACCGGCGTTTCAGTTTGTTTGCATTTTCTCTCAATCGAAAGTATTATTTCTCTTCCAAGTGGAGAAAATAAGAAATAAAGTATCCTATGCTCGTGTTGTGTAGTTAACGCAGTAGAAATAACCGCCTTAACCAGCTTTAAACTGAAACATCTGTAAGTTTGAACTTCATTTGAGCTCTAGCGGGCGTTGGTCGGTGGGTTCATTTATTCTCAGAAACACTGGATGTAGATGAAGCCAGAGGAATCACAAATCCTTTCTACAGCCTCCCACAGTAACGCCCGAACGCCTTGGTTCTCATCTTAAGTTCTGACAAACGGAGAGGAAACCGAACGGCTCTGAGGGTCACACCACTCGGGTTCTGCTTTCACCCGCCCGCTTTTTGAATGCTTCGATATTTCACACGTCTTTTGCATGTCTGTGTCCGCGCCAGGATCGCTTCGGCTCCGCTTCAGCACCGCCTGCCAGAACCGAACCGGAGTCGGTTTGGAGTTATGCCAAAAGTTATTGTTTGCCTGTAAAATAACTTCCTTCACATTTCCTGCTCCGTGCCGTTAATCCGTTGTTTGCATCAGCTTGTCAACAATGCAGAGCGCCTGGTGGTTCTGTTGTGGTTCTTATGAGTTCACACGGCAAGCAACACGTTTAATGAGTCCAGGACAGATGTGGGTGGACGTGGGTGGAGGTAGCGCTTCTTCCAGTGGGAATATTTAGCGGTTTCCACTCCTCGTGTCACATAAAGATTGTATGCCATCATCTGTATCACTGTCATTTTAATTCTGGGTGTTTTTCCAGGGCAAAATGTACAAGTTAGAACAGGTCTGTGGGCATTAAAAACTATTTCATCACTTTTTTTTTTTTTTGCAAAAAAATCATTGTTAGGTAATGGGATTTTAGTCTCCTCAGTCGGCCTCTGTCACTTTAAATTAAGCTGCTGCTGACCACGCCCCCCAACTCAATGTTTACACTCGCAGCTGAAAATGGCTGCAAACAGAGGAGCAATTATACAACTATACATCTTTGAAAAGCATTAGTAGAGCCTCCTGCATAACCAACAAGAACACAGCAAATGGTTTCTGGATGGTAAGTCAACAACAAAACACTTCTGTTCTTATACAGCAGTAAAACTAACTGACCAAACATTCTGGAGCTCAGTTTTGGGTTGCTAGGTAACGGGCTGAGTTCCGCTGTGGTTGCTAGGTAACAGGGCGGTGCCTGCTGATTGGTGACATTACATTCTGGAGATTTTTGAAACGGCTAATTTTCCAGACACCAAACAACATGAACGTATCGCCGAAAACAGCTGAGTGGTTTTGTTTTAAGTGCTTGGGCTGTTAGAAGCTGTAGAAACCCAAGTGGAAATGCAAAAACGTGCAAAATATGATTGCGGCCCCATCTGCATTTATCTAATGCACATGTCAAAATCATGAATATATGCTCACATATTTAAAATCATGTGAAAACAATGAATTAATCCCACTAAATATCTTGGGCCTTTAGGAATCCCAAGACAAATTAGCTCCTATCGTCATCATTTTAGGAAAATGCTCAAAATTTTGGAAATTTTATCTTTTTTTTTAGGATTTTCCCTCGGTAAGCTAAAGGTTTTTCATATAGCATCATAGGCATTAAGACCTTACCTGACAAAATGTTAGAGGTAGTGATATGACTTTTAGTGAGCGTAAGAATGTCTTAGGCAGAGAAGATGGCAGAAAGGAGAAATAATCTTTGTGAAATGGAGAGATCTCTGCCAGCAGCAGGCTCTGCTCCGACTGTTTGGTTTTCCATTACTTCCCTATTTTGTGGTAATTTCTTCACATTAAAACAAGTTTAAACAAACAGCCAATCACAGTGAACTGCTGGCATCTGAGCACCCACATGCAATAAATGCAAACACTCCCTTCCTGTTTTTATTTTAGAAGTAGTGAAGTGGTGTCACTTGACTGTAGAAGAAGAAATTTTCAAATAATCAACAGCTGAAAATCTCTAAAACTGACTAAATCCCTTAATCGCCTCTATATAAAGTTGGCAGCTCAGACAATTTGTTCTGATTGACTTTTTGTCAGACCGTCGGACTCACAGTTAGTCTGATAATCACTGATATAATTAATGAAATACAGTTTTAATCAGAACTAACTTTTCAACCCTCTTAGCTCAAAAGACGTTACAGTGAAGTGGAGAAAAGATGACAATAAACAACAAAATATACAAGAAAAATGTTAATGCATCACCCAGATCAGCCATAAAATTAGCATTTAAGCTAGCATGAGCATTTTAGCTACGTTTATCTTTTTGCAAACCGAATAGGGAATGCTACTGTAGGCCAATATTTCAGTGATAGCCCTCATGCTAACATCAGCAATTTAGTTAAAATGATCATTTGATCTATTTATGATAAGCCCAACACACTGAATGGAGTGAGTTCATGTTAGTCAACATGTGAGGTTTAGCCCATTTGCTTTTAATAACATTTACACAGCTAACATTGGCTTTTTAGCTAGTTTTGACCTACCACCTCTGTCTTCTGCTGACTTTATTTATTATATTTTTTTCAGTTCATCAGTATAAATACATATCAGTCAAAATCGCTGAACGTTTTGGACTGAAAACTACTTTTAGAGTTCCTGTTTGGGGAACTGAGTGTTGCTTGCAGTGTGTCCTCATATCTACCACTAGTTGTGACTTTTAAGCATTTCATTGTATTTTATAAATGTGAATCACATCAGCTGTGCGATAGCTTTAAAATATCATCGTCATGCATGAAGACAGCATTTAGGCTTTTTATGTTGGGGATTTGAAGCTGAGGTTTGTCTCAAAGGAACGGATTGAAATGCATTCTTTAACCTTTCCCCGTCTGCGCTAATGAAATGTTCGCAGCCCTAGAAAAGAACAGTTGGGTTAGCTGCAGCCGGGAGTTTCATTTTTTTGGCTTTTTCACCGGACGTGTACATATTAGTTACACACATTTCGTGTGCTCGATTTAATAAGTCACATATAAATCACCACTATGTTCACTCTGTATGCTGACGACACTGTTTTGTGTTTGTGTAAACTGGATGGGTGGGGGTAGGGCAACGGGGGCTGATTAGGTTAGATGTTTCACGGTCTGGTGTCTGAATAAAATAAAAAAAGACAAATATCTGACTGGTTATTGTTGCTTTATGGATCACAGAGCAGATACCACTTCATCTGTTAGGCTGCAACTTTGTGATTTGTATTCTACAGTGAGCACTGTTTTTGCTTCCATGACCAATGGCAGCTTCCACTTAGATCCAGTTTTAAGACATAAAGTCGTCAATACAGGAACTGACGGGGATGTTGCTTCTTCCTTAAGGCCGATTTGTTGATTTTGACTTTTTTGTACTCCTAAAAACATGAAAGATACCATTTGTGTGTGTCGAATTAATCAGAGATTGGAGTAAATGACACATAAGGTTTTGACTTATTTTTCTGGATATTCCCTGTAAATTAAAAGAAAAAGAAATAAAGAACGCACATATGTTGTAACTGAGGTAGTTTCCTGCACATTGGATCCCTTTGATAATGTCCCGTCTCAGGTTCGTGTGTTGCTGACCGATGTGACTGCATCTCAGGTAGAATGCAAAGTTTAGGCCCCACCTGTCGACAACATAAAGGCATGTACAAATGCGTTCATCAAGTCCGGAAGTGCAAACACATTCTTTTTAGGTCCAGAACTGGTGAGATGTTCTGCATATACAATATGTTGTACATGTTTTATGTATTTTTTCTTAATATTTGGTGCACTGTTTAAAAAAAAAAAGAAAAAAAAGTGTTAAGTATTGCTTTTCTTTGACATATCATACGTTTATTGGAATGAAGCAGGATCAGAAACGTGTCGTGGCTGTACTACTGTCACTTTGAACGCTCCACCGCCTTTTCAAACTCCTTTGATTCCCCAAGAAAAAAGAAAATGATTTGATTGTTCCACCCGGTTCTTGTTTTCAGATTGTTCTTTTTGTCTCTCTGCTGTACTTGAGAAAAATGTAATGTGTATTAATGGAGAACAGGAGTTCCACATTCCCATACACATTTTGTATTGGTTCATAAATAGACATTTTTACAAAACAATGAAGAGTTCTTGTCTTAATAAAAGAGAAAAGATATTAATGTCCAAAATAATATGTGTTGGCTTTTTTTAATTTCAGATCTGTGGGTCAGAAACAAGAGACACAGATAATATCCTGTTTGTGCACAGAGTTGAGCAGCTTTAATAAACTGCTAAATTTAACAAAGAATACAAATAATTTAAGTAGGGATGGGATTTACATTAATTACATAGATTATAACACAATTAATCTAATTTTTTCCAAGCCGGAACCTTTATACTTGCACGTTTCTGATACGTTCGTAAATCGGACACACAAGCGACATTTTGCAAACAGCGATGGATGATGAAGCCACTTCTCTGCTTTCTCCTTTTCTTTGTGTCCATTACATTTGAAATAAACCCAAAGCAAAATTTAATAAAGTTTATATATATCAAGTGGACCATCAACGCTGTCATTCTCCACTTGTGAAAGTAAATCTATTGGGTCTCTCTTTGACACTTGGACAACAATTCAGAGTGCCACACTGCTGAACAGGACACGTAAAAACAAAAATGGCAGCATCCAAACCTCCAACTCAAAGGCAAGCGATGCTAGTTAGCAACCGCTAGTTCCTGTTTATCACAACCTTGCGTAGCGTCAACATCTGATGAAACTTTGATTCGCTCCAAACCAATTGATGGATACGTGCCAAATTTGGATGACAATTGGATAGAAACATGGCTACTGCCTCAGTCAAGTCAGAGGTCATAATTCAACAATAAGAAAAAAAAACGGAGGGGAAGGGAATGATCTCCCAATAAAAGCAAAAAAACGGTCTGATAGCGATCTGGAGAAACAGAAAAGGAGTTTCTGGCAGGTGGCAGCTGCTTCAGGAACTGGATGACTTGTAATTGACTTCCTGAACTGACCTAAAGCCCAAACACAGCTTGATTCTGTAGCAGGACGGGAATTTTAAAGTCCAAGTCATCTTTAAAAACCCCAGACATTTCATTAACATTTGTTACATTTGAAGTGAGAAAGTGCATTTATTTTAGCTCTCTATCTTCTTCATCTCCAGTTATACTTTTCTGCTTTCTCATAAACTTTCATTTTGACGTTGCTGAAGGTTTCCTACTACTTAAAGTAATTTTTTCTTTTACATTTTTGTTGAAACTACAACTATATGATGACAGTATGACATGAGACAAATAATCTGTTAAAAAAAAATCGATCTTTCTCTGGGTGCTAACTGGAAACAACCAATCAGAGCCAGGAGGCGGGGATGAGCGTTGTCAATCAAGCCCATGTACGCTAAGGCCAGTTAGCATAGCCACCAATGACAGCGAATAATCTGTTTTCTTGTAATGGTAAGTTGTTTCTCCACCATTAGGACATTTAGCAGCTTGGGCACAAAGTTGATTAACAGCACTAAGCCCCGCCTTTTGACTCTGATTGGTTGTTTTTGATGCATTCCTTCAGAAGGCAATATCAGCTCAGAGAGTAGGTGGAGGAGTTCGATCTTTTCACAGATTGTCTCCTAATCGGAGGCGGTTCTAGTCTGTTTGACACCACCCACCGTTCCCACCCCCCTCCGCTGGCAGTGGGCTGGGGGGGGGACATGGGGAGCTGATGGGGGTTGTGTTGTGGGTGTTGGTGTGATCGTCATCTGTGTCTGCCATCCAGTTTGCGTTTCTTTATTTTGCAAAAACTTATTTAGTAAGCTTATTGACGTAGCGTTACTTACTGACGTCGGACCACTTTTTTCAGTAACGAGTAATCTAACGCGTTGCTATTTCAGATCCAGTAGTCAGACTACAGTTACTTACTGTATCTTAATCACTTTGCGTTACTGTGCGTTATTATTATCTTTTGTAATTTAATTTTATTCCCTCTACGCGTCTTGGGGCCTGAACGACGTTTCTGTGCGACATCAGCAGCAGCGACAGAAATGTAAACAATGGAGAGAGACGCGCATTTTGTTGCTGGAAAAACAGGAAATAATTTGAGTTTCGGTAGCCGAGCCTGATTATTATAAGCGGCTTTGGGCTTGCAAATTTAATGAGTTGAGGGCCGCGGTTTTTGGGCTAGGAAATAAGCAGACAGAAACGCCAGTAGTGTAAATTACAGAAGACTCAGACTGTACTCAATATTAAATATTTATTCAGTTGTTATGTTTAGGGACTTCAGTACTTAAATCTTGGTTCTACAAGATTTACTTTAACCTTAGACAAACAGACATGCTTTGCAAAAATACTTCTCCTTGACACTTATTTCTTTACAATTGGTTATCACACTGAGTAAAACACATACAGCTTCACAAACTGCTGCGTGTGTGGAGGAACCAATCTGCTCCACAGTTTAACTTGGCGCCATGCCTTCAAGACAACACACAGGGCAAACCTGACCAACCCCTACACCACTGTCAGACACTGAGAAGGGCAAATTAACCCTCGAGCAGGAAACAGACTCTTACTAATGTAAAAACCAAAAAAAAGAACTGTTTAGAAATCACATTCAGTGATAGCATAGTTGATTTGCAAAAGTAACTTAGATTACAAGTAACGTTTTAGTTACTTTCAGCAGCTGCTGACAACTCTCTGCCACCTGTGAAAATTACATTGATCTTTGCCAATACTTATGTAACTGAAAGTTATTTTATAATATAACATCAACAATGTGTCTCCACTTATAAGGCTGACCTGAAAGGGAGATTGTCTAATGGTTACAACAGTTCAAAAAAGACTTTAGTCCTTTTTACGTGTTTTTATGTGTTCCACTATTATCTCCTGACAACTGTCGTCTAGAGACGGCGGTCGCTCCCCAAGACGCTTAGAGGAAATAAAATTACATTACAAAATAAAACAGCAACGAACAATGATTTTGATAAGTAACTTTAATCTGATTACTGGATTTGAAATAGTAACGCTTTAGATTACTCGTTACTGAAAGAAGAGGTCTGACGTCAGTAACGCGTTACTGACATCACTGATCAGATTATGACTCTCTAATATCCTCACAGATTAACTACCATCTGAGGGACATTTCTGAGTGTTTGTTGACGACTAACCTGACCTGATTTGACAACCATGGGGGGGAGGGGTTCCCACAAAATGCCACCTTGGGCAGATGCCCATGTCAGATTCCGTCACTGTTCATAATAAGACATTTTTTTCTCCTAAATGTTAAATACTGCAACTTTAACATTTGCTACATGTAGTGAGGAATGACGTCAGAAAGTGCATTGTATTCATCTTTTCCGCTAAAATAACATCATGTTGCTCTTCAAAGAGTTTCATCTCAACTTTTAAACTTGTCTGCTTTTGCATACGGTTCTTAAAGTTTCACTTTTTGTGAAGTTTCTAAAGCCTTCCTGCTTCTTAACCTTCCTTTAATCTGTTGACTTTAATGATGAAAGGTGATGTGAAAGTCTTCTGCTCAGCATTCGGGCTTTGACTCGGCCGCCCCCCCACCAGGAAACCCGGGGCCCCGCGCAGCATGGACCGGGGAGGGATGACGACAGCCTCCGCACCTGAAGCCACGCTCCGCTTTCAAACGCTGCCACACGCCTGGTGTGTCATCATTTTGTGGCGTAGTTTCACGTTAATCTCATTTTGGAACGACCCGAATAGCTGATGCGTTCCGACAGAAGCTGTGGCAGGACGTTTTGTCATAAAATCTGTTTAACCACACTTTCATTCCAAACACCGGAAATTGGTTTATTACTAGACATATTATTAAATTAAGATATCGCTAATTATACTTTCACTAGATTAAACACCAACTTGAAATATTTCTAATTACGTTTCTGACTTTTATAAATGACATCAGGTTTCCCATCGAGTTATGATTGCTTCAATTCAAGATGTCCACAATGAATTTACTATCTGAAACACATATTTCAGGCTAATCATAATTTAATACATTTAGCATATATAGTTATAGATATTTTAAATGTATTTTTAGAAAATAGTTTTAATAGATTCAAATTACATTGCAGATGTCTTGAAAGCAAATAATGACTCAGCAAAACTAAATTAGAGATATTTGGGATCCAAATTTCTTTTGCGATGTCTCCAAATGAATTTGAGATTTCTTCGCCGTTGACTTGATTCGAGATTTCAAGATATCTTGAATTTTGAATTATCATTCTTAGTAGTCAGAATGTAAACACAGATATCTTAAATAACTAGGCCTGTCACGACAGCAAACTTTGCTGAGCGATTAATTGTCTCAAAAATTATTGCGATAAACGATAATATTGTTTGAAGACCTTTTTACACTGATTTAATGAAAATAATGTAATAATGCACGTGATTTCCTGCCAAAGATAGATACACTTTATTTTCAAAAGAACACTAAACACTGGAACTGATAAACAAAATAAACAAAACAACCAAAAACAAAAATAAAATGGATTCTCAGTCTCCATTAACAAAAAATGCACTTGAAAAAAACACTAAACAACATCAAGCCAAAGTGGAAATAAATACTGCATTCAACCAAAAGAGGGCAGATTATGAAGTCTGTATATTATGTTGCCCTTCAGTAATAATTAGATTTAAATAGAGAAGATTGGCACATCGACTACGTGATGCAATAGTTCACGCGACATGATTTTTTGCTCCTGTTGTTCCCCTTACAACAATCTTAGAACATTGGTCTTTCTAAGATTGTGTGGTGTGTTACGGTAGATCCTCGTTGCCGCTCCGATCTAAATCAGGGGTTTTCCCCAACTGACAGCAGCCTGTTGAATGTGACAGGCAGCCAATCAGACAGCGTGGATTCCCCTCCATGTTTTCTGAGGGTAAATTATGGAGGGGAATCCCAAACAGCTGACACGAAGCAACCCGAAGTCCAGCGGACATTGGAGATGATATGTGGAAACAACATTAATGTTTATTCAACATGCAAAGAATATAGAAATGACAAGGGGAGGAGTTGGAGCGAAACCCGGCAACTTTTCAGCTGTTCTTCGTTAACGTGACGTAAATAGGTTCTAATGATTTTCATTCAGTCAGGACTTTACGCTGACACTAGTTACATGCATTGCAGGTAGATTGTAGTAAAGCATTAATTAATGCCTGGTTTTAAAATTAGTTCACTGGACTTGTAGCCATTATTTTGTGCCCATTGTTGGACACCACACAGCAGGAACGAACCCGATTGAACAGTTATACCTAGGATTTCTGTCGGCTAATGTGTGGTCTGTCAGGTTTTGAAAATGGGTCGACAATCGGCCGACAGCTCCAAGATCGTGTCAGCGCTGAGCTTTACACGAAGGAAATGAGGAAGGGAAGGGAGAGCACCGGAGTTGAGCCTTTTTTCATTCAGTGTCATTAACAGAAAGAAAAAAAGGCCGGAAGAGGCGATAATGCCGATAATTAAAATGATGTCGATAGTTTTAATTTATTGTACGATTAATTGATTTATCGTTTATCGTGACAGGCCTATAAATAACCATTCCGGAGAGGCAAAGTGTAGCTTTAGATGTCTAGAATGTGATTACAGATAGTCAGACGAAACCAATTCCATATTAAAAAGGCCATTTGGACTCCTCAAAATGTAATTGAAGGTATCCAGATTATAATTCTTAGTGGTCAGGATGTAATTGCAGATGTCTTAAATTATCATTCCGGATGGCCAAAATGCATGTTCTGATATCTAGAATGTCTTTATTTTTTTTTTCTTGTCTTTTTTGTTTGTCTGTTTTTATGTTAAACGGGCTGCCATAGTCCAACTCTATTCCGAGGTGGGCTTATGAAATCTTAATCAAATGCGCGCCGTTAACAAGCAGCGTAAAACAAGGAGTCCTAATTAACGCAATCAAAAGGCTAATACCTGGAGGAGCGTCGGGAAAGCTGAGTAAAAGCCCGAAGCGTGCAGCTGACGTCGGGACTAATCGATGGAGCTGTCCGTCATGGAGAAAATGTAACTCCTGTCCTCATATTTAATGTACGTCAGCCAGTCTTTGAAATCCTCAAACCGTTCGGTTTTCAGACGATGACTGGAGTAAAAGACGATGTTATCTTTTTAATTACATTTGCACCTCAGGCTCTCATTATAGCTGGAGTGCTGTACATAATGAGGCAACATCTTAAATAAGTAAAGGTGATCCAGCTATTGATTAGAGAGAGAAGACCCGCGGCAGGCCATCAGTCATAGAAAACGTGCCAGTGAGTTCATGTTTAATGCGCTCACACACTCATTACTCAACATCCTCCAATCAGTTAGACCAGAAAGCGCTTCGCTTCATTCCTGGCTTCTGTTGTTATAGCCAGAACAGAATTATTCTGCTTTATTTGATGGGTTTTTTTTTTTTTGGTTTTTTTTTAGCGTGGTAATAAAATCAGGCTATTAATGCTTTCTGGTGTGTTTGTTTTAACCTCACAAGTCATAAAAGGTTATCATCCACATAGAGGATGTCAGCTGCTTTAGAAGATTATGTTTTACAAACAATCCAACTGAAGCCTCAATTAAAGGAAACCTTTTATACCTTCTTTTAATCAAGTTAGAATAAGTACAGGGTACATAGGGTGATATGCAAAAGAAAAGCTTAAGAAACAGGTGGAAAGATATCGCAGCAAATGGTTTCTGGACGGTGAGTCAACAACTGAACACTTCTCTTTTCCAGCAGCCGTTGTAAAACCAGCTGACCAATCAGTGCTCGACGGAGCTCTGTGTGGGTTGCTAGGTAATGTGGCACTGTGCTCCAATTGCAACTTAAAAAGTCTGGACGCATTTGAAACGGCTCATTTTCCAAACACCAATAAAACATTAAAGGGGCAAAATTATGTAAAATCAGCTTTTGTAATTTTCCATCATGTTATGTTTTTCCCTCAGCAAAAACATACCTGGAGTGTTGCCTTTAATCTCCATGGCAACCATTCAGCTGTGCAAAACGCCTGGTTAGACCTAGCCCCGCCTTCTAGCAGCTCCTCCCCCACTCAGCTCCTTCAGACTAGCCAACAGCAATTGGCAAACACGTGGTGGAACTGCTGAGTTCATCATAGGAGTAACGCTGGTAAAAATGTTGTTAAAGGGTTAATAGAGGAGCCATGTTGGGATGACTTCCTGAAGGCAGAGCTTCAGAGAGAGCAGGAGTTTCTTAAAGAGACAGAGGCCCAATTTCACAACGTTAAATCAGGAAGTAAAATTTCCTTTAAGTAATTGATATAAATAACATTTTTATAACAACTGAAGTTAATCTAGTTACTTGACTGTGCTACAAAATGGCACAATGTGCCAGAAAAATACATAATACTGCCACTTTAAAATTTAAGAAAAACAAAAGTTTAATAATCTTGTAGCCTAAGAATACGAAGTTAGAGATTTACGTTTTGCATTTCAGTTAAGATTTCAACATTTCTTGAGCTACAATGTCAAATGTTTAATAGTTTTACAAAGTGAAAGCAGCTTATCAGTCAGCTGGTAGAGAAAGCTGTCCCTCGTGGCGTGAACAGGTGAAGTGGTTTGATTCAGAGGCTGTGTGATGGTCTGGGCCAGGAAAGAGTGCAGCCATAAACTGCACGTAATGGCAACCCTTAAGGGCTCTTAGGAAATTAGTCTGCTTGTAAGGGCAACGATTAAACGTCTGCAATCAGACCGGGTCTCCATTTAGGCTGAGAAGACTTAATCATTTTTGCTTGTAATCAAGAAATATCAAGTAACTTAATGGAGTTCTCTACGGCCAATTATTTATTTATGCTGAAGGAATCACAGCTTGACACCGACACGCTAAAATGAGAGGTTCTGCTCGAGTGCTGACATAGTGGACTGTTCTTCCATTAAATCTCTAACCATTAATCAAGAGATGTACCTTAAAACAATAGTATTTTATAACATTTATTTGGAGTGCAGTCTCATAATATACATCGTGTTTAAACTGGATCCCACTAGCAAACAGAAAACTGTCCACAAGTTCCAGCTCACAGTGATAAAAGAAAACAATATTCATTGATGAAAAGCAGAACCTTATTTTTTTTTTCACTTTACAGTTGTTGTTTCTCTCATTTGTCTCTTATATTTGGTGATATATTGTGTTTTATAAAGGAGCCCAGGATGTGCTGGATGGAATGGGGAGAGATGGATGAAACGGGGACAAGCAGCGGCAGAAACAAACAAAATTATATTTCTTCATTAGTAGAGTCACAAACGAAAAGTCCACTATTATAGTAGAACACCAAACATAAGAAGTTGGATTAATTTGTGTATAAAATTGCTGTTTCAGTTTGTGCAAGTATGTAGCATTTGTTTATTTCATTTGTTTACAGTTTAAAGTGAACATGCCGCATGTTGACATAAAAGACTTGAATGAGAAGCAGTAGATTGAAGAAAAAGATCTTACTCTCATATTAAAACTGCAGCATACAGAGAATTAGACAATTTTGAGTGTTTTACCTGTTTTTTGGTATAAAAAAAACAGAATCAATTAAGAAATGCTAAAACTGAATGTTATATTGTTGTTTTTTGTTTCTAGAAAAACTAGCATTAGCACATCAACACAGCTAAAAGGTACAGAAAGTAAGAAAAGTAGCATATTAAAGCACAACTCAAGTGTTTGTGTTAAATGTTGTGGGATAGTTTGAAACGAAAATACCACCTGCTGAAACCAAATCTTTTTTCAAAAATGTTAAGTGATCTCTAGTTGGTGGACATTATTTACCGCAGTTTCAGAGTGTTTTCCACCCGACGGTCCGGTAGTCTCGGTTCGATTGGGACCAAAACTGCAACATTTGAGCACTGTGTCAAACCAACCAAACCCTTTGAGCAACCAGTTCCCCTCCTCACCTGTGGGGGTGCTGCACCAAGAACCACTGAAGGAGACAACACAAAAACTTCTAAAGACGACACTGCGCACAACTTCCTTCTTCACCAAATAGAAATAAAAATGGAGTGGTGTTTGATTTTAGCGGCTGGAAGATTTCTCTTCTGTTTTTGGCTAAAAACTATTAACCTTTTCACCTGCTAGCACTAAGCCAGGCTAGCAGGTTTGTTTTGGTTCTATTTACCCAGAATACCTTGTGCTGTAGTCCACTTCCTGCTTTTGGAGTGGTCTCCAGTCCACTTGGCGTTCACATATGCATTAGAACTGAACCAGAGTTCACTTCAATGGAACCCCGACTGAGGTTAGGAGGCAGGCCAGAGTTTGGTTTTTTGGTTCGTGTCAGAGTTCGATTGCGCATTCACACCTCCCCAAACGAACTGGACTGGGATTAAAGCAAAACAGTTTTATTTTGAAACTGGCTCTAGAGAGAACATTTCACCATGACCTGACCTGACCTATGACCCTAACACACAATAATAGCGATCCCCAGTCCATTTCAACATGGCGACGCCCATAAACATTGTTGGCAGCACTTCTTACAAACATAATTTTAAGTTTTATTTTCCATAACCGAACACGACTTTTAATGAGTTCATTTTATAGTTCCAGGTGCTGCATGTAACACTGATTTCAGACAGACTCACTGTAAAATAAACATGTCTCAACCTCATCTTACTACTGTTGATGCGAGGAGCAGCCATATTGAAACTCAAAGTTGGCCTTGCAAGTCCTAAGTGGGGGTTGTCGGAGTTCCTCCCAATTTCCCATTGGGAAGTCCCACTTTGGAACTTGTTCCAGTTGCTTTTTTATGACTGAGAAATCAAAGTTTCCCCATTTCCAAATGCAACTGGAACGCAGCTCCACAACTGGTGTAAAACATCCAGTCTGAGTTTGACCACAAATTCACTGAAGAATCATTTTTAAGGATTAAAACGGCAACAAACCCAAAGTTACAAAACAGTTTTGTTTCTACATCAGTGAGTCAAGAACCGTGACGCATTTCCTGCTTTACTAGTAGAACATTTTTATCTGCTTTAGCAAGTCAATATATGCATTTGTTCTTATTAGAAAAGTCAATAGTCCACTGATAAATTCAGACATATTTGACACCATTAGCAATATACAAAACAATTATACTCTTAGTCGCCGCAGTCTGAGAAGATACAACACAATTAGTGTGTAATTGTTTTAGTGAGAGATTTTCTTGAAAAGAGAATGTTATTTTATTTCTTTATGGCTGATTAGTTCTTTATTAAGCCCTGAGCGAAAGGCAAAGATAACAGAAAAAGAGCCAGTTTTCTCTTTTCTGGTTTGTACACTGAGAGGAACACTGTAGTGGTTTAATTAAAGATACGGGTTATTTAACACATGCAGCACGCTCACATTTCCACTCTTATTTCTCTCAGTTCTGCTGTCAAACTTCAGTCTAGCCTTTCCTTTACTCGCTCTCGTCATCTCAAATATTATCAATAATTATACACACTCTGCTTTATAGCTTTATGCTCACTTTTAGGATGAAGTACCTGGCCTCAGGTTTGATTTAAGTTATCTATTTAAATCATAAACATGGTTACAACCAGGCAGTAAATGTGCCGTTCTTAGCTAGTAAGCTAGTTTCCATCAGCAGCCCCAGGAAGATGGTTAGAAAATTTTAAAATAAATAAAATACACGTCACTTGTCACCAACAGAGATGACACTTAGCAATGATACAAAACAAAGTATTGCTTTGTATTATTGCAATAATACAAAGCAAAGCAACTATCAGTTAAAAATCAAGGCCTGCTGTGTTATCATAGCCTAGCCTAGCCTAGCCTAGCCGAGCCTAGACCACAAATTCTGCTTCCCAGGACAAGGAGGAGGTTGGACAGCGCTGGACATCGTGATTTTAGGGTGAGTTTGTTTTTAATTTTATTTGACCTAAAACAGAAACTGACCCTTCAATGTTTGTTTTTGCACCTCTGAAGAAATTCTTCTAATGTACAAAACACCCGGCAGGATATTTAGGTCAATAAATAATGGCTATTTTCATTGTACCTTGCGTGTGTGCATGGCCGTTAAGCATTTCGCTTACCGTGTTTGATGTGTACGGTCACCATGGTAACAAGTGGTCACGTTTATCTCAAGAAAAGCAGGCCAAGTCATTTTCCTCAGATTGAACAGCTTGAATAGCTTTCCCAGGCTTGAATAGCTTACATTTAAATTGCGTTAATGCAACTTGTTGCAAATAAAGGGGTTGAAGCTCAAACTGGCTTCATGGAAAGTAGGTTTTTTTTCTTGTTTTTTTTTTTTTTTCAATTATTTGTTTACTGAAACCTTTGGCTTTTTCTATTCTCCTTCTGCTGGCTTGGAAAATGTTCCACTGTTATCATCATAGCTGGAAAAATCAATGTCAGTCACTTTTTGTTTTTCAATACAATGGGGCTTTGTCACATGCACGCCTGCTTTTTCACTGTTAAAAACCTTTCAGTCCCCACTGTTTAAATTGTTCCCATTGTTGCCTTTGTGAGGCGTAACCACTTACTGGTTAAAACATCACCTTTATTTGCTTGACTCGAGCAGAAAATTGCTCCGCGCCACTCAACATTTGTTGGGATTGTTTTGTTTTCTGCAGCAATTTGCCTTGAGAGGATCATCTGAGTGTTGATTCCTTCATGTCTGTTTAAACATCTCCATGCTGAGGTTCAAGTCTGCTGTCTCTTTCTGGGACTTAGTTCATAAAATTAGCCAAAATCTGTGAAAAGAAAAAATCATTACGCTGGCTCTGATTTGTTATTTCTGTTCACTTTTGTTTATGATTTTGGTTGGTTTATTGCATTTAAGGACAATTATTTCCATTGGTTTTAGATGCCAAGCGGCTGGAAGGATTATTTCAACCTTCTAACTTTTGTTGTATGATAGCTTTGTAAATTTACACAATAAAATCTCACATTTTTCTGAGGAAAACACTTGGAAATTTCTGAATAATAAAAGTAAAAATTTGTTAGAAAAGACTCCAAAGGTTTGGGATTAATTTCAGACGTTTTCTGGGGAGTAATGTGGAAATCCCTGAGTTTGAAAAAAATCTGAAATTTTCTAGAAAAAAAAACTTTAAATGTTTTCAGTTGCAAAGGTTGAAAATTGTCAGCTTTGGAAACACAAAAATATCCTTGTTTTTTCTGAAATTTTTGAGCTTAGTCTCCAAATGTCTGAGTTTTTTCTAGAATAATGTAGACTTTTCAAGCTTTTTATTGTTTTTTTTCTATCTAATTTGTGACTTTTCATACCTAGAAATGTAACTGTTTTTTTCTAGAAAATGTTCAATGTTTCAAACTCAGAAAATTCCTTGTTTCTTCTAGAAAATTTCTGGGATTAATTTAAAGCATTTCTGAGATTGTTCTTGCAAATATTTCAAACTCAGAAAGGTTCTTGCTTTTTGTAGAAAATTTCAGAGATTAATCTCAAAATTTCTGCGTTTTTCGGAGGATACTTGCGCCTCTTCTTTTTCTTTCTGCTGTATCTCAGTGAGAGGAAATATTCAGCGTTTGTTGTCACTTTGAGCATCTTTTCAGAGCCTGAACCGTTTAATTACTCTGAAGAGCTGATGGCTCTTTTTCTGGGTGTTTGAGAGCGAATGCTAAAATCCTTGATGAAGCTGAAGAATCAGATTCACATCTTGCGTCCTGAACATGTCTTCCTCTGTAATATCTGAGCTCTCAGTTAAATGTGAGTCAGTTTCTGTATCCCAAGCGGTTTTTCCAGGTACGGTGGAGCCGAGCTGGGGAAGGTCAGAGTGCCGCTGTAGGGCGCTGACGGGAACGCTGACGGGAACGCCGCAGGCAACGTTGAGGGGGAAAAACTTGGCTTCACAACCTCAAGTCAGATTTAATCTGGGTTCTGGGAACAAGTCACTTGTCACCGGTAGCAGGTGGTGGTAGAAAGGGTGTGAAGCATAAAATCATGAACCTGAGAAGCGAACCTTTAGGCGCTGAAGAAGAAACGACTGAAACAAACTGACTTTTAGTCTGTTAATCTGCTCATTATCTCACGTATTTATAATTTAACTGAAAACTTATTTCAGTGGTTCCATTCAGACAGTAAGCTAGACATTTGCCTTCAAGTTAATTATTTAGCTAGATAACTTAATGTTTAGTTTGCCAACTAAATATTTAGTTAGAGGCTAATTATTTCCGCATCTAAATTTAAATTTAGCTTGTTAACTATTTAGTTTGAAACTAATTATTGAGTTGGCTAACATGATATTTATCTCGGGAACAAAATATTAGTTGGAAGCTAAATATGTATCCTGCTTGCCAATTATTTTTGTTTTAAACTAATTATTTAGCTAGCTAACTTAATAAATAATATCAAACATCTAATTGAAGTTAGATATTTAGCTCGCTAGCTGAATGTTTGTTTATTTTGAGATTCTAAATGAGATTCTGTGTTTTTGTTTGAATGCAGTTAAAGTGTTGTTCAGTCTCCTATTTGTTTCATTTTATGAAAATGTAAATATATTTCAAACCCCGGTTTACACTTCAGTCCTTCTTCAGTACTTAGCCCCGTTCCTCTTCAGCGCCCTCCGGTGGACAGATGTGGAAACATAACATTTTAGCTTCTGTTTTAATGACGAGGCGTTGGCTTGAGATTCAGATGGAATAAAAAAAAATGTTTCCCAGCAGAAAGTTGAGCTGCTCATCATTTAATCAAGCACCATATGTTCCTTTTGTTTACTCATTATGTGATTGATAGCTTTTACCTGCAGTGCTCAAAAAACTCCGTCCCAATGAGATAATTACCCGCTCTGCAAATGATTGTAATTTGAGTTGAACATTACTAATTGGTGTCACTAAATGTAAAGATTTTAATTAGCCCCGGCGTAATTGAGCATTTTGAATGATCCGGGCCTTTTCTGTCTTATTGACACCCAGCAGAAAACATGAGAACTCTGAATATCCTGGTAATGGATCTTATTAAGCATGTCCTCCAGACCAAGGTGAATTAATCAAAGCAGACTTGATTTATACAAGCCGCCCCTTCCGTCTCTTCCTCCATCCCTCTTCCCTTCTCCCCGTGCGTTTCTGGCTCTCTCTCGCGCCGAGCCGGCTGGGGATTCATTTGTCTTGCTGATTAATGATGAGAACCATATCCTCCACAACACCAGTAAATTAAAAGAGATTGGGGACGGAGAGAAAGAACATCAAGGTCCATTCATCCCAATCAAATTTCACAGTGGCTCCGATTCATTCTGGGCTTTATTTGTATTGTCTGCTGTACAAACGAAGAGGAGACGGGCTGAGGCATGCTGGGACTTCTTTGGGTTACGATCAGAAAACCTGGAGTCTGAGTCATCATCACAGGAAATGCATGGAGGGTCTGAACTGTTGATGAATATCGGAAAAACAAAGTTTATGATATTTGGTAGCAGCTGATGCACAGTTACATGTTGAATAAATTAAGTTTCGGGTGTTCTGAGCGTTTCCATTACAAATGTGCTCACATCTGTGTCCATGTTCCACTAATGTCATAAAAACACAACATCGTAGTTCCATTAAATCCGCAGATACACAGTTAAAGTCATAAGTTTGTAAGTCATTAAAAATCATCCTCCTCCTACTTCCTGTCATCTTCTTCATCATTTCTTGCAGTAGTAACATCCGGCTTTTGATCACTTGACTCATGTGATGTGAAAAAATTGTTTCTATTGCAGTGTTTTTCAAAATACGCCAAAACATTTTATCAAAAGACAATTTTTTTTAGAAATAAGCATGTTTCCATTTACCAAACTTATTTCTGTAATTTCAATTTTATGGTCAATGAAAGCACAGCTACTGGTGAACATTTCTCATTGAAATCTCATATAATCTATATAAAAGTTAAAATATCCCAAACTATTTTGGTTTGTAATAATGTAAAGGAATTGCTCATTTAGTATATTTAGTGAAATTCACTGATAGTTCCATATCTGGCATATTGTGTGGAAATTGAGGGAAGTTCCTCTAAAACATTTATAGATTATATTTTTCTTTTACGGAAGACAGCTTCTGGTTGTAATTTAATATTTACAACAGTATTTTACTTTTTTTTTTACTGAACAGATTTGTAAAAAGAGAAAGCAAATGCAACTTAAAAGGAACTGAGATTTTTAAAAGAAGTTCAGAGTGGTGACAATGGAAAGAAGTATTTCAATTAAAGCTGTCAGTTTATGGAATAATATTGACAGTTAAAACCATCTGTGACGATGAATCAGTAACGCATTGAACAAGCCGATGTTTTGTTGTGTATCTTTTGTTATTTGTGATTTTGAAATATGTTTGTAATAGTGAGTCGAGGCCCAAAATCCGGGTTCAGTCATGAATCTTCAGAGTCACATAAAGACAGTTACAAAATCAGCCTTCTATCGCCTGAAGAACGTTTAAATCACTGAACGGCTTGGCACCACAATACATTAAAGATCTGCTGCTGTTGGGTCAGTCGTCCAGAACCCTCAGGTCTTCTGGTTCTGGTTCTGGTCTGCTCTGCATCAGAACCAGAACCGAACATGGAGAAGCAGCGTTCAGCTTCTATGCGCCACAAATCTGGAGCAGACTTTCAGAAAACTGCAAAACAGCCGAAACGCTGAGTTCCTTTAAATCAAAAATAAAACCCAACCTACTTAGAGCTGCTTTGTATTCATAATAACTGGAGTATTGATTCATATATTTGATATTGATGGTGATATTTGACTACATTTAATCTTTATCTCTCGTTTTCACAATTGGTGACTCTGTGAAGTTTTTGTCATGCAGCAATGCAACTTTGAGTTGCTAATAAAGTTGACCTCATGGTTTCATCAACTACAGCGAAGTCCTAAAGCAGCAAAATGGCCCAGAGCATCACTCTACCACCACCATGCTTGACTGTAGGGATGATGTTCTGGTTCTGAACGATGCCTTAGCGAGAGTTGAGTCGTCAAACATAAAACATTCCTCTACAAAAGATCAACTTCTGATCAAGGCCGTGTTAAAACATTTCAAGGAAACGAGTGTTTCTGGAGGCAACAAGCCAGGAACGAGTCTGAACTTTCTCATATCCCCGCAAATCCATCACAGATCATCAAAGACTGAGATGTACAGTCAATAAACAAAGTGCTGAAACACGATTCATGTAGAATAAATGAGGCATACCTCTCTTCTTCAGAAGTTGCATCCCTCTGATTTATTAATGCTCGTCTCCAAGGCAACAGCGTTAAAGTAAACCAGTCTGACCATCACCGGCCTGGATGTCTCGTTTGTACATAATCTTAAACCGTCACACGCTTTTAGCTGCTTCAGTCGAGCTTTAAAAATCATCCAGGGTAGAATATTTTCTCCACTTATTTTCCACAGATCTTTAGCAGCAGAGATGCAAATTGATCAGACGATTGTTAAGAAGTACAGATTACTACACCGCAACTGCTGCTGCTGCTGCAAAACTCACAAGAGAAACTGCACATGGAAGAGGAGCACATTTTAAAAAATCTTTCTTTTTAGAAACAACTACAGTGGTAGAATATAACTGACTGGTTAATGATAAATGCACATTTCTAACTTTGCTTGTAGTTTTTAGGACGAATAACTCCTAAGATAACCAGAGTAAAGACAAAATGCCGTTCTTCAGACGATAGAAGGCCGACTTTGTGACTGTCTTTATGTGTCTCTGAAGGTTCAGGTCAGAGGTCGTCCTGATCAATAGTTTCCAGCTGTAATAACTGAAGCTGTGTGTTAGATTTATAACTCTAGATTTATAACTCTAGATCGTTCCTCTTTAGGTCCAAAAATATTAACTTCAGTTTTGTTTTTGTTCAGCTGGAGAAAGTTTTGGCACATCCAGACATTTATATATTTTAAGCATCTATTCAGTGACTGGATGTTCAGAGTCCCCTGGTGACATCATAATGTAGAGCTGTGTCGTTATGGTAGCTAATCTTACAACTTGTTATAACCTAATATAAATAAATATGAGGGGGTCCGGGGATTGAACCTTGGGGTACCCCACACTAGACTTCTGTCCGCTCCAATGAGAAGCTACCTATTGGCAAAAAAAATCCCTTTGTTCGATTGGGAACCAAAACATTTGTAACAACTTATGTTACAAATGTAATTTTACATTTAAATGCCTCTACATTTTTGTTTCCATTTGGTGAAGAAGGAAGATGCGCTCAGTGTCTTCAGAGGTTTTTGGTTTGAGAGAAAGGGAACCACAGCAGCTGGAGGAGGAACAGATGCTGAAGTTTTGGTAGATCTAATTGGGTTTCCTCTCCTTCCAACATCCTTCAATCAAAATATTTTATATTTCCCTGCAGTTCAACAATCATCCCGCGTTCATTTTTATTTCGTTTTGATCTGGATCGGGAAGGATGAAACTCAGATTTCGCCTTTGATGACAGAACGAAATCTGATTGTAATAAATTAGAAGTTTAATTATGTTTATCAACTTTAAATGCAGTGAAGACGACTCGTATTAAAAGCGGAGGTGTGACTGACTCCGCCGCTGCTGCAGATCAGATTTGTTTATCTGTTTGCTCTTACTCCCTTCACTTTAATCTGATGGTGATAGTGGCTCAGAAACATCCTCTGCACCTTCATCTCTCCTCCAGCTCCTCTTCACGGTACACAAGATTAAACTCGGCTGCTGCGCTCGAATCAGCCAGTTCATCCATTCAGGCTGAATTTATCTGTGAACCAGTTCGTTTCTTCAGAGCCTCAGAGTAACTATAATGTGCATAATAATTCCTTTCCACTGGTAATCTAGCGTCTCTGACTGCACATAAGTTACAGGTTTTGTTAGAATGGAGCAGTTCTCTGTGTTTATAGCCTGCCGTTGTGTTATTGTACCAGTTTCTTGTGGTTTTAAAGCTCCAAAGTGGCAGCTCTCATGTTTATTTCTCTCCCCGCTGAATCTTATTACTGCAGCTGTTGCAACAAACCATTTCCCAACATTAGGAATCAATAAGCCCTCATCTAATCGCTCGTGTCGGATGTTCTGGCCGCCGACACTCAGGGAGACTGTGCGCCGTGCGGACAGTAAATCCAGGTTGTTCTGGAACTCAAACAGGCCCTAAATTTTTCAATTATCCCCCACAGCGTCTGGCGGCTTCCCAAAAAGCATCTCAGGCGGAAATGGAGCGAGGGTGGGAGGACCGTCTCCCGAATTACTGCTGTTTGAGAATCAGCTTCGGTTTTATCCGTTTCTCTGTGAAGGGTTTATTTCTTCCTGGTCTTCCCATTGGCTGGTGGGTCCGACTTTGAATGATTTTTGCTTTTGTTTCTAATGACTTAAAAGCACCTGGTATGGTGGCAGAAAATATAAAAAGCAAGAGAAAAGGATTTCATTTGTGGAAGCAATCATTTCAAGGCATGAAGAGAAATTCGTTAAATGTGTCAAAAGTTGTGGAAAATGAATATTGAGGCAAAAACTGATCAATTAATATTGATCAAAACACATCAGTAGATACGTCTCCATTAACCATGTAACTGCACAGTTTGACGTTTTGGAAAGAATTTCTGCAATTTTCAAAAAACGTTTATTTTTCAATAAAAAGTTGGTTTATTTCACAAAGCTGCAATGGAAACCCTTTTTTTTTGCATCACACAAGATACATGATCAATAACAGGATGTTACTATTGGTGGAAACACAGAAGAAGAAGACAGGAAGTAGCATCGGGATGGTGAAGCGTCATGTTTTTTAATGGCTTATCGCGTGGACAAACTTACTCACGTGTGATTTTAATTGAGTTTCTTAATAATATAAACAAAGTCTTGCACACATTTGTATTGGAGATGCAACTTCTTTCAGCCATTTCTATGTTTAACTTCAAGATTATTTTTAAAGGTAAACTTTATAAATCGGTTCTTGCAGGTTTTACCTTTATGTTTCTGTGCAAGTTTTGACATTTCTGTGTAAAATTGGTTTAATTCTGCAATATTTGGTGTAAAACCAACTTCGTGTTGCAATTTTTGGGGGTACAAAAGCATCTCAATAAGACAGACGCCCCCTGGTGGCGAGTCAGGAGTTTGAATAGTTAGCATGGCGATCCTTTATCGATGCCGTTTCTCAGCTTTGCACATGTGGACACAAGTATGGTGATGAGATACTGCAAAAGTAAACAAACTTACACAAAAAATGTCGAAATTTACACAGAAGCACAATGATTGAAAACAAAGCAACCTGTTAGGACAGTTTACATGCAAAAAGAAAGAGTTGATTTGACGTCGAGTCACTGAAACACTGAACAGTATTTACTCCAAATTATTTGCAAAAATTTTGGTCTATTCACAGATTTTGTCAGAGCTTATCTAAAGTAGTCTAAAAAAATTAATGCACTTTGCTTAAACTGTTAAACTACCAAAGTTCTAAATATATATGCAGCTGTATATTCACTGTTTTGGATCTGTGTTCTCAGAGAAATTTTGACCATTTTTCAGCCATTTTCTGTCCATTTCAGCCAAATAAAAGGGAAAAGTAACATTTCATCATGTAAGTAACTGAGCCAAACGATGAGCAGTCTCTGAAAACAGCAGCGCTGTAGGAAATCCGCCATTTTGGATGCAGTAGGATACTGTTTACTCTGTTTCACTTCATCTTGTTCCATGTCTCTGCTCCCAGCCACACCGTTCCCGCTCCGTGAACATCTCTGGACGGGCATCATGCAGAGTTTGTGTTGCCGTGGAAACATGTCATCAAACTTTACAAAAAAAAAAAAAAACAGAGGCGTGGATGTCGTCGGAGCCAGAAACGTGAATGTGCCGCTCTCGGAGCTCAGCAGTCCTGGCTTCCTTCAGCAGCAGAACACACACCATGTGCTGTTCTGCCAACTGCAACCCCGGGCAAGATAATAAGAAAGCTCGCAGACATTTTGTCAATATTTCTGCCTTGGCTTGGAGAACGGTCTGCCTGGCCCGACACTTTCTCAGAGATATGATGCAGATTTTTTTTTTTTTTTTTTTTGGTGGGGGTTTGCCAGGAAGAAAGAGTAAACGAAGAGGCAACAAGGGGGAAAGAGGAGTTTGCAAATGCAAAGCAGTTCATTAAAATCAAACACAAAGCATCTATCAGTGGGGAGGGATGCAGCTAATCAGCGCTGGTGGTTCGTCCAGCATCGTAAAAACAGAGAACGGAAGAGACGGTTGCGCTGCTGGGCTGTGATCCTGAGAGCGTCGGAGTCGGTTGATGCTGGAAGATGATTGATTTTCCACAAGGATGCTTTGAGACGCTGCTCTTCGGCCGCCGTCTGATTAGCATTTGCAGCGTTATTCATGTCATGAATATACGAGGAGGCAGAGAAGGAGTAAATACTGACATGCATCCAGGGGCGTATGAATATTAAATGGAGCACACGAGGGTTCGCATGGCTCCAAGGCTCATGTTCAGGTCTGGTCAGGTTTTGAACTGGCGGAGCTTCAAAGACAGGACACCAAGAAACAGCTACTTTACCTCTCTGTTCATTCAGTTGGCTTTATTACAACTGTTGCAGATAAATATCAACACAAGGAGGTAAATTTATTACTATTTTAAATCCACAGAGACGTTAAGAAGTGTTTCGCCTCTCTCAGCCAGCACTCAACCTTCAGACAACATACCCTGGACATTAAACGTTCGGAAATGCTTTTAGCCAACATCAGAGCAGGATTGTAAAATTATGAGTACAAGATTTTATTTTTGCTTTATTAATTTTAATCAGTTAATTACATAATCTTAACACAATTTAATGCGTTTTTTGGGGGGGGGGGGGGTTACATACAAAAAAAGCCGGAACCTTTGAATTTGCGTGTTTCTGGGAAGCTCATCAATCTGACGCACAAGCAACATCCGAACAATAAAACTGGTTCTCTTGGCCCCATTCAGGTTCATTTCTGCTTCAAAAATCAAAAAGTGAATCGGTATGATAGCACTTTGTAGCAATCTGGTGTTTGGATAACATATTAAAAACAGTAAATATCTTTGTTGTTGAGCTCATATGCCTATTTAGTCAATAATTTAATAGCAAAAAAGTTTATTGAAATGAAAACTGACACACTGTTAGCCTGTTTTAAGATGCTACCATGGGCCTGAATATTGAAGCGTCTAAGTACAGCCATGTTGGATCTGCAGTCAAGATCGTTCAGAATTAAAACCTTCATTAGTGTAAACGTCCTGCAGATTTCTGTGGCATTGGATGGAACCACAGCTGATATCAGCCGAGAAACTCTCCTACACTTGCTTCGGCATATTGTGCATGCATCTCGGAGGTTATTAGCCCAAAGTCTGCAGCTTTTACCTTTGAATCACTGAGTAAGGGGGTGTGTGTGTGTTTGAAGCTCCTTGATATAATGATCCTTGGCAACTCCTGGAGTTCAAAGTAAATTGGCAAGGGTGAAAAAAAAGACTTTTCTGCCACAGAACAAAATAGAGAAATCAGCCAGCTATGTTTAATAGAAATTTCATCAGTGCTCAACCAGTCCCTCAAATGGGTTATCTAAGATAATGGCTGCACAGGTTCATTACCTCGTTGTCAAATTAAATTTCTTTCTCTCCTTCAGGCAGATTGGATAGTGATTACAGATCCAACTTTCTCTCTGTGAATCGGCGAGGGAGAAGCGGTGACAGCAAAATTAGTCTATTTCATCTCAACACCTTTCTGCGCTGACCTGTTCACATCAGAGGGAAAACTCAAGAAACTCCTCCAAGATGCTGTGGCAGCAGCGACGGCTCTGGTCTCTTCTAAAGGAAGGTCCTTTTACTCACTTATTTTATTGACGAGAAAACGTGTTGGAAAAACAAAAAGGAAGAAACCAGTATATCTAGCTAACGTTAGGTCTTCTGCTTTTATTAAGTTAATTTTATATACATTCATTGAGTTAAAGTCCAAATTTATACCTTCATACCTTTGCCAGATTATGATTAGAAATGATTTCTGTCAGAAAGTAAACTAAATATTTATCCTAAAGCTAAATATGCTAAATATTTAGCCTCCTTATGTTTGCTTCAAGCTAAATGTTTTGTTAGCAAGCTAAAAACGTAGCTCTAAACTTAGTTCAGAGCTAAATATTTATCTTCATACTAAATATTTTGCTCAGAGCAAAATTTTTAGCTAATATTCAAATCAACCTGCTGATGAGTGGACTATCAAAATAAAAGCTGAGTCTTGCGAATCAGCCACAGCAGCAGGTTTGCAAAACCCAGCTTTTATTTTGGCAGTCCACTTCCAGTTAAGGGCAAATGAATTTGCATTTTAGCTAAATATTTAGTTATGACCTGAATATTTAGTTTGAAGCTAAGTATTTTGATAAATATTTAGCTTCAAACTAAATATTAGCACACAGCTAAATTTTTAGTTAGCAAGCTAACTGTTTAGCTTTGTGAGCTAAGTATTTAGTTTCGAGCTTGATATTTAGCTTTTCTTTTGATAGTGTCGTTCCAGTTATCGGCCCTGGGTGGCGTGCCATGTCCCTCCCCAAACCCCCGCTGGATGCAAAGATAAAACCTAAAAAATAAAATAGCTAAACAGGCTGGAGCAAAACCTCTCAAATGTGTTTGTGATGTTTCAGACTCGTCGTCTTCCTCCTCAGCACCATAAATATTCCTTCTCTTCTCCGAGAAGGAAAGAAAACCTGACATTCCCAAATCACTGCAACACGTCTGTGAAAAACATCTGAGTTTCAGAGCAAAGCAGAACAAAGTCAGCCAGCCTCAGAAGTTCACTTCTCGTTGCTTTGAGGAAACCTCGGTTGATGCTGGCTTTGAGGAGAGGAATTGTACCAGAAGAACACAGCAAAGTAAACAGAGACTATTTCAGACGTGTTGGTGAAAACAATAGCTTTTCTGAATGCTAAGATGCTAAGAATCCATAAATGGTTTTAAATATTGATAACTGCTGCCATCCGGGAGCTTTTCATTAAGCATAAACCACTCTGTGGCAACGCCGCTTCACGGAAACTTTTAATTTCAGTTGGTATTTTTTCCCCTGGCAACACACAGGTATACAAAGCAATAAAAGCTCAACTCTGGTGCCGCTCTCCTGAGAAGAAAAGGGAAAAAAATGACATTGACGATGAAATAAAAGCCGACATATTTTCACGAGAGGTTGGCCTTCAGCCAGCAGAGGGGACAAAATACGAAACGAATGCCGCTCAGAGAGCATCCGTGCATTTCATGAGTTTATAATAAAACATGTGGGCAGAGCAAATGTTTAAATGGTGAATGTACAGCAGTTGAGTCAGAGAGAATCAGGAGGAACATCTGGCTTCAGATAAACCAGAGGAGAGCTGTTAAAGATGCAACAGGTCAGAATCTGACAGAAAAAACTGGCAGGAACTGAATGCTGTGAGAGGATGCTACATGAATGGATGCTACCTGAGTGGATGCTACCTGAGTGGATCCTACATGAGTGGATGCTACATGAGTGGATGCTACATGAGTGGATCCTACATGAGTGGATGCTACATGAGTGGATGCTACATGAGTGGATCCTACATGAGTGGATGCTACATGAATGGATGCTACATGAGTGGATGCTACATGAATGGATGCTACCTGAGTGGATCCTACATGAGTGGATGCTACATGAATGGATGCTACATGAGTGGATGCTACATGAGTGGATGCTACATGAGTGGATCCTACATGAGTGGATGCTACATGAGTGGATGCTACATG
This sequence comes from Xiphophorus maculatus, assembly GCF_002775205.1. Classification (NCBI taxonomy): domain Eukaryota; kingdom Metazoa; phylum Chordata; class Actinopteri; order Cyprinodontiformes; family Poeciliidae; genus Xiphophorus; species Xiphophorus maculatus. The sequence goes on along the minus strand of NC_036453.1, from coordinate 13,069,728 downwards.
AGTGGATCCTACATGAGTGGATGCTACATGAGTGGATCCTACATGAGTGGATGCTACATGAGTGGATGCTACATGAGTGGATGCTACATGAATGGATGCTATGTGAGAGGATGCTACATGAATGAATGCTACATGAGTGGATGCTACATGAGTGGATGCTACATGAGTGGATGCTACATGAGTGGATGCTACATGAATGATGCTATGTGAGAGGATGCTATATGAATGAATGCTACATGAATGAATGCTACATGAGTGGATGCTACATGAGTGGATGCTACATGAATGGATGCTATGTGAGAGGATGCTATATGAATGAATGCTACATGAATGAATCCTACAGGAGTGGATTTGAGCTGGCATGGAGATCTTGCTGCGGTTCTGGTTCCTTCATTGTTGGTTTTGCTGTGAGTGGATGCTACATGAGTGGATGCTACATGAGTGATTTTGAGTTGACACTGAGGAGATCTTGCTGTGGTTCTGCTGAGTGTTCATTGTTGGCTCTGCTGCCGCTCATCTTCCTCTTGACTCTATAGACTCTGTATGGGGTTAAAGGTCAGGCCTGTTTGCTGCTCATTGGACCAGCTACCGGTGGCCTTTGTCAGAGTGAATTGGTACCAAGTCCTGCTGGAAAATGAAACCAGAATTTTTGTGATTCATCAGAAGGAAGAGTTAAAATGTCTTAGCTCCTCTTCCAGCTGCTCTGCTGTGCAGCCAGAAACAAAACCAGACGCTTTAATAAAATGTCATCTCCACTCGTCTTGTAAACAAAGCTCTGCGTCAGATAAATTCACTGATGACAGAAGAAAACAATGTATCTGCTCAGCTTGATCTGTGTTTACCAGTCAATTCTCATTTCATTAAATCGACTCAGATTTATCTGCAGTAACACGAATCAGCAGCAGCAGTTAAATCCCCAGAGGAGTTCAGCGGGTTCTACACTCTGTTATCTGACCCAGACCTTCAAAAGGTCAGAGGGCGACCCGGGCCAATGGTTTTCAATAAAGTCATAATTAAAAATTCTCCTATTCGCAAATGCAAACATCAGCGGTCCATCAGAAAGTGGCTTAATTCATCTACTGGTTAAATGGATTCCTGTACCAGTGGGGTGACAGGGAAATCAGAAAGAGGTTTATGTTTCCAACCTGTGGGAAAATATTTACTCCGTCTGTAGATTTACTGTTTCCTCACTTCTCTGTCACATTTAAATGCTTCAGATCATCAGTCAAACTTTAATATCCCACAAAAGTAACCAGAGAAAAAAAAAAATAAGATCTTCTTTTTAAAGATGATCGAGAACAAAATGTTATGATCCTGAAGATTTCTGGGAAATTATTCGGAGAACTGATGAGACAAAAATGTTACATTCTGAAAGGCTTTGTTCCCGTCACATCTGGAATAAAATTAACCCAGAGCATCAGACCTAGAGTCCAACACGGTGGTGGTAGTAGGTTGATCAGGGACTGCTGTCCTGCTTTTGGCCAGGACAGCTTGTTCTAACATAAGAAGCCCTGAAGATTGTGACCCAAAGCTCAAACACACTCAGGTTGTGCAGCAAAATAACGTCAGAAAATAAAAAAATAAATTTAAAAGGCCTTTAAAGAAAAACAGGTGAAGATTTTAGAGTGTCCTAGTCAAAGACTTACAATAATTGTTTTTTACACGTTGTGGCATGACATTTACAGACAGTTTACGCTTCAAACTCTCCTTCATGTTGGAGTTAAAACGTTTTGGCACAACACATGTATGGAGCTAAATTGGGGCCATGAAATTTGTTAAATCTTTAATCGGTTGCAAATATATTTTTTGTTAGATTTTAGTTTCAGTTTCATTTATTTTTGTACTTTCAAACTTTTGTCACTTTCAAACGTATTTTCAGTGGAATTTCTTTAAAGTTTACAACTTTTTCCAGTTTTAAAATAACTTTTGTTTTAAAATAATTTTTCAGCTTCAAACTTTTTTACAGCTTAACTTTTTTTTTTTCCTTTCCAAACTGATTTTTCAGTCTTTTTTTTTTTTTTAAACAAACTTCATGGCCCCAGTTTAGCTCCATACAAGCTTCCTCCACAGCGATGGTAAAATCTCATAGCCAGTTATCAGCAGCTGCAGCCTGAGGTGGAACACAGTGATCAGGTATAGGGGTGTGATTACTTTTCACACAGAACCAGGTTCAGTTGGATCGATTTTTATTAACCCTAAAAAATGAAATCATAATTTTACATATAAGTATGGCTCCTAACTTGTATACATAAGTTTATGTAGAGATGAAATTAGAGGAAAGTTAGGAACCAGAAATCATCCACGTCTGGACGGGGAAATTAGCAACAGGAGGAGGTGGCTGTTCCGCAGCAGCGCCCCCTACTGGGATCGTCTGAAACAGGAGAAAAATCACAGGCTGGTTATGATTAGATTTCTCCAAGTGGCAAATTGACGTTGGTTTCCTGCTGAGGAAGACGATGAGCAGCAGGTTCTCCAGAGCGCAGCGTGAGCGGTGGCAGATATGCTGATTGTTTCGTGTTTGTCAGAACTGACTGACGCTGGAGCTCAGAGAGTTTCAGGCAACTAAACATTTCAGAACTATCACAAACATTCGGCTCACATGTTGCTGCGCATTATTGATTTCAATGAGGCGTTTTCTATTTGTTTAAAATTAATGATTGACTTTTATTATTTATGATAACTGGATTATTGAAACCTGACATGATTTGTCCTTTGAAATGAACTCACATTTCTAAATATTGAGTGTTTTATTTGGATTTAGCAACACAAAGCAGCTTCTTTTTAGCCCTCTTACTATGATGCTTCTTGAAGGGACAGTATTACATAAAATCAACTTCCTTTTTTGTTTAGCTTTCCATCAATAACAGTGTTGCTTTGATTCATTCAGGTTTGAGAAATCCATTAATCTCCATGGCAACCATTAAGCTGGGTGGGCCTAGCACTGAGTTCGAGGCATAGCTCCTCCCCCACCCAGCCACTTCAGACTAGCCAGAATGAATTAGCAAACAGCTGGTGGAACTGCTGAGCTCATTATAGGAGCTACTTCTCAGAGCAACGCTGGTAATAATGGTAAAGGGTTAATGGAGGAGCCATGTTGGGATGACTTCCTGGAGGTGGATCTTCAGAAAGAGCAGGAGTTTCTTAAAGAGACAGAGGCCCAATTTCAAGGCGCTAAATTACTAGGTCATATTTGATTAATATAGCTTTTTTATATATATATAACAACTGAACTTACCATAGTTACAAAATATCACTATGTGGCTGGAAAATACTGCCTCTTTAAAAAACAAACGCAGTTATCCAACAGTAGGGGTCGAAAGTAACTACGGTAGTCACATTACAGTTTATTTAAGGTAAATTACTCAGTTACATTCTTAAATCTGGGACCATGTCTGGCCAACAGTAAACAGAGTCAGAATTAAACCGTATAAAATCAAGACGTATCATCCATGTGGAAGATGTTTCTCTGATCATCTGACACCAACTCTGAACTTTGTGATGGCAGCGTCATGCTGTGGTGACGCAGTTCTTCTCTTCCACTCTACAGTTTGTTCCAGTTCGTGTTTGTCTAGAACATGAAATCCCCAAAATATAGTAAAGTTTTTGAGTGTATGTAAATACATTAAAAAAAAAGTAAGAATAATTTTGCCTGGCACTGTAAGAAGTGCATCTATCATTTATTAAAACATCTTAAAATATTTACAAATAAATTAACTAAAAGTGGGCCTGGATACGTGGCAATGTGAGATATTAGAGTTTATAATGAAAACAAAAATCAAATGCAGGGTTTATTAAAAGCAGAATAAGGGTTTTTAAAAATGAAGCCCTCGTAAATAACCACATTTTTTGTTTGTAGATCTATGGATAAATGCATAATTGGAAAGCAAAACTGCATTAATTTAAACACATTAATTTCTAATGAAGCAGGAAAATTGGAATATAAATTTATTTATTTATTTTTGCTCATATTTTAAGGTTAACGGTGTATATAAATTAACTATATTTGTTTAGTAAATCCTTCCCAGTTGTATCAATGCTGCAATCCAACAGGAGGTAGTTCAGTCCACTCTTATTATAGAGCAACAGTGACATCTAGTGGCAGGAAGAGAAGAAGTTTGCAACAGCAAAATCTCAACTCTGCAATGATGAGAAAATAAGAAAAATAGAACATTTCTAGTTCCACTGATATATCTTCTCATTTTTAGCTTGGAAACAATGTCATCTGCCTCGTGAACTTTTACGTTTTCATCAACATTGAGGCAATATTGACTTAAAAAAGCTGAATTTTTCCCTTTACTCTCAGAAGAGGATCTGATCAAGACGAACTTTCATGACAACTGCAGTCGTGCAGAAGTTCTGGATTTCTTGCCAACAATTCATAATGTTCAAATGAGCCTTCATTCTTTAAAGAGCAAATTTAAGAAATTATCTATTTTATGGAAACCAATGACGTCATTCTAGATTGTTTGTGTCTCCTCTGAAAGTTTCCTTAATTTGTTTTCATTCTGGTTTGTTAGTCCCAGTTCTGGATGATCTGATGAATGATCTGAAGCAGAGACACGTCTTTAGTGGCAGTCATGAGCAGATGTGTTTAGTGCGGTTTGTGTTCATGGGTTTGCTGCAATGTGACATCGATGAAAGCAAGGAAAGATGGACTACAAATACCATCAGACCTGCTAAACAGTCTCACTGGTAAACCGGATGTCATGTACCACCTACCTAACAAGGTTTTTTGTTGTTGTTTTTTTCATTTATTTAATTAACATCTGGTTAATTTGTTGCCTGTTTGGCAGCTTTCAAAAATAATTTGTCCAAACAAAAAAAGAAAATCAGCCATGTGATAATAGTATGTCACTTTTATTGTAACAATTTCTGATGACATAAATACAATCAAGCATTACAACAGTTTTCAACAATACTCATAACAGTTGGTAGTGACAGTTGAATGAAGAAATGTAAATATATAACTAATCTATGCGTCCTGTGTGTATTTTAGTCCTCGGTTTGGCAGAACAGACTGTGGGTTCCCAGACTCCCAGGAGGAATTGGGACAGTTTATGACCGAGTCAAACAGCAGTCAATGTGGCCATGACCGTCTTTAGGGACAGTTTGAGGACCTCCAGAGACAGTGGCCTAGTGCATCCACTGACTTGGGAATCCTATGTGGAAAACTACACAAGACTCGGAAATGAACGAGTCTAAAGTTCAAAGGTGTGTGTCCAACAACCACAACACAGCAGAGTCAGAACTTTGACAGAGCAGGTTTCACAAGTTAACATCTTCCTTCACAGGCCAACATCCACATTTGAGTTTTGTGATTCTGTATTTGAAGTCCAAAGAGTTTTGTATCCCAAAGTTCATGTCTCTTTTGGAACTGATTGTATGTCTTGGGCTTTGGTATTTTGATAGTGTTTGAACAGGAAAGCGAGGTTTGGTCTGTCTCTAGGAGAATCCTAGCAGTCTGGTTTCTTCTTGTCGTCTGGTGCTGCCCTTTTCACTGAGCTGAACCTCAAAGATTTCCTCAAACATTTCTGATGTCAGCTTTTCCACACTTGTGCACATAAAGGGCCTGAACACAGAAGCACGAAGCTCCAAAGCATAAATGACATCCAGGGTTGAAAGGCCATCTTTGAATCTAGAAAACATTTAGAACAACCATCACTTTAATGATGCTAAAAAGAGCATGATATTAAATGGATGTGTTTTACAGTCACACATTAAAATTTATATCTCTAATCTTGTTTTTTGTTTAGCACAGGTAATATTGCAAATCCACTAAGTCAAGTCAAGCACTTGAATCAGGGTCTTACTTATTTGTCTGCTGGCTATTGTCGATTCTTACCCTACATTCGCTTGTTTTAACTGCAACAAAGTAGTAACTAATTAACATAGTTAACAGAGGTACTTCATTGTGCAATAACATGACACTATGTGCCTGGAAAATACATAATACTGCCCCTTCAGTAAACATCTGATTTATCCTGCACAGTAGAATCGTCTTTTAAACACAAAACACAAAAGTGTTAAATTAATCTATGGAGCAACACACTTGTCCCTTGACTAGTCAACTTGTCACTTGAAAAAATGGTGGAAACATGTTTTTGGCTTCAGTGATGGTATGAGCAAGTTCAGTTTATAAAAAGATCTTTTAGTTTCACTTTTTCTGTGCCGTTTCACCTGTTTGCTGCACGTTGGCACCTGTTGGTCACCGTATCTGATCAACTCATCGTCATGGGATCAGGAAACGTCTCTGGATTTCCAGCAGGATTTCCTGTGTCTCCTCAGTCCTCTGTGTCTCCTCTCTCCTCATTGGTCCAGTGCTGTTGACTAGTTTCAGTCATGCTAGTGAACCAACACATGATCAGACACACATTCCTTAATTTCTGTCTAAATAACAGATGATTGAATCAAACTTTCTGATCAAGTCATAATCATGACCTCACCATTTATAGAATCTACTAGAACCAGTAGGTCAGCAGGTCCTCTGCTCTATTCCTGATCCTCCTTCCATCAGCACAAAGCTCATCAAAGCTCTGCTGTTATGAATTGACTCAATGAAAAAAACTGGTGGTGTTGGAGGTGGAGGTTTACAGGTTCAGGAGATCCAACCTGGGACATTATTGATCTGCAGAAACTGAATCTGGGATCAGAAACCAGCGCTGGGTTTTCTCTAATGGTTCTAAAATTCTTCAATATTCATCGTCTGACCAAGGAACAGGTGAACTTCAACATGAGACGCTGGAGAGTCAACACATAATCAGACACACATTCAGTCTAAATAAAGGATGATTGAAGGAGACGTTTTGATCAAGTCATCATCATGTCCTCACCTTTTCCATAATCTGTTACAACCAGTAGAACAGCAGGTGGAGCAGGTCTTCTGTTTTAATTGTTGGTCAACTCAGAAAAATGAAATAAAGACAAAAGACAACAGAGTTAAAAAAAGAGAACATGGACAGAAGAAAGAACAGTTTTGAAATTTGACCTCGATTTCATCCATATTTAAAATTGTTAGCCAGGTAAAAATAAGTTTTCTCACTTTTTTCGTCAACTGGGTTCTCTTATCTACCTCCATCTTACTGGTGGTGTGTAGGTGGAGGTTTACAGGCTGACGAGGAAAACCTTCACATGATCTCTGTCTCTTTATTCTGCACACGTCCTCAGGTGTCCCCCTGTTAAATCCTTTTCTGTCTCCTAAGTCCTCTGTGTCTTCTCTCTCCTGATTGGTCCAGTGCTGTTGGTGATGCTAGAGAATTAACACATGATCAGACACACATTCCTTCATTTATGTCTAAATAATAGATGATTGAAAGAGACTTTCTGATCAGGTCATCTTCATGTCCTCACCTTTTCCACAGTTTGTTACACCAGTAAGTTACCAGGTGGAGCAGGTCTTCTTCTTTAATTGTTGGTCAACTCAAGTCTCAAGTCATGTGACATGAGTTGACAGAGAAATGAAATAAAGAGAAAATACAACAGAGTTAAAGAGGAAAATATGCATGGACAGCACACAGAACCAGTTTCTAGCTTTCAGCTCAACTCTACGCAGCTCCATCTGAAATGTTTAGTTATGTTGTGTAGATATAAATGTTCTTACTTTTTTTGTCAACTGGGTTCTCTTATCTTCCTCCTCCTGACTGGTGGCGTTGAAGGTGGAGGAATCCAGGCTCAGGAGATCCAACCTGGGATGATCAGAACATCAGAGATCTGAGAAGTCTGGACCTGGGATCAGAGACTAGTGTCTGTATTTTTTAATGTCTATTCTCTTTTTGTGATCTTTCTGTGTTGCAACACATGAATATGGCAATACAAACTATTTGTTTTATGAGATTAATAGTTCATCTTTCTACTAATAGTGAATTTATTTCTATGTTTATTTAGTAAAGCTGATGGTCCCCAATGCAAGCAGGACGCAGGCAGTATTATGTGTTGTGGAATGCACTTACAAGAAAGGAACCAGAAGGACAGGAACCACATGGACAACGACGAAAGAGTCCAGCGATGAGCAGCTAAAACCTGAAAGATTAAAACTGGGAAACTGGATTAGTGGAGGAACAGGTGAGAACAATTTTAGAGAGCATCGTGGAGGGAAGCACCGCGATTACACCCTGAAACATGGGAGAGTAGAGAGGAAAACAGAGTCAGAACCGCAAGGGGAATCTTGGAGGAAGCAGTCTCACTGCGAGCTGCTCTGACTGGGACTGACGGAGCAGCTTGCAGTCTGGAGACTGGTGAGGACCATGAACCAGAACCTCAGAATAAACTGTATCTATGGTGGTCCAAGTCACTGGACCAAGCCCTAACCAAATATTTATCTCTTTCTTTTATCCTTAAAGATTTTCATCTAACATAACATAAAAAATCTAGCAGCGGGATAAAGAAAAGCCCCGGTGCAAGACGCTACCTAAGGCATCCTCGGTCCTGCTAGAAAGCCATTGGCTTTAACAAAAACAACAGAGAAATTATGTTTTCCTAATGGGACTTCTCAGGTAGGTCTTCAGTTTTTCAAGATCCCACTCTAATCAGAGTCATCACCTGACAAGTCGTAATGAGGTCTAAAAAACACTTGTCTGGAACTCACTCTTCCTCTAATTCTGTCAGATCCAATCCCAGATGTTGAAGGTATAGGTTCCTCTTCTTTGTCCATTTGAGACTTCATCCAGACACATATGCAAGGGAATGACGAACTTGGAATTTTGCAGTATGTTGGTGGTGAAGGACAAACGACAGGGGAGGACAGAATGGGATCCTCACATGCATTCTGAGGTGAAAGACCGAAGGGTGAAAAAAGGTGATCCCCAAACAATGACATGGACGAGGAACTGGAGGCAGAGGATGACTGAGAAGAATCCTCATGCACCATCCATTGTGGGGGACAGAGGACAGTGAATGACGGAACGGGATCCTCACATGCACTCTCAGGTGAAATACTGAAGGGTGAATAAATGTGATCCAGCCAGAATGTCATGGACGAGGGATTGGAGAGTGGAAATGACTGAACGGGATCCTCACAAAACCTATTTGTGGAGGGACTGAAAAGAGGTTCCTCTTCTTCATCACTGTCCCAGGTCCACTTGCAGGGGAGCTCCTCTTCATCAACATCACTCTCCCTGAACCTCTTGGAGGGGAGCTCCTCTTCATCAACATCACTCTCCCTGGACCTCTTGGAGGGGAGCTCCTCTTCAGCAACGGGATCCTCACATGCACTGTGAGGTGAAATACTGAAGGGTGAATTAATGTGATCCAGCCAGAATGTCATGGGCGAGGGAATGGAGAGTGGAAATGACTGAACGGGATCCTCACACAACGTATTTGTGGAGGGACTGAGAAGAGGCTCCTCTTCATCAACATCACTCTCCCTGGTCCTCTTGGCAGGGGGCTCCTCTTCAGAGTCACTGTCCTTTGGCCTCTTTCTGTTTACGCTGGTCCCAGATGTCACACGAGCCACATCCCCTACCAAAACTACCTGACGACGTTGTGAAGTACAAATAGGTCTGGAGTCATCTGGACTCAAAATGGGCTCAGACAGAGGAGGTGAACTACACCTCGACACCTCGCCATGATTTCCAGAAACCACGTTGTCAGACATCTGAGGGATAACATCTGACCACACCTTACCAAGATCCTTACCGCCGTCTGGACGTTCCTCCAACGTTGGGGATCCATCTGTTGGAAGCTCTACACTATGAGCTGTGAAGGAAAACAAGAAAAAACTATAGTTCATTATCAAGACCTTGACAAAAATCCAAAGCGATGTTTAAAGAGAACACTGAAATACCAAAATACACCAGCCCAGATTTGAGAATGTCTAAATATGAATTAAACAAGTATGTGCTGCGTTCAGCACTTTTTAATAGCTAATACAATTAATGTTTTACATATTCTAAGTATTAGACTCATTTATTGTATTCAGATCAGTGGTGCATCCATGGAAAACAAACATGCTCATTTTAAAAAATAGGTCAAGAACAATCTAGTTTTGTTTATCTCTTTTAGATCAAATATTAAATAAAATATATTGTCTGAAAACAAAATAAGATAATCACCATGAGCAATTGTGACATTTCTAAAATTAGATCTAAAAAAGACAAACTAAATAATTCAGAGATATTATAGGAGGTACATGTTTGAAAAGTTTTTGTCTTTCTTAACTTTTTATTGAAGTCATTTTATATCTTTTCCGCAATGTATCCATGGAAACTAAATATGTTTGGGCATTTTTGAAAAAAAAAAAATGGACAAAGAACCATCCAGTTTGCCAAGAATTGGACACCAAAGTCATAAAAGCTGATTTGATTTTCACATAAAATTATTATTTTCTATTTGAAAATCAGCTTTGATGGATGATCACTATGACACACACACCCACACACACATAATGCTTATTACTGGGGCAACAGGTGTAGGAGTTTGCCCTGCAGTGGCCCGCCTCTGTCGTTGTGTCCTTGGTCAAGACATTTCTCCCACCGTTCCTGCTGGTGTTGGTCAGAAGGGCCAATGGCTTGATAAAACAGCTGTGGCTACAATCTATTAGCTTTTCATGTTCATCAGTGTGTGAACGTGTGCATGAATAGAAATTACTGATTTTATGTAAACCGTCCTTGAGTGTCCTAATAAACCTCTACAAGTCTGATGTCATTGCCATGGAGACCAAATATGTTTTGTCAGGGCATTAAAAAACAAAAAAAGAACAAGCTAATTTTCCTGTTTTTTGTTTTTTTTTTTTCAAACCAGCATAACATTTTTTTTCCCAAACACTAGTGCTAACATTCCACACATTTATCCACAAATTTCAATAAGCTAACACATAAGTCACAAAACCATTTAAATTAACTCACAAATTTGTTTCATCCCATAAACACAAAACAGACCTATTAAAGTTGTATTTTTCAAAGAAGTCAACAAAATTTTGAAGTATTGGACTACAAAATCATCAAACCTGATACTCTTATATTAAATAGCATCATTTTAGCTTTTTCAAATCAATTCACCCATGTTAGCATTCCTGGCTATGCTAAAGAAAAACCAGATCAACATGTCCTTATCTTGAAAAAATAATAAAACTAAACAATCAAATCATAGACTGTCATAGGGAAAATATCTTTTAAAAATGCTTTTTAAAGTAATATTAAATGTTTAATGCATTTCATTCAGCGTATCCATGGATACCGAGTGTGTATCACCGCATTTTTCAAAAAATAATGGTCAAAAACAAGCTAATTTTCCAACAACTGGACAGAAATTTTACTGTTTTTTTTCTTTCTTCTTCCTTTTCAAATCAGCATAGCAGTTATTCTCAAACACCAGCGTTAATAAAGCATTGAACACAAAGTCATTAAACCTGACTCTCATTATAGCACCTTTGTTTCAATCAATTTGCACATTTTAGCATATGCTTAAAAAAACAGGTCTACATGTTCCTTTCTTTAAAAAAATAGCAAAACTAAACAATTAAATTACAGTCTATCAAAGGGGAAATACGTGTTGTTAAATGTTTTTCTTTAAAGTAACATTAAATAGCTAATGTATTTTATTTGGCGTATCCATGGAAACTGAGTGGAACAGAGCATTTTTCAAAAAAATAACGGTCACGAGCAGGCTAACTTTTCACGAATTTGACATTAATTCAACTAATTTGACTATAATTAAATACATATGTTTCTTAAATCACTACACCAGTTTAACATTCCTGACATTTCCTGGAAATTCAGTCAAGAAAAAGGCTCATTAGTTAAGAAAGATCTACGCTAGCAAGAATGCTACTGGTCTTTTTTGTACAGCAGGCAGTATTTCTTTAAAAGAAACGCACACAAACACAAAATAAACTAAACGATTCATTATTATTTTACTAATAACTTGTTTTTGTTTATTAAAATAGTAGAAGAATGATACTAACCTTCCAGCTGATCACCCTGCTGGTTCTTCTCCTGGCCAGGATCCATCTTTCCCGGGTTCTGGGATTCTTCGGCAAGTGCGTATTTCAGCAAGTCTTGCAAAGCAGACTTCTCACTAGGTTCAAACCTTCCGAGGCGTTATGCTCCTTCAGGCGTCTCCTTCAAAAGTCCCGTAGCAAAGGGAAAGATTTCAGAAGGTCAGCGTCATTTATAGGGTTACCGACGCTAACGTCGTTTCCATGACGATCATTGACGAAGGCTCAATGACGGATGCACGCGCTGGTGCGTGAGATAAACTGGACTACAGAAGTTGCAAATTGCACCAGCTAAATAGTAAAAGATTCATGCAGGGCACCTTGTATTGTAGTACATAGTTCAGTTACAAATCACTCTTACAAAACAAAAAATATATTAATATATATAATTATAACATATGTTAATATTTTAATGTTGAATTGTTATCTTGATATAAGTCATTGTAAGGTGTTATAAGTGTAGCTTCAGTTCTTTGGTGCCACAGAAACATTGCCACATCTATCATCTAGTAATGCCCAGCCAGGGGCGCCGTAAAGGGGGAGAAAGTTAGGACAATTCCAAGGGCCCCTGACCGACCGGGGCCCCTCCACAAAATAGTTTTGTTGTTGTTTTTTTCAAATAGAAAAAATTGGAGCCTTGTCAATTACAAAATTAATTATATCGCGTGTTGTTGTTTTTTTTTAATTGTTTTTATAAGTAAAAAGTAAATGTTACCATTCCCAGAACAAAACGCACACGTTCATATTTACACTGAACCTGCCTTGAATCTGCATTAAATGGTTCCTTCTTGCTTAGGTGACGGTGTTCAGCAGCAGTCAGTAGGAGACAAGAACGACTGTGGCAGTCACTATGCTGCCCAGAAAAATAATAAAGTCAGATTTTCAAAAGGAGAGAGAGAAAAAATACAAGAGTGTCAATTTGTAGCCCAGTTTTTCTCCAAGAGAGGGGGGTTGACTGAGTGAGATTATCAACCATTTAGCATAATTAGTTTAGCTACAGACTGTTTGCCTCCTTTTCATTAGCATTTAAAGAACGAAGGACCCCAATGTCAGAATAATCCCTCCTCCATGCCCCAGTGAAAACGGTGAGCAACACTGTGTTTAGTGACAAGCTACGTAGATTTCAGAGACTCCATGTAGACTCCCTGGAATGAGGAAGTCTACATAGCCTCCCTCATTCCAGGGAGGCTATGTAGATTTTTCCTGTCTCACTGCTCTTTTTACAATTACACAACAAAATAATATATTTATTAGTGACAGAAATTCAAGCAATCTTTATAAAATTATAATAAAAAACAGCCTCTTGTCAGTTCAGTCCTGCCTTAGATTGCATTTACATTACAGATATCTGTTGCCATGTCCCTCCTGACCCGTCCCCTCCTCCGTGAAATTGAAGCTGCAGTATGTAACTTTTATTAACAAACAGTACATATTTGTTAAGACAGTCAATATTTTGATAAATTATCTGACAATAATTTAATTCCTCTGCCCTCTCCCAGTGCTCTCTAGAAACAACCAGTCAGAGGCATGCGGTGGGTTTTAGCGCTGTCAGTAACAACCTTTAGCCGTCAGCTGTAGGTTTTGGGGGTTTTTCGCAGCTGTGTCTGTTTCCGCGGTCATTTTATCGTCAGAAGCATTTCCATTTCAAATCTTTCTATTTTGGGTTTCAAACTTTTTTTTTTTCCCCATTTCAAAATATTTTTTCAGTTTCATTTTTATTCTTTGAAACAAACTTTATGGCCCCAATTTAGCCCCATACAGAGCAGCTTCATGAATTTGACTGGCAGCCAATCATAAAATGAGCATCAAAAATACCATTTAAATAAAGTGTTTTAACGCATATCTTATGTTTTAAAAAGTAAAGTAAAAAAAAAATTAATAACAGAAAACAAAATTATGCTAAAACAAATTTCAAGATTGACTGCTTTTATGGCAAATAATTTTATTGTCATTATTTTTGTAAAAATCAGATTTCACTTTGACTATAAAAATTAATGTTGTAATTCTTTGGTCAAAAAAGCAAAGTTTTGTTATGACTGATTTGCAAAGGCAATAAAAATAGCAATTTCTGTCGAGTGAAGTGCAGACAATTTACTGTAAATTATAATATAGTTTTTTAAAGTCATTTAGCATAACTGCATATTTTTATTAAACAGAAAAAACTGCATATTAATGTGTTTATATTATTCTGTATGTGTACATTTTTGTATACTTATTTAAAGTATCTTAAATGTTTTTGTTTATGATTTCCTACTTTTCATCGCCTTTTTAGGTTTTACGTATTTTTGTTTTTTGTGTTTTTGTCCAGTTGTCGTTCCGTCTGTAACGCCATGATCAGATCCTCTTCGTCGACCAATCAGAAACGAGAAAAAGCCTACCATGGGTGGCTTGCTTAACGCTGATTGGTCTATGTTCATGCGAAGCAATGTTTAGATGTGTTCCAATTGGTCCGCGAGCTTCCTTTAGTCGTCCGCTTACCTTTGATACAGAATACAAGCCACACAGCGGCAGGAAGGTGAGTAGCTCTGATGAAACTGCTCTGAAAGTCTTAAAAATTACTTTGCTAAACCACAGCTCATGTTTTTAATACAAAATGAAGCGTTCAGAGAAATCTTTGGTGTCGGTTGTTACCGGAAATGTTACGCTTTTCTCGTCCAGTTTTAAATCTTATTGGCTCAGCGGATAGTTTTCTATAAAACAAGAATTTATGTCACTATATGCTAGTTTTTACTGTTTTTTTCTGTTTAATAATGAATGCATTTTTACAAAACTAAGCGAGATTTTTGTACAAATGTTGTTTTAACATTTAACTCGCTAAACTCGTTTAACTAAACGACTCGCTTAATTAAACGAGCTTAACGAGATAAACGAGTCTTGCTATGTTTAAGAGAGCAATAACTGACCTACTTTTAAGACGGGTTATGAAATGTTTTATTCCCCGCTAAGTAAATAATCTGGAGTCCAGTAATTAAACTACAGCAATGCATTAGTGAAGTATGGCTTTTAGAGCTATTAAAACCATAAATTCAGTCAAATTTTACAGTAGAGCAATAAAAGTAATGTATTTTTGTAGCGAAATGTTTTGATCTGATCTCGCAGGGGAACTGACTGAGCACAAAAGTGTATTTGTAAAGAAGCTGACAGCTTACAGTTCTCTAACTCACCATATTAATGGAAAGCTGGGTGGAAGGAAGAAGTTTTCACATTTCTCTGTTTCAGTGCCTTCATCACCAGAAGCAGCCATGGACCTGGTGCTGAACGTGGCCGACCACTACGTCCTGACGCCCTACGTCTACCCTGAGTCGTGGGCCGAGGACGGCGCCCTGCGGCAGATCATCAGCCTCCTGGTGGTGACCAACCTCGGGGCAGCCATCTTGTACCTCGGCCTGGGAGCGTTCAGCTACTATTTCATCTTTGATCACAATCTGATGAAACACCCTCACTTCCTGGAGGTACGTCGCCACACGGTTGCCGTAGTAACGGAGTGATTGCCAGCCCTGTTCTGACCGTCTGTGCTACCTCGTCACATTTTCCTACCGTAGCGCGGATAGACAGCTAAGTCTATCTGTCAGTGCTACGCGTCAAAACCTGCTATCGTCATGCTCACAAAGAGAAAACTATACCGGGTTGTGTTAATGTTAAATACATTGGATAACATTATTTGAGCGACGGGACTGAAGTGGAAGCTTATGCTTAGCTTAGCACTGGAACAATTTATATCCATGACGAAACCACAAGAAGATTCATCTGGACATCCTACCCGTTTAAAATGAAAAGCTATAGATGTTTGCACTAATCCTTTTATTAGAATATCCTACCTGTTAAAAAATATTTTAAATACAAAGGTGTTTGTAAGAATAAAACAGTATCAGACAGGGGGAAACAGGTTTTTATTGGAATTAAATTAAATACAGACAACAGATCACCGTAATTCTTTTTTGCACATTAATACTTTGTATGTCTCTTATCATATGCAGCGCAGCCACAATGTGTCCACCGAACTGCGCAGGTCACTGTGCTCCTGAAATGGTTGGATATGATTAATATACAGTAATATTACACGGCTATTACACAGCTTCAATCCTACATAAGTTTAATAATAATAAAAAAGTGTAATTAAACTAAAATATTTTAAAATATAGGGATAAAATTAACTGCCAAACAATGACTTGTTTACAGTAGTAACAACTTTGCAGACGGTGAAACTAAAGCCATTTGTAAATATGTTTGCAAGCTGCCTGTCATGTAAACTAAAAACATGAAGTAACACAGCAGCTTAATGAAAGCCAGGTATAAAATAAATTAAATAAAGCTTACCGTAATCTTTGATTAAATAAAACACATGAAACGATACTTCCACAGGTAGGACGTATTTATAAGAAATCTGCTGAGTAAGCAGCATGTGACGTAGCATCGATGTGCGCATTGCCACAAGGTAGGACGGATTTACGGGTAGCACAGGTAAACAGAACACCTGGCAGACCAGCGGACTTTGTCCCTTCTTCCTTCCAATCCTTTCTTCCTTGGAGAGATTTAAAGGGCCAGCTACCAGACATTCTGTTCAGAGGTGGATAGTTTTTATCTGAGCAGTAAGGTAGTTTGTTTGTTTTCCTCCTGTCTCTCTCTTTTTTTTCCCTCTGAGCTTAATGAGCAACTTTGCTTACAGAGAGTTATTAATACATTTTATTTATTATTTTTGTTCATTTATTTTGGATATTTAAAAAGTCTCAATCAAAGTGAACATATGTGTTTGAGGGTTCAGGTTACAAGTGTGGAAAAACTTCAGAATTGGGAATGTTCGCCTCTGCATTTCAACTTCGACATCCAAAATTTTGGACTGGTCACTGTTTAGGCATTTACTGCTAAAACGTGCAACTATAACACAAAATCGATTA
The DNA here is from genome assembly GCF_002775205.1 of Xiphophorus maculatus. Taxonomy (NCBI): domain Eukaryota; kingdom Metazoa; phylum Chordata; class Actinopteri; order Cyprinodontiformes; family Poeciliidae; genus Xiphophorus; species Xiphophorus maculatus. Next base: position 13,052,904 of record NC_036453.1, on the reverse strand, counting down.
AAATGTACAGTTTAGGTATTTTAGCTTTCCAGAGCCATTGCGTGAAATATTCGGCTGTTCAGATGTGTTTTGTTATGACTTCCAGAGCAAGATTTGATAATATTCACACATGTTCAGTGAAACAAAAATTATTTCAATGCTTTACTTTGAAAACTGTTTTTTTTTTTGTTGTTTTTTGTTTTTCTGTGACAGACACAGTATTCAATATAAATATAAATTCCTGTGTGTTTTGTGACAATTTGAGACAGCACCTTTTTTCAATTGCAACTTTATTAATGTTTTTAGAAAGATGCTCAAAACTTGATCTTGTACAAGAAATCCTTTCAACTCTTTAAGTTTTCATATAATAAAATTTGGTCTAACAGGAGATGAAGACGATTTAATCCTGACTAAGTTTTTATTTACTAATATTTTTATCTAACAAAAATGTACCTTTTTAATCTGACCCATACTGGCTCCATCCCTGATAAACTAAACAAGTCTTGAATATATATATACTCCGTTGTTGACCTGCTTGATACTGCAGTCACTTCCACCAGTACACCACCAAGCAGCTTCTCCGAATGTCCCGATTCGCTCCGGGTCAGATCCCTGCATGTTGCCTTTCAGCGTCCATCCACACTGAAAGAAACCCGCTTAGAGCCAGGCAGCCTCATCTCTGCACAGCTGAACTTCTGTTTAACACGCGTTATCTTCCTCTTGTTTCGCAGAATCAAGTTCAGAGAGAAATTAAGTATGCGATGACCTCCCTGCCCTGGATCAGCATCCCCACCGTGGCCTTGTTCTTCGCTGAGGTCAGAGGTTACAGCAAGCTGTATGACAACGTCAGCGACTCCCCGCTGGGTGAGGAAAGCAGCCTCCATGTTGTCTCTGAGTCCTCCATGTTGTCTGATCGTCCTCCATGTTGTCTGATCGTCCTCCATGTTGTCTGATCGTCCTCCATGTTGTCTGATCGTCCTCCATGTTGTCTCTGAGTCCTCCTGCTGTGGGACTGACGTCTCCTCTGTGCTCTCAGGTTGGTCCGGTCTCTTCCTCAGCATGATCTCCTTCCTGTTCTTCACTGACATGTGTATCTACTGGGTCCACCGCTTCCTGCACCATAAGCTTATTTACAAGGTGGGTAAACCTCTGTTGAAGGTCGTAATATTATGAGAGTAAAGTCAATATGATACAAGAGCAATAATATAAGACCAAGTGCAGTGATATGAGAATAAAATCGTACTACTATGAGAAAAGTCCTAATTTTTTGAGAACTCCTACATTGCTGTAAAATGAAGTTATACTTTGGTATGTTTTACAAAGAAGGGAAAACTTGATCCTCTAACATCAGCACTAAATTATTATCAGCAGCAGGACTTTAGAAAAAAGAGCCACAGACTGGCCGACCTAGTCTGATCTTAAAAGCTCTATGGAAGTTCTTTTTTTCTCATAAAGTGAGATTTATGTCGTAAATTTATGACTTTTTCCTGGTAATATTGCATCTCTATTCTGCTAAAGTTATGACCTTATTCCTGCAGTTTAAAACAAGACAATCTCTTAGACTAACCTTAACACTTGCTGCCTGAAAATCTGAAAGACACTCTGTTTATAATTCAAATACAAATTTAAAAATACTTTATGAATCCCAAAGGGAAATTAAATATTAAATATAAATGAAATTATAATTAAATTAAATATTTAATATTACATTTAAATTAGACTATACCTAAATGTAATTAAATATTCTAAGTGTTTCAGTTGATCTAAAATGGGAAAAGTTTCATCTAATTAATGTCAGACAGTGAGAGAAATGAGTTATTAATAAGTTAATTGGATTTTTCATCAGAGGTTTTCTGCCTTTTTTAGTGGAATATTAATTTCGGTTTGAATGGATAGTTCTCATGTGACATCACACTTCTCTGAACTTTGTAACTGACGGCCATCTTGGCAGGCATTTGCATTGGAGTTGCTATGACAACAATGAACAAGCCACCAGCTTAGAACCAGCTCTCGCCTTGTTCTTATCTAACTTATGAACTACAACTATTACTTGATCACAACCTTTGAGTGTCTGCTCACCTGTGTGTAATACTGAGATAAATATCAGTGATATTTACTATAGCACTGGCTGCCAAACTAGAAAAATTAGCGTAGCTAGCAGCCATCTTAGCTACCAGCTAAGATGGCACAGATCACTTCCTGGTCAGACCGGTGAGAACTATGTGTTGATCTCTGTTCTCTTCATTTCCAACAGACATTTCACAAGCCACACCACATTTGGAAGATCACCACGCCCTTCGCCAGCCACGCCTTCCACCCGGTCGACGGCTTCCTGCAGGGCCTGCCCTACCACATCTACCCCTTCCTGTTCCCCCTTCACAAGCTGCTCTACCTGGCTCTGTACGTGTTCGTCAACATCTGGACCATCTCCATCCACGACGGCGACTACCGCGTCCCCGCTGGCCTGACCGGCGTCATCAACGGCTCCGCCCACCACACCGACCATCACCTCTTCTACAACTACAACTACGGCCAGTACTTCACCCTGTGGGACCGGCTGGGAGGCTCCTACAGGCACCCGTCGGCTCTCATGGGGAAGGGCCCCATGGAGATGGTTCGGAAACTGCAGGCGGAGGGAAAGTTGGGGAAACAGGAAGTGAACGGACACGCTCAGAGGAAAGAGGAGTAGCAGAGTTGGGATTGATTACAGAGACGATTCGTTAATCAGTTGCAAAACTGAGAGGAAATATTTCCAGTTCATCTTCGCCATATAAGCTGATCCTGATGAACGAGCTTCAACTTGCTTTGTTGTTTTTCCTTCAGCAGTGGAGTTTTGTGCAGTTAACATTTTTTTAAATTAGGGTTGAAAAACATCTCACGATATATGCTTTTCATCATGTTAGTCTATCAATAATTATTGGTTAGTTTTCTGCTGTAAATGTCTGAAATATTGCCAAACCGGTGACTTTATCAACGGTTTTCTCTCCACGTCGTTGTTTTTTTATTTGTAAGCAGTTATCAGACACGGTGGGGAAACTTGAAACCGCTGCTGTGTAAGTTACTCAGTAGGTTGTTGCTTGGCAACCAGTTAGTCGAGGCCACTCACGTTGCTTAGCTAACTGTGAGAGTTTAAGCGGCTAAAGCCTTTCCTCTGCCTACATCCCCTTGTGCGGTTCTGGATCAGAGTTTGGTGAATATTCTATCGATATTGATTGCGTGTCTGCCATGATATATATTGTTATTGATTCATTGCCCAGGCCCTAGTTTCAATACAACACTTGTATTTAAGTGGAAACATCTGCTTGCTAACTCCAGGTGTTTTTAAAGCTCTCTGTGAGAGGTGCTCAGGTTCTGGACAGCCCATCTCTTTTTTTTTTCTTTTTTGTGGGACTCTTGTAAGGAACAGCTGGTGATGGCCGGTTAATCTGTGAATTTATTTCCTTTCCACTCAAATCTTTGCTCCAGTCGCTCACTGGGCCTAAATCTGGAATCAATGTTGCCTGAAATGGTGCGCAACATTAGCTGTGTTTCCATTACAAATCTGCACAAAAACTTTGTCGCTGTTCTGCTAATGTTGACAAATACAACTTTGCAATTGCGCTGTTGTCATCAAGTAAGAAACGAAGTCAAAATCACACAGGAATAACTTTAAGTGATTCCATTGCAGTTTTGCAAAAGAAACTGATTTCAATACGGCTGGAAAACCACATCATGCTAGCACTGAAACTTTCTATTGAAAACCTGAGATTTTTTTCTAAATTAGCTAGTATCAATTACTCAAATTTATTTCTGAAATGTTAAATTGTGCAGTTATATGGTCAAGGAAGCACAGCTACCGTAACAGTAACAGTAAGGTTCTGAAGGAACGTTTATCCCTGAGATCCTTCTTGTTTGAAGAAACCTCTAAATCGGCCACCAGGACTAAACCAGCAGATATTTCTCTGTGCTCATAGGAAAAACGATGGCTTTCTAAATCCTGACGCGTTTAAGCTGCTTTCTCGACTTTCATTCATGTCACTTTATTAAACATAATTTATGTACAAACTCGGCTCACTTTCTTTATACGTGTGGATTTCTCTGGCTGTGAGCAACATGTGGTGTGAACTTCCTGCCTCTCTTATTAAATACATTCTCTGCTGTGTAGAGTTCAAAGGTCAAAACACAGGTTTCCAGACACAAACTTGATTAAAATGTGCTGAACAAGCCATTTTTCTTCTTTTACCACATTAGCGACAAAAAGAAGAATCTGGTTCTGCTGAAGTTGTTCCTCTCCACTGTCGCCACAATCCTTAATGCATCAATTTGTTTATTGTGAATTGGTGCCAAAAAATGAACTAAATTGACTTGAAGCGGTCTTTAGCTTGAATTTTAGCTCACACTGCAGTTCAGAATCCAACAGAAATGAATCAATTTACTCTACACTCTGTTCATGCTGTTTGTAAACTCAAAACAAAACCACTGAACTAATCAAGAGTGTCCTCCAATACTCAAAACCAGGGGTCTCAAACTCCAGTCCTCAAGGGCCGCAGTCCTGCAACTTTTAGTTGTGCCTCTGCTGCACCATACCTGAACAGAATAATTAGGTCATTAAGGCTCTGGAGAACTGATCTACACAAGGAGGAGGTAATTAAGCCATTTCATTCCAGTGTTTTGTACCTGTGGCACATCTAAAAACTGCAAGACTGCGGCCCTCGAGGCCTGGAGTTTGAGACCCCTGCTCAAAACACTTTCCGCATGTTCGGTTGTCAAATTTACACAAATGTATCAGAACTGGATTTATTTGACTATACCTGTTTCAACACATTTTTTCTTCAGTCTTCCCCAGTGAAGTTTTATCACCCGAGTACTTTGTACCTACTATAACGACATCAACCTGCTAAATTTACTGATTTAAACTGTTGGGTTTTTTTTTTTACAAAGAAAACTTCTAAAAACAACAGTGAAAAAATGCAAAACTCACAGCAGAACCTGTCACACTTTAATGTTTTTTTCTGTAAAGTTGTTTACTTTGTTTACTGTATTTTTATTTTTTTTTACTGTGTTTCTCTCAACCACAGCTGCCGGCTTATTACCATAAAAATAACAGATTGTAGGTTTTTAATTTTTTTTAATGGTATTGACAGACGTGACCCCCGACCCCCACGTTCCCCAGCTCAGCGACTGTTGCCATGGCAACTTACAGAAAGCAAAACAAGTTAGGAGAAAATGAGCGTTTATTGATTTATCGTCTATAGACAGAGCAATGCTCAGAATGAGCTGATTTTTTTTTAAAATATAAGCTTGTAAAAAGCAAAACAGTAGATAAAACAGCGTTAAATACAAAACTAGCGCGTTGTTCCAGAAATGTCCACGGGTAGTTGTGACGTCCTGAATAAATTAAACGTAACATAAATACACGGCGGCCTTTTGGTTTCAGATTCAGAACTGCTCCTGAAGAGAAAAGCGAACCGTGATGAAGAAGAAGCTTTTCTACACGTTTCCGTGAGGCGACCGAGTCCTGCGGGGGAGACGAGCGACCGGCGCCTTCAGCAGAAGAAGAAGGGCATCCAGAGGAAGGACCGCATGGCCGCCCCCGCCGCCACGCCCGCCAGTAATCCCAGCGCGACGCTCTCTGCGACTCCATCAAACGGATCCCTCTGGACGATCACCTGGTGGGTTCCTTCAACACAACAACACAGCAGCCACTGGTACAGCTGGATCCTGTCTGTTTGCTTCTCAAACAAGTTGTTTTTTTTTTTTTTTTTTTTTGCTTATCAGACTGGTTAAGTTTTGAAAGGAAAATTCAAAGACATTAACTGCTGTTGAAATCTTATTGTCTGCGACGGCAGGTAGGGTTAGGCCATTGTGTATAGAAGGGGGAAAAAAGAGGAAATTTCCACCAAAAAAGACAGAGGTTTGTTTTGTTTTGTTTTTAATGTAAAAGTTCAAAAAGCTGAAAATTTGCAAGAAAAAAAACCACAGAAATTCTGAGATTAATCTCAGAAATCTTTCAGAAAAACGAGGACATTTTTGAGTTCAAAAAGTTGTAAATCTAGTAGGGGAAAAAAAATCTGAAATTCTGAGATCAATCTCAGGCATTTTCTAGAAGAAAAACGAAATGTCAGATTTCAAAAAGTATAAGTTTGGAAGAACAAATTTGAAATCCTCAGATTAATCTCAAATTTTCTAGGAAAGACACAAAAGAAAGTTCAAAAAGTCAAACATTTGCGACATTTTGAAATTCATTTCACATATTTTCTATAAAATAGCTGAGCATTTTGTGAGCTCATAAAGTTGAACATTTTCAACTTTTCAAGCTGATAAATCTTTGAGATTTATCTCAACGTTTTGGATTGACTTTTTGGAGCTCAGAAATGTCTACATTTTGGGAGAAAAATTCTGAGTTTAATTTCAGAATTTGAGTTTTTTTCTTCCAAATTTACAACTTTTTAAACTCAGAAATGTCTTTATTTTGGCTAGAAATTTTCTGAGGTTAATCTCAAAGTTTTGTCATTCAGCCATCTTACCTGGTCCCGCTCCAGGTGTGATGTAGACGGTGTGGTATCCGTTCATGGGGACGGCCTGGTAGGAGTCATCATAGGGGTCGTATGCAAACACCTGCACAAAGAAACCAACAACAACAACAAAAACAACAAACATTTTCATTATTTTCAGCAACAAGTTGACATGTCCAGAACTGACGGGGAACACACAGAACTCACCGGGTTTCTTCTGGTTTCAAGCAGAGTCAGTTTCCACGCTCTGAATGAGAACAAAAACCCGAAATGAGAAGCTGATAAATGTGTTTAAATTAAAGGCTGAGCCAGTGGAGGTGTTACCTACAGAGACTCATCTTCACTGTTTGCACACAGGTTGAGTGTTGAGCCTTCTCTGAGATGAACCACTACGAGGTTTTCCCTGGGATTACTCTCTGGTGGGTTCACACCTGCAGACAGACAGACAGACAGACAGGGTGTTACTTTCATTTTCCGGTGACGGTAGTTATAAAAGCATTTCTGCGATGCTTACCTCCACATTCCAGGCCAGACCGCACATCGATGCACGTTGTTTTCAGGCTGACTCGCTGCTCTAACTCCCGCCGCCTGTCGCTCTTGTAGAAACACAGGCTGCCGTCTATCCAAAGGTCGCACCAGTTCAGCTTCCAGCGCTTCAAAATGGCGGCTGCAGAGCAAGCATGCGTCACAAAGACATGCTAAGGCTTTTCTGTAAAGGGATCTGATGTACTCTGAAAGCCACGTTACTATCATTGGTGATGATAATTGGTCACTACTGATCCAGCTTGTGGTGTGCCTCTAGGGTCTGTCCTCGCTCCCCCTTTTATTCTAGAACCTGAATTAGACATAATTTTATTGAAATAATTTGACATAATCCCGTATTTTTCAAAAGTAAATGTGTAAATAGATTACAGAGATATACAGTGATGTACAGTGACTTTCAAAAAAAAAAATCCTACTTGTTTAATATAATTATTAAAGGGGAAGTATTATATGTTTATAGGCACATAGTGCCATTTTATAGCATTTCAAGTTACTGTTTCCTTCAAATATTATAAAAAGCTACACATATATCAATAATTACTTTACTTCCTGCTTTAATGCCTTGAAACTCAGTCCTCGACGCGGCCGTCGCGGGTTCAACTCCCGGACCCGACGACATTTGCCGCATGTCTTCCCCCCTCTCCTTCCCCGTTTCCTGTCAGCCTACTATCACATAAGGGACACTAGAGCCCACAAAAGACCCCCTGGAGGGGTAAAAAAAAACTTATTGTGAATCATTTCCTTTCCAACTCTGCTTTCGATTGGCTTTCCCTCATGATCTGTGAGCCACTTAGAGACACGGCCGGCCGAGGACAATTAATAGGATTAGACGCTGCAGTTTCATAACCAGCACGGCGGGTTTCTGGAATATTCTCATTGTTTTCTGCAGAGACGTTCAGATTATCCTGAATGGAGGATAATGAATATACAGAAATATGATGTTGGTCAGTTAAAGATCAACATGTTAAACCTTTAAAACACCAGAAAAAAACAAGTTCTTCAAAAAACATCAAAAACTGTTTTATTATTTGACACTGAATATCAGTTGATTAGCAAATCTAGAATAGAAATACCTAAAAAAATCCACATTTCTCTGCCTTAATGCTTAAAAATATAAATAGTTCCAGATTTTGGAGTCAAATCTGATTTTTTTTGCAAGATTAAAGGCTTTTCTTCTATATTTGTCTGGAGTAGAATTTTAGTTTTAGTCAAATTTCATATTTTTTTGGAGTCTTGTTAATTTTTTTCCCTTAATTTTCTCTCTACTACTCTGATTCTGGAGGGGACAATTGTATTTTTCAGATAAAGCAAAAAATGAAAATTAGGTAACAACACACGTCTATCTTAAATTCCTTTTTTATTGTTTTTATCTAATTATTTCTTATAGTACCGCTATTCATACTAGTTTAAATAGTATTAAATGTTTCAATGACTGTAAATTTGTGACCTGTTGAGTGCTAAAAGTGACAAAGTTAAGTGAATACATATAAAATTACATGTAAAAATGTAGAAAAAAAAAGTTGGGAATATACTTATGAAATTTAAAACAACGTATCAGGGGCATTGTTGATAGAAAAAAAGAGTAAATGTAAAAATTGGAAATTTCCGAGCTTGAAATGCAGGAAACTTTCGACATTCTGAAATTTTCTATATTTCAAAAGTTGAAAATAATCAACTTTTCGAGCTCACAGAATTTCCAAATCTTTCTAGAAAATTTCTGAGATTAATTCCCCAAAATTTGTGGAAATTTACTCCTTTTTTTCTATCTACAATGGCCCTATTAAGCCGTCTTAGGAACTTTTTAGATATATAATCTCTAAAAAAAAAAAAAAGATTTGTCAATATATAATTAGGATTGGTACTGTGTATACATACGAAAATGATTATTTTTTTAAACGTTCAGGTTCAAAGCTTGTAAGTGTAAAAGTCAGCATTTCCCATCAGTGGGCGGGGCTAAAATGGCTGCAGTAAATATGATTGGTTTCAAGTGAACCTGAGTGTGGAAATGAACCAATCAGATTTTAAAAGCCAGAATGACATCACTTTAGAGACACAGAAGTAATGTTGAAGATACTTTCCAAAATGTATATCAATCATTCATTTTTTTTTTTAAATTACTCATCCCTTTTAAATAGGTGAGGAAATAAATAAATGATGAATATATTTACTTATTGGATTGTGGCACTTTTTGATTTCCATATCACCAGTATATGTTTGAAATATAAATGAAAGAGAATTTTGTGATAAAATATTCTGGATTTACCTTTTTGTTTTGGGGTAAAAAATAATAGAAAATACTCACTCTGTCTCCACAGCCAGCCTGACTTCAGGAGCGCCATGTTCCTCAGCTTCAGTCAGCTTTGTTCCTTCTATTTCAATAATTTTCCAGCAGAAGTTAAAAAGGGAAATTACCTGATTTTATTGGATGATTTGAATCAAATTCCTCCCCTGTGTCTGTTTATATTCTCTGCTCCTGGCAGATTATTGTGCGGCTGACTCACAGGATCCTTCTGGATTAGCACGCCACGCCTCCCGCCCAGTTTCCCCTCGCTCTTTCTGGGCTGAGGACCTTACCGCCGTGTTTTCATGCAGATATCTAAATAACAGAGTAGATGCTCAGAAACAGAAACTGCAGTTTCTTCTGCTTCTGATTTCTGCTTTAAATTACATCAGTTATAACAAGTTAATCTCTGCTCTGAGATAACAAAATGAGGATTAGCCCAATAGTCCCCAGGTCACAGACAATGACATCATTTCCTGCTGAGAAGAATATTTTCTAGAACCTGTCCAGATTTTTGCTCTCTGTATCCAGGTAAATAAAACCTTAAAGGGATGAGGTGATGTCACTTATGAAAACCTAACAGTTTTAAAAAATCAAAAAATAACAGTATTCCATAATAAAAACCTCAATTCCTTAATAAAGTACTTAACATGGCATAACATGGCAGCAGAAGTTTTGGTTAGTGGAAACATGCTTCAGTGTGCAGATGAAATGCTGCATAATGTAAATTACACTTAATAACTCAATTAAATGTTATTTAATTACTTTTGGGATCAATAAAGTATTTTTGAATAAAATTTTATTCACTCACAAAAGCACCGATTCAAGAAGTAGAATACAAATGTACGCCACACTTTTCAGTTTTCTTTTTTTTTTTTTTAGTTGAAGACAATATTTTTCATTTTTATTTGCACTTCCAGTTTGTGTTGGTTTTCATAATAACTTCTCAGTAAAATGCATTGGCGTTTTTGAGACAGTTAAATAAATAAAAAAATTAAATGGCCATGTTTGTCTTTTTGATTAAAACAAACAAAATGTTAAGATTCTAACGAAAAGGCCTCACATGTGCTCTGCTTCTTTAAATCTGTCAGAGAACCAATCACAAACGAGGAAGTCTGTTGCTATGGCACTACGTGATCCCGCAATGGCAACAGGTAGTGTGAAAATAATGTTACACATTTAAAAGCACGTTTTTAGTGGTGTATTTCACATGTTTCTGTATTTTGTGCCTTTTGTTTTTCTCGTCTCATTGTTCTTTTATCTGAAAGAAGAAAAAAAATTTAAACCTGACATTTAAACTACGTAACTTCCGGTAGAAGAGGCGTGTCCTAATCTGTCAAACTAACCGAAGAACAACAAACACAAACCGAAGGTTGAGAGGCTCCGGTGGTCGGCGAGTGGGCTCATCTCTAACCTCGTTACTGGGACACAATATAGCTGTAATGTTCCGAAGAAAGGTCCATAAAACGGACTGAACACCTGCACCAACATCCGTTACCGGACTGGATGTAAGATAAACCAAAGTACTGATTGTTCTGATGCTCCTTTTTGTCGTGTTTACAGTTTATATGGCCTGTTTGCTTCTGAAACACATCAAAACACCCGAGTTTGCTGTATTTTCCCATGTTTTTAGTTTGAGCTGCGTTTTCCAAACAGGCGTCGTTAGTCTGCAGCCCCCACAACAGCCGCTTCTTGGTTGACTTTCTGGTTAATTTGCCGAATTATGTTGAAAACAGCTATAATTTGATTTTAAATTTCTTTTCGGAAAGAGTATGAAAACGGAGAATTAAATTATGTGCTATTACTTTCGTCTTTACATGTTTGAAGTGCATTCGGCGTTATTTATCAGTCGATTCTTTTCGTGGTTTAATAAAAAGAAAAATACTTAGAATTTGCAATGCCAGCGCCGTACAGTAGGGGGAAGCAGAGAGTGGCGTTGAAAGTTCAGCTTTTATCATAAAAATAACTTCCTGGAATTTTGTTTTTAGCGAACTTAACAAAAACATAATTTTTTTTTTCAGTGTATCTGAATCTTTATGTCAGATATTTAATTCAGAAAGCTAAACTATGATATTTATTCATAGTCAGAATCTTTAGGTGTTTTTTCTTCTGCTGGTTTTGATCATTTTAGCTTACAGACGATTAAAACACAAAATTCAGTTCCTCAGAAATGAATAAAAAAATATTACTACGTTAATATACCAATTAATAAGTATTTTCATTCTAAAATATGGCTGTTTTTCCTATGATTTTCTCACAATACCATAGCATTTCTGCATTACAATCCCTTTTTCATTGACCTGATATAAAATTACATTTCTGAGAAACTGACTTTTGAGTTTTAATTAGCTGAATGCTTAAAATCATAAACATGAACTGAAATAGATGTCTAAAATGTTGTATGGAAGGACTCTGTGATATATGTTTCACTATTTTATCTGATTTATTAGAATAAACAACCTTTTTCATGATCTTCTTATTTATTGAGACACACAGTCTACATATCAGACTTGTGCTACCTTTTCCTAAGAAACAGCATTATGTATTTTTGTGCATAAATGTTAGAGATGAAGGTCACTTTAATTGGTTTTAGTGTTTATGTTGTATTTGACTATGTAACATTTTTTATATTTTGTTTTTTGTACTGCTCTTTTTTTCTACGTCTGTCTGTAAAATTAATGTAAGATAATAAATTTAGGCCAAAAACAGGGCAAAAATATTACTAGGATGTGGAATGACTTGATTTTTGGTGTGTAGATAGCCCAGTCATAATAACAAGTTTTGCTGGACAATAAAGTATCCCAGAGATTATTGTGATAAGCAATAATATGTTTGAAACCATTTTCAAGTAATTCAATAATAATGGCACAATAATGCAAGTTTGCCCTCTCAGTGATCAAAAAACTTTCATTTTGTTAACAAAGAAAAACCCTCTTAATACTGGAAATGGAATATATTTAAATATTTAACAAATAAGACCAAAAACAATAAAACGGAAATGTAAACCTGCACACAACTAAAAACATAAATGAAATGGATTATAAAGTTTCTGTAAACAAAATCACCTTTTGCAAAACATAATGGAAATGATTGAGCTCATTTTAATTTACAAGGCGATTCATTGATTTATCGCAACAAGCTTATAAACATGAATTAATGTTCCATCACACATGGAGACATATTTACATAAAATTTCAGTTTTTTTCCTGGGCCACCTTATGATTCTTAATGGGCCCCATCTGGCCGCCCGAGACAAAAAGTCCTGGAGGAGCCCATCCTTTTCAAAAGTCAAATTCCCCAGACACCCGCTGTCTTTCTGGCCACTTTTTTTTTTTTTTTGCTCCGTCACGTTAAATGATCAGACCCAGAACTGTTTCCATTTTTACTCTTCCCTCTTTCTGCTTCTCTCAGCAGGAATGGGGACGTTGGGTTGTTGAAAACACTCTTTCCTCCAATCTCTGCTGCGTATGAGGTATGAACCAGGAGATCTGTGTCATCAGGCCGAGTCCGGACTCCAGACTCAGACATTTGGCAAACGCGTCCATGTCAAACGGGCAGAACTTTAGATAACCGGACCTTTGTTTATCAGACATTGATAGGGCTGATCGGACAGGACCGAGTGGGATCAGATTTTTATTGCATCGTGACCTTGAGGGAAAGCACCATCTTTACACAAAATGTTTAAGATAAATAGATTTTATTTGAAAGACAAAAATACATTTTATCCCAACTGCTGCTGAATTATAGCTACATATTAGTTATGCTTGATTATAAGTGCAAACAAAAAGCCATCTTCACTGTAAGATTGCAGGTGTCAATGTTTTTAATTAGATATATCTATCAATCTATCAATTCATCTGCATGTGTCTGTTAAGGTCAGAGGTCATGATCTAGTAATAAGAACGGCCTCCATGGGATTAGTTTTCTCACAGTCACAGGTTATTTTTGAATTAGATCCCCACCCCTTATTAAATGAAATTAATATGCGTTTTCTATTTTTTTTCAGGTTGATGATCTAAATTTAAGTGAGAGAAAACAGAAAAAATCTGGGTGTAAATATTTTCTTCACAGGATTGAATTTAACTGATTGAATAGCATCTGTCTCTCCTGGAAGATCAAAATACAAACCACATAACATCATGCAGCTGCAGGTTGCTACAATCGATAGTAGCCACACAGGCACACCCGCTAAAAGGAAACAAACGCACCCAGCACAGCACTTTCGTTCTATTGGCTGAGAGGTTGCCAGGCGACTGTGCCAAAAGGCGGTTCCATGTTTTGTAAGCGAGCAGAGACTAAGTGTGAGCGCGAGGAGAAGTTTTGAGTACAAGCGTTACAAGTTTTGAGAAGAAAAACATGAAGTCCTGCTTTCAAAATGAAAATGTAAGCAAAAGTATTAAAAGGTTTGAGAACAAAAGACATGAAATCCTGCTGTCAGACTGAACATGTGTGCTCTTGGATCACGGCAGAAAACTTCCCATGTAAACCTGCGCCCATAGTTTACTCAGACTTCACATTGCTTTGTTTTCCTGTGGTTGTTTAGCAGAGCAGGTCCATTATTTTGTCTTGTAAGCTGTGTGCAGCCACCATGCACAGCCTTTTGTTGCAGTTTATAATAAGTTTAAAGGAAACCCGTTGGTGCTCTTCTGACCCCACCTGTTGGACCTCTGAGCACCAGCAGAGAAACTTTTTATAAAGCTCCCATTGTTACACATGCAGCTCTCTGCAGCTGCACAGCAGGATTTAAACATATTTTAAAGATTAAAAACCTTTATTAAAATGATTCCTTATGAATTAGAAATAATTTTGAGAATTTTCACAGTTTTTAAATTCTTAAAGTGTTTATATAACATTTTTTAAAAACCTTCTCTTTTATTCCAGCCGCGATAATCTCACAATGGGAATTTTAGTCAAATCTATTTTTAATTTTATCTTACTATATAATTAAAATGTTATAGAATACTAAATGCTTTTAAGCAAAAATAAATTCCCCTTTGTGTGCCTTTTTTCCCCCCATAGTGAATAAACATTCTTATATTGCAGTTTGCATTTTTTAAAATTCTTTTCAGTACGAACTTTTTCTACTGTAAAAAAAGTTAGCTTATTGCACAAATTTACCGGAGGAACTATTAAGAATGTAGGCTGTATATTTATTTATTTATCTTAATTTAAATTTTTCTTTCTATGTGGTAATTGTACACATTTAGCTTATTTTCTTTAGTTTTTCACCCTTTAAAATGTAATTTTATACATATAGGAATTGATTTCACCTGTGAGTTATTTTGTATTTTTGGATTTTTAAACCACAGATTTTCGGCATCTTTTTTCACTAATAAAAGTCAGTGTATTGTATTTTTTATTGTATTTTTTAGCATTTGAACCCATTTCTTAAAAGATAAACCTTTTATAAATTTTTTTTAATCTTTTTTGGTTTTGAGGCTTAATTTGATCAGAGTTTCAGGTTTGGGCTGCAGATCAGAACCAGAGAAGTTGCTGTTGGTTCTAACGGTGAACTTTAGCTGCTTATATTTTTCTTTTCTCTGGATTCCTATGAAGCTGTGCAGCCATGGATTCCTCTGATGAAGAGGAGGAGCGCACCTTCGTCCGGGTCCTCAGTGAGAAGTACAACCCGGAGAATTTCCCCTACGGCCAAGGTGTGGTGGTTCTGCCCAGCCCTCCAGGATCTCCTGTTAAAGGTAACAGAAAAACACTTCATAAACGATTGAAAATCGCAGAAATGAATTGACTTTAGTTTTGCTGGGCGGCAGACCGACTGTTCCTGCCCAGCGTTCTGGTTCTGAATGACTGCGGGATCAGCAAAGCTGGCGACAGGTCCGACATCGAAGCATTCTGTGCTCATGTCCTGGAGCTGGACCTGGCCTACAATCAGCTCAAAGACTGGGAAGAGGCAAGTCCACTTTACGAATCCAAAACCATTTACATAGAAACCAATAGAGCTGGGTGGCCTCACGTTGGGCGGCAAATGTTTGCAGATGACGAAAATAAATCAACACACAATTAAGAATGTCTTTCTTCATCTCGTAAAGTTTGAGTTCCGTTCTGACTTTTGTGGTCAGAGTGACCTGATACGTTACACACATTGTGGAGGACAACGTAAACACAAGCATGATTGACAGCGCCAGATTGGCAAAATCTAAAGAAGATTCCAAAACAACGAGTTGAAAACAAATGTCAAAAAATCCTAACTATTTATGCATTGTGTTCATTGTGGCTTTGACAGATCAGCACCATCGTCTCCAGCATCCCTCACCTGGACTTCCTCAACCTGAGCATGAACCCGCTGAGCGGCGTGCAGCTGCAGCCCAGCGTGGCCGACGTCTTCTCCAGGGTGCGACGACTCGTCCTCATCAACACGCAAGTCAGCTGGGACACGGTGCACACTCTCACGCAGCACACGCCAGAGTAAGTGAGCCAAGCAGATGTTCCCTGTGGCTGTGCTTGAAACGCGTTCGGGTTTCTCAGACTCTGCTCCTCCTGGCGTCCAGGCTGAAGGAGCTCTTCCTCTGCCTGAACGGCTACGACTCCGTGTCCGAGTCGCAGGCTTCCTGTCCGTCGCTGAGCCTCTTGCAGATTACCGGCAACCAGCTGCAGGACTGGGCCGAGGTCAGGAAGTTTGGGCGGCTGTACCCCAGTCTGAGCACCTTGGTGCTGGCCAACAACAGCGTCAGCTCTGTGGGTGACACCAAGGAAACACTGGAGGGTCTCTTCCCCAACCTGCGCAGCATCAACCTCAACAACTCAGGTTTGTTTTCTCTGTCAGTTCAGTTGGAATGTATTTTACTAAAAGACCAAGAAATGCACACAATGCAAACATATTTATGTGTGGAGAGAAAATCACATTGGTCAACCATAAGGCAGGACAATATGGCTGAAAAACACGTCACGATAAAAGCATTTCATATCAGTCAGTATAGACGATTATTGATTAGTTTTTGGTTTTAAATATCTGAAATGCTACCTAACTGGTGGCGTATTATTTGCTGCTTTATCCACAGTTTCCCTCAATGCCGTTGGTTTTTATTTTTAACCATTTATGAGGCACAGTAGCGAAACTTGAAACTGCACATGTTGCTCAACGGGTTGTTGCTAGGTTACCAAACCTAGCTAAAAAAACCTGTAGGATATCATCATTGTATTAATTAAAAAAACGTAAAACTATGGCCCTTAGATAATCAAATGTGCAGAAACTGATCATGTGACCCTTATTTTCTTTCTGCTGTGTTCTGTATTGTGGTGCTGTCTGGCTTTTTATACATAATCTGAAATGTTTTGGATTTTTTTATTATTCTCTTTTTTCATGGAAAAGCTAGTTAATTTGTCTGTTTTGCACGGTATTGTATTTATATTGATTACACTTTGAGGTGCTACAGATGAAACCTGCTTCTTTGGCTAACTGTGGCACACTGTTCATATTAAGGAATTAGCTAATTTAAAAATTATACATTACATAATACATTTTGAATCGATTCAGAATTCCCAAGACTTGCGATTCTCTATGAAAAATATTTTTTCTGTATCTATTATTCTGTGATGCGCATTGTCCCTTTTGAAATAAATAAACCTCAACGTGAACAACAGTTCAAAGAGAGGAAATGAAGCGTTTTCCTTGTGAACTGCAGGTCTCAGCCAGTGGCAGGACATCGAAAGGCTGAACTTCTTCCCTAAACTGGAGGACGTCAAAGCTCAGGGGATTCCTTTGCTGCAGTCGTACAGCACCCAGGAGAGACGCAGCCTCCTTTTAGCACAGTTCGTTACATTTAAACTCTCCCTCTTCATGCATCATGGCTGCTTTTAATTATTTAAGAATTTAATGATCCCTTGTTCTGTTCCCCAGGCTGCCATCTGTGATGGTTTTAAATGGGAGTGCCATTTCTGACGGAGAGAGGGAGGACGCAGAGCGGTACTTCATCCGATACTACCAGGACTGTCCTGAGCGGGAGCTTCCTCAGAGGTACACGCTTCACACCATGCAGCGCTTTATCCAAAACAAATGAGGGGCCGCTGTCCTCATCACTGGAAAACGACATCAGTATGATTAAATGCCGCCATCTTGTCAACTTTAAGCAATAAAATTAACTTTTCTTTAAACATTTTTTGACCAAAACACGTTCAGCCACTGGATGACTGGCATGGCGCCCCCTCCCACTGGGCTTAGCAAGTTTTCTGGGGGAAACCCTGAGTTACAACATTTAATTTCCCCTTAATCCATAAAGTAGTTTTGAATTCGAACAAAGTTTCCTGCTTCAGTAACACAGACTGCAGCAGCTGATGTCATTTTACGCTTCAAACCATGAAAACTTGTGATGTCTGTGGTGGTTTCTTTTATTTGGGGACAAACACCAGATATCCAGTCATCGTCTCCAGTCTCAGTTGCCTTCATTCCACTTAACCTGAGCAGAATGAGGTGGGGGTGGGGGGGCTCTGAAGGAAGGTGTAGTCCTTCGCTGAGGGAAACTAACCTTTTGGGAGACAATGCCGCCACTCTCCGGCTGCTCAATGATCTCTTTGTAGGGGGAATTCTCTGATTGGGAATCGGATACAGCAGGTAGCTGCTAGATGCTGCTAGATGTTTCTCTCCTTTATCTGCACACCAACGTCGTCAAAATCAAAACGGGAAGCCTGGAAATTTTCTGATGCTTTCGGCAGCGCCGCATCTCCTCTGACGCTTCAGGTGACGAGCGGCGGATTATCTCTCCTTCCTTCTCTCTGCTTTAACCGGCGCTGGTGGACCTAGTTTGGTGGTCGGGTCTCTGTAGGTCAGAAGGTCAGGGGGCATCGGTGTGAGAGCGCAGGTATCCCCTTTCCTCTCAGGTAGCGCGGATCAAATTCATTCTGTAGAGTAAATGAGTTATTTAGATGTTGTCATCCTTAAAACCACCATTTACCAGATGTTTCCAGCTGAAGTTCTGGTCCAGTACTTCACTGACTCGAATCTTAACTAAAGAACAGGAATTTTTTTGTGTAGCTTCTCATCAAAGCAAACAGAAATCACAAGTCCTATTTAATGTCTGCATGTGCCCACTATCTCAGATTACAACACTGCAAAAACAACATCTTACTAAGTATGTTTGGTCTAGTTTCTGGTGCAAATATCTGAACTTTTCAGCAACATATAGGAGCTTCTTTTAAGTCAATAATTTATTGATATTGATATAAAAAAAGTTCTACTACCACTGGCAGATTATTTAACTTGTAACAAGACGTTTTCAGCATGTTATAAGAGGAGCTAGCACTTTTTCAATAATATTATTTACTTAAAACACGCTTGTATATATTGCTGAATAGTTATTTTTAAGTTAGTTCTGTCTTATTTCACATGTACTAAGATATTTATTCTAGAAACTAGAGTTATAGATCTAGAGTCAACACACCGCTTCAGTTATTACAGCTGGAAACCAGCACTGAGGCTGAAGTTTGACCTGAACCTTTAGGGTCACATCAAGACAGTTACAAAGTGGGCCTTCTGTCACCTGAAGAACATTTCCAGGATCAGAGGACTGATGTCTCAGCATCAGAGAAACTCATCTTTAGTTGCATTGATCACTGCAGCAGTGTCTTCACACATTGACCTAATAAATCAATGCTCCAGCTGCAGCTGACCCAGAACGCTGCTGCTGGCGTCCTGACTAAAACCAGGAAGATAGAGCACATCGCCCAGTTCTACAGTCCTTCACTGAGAGAATAGACTTTAAACTACTGCTGGCAGTTTATAAATCACTGAACGGATTAAAGATCTGCAGATCTGTTGATTCAACCTTCAGACCTCTCCTGTGTTATGGCATTATCAATTAATCACTAAAAAATTGTCTCCAAAAAATACTATTATCATTTATCACAATTTCTGGGACAAATTATCAACCATTAAAATTTGTTATCAATTGATCAACATATCTGTATATTTGCTTGATGATTTTGTTGATTGCGTTTGACTAAATGTAATGTTTATTGCTTGTTTCATAACTGCTGCAAGACTTTTGGGGCGTAAAGCGCTTTGAACTGCGTTGTTTCTGAAATGTTCTTTAACATAAACGTAACTCATTTATAAACTTTAAGAAGTGTCGCTTAATTTAAGGTGAAGTCGACCCAGGAAGGCTTTGTTACTGGAAAAGTTTTGGAAAATAATAGAAAAGCGTTGAGTTTCAGGCTGGGTGAGTTTCAGGCTGGATGTTGGACCTGGACTGGACAGTGTCTCCAAACCCACAATTTCCTTCCTTAAAAACACAATTAGAAAGGTTGACATATTGTTACCTGCAGCAGTGTTTCACCAGACGTGCCGCCTTAAACCCTCCTGTTAGAAGGGCACTTTGTGCGCCGCAAGTTCCCACAGAAACCTCGGGTCAGGCGGGGATCGGCTTTGTGGACCAGTTTTTAGTGGGGAAGTGAAATTGGCTTGATTGGACCAGCTGTCACAGACTCTTTGAAAACACTGCCTTTTTTTTTTTTCCCTCTCCTTGATTTTATTTAATCGTTCCCGGGTCTTTATCTCGAGCTTCGGTTCCCCTGAGACGACTGAGTGCTTTCTCACGGCCGACGGTTTGGTTTTCTTCTGCTCCGCCAGAACATTTCCTTTCAGCAGCCACCAGAAAACAGCCTGAGTGGAAATGAAGCTAATGATGATTAGGACTGTTTTCCTTCAGCATATAGAGAAAAACATCAGAGCTATTTAAGCTGATAACAATAAGGAATTATGAGATATAAGGTCCCTTCTATCAAGGGTCAATAAATATGTTTGGTTTTGAACCAGATATTAACTAAATCTTTATGGAACAACAATCACAACTCAAAATAATAACATATTAGATTATAATATCCCAAATAACAAGTCATAAACAAATCCAGTTTAAACCCAAAACAAATCCTCAACAGTTGGTCTGCGTATCAAAATGCGCAAGTTTGAATAAATTAATCTGAAGAGTCACATAACTAGTTTTATCTTATTTTTCATATCAATTACACCTATTACATGTGGAAAAAGACTTAAAATAAATGTTTTATTGCAGCAGCATTAAAACATGCAATGAAAACTAAATATTTTTGTAACTTCAGTTTGCACAAGTTTATGGTTAAAGAAAACGCAGCGACTGACGTTGACGTTCTATAGTTTAACCCCCTCTGCTTGTCCTCACACTTGGCCACGCCCCTCCATGGGCTCCGCCCAAGATGCTCCGCCCACTTCCAGGGGCGGGGCTACGCTTTCACAGAGAGTTAGTTACATTTTAACTGGAACAAGGTGGTTTGGCCTGAGTGAAGTTACCCCCACATGTTTGTGCAGCAAAAACTTTTGTTTTCATTTTGAAGATTAAAAGTTTCCAGAGGTCATCAGAGGTCATCATCAATATCTTCAACACAACTCAAATGTAGCTGAGTTGGTTTCGTAAATGAGATGGAGTGTGGGGGTGGTTGACCTTTTTTATTGATATTTCTAAAATTGTGGCAGCACAAAGAAATTTTTTTACTGCACAAACGTAGCACAAACATTTGACGCCAATTTTGTTAGATTTGGGGGAACAGTTGATCGTTCGACTTTTAAACCTTTGATTAAAATCTTCAAGACAAAAGCAGCACAAGCAAAAAATGTTGCTGCACAAACAGAATTTTAGCTGCACAAAGAAAAAATGTTACTGCACAAACGTAGTTGAGTTGATTGAGCTCCATGTTTGGTTTTAATGATTCATATTTCCTGCCTAAATAAGGGAAGCACATTTTTCCTTCAAGCTTGTACGAACCAAACCCCAACATGTGCCTCGTTCTGTTCCAGGTACCACGCCCTCGTGTCCAAATACGGCCACCTGGCCCCGCTCGCCGAAGTGGACCTGAGCCCGCGCGGCACCGTGGTGGAGGTCCGCTGGGGGGACCGGGTGGAGCCGGTCACCCTCCGCCTGGAGCAGACGGTGGGCGACCTGAAGAAGCAGCTGAAGGCTCTGCTGCAGCTGCCCTCCAACGGCATCCGCCTCTTCCACATCGACAAAGAGATGAGCTCCGTGTTCGGACCCGAGGAGCTGAAGTGCGGCTTCCGGGCGCTTCACTCCTACAGCATCCAAGACGGCGACGAGATCCTGGTGGTGCTCAAAGAGAAAAACCGCTGCAGCTCCTCGGATTTTTGAGGAAGGACGCTCTCGTGCTTCGGATGAGAAATTAAAAACGAACAGAGGCAAAGCTTTTGTTTGATAAGAAAGACTTCTCCCAGTGCTGAATGTAAGGAAGTTTAGAAAAATGACGCAACATTAAATTTGCACATTGAAGCTTTTGACCCAAAATAGCTTTAAAGGAGTTTAGTAAAGTTTAAAATTTAGCTGTTTTGTTTTTTTGGTGGGTCTACACTTAAGACCTTCACTTTAACTAAACATAAAATTTGGGCCATAAAATCGTCAAATGTAGGTGCCAAAGACGAGACAAACTATGCAAAACGTATCCAGGGTTTCCCTGAAAAAAACAGGAGTGCTAGAGCTGCTAAAAAATGCTAAAAGTTGACAAGAAATTTGAAAATATAACTAGGTAATTATGTGTAATTGGAAGATATTGCTGACAATACCTAAACACACAATTATAGGTTTTAAATACAATCGAATTTTAATTATTTATCTTAAAACAACCTTCACATTTAAAGGTTGAAAAATATTACCTGAAATAGACAATAGCTGTGTTTCTATTGACCGTAATTCTGCACCGTTTGACATCTGGAAAAAAAATGTGTTTAATGGAAACGCGCTAGTTATCGTTTTTCCATGAAAAAGCTTTGCCGTTAGGATGATACGGGGGAGGGGGGGGTTTGGCCGTATCAAAATGAGTTTATTTCACAAAACTGCAATGGAAACTTTTTTTTTTTACAGTAGTAGGAGGATGGCATGTTTTTTAAGGTCTTACCATGTGAACAAACTTATGTTTCTTATTTATTGGAAACGCCGCAAATGAGAAATAGTTTTTTGTCTGACATTAGTGGAATATTGGCAAAGTTTTGTGCACATTTGTAACTGAAATGTAGGTAATTATGTAGTAATTCATGCAGAAGAAGCCCAAACCAACTATAGAGTATGCATATTTATCATTCGTCAACATACTTTTTTGTAGTGATAAAATATTGGATCAATATTTACATTTTCTAATTAATTGAGCATATATTTCTCCTTTCTCCCTTTAGAATGACAGGTTATCTGCAAATTTAATGAAACATCTGTTTACCTGTTCAAAACGACAAACTTGAGGGCGTCCAGCGGAGGAGAGTACTGTTTAAAAAACAACTAACTTTGACCATTTCCTCCAGGATAAATAAATGCCCCAAAAATCAAACAGAGTTTTTAGTCAGGTAGATCCATCTCACGTCAGAAAAATATATAAATATAAGTTAAAAATGTAGGTTGGGACGCGTGAATTGACAGCAGCCTCATGGGTTTCCGGGCTTAAAATCAAGATTTAGCCCAGTTTGTTGTGAGGAACAAAAAATATTCTAGTTCAGTTATTAAGCCAAAGTTTATTTAAAAAATATCTTTTCTGAAAGTCAACTGAATGCGCAGGTTATATTAAAGAAACCACTGCAGGTTATCAGGGATTAGATCCAAGACAGAACTTTAGCAGAGGTTTAATCATTTAAATTAATACACAAATACCAAAATATAAGGTAGAGTTTAAAAATATTCACAATGCAGTTGTAGTTCTCCTTGTTCTTTTTCTGATTGTGAATAATTTTAGGAGCAAACATAAAGTGAGGAGTTAACTTTATCCTGCAGTCGGCTGAATCCAGGATGTTAACATGCACAGAACGACATTTCTTTTCCGTTTAGTTTTTTTTTAAAGTGCGTCAGCCTTGAGAAAGCTCCGTTTGTCTGAGTTCAGCTGAGCAGATTCAGATTTGAAAACGTTCCTTTGTTGAGAACGGATCGGATCGTTCGCTGGGAATCCTGGGATAACCCTGGCGCGGATGCAGACGCGCCGCTCCGCTTTGGGGGGAACACAGACGCACACGGAGCCGCCCTCCTCTCCTCCCGCCCTGGAGGAAAGCCGAGACGACGGCCAGGGTAGGCCGGGTCCGGGCCGGACGCTCCAGTTACCGCCGGCTGCAGGCTGTCGGGCAGCTGAGAGGCGACGAGCCGCTTTCTGGAGGGAAACCGAACACCGGCTGCCACCAGTGTCACACAGACTTCCGCTGCTGCTGCGTTAGACCGGGTTCAGACAGCCGGGTTTCCCGCCCAGACTCTCCGTTACATCCGACACTGAGACGTTGTTAAACTTTACATTTCCGCTCAGACTCAGTGTTTCACCAACGTCACCAACAAGTACTATGTGTCATAATCTCCTGCTGGATCCTACAGCAGCGTATTACTGCTATTGTAGATTTAAAAGAAAAGGAGCAGCAGCTTTCCCCTCTAAGACTCAGGAACTTTTGGATCAAATCTTAGAAATTTTTTAGAAAAAACTTGGAGATTTCTGAGTTTGATAAGTTGACATTTTTAGACTTCTGAAACTCAGAAAATTTCCAAAAAAAATATTTTGATGTTTGAAAGTCAGAAATGTCAAACCTTTTCTAGAAGAGATTTTCTAACAAATTTTTGACCTTTCAAGCTCAGAAAGTTTAGTTTTTTGTTTCAAATATTCGACTTTTGGAGTCTAGAAATTTTCTCATTGTTTTTTCAAGATTTCTGAGAATAATCTAGAACATTTTTTTGTTTTCTTTTTACAAATTGTTGACATTTCAGGCTCAGAGATTTCAGGGTTTATCGTTTCAAACTAGACTCTTTTTCTTGTCTTGACGTTTGGAGCTCAGAAATTTTTCTGTATAGATTTCTGAGATTATAGATTTCCGCCGCCCCCCCCCCAAATTTGTAACATTTCAGGCTCAAGCATTTTTGGTGTAAATATTTTTCCTTTTGCGTTTTCTATCTGCAATGGTCTTAATACGCCGTTGTTGGATCCAAACTCACAGGAGACATTTTGTTGCCAAGTATGAAATCTATCAGAAGAATGTAAGATGCAGGTTTTTACACTGATGGGAGAATATTTTGCATGTCGGGTTCATTTCGAATCGCGCGTGTTTTCTGGCTCTTTGTTGTTCCCATAGATCGACCAGAATTCCCTTTGGTTGTCATTTTGGAAATCCTGCTGAGAACATGCTGCTGGTTGCAGGAGTTTCCCTGTTAATCTGTTCACTGTTGCCTGACTGTTACTCTGCTTCTAACTTTAGTAAGAAAAGAAAGTCAGTGGAGATTTACTATCAGCTTCACAGGAGCGATAAACGTCACGGCGCCCTTCCAGAAGGAAAAGTAAAGATGAGAACAGAGGAGGTTTTTGTTGAGCCAGTTTTCTCGTTTCCTTTTCTTTTGCTTCGACTGAAATCTTTACATGCCAGGTTACAAGTGTTTTCACGGAAAATGCTCAAATCTCACCTGTAGCTTCAACTCCAGTGTGTCTAATTGTCCTAAAACTTTGTTTTGTTCTGGTTCTGATCCGTGTTTGGGCTCTTATGGAAGAAGGTCCGGGTTTGAATCCTCGCTGAACCTTCTCCCTGTGCATGCGTTGGTTCTCTTTGAGTTTTAGCTTAATTGGACTCTAAATGGCCTTCTGGTGTGAATGTGTGCATGGTGGTTTATTCTGGGTTGCCATGGTGACCTCGCCTCTCGTCTACTGACGACGTAGGAAGGCATAGAAAACGCAAAATGATCTCCATATCAAAACAAACTGGTACAGCTTGCTTATAAGAGTCTTACATTTCTAATTAGTAAAATATGAACGGAATATTGAAAAATATCACACATTTTGAGTTTAATATTAGACATATAATATATATGATTTCTACAAGAAGACGGGAAAAACTGATTCATATGATCATGGAAATGAGGTTAATAGTTGAATTCCCCAGGTTCTTTAATTTAGTTTCTAATTTTTCTGTGAGAAAAAGTTTTTGTTTCTTTCACCGTTTTCTGAGTTCACGTCGGCCTGGTGGTAAATAACCGGAGGTGTGTTTCAGTATCTAACGATGATGGGAAGTCAGGTTTAGATGTTGGTTTTTGTGAGTTGTTTGATTTGCACGGCTGGAGTTTCTGCTTAAAACGTCTGATTTTAGGGAAACGTGATTCTTTGTGGGAGTTTTTAATTGTGATGTATGCGACATGTCGTCTTCAGTAACTCCAAATACGGATAAGATTGGCAGATTTTCATAATGCAGTGTGTCTGTTTGGAAATAATTGCTTCTTAACTTATTTCACGTGTGCTTTCGGCTTCTTTTGTGGATCTCGACACTTTAATTCAGGTTTGGTTTCTTGAGGTAATGATGCTGTTTCTATATCTGTACTGTGTTTTGATGCTTTTACTTCTCCTGAATAAATAAATCTGAATAATGACGACCGCTTTCGCTGTTCCTCTGTTTTAAAGCTGAAACGGCAAACTTTAGCTGAATATTTATGACCTTTTCTAACATCCGGTGTTTTCTCACAATTAAATGGTTCAAATCATAAAACGAATTTTAAAAACCCGACTAAACAGAGAACAATTCTCTAATAACTAGTTGCATTTACTCAGTTACATTTAGCTGAGTAACATTTTTGAAAAAATTTACTTTTACGACTATTTTTGATGAGCTGTACATTTTACTTTTGATTGAATAATTTTATTACGAAGCATCTCCACTCTTACTGGAGTAAAATTTCTGGATTTGTGACCCACTGAATGAAAAACAAACGTTTATACCAAAAATTCACCAGACACAGAAGAACACTTGCAGTTTTTGTGAAAGTTTCATTTTTTTTTTTTTACATCGAAAGAAACTGGTTTGGAAAAAAATTAATCTTTTGCCAGATTTTATGTTTTGTTACTTATATGAACTATTGTCTTTTTTGTCCTTAATATACCAAAATTTTCACTTAACTTTAAATTTGGTCCATCTGATTGCGTCATTTTTAACTATTAAATGAATGATAATTTGATCAGTCACCCAGTACTAGAGTAGACTTATTACCAAATACTTTTTTACTTTTACTTGAGTAAAAATATGTTGAAGCTACTCTTGCTTGAATTTTTGGGAACTCTGCCCACCTCGATGTAGGAGGTCCAGAAGAACAGGAGGTGTGAATGCTAATCCAACTCTGGTCCTCCGAACCTCAGTCTGGGTTCGGCTGAACTCTTGTTCCGTTTGAATTCATATAAGGCCGCCAAGCGGACCGGAGACCGCTCCAAAAAGCAGAAAGTGGACCACAGCGCAGGGCATTGTGGGTAAGTACAACCAAAACAATCTCGTTAGCTTAGCGCTAGCGGGAGAAATGTCTCGTGGCCTTTAGCCAAAGACTAAAGAGAAATGCTACCACCGCTAAAAACTGACACCGCTCCATTTTTGTTTCGATTTGGTGATGAATTCAGTTGAGCTCCGTGTCTGCAGAGGTTTCCACAGCAGCTGAAAATGAAACAAATGTTTAGAACCGAGTCTGCCGGACTGTCAGGTCAGAAAACACCCAACTGTACTTCAATTAGAAGTTTAAATCTTATACATTTTTCAGTGAGACATTGTTCTGTTGCACTAAAAGTAACTTCATTTTTAGGGGTTCTTTTTAAATAAATAATAAAGCTTAATAAAGTATTTATTATTATTATTATTATTATTGCGTTGCTTTTCCAAGCAAAAACTTTTCTTTTTATCTGTGTATAAAAAAAAACTTTTTTTTTTCTTAGAACCTGGGTGTCCCCACACTAAGAAAAATAGGAAGGAGAATGGACCAGAACAGGTATTTTCCTGATAAAAAATACTTTTTGAGTACAGAAGCTTATTTATTTTCTGTGTGTGTGTGTGTGAGAGAGTGTATGTCAAAGTAAATTATAATTTTTAGTATAACTTTTGGGAACTCTGCCCACCTTGTTGGGTAAATAAATATACAGCTCCTTATTTTATTTGACTGAAAAAGCAAAAACGTCGGAGGGAAAGCCTGTCCTTTAAAAAAAGGAGGCCTCTCCCTCTGCTTACAGCCAGGATCTGCTGAGATAACCATCTGGGTCCCAGAGTGTTTGCTTCCATGTTTAGTGGACCGTTCCAACATGTCGGCTGAAAGACGGCCCACGGAGCGGACACACCGGACACGCAGCCCTCTGATTCGCAGGCCCGATGCTCGGCCAAGGAGGAGATGTAACGCTGCAGACCTTCTCTCTTTCTGACAGGGGGTTCGTGCCATATGCGCCGTGGGTGTCGCGTTTCTGGGGCATTCCTCCTTCTCTAATCCCGTATGGGATTCATGTGCCACCCGCTCCCGTTTATCCTGAGCATGGCTTCCTCTAAAGGATGCGAGGTTGTTTGTAGACCTGGAGTCCTAAAAAAAAAAAATTTCTGCAGATGCCGATATTCCAGTCAGGAGCATTGATCTCAACAATGAGCATTTTTTTATTATTATTTGCATTCCCCAAGCACCTAACGCCAGCATGGGGCTGGCCCTAAATGCCATGACATTTATTTGGTGGACCAGCCGAAACCGATACATTCGTCCTTTAAGCATGAAAGAGTACTCCCTTCAAAATTAACTCTTAGGTTTTGTTTAGTCTCAAAGAAAAAGTAAAAATTTGATTGTAATCTAAAAGTTATGCTGAGGAATCACATTGCCTTTTTTTAGGGCACACTGCAAAAAGAAAAAAAATCTTACCAAGTATTTTTGGTCTAGTTTCTACTGTAAATATTTTAGTACTGTTGACATAAGACAAAACTAACATACAAGTACATTTTCAAGATATAGGAGCTTGTTGTAAATCAATGGAAAGTATAAGTTCCACTGGCAGATTATTTCACTTACAATGTGGGAAAATTATTTTATGCAACTTTTAATCAACATTCAATAATTATTTACTTAAAACAAGCTCCTATATCTTCCCGAAAAGCCACTGGGATGTCAGTTTTGTCTTATTTTGAGTGTGCTGAGATATTTGCACCAGAAACTGGACAAAAATACTTGGTAAGATTTTTTTGGTAAGAAACAGTGTGAGTGAGTGTGTGTACTGACCCAAACTGTTTTTGCAGTGTGAACATTTTGTATTCTTGAAAGCATCTTCCAGTTCGGCTCCCCAACAGAAGATGAGTCTATTTTATTATTGGTTAAATGTAAACATGGATACGTTATGGATACGTCAACATAATGGATTCCCAAATCACTTTACAATTCTCCCAAAAATATAGGACCAGAGAGATCCGATCACCTATTGGTGATAAAATTTACTTTCTAAAATGACATAATAAATAATACTCACACAACACCTACACTTTTGGTGGTGAGATGGCTAAACGTCCTCACTTTTCATGTAGTTTTGCTCAAACTGCATTTCTGTGGCGCTTTTGTGCCACCAAAGTAAGTGTGCAGTGAAACTGATGTGAGCACATACAGTATATCTATGTAAACAAACAATAATTTATGGTGTTGAACATTTATATCTCACACATGCTCTCCGCTAGTCTTCCAGCTAGTTATGTTTGGAACACCAAGAAGGCCAGAAATGCCTGAAATTTCATGTTTTTTCGATGCCAGGTGACTTGTGAACATAAATAACCACAACTTAAAGCATATGTAAATGAATCACACCTCCAGCAAATGACAAACTGTTTTCACCCAATCAGTCTTTTCCTTGGATGAAGAACTACCAATCACAAGTCAAAAATACTCCAGGAGCTGACAAAAACAAAACTATAGGATTTAAGAAAAAAAAACCTCAATAGAATATAAGATACTCAAATTTTGTAGCCTAATACATAATTCTCATGTGATGTCACACTTCCGTAAACTCTGTAACTGTCAGCCATCTTGGTAGGCAGTTGCTGTGACAACAATAAACAAGCCACAAGATTAGATTTAGCTCATATAGGTACATTATAACTACTTGAGTACTCTACCCAATGTGTAATGCTAACATAAATATCACTGATATTTACTGCAATGTTTACTGCCTTACTAGCAAAATTTGCGTAACTAATGCAGCTTTTATCTGCTAGCTAAGACAGTTTTAAATCTTGCTACCCCACTGCTTAAAAGTCACTCTGGTTCCTGTTTACTCAACATCAATGTGAGCTTGTTCATGTCTGATGCTGATTTTTCTTAATGCATGTTGGAATAAAGGTCCAGTTGCATCTGTTGGTTGCTCTTGGCACCTTGTTGTATAAACTTGTTGTGCAGATGGTTCTCGAATCAAGCTCAGAAATGCCTCATTGCTTCATGGAGTGAGAGGGGGGGGCTGAACGGCGCTTATTGTCCGCTGAGACGAAGAAGTCATTTAGGTAGAAAGGTTTGGGTTACTGGAAGGAGGTCCATCGTTGTGAATGGAAAGAAGAAGAGGAGGGCGAGGTTGAGTCAGAGGGAGGGCACAGGGAGCTGAATCAGAGCGGCCCACTGCACAGATTGGGTGACCGCTGAACAGAGCTTGGTGGATACGCAGCCTGCGACCTTTCTCCTGAAGGTCAGGCTTGATGGATTCAGGACTTTTGATGCTGGATACTCGCATCCAGTTCTCACACGGTCCTTCTGTATGACAAGATTTCACATTGAGAAAGACTCTTTTCTGAGAACTCCAACAAAGAAAGCAGAATGATTAAAACTCTTTACACATTACATTCAGGACTAAATATGAATTAGCCTGATAATAAACATGCAGAACTGAGACTTAGTTAGTAGAGGCCTTTTGGGAATTGACAACGTTTACTGCAAACAATTTGAAATATACTCAGTTTGTGAAGACAGACAAGAAAGAGATCTCTAATGTTGTAGGCCAGCT
Source organism: Xiphophorus maculatus (assembly GCF_002775205.1). Taxonomy (NCBI): domain Eukaryota; kingdom Metazoa; phylum Chordata; class Actinopteri; order Cyprinodontiformes; family Poeciliidae; genus Xiphophorus; species Xiphophorus maculatus. The sequence continues at coordinate 13,022,868 of NC_036453.1, read as the reverse complement.
TCTGTCCTGCGACTCATGGTTTACGTTCACATAGCAGATCTCGATGCTCAGCCACTGATCAAATGTGACCGCAGTCGTTCTGTTAAAACGGTTTACAACCTCAAAGCGACCTGCATGCGCTGAAGAAGAACGTAGCTGTCCCCCAGCAGCGCTGAGTTCACAGCAGTAAAGATGGCCGCCTCAGCGCTCTGTTTTCTGGAGTAAAGATGGCTGCCATCTCTGGGTGGATTTGAAAGTTGTTGAGGGCTGATAGCATGGTCACCAGAGCAGACCCAGATGATAAACAGAAAACCCAGCTAACGGCAACGGAACATTGACTCCAGCTTCTGACCCGGTTCTGTTTGGATGTGAAGTCGAACCAGGAGTGGTGGGGTTGGGACGCGATGCGTTCACTGACTCAGTCTGCTTCCATTACTTCATTATTATAGTTTTCAGACGTTGTCCGGATTCTCTGCTGCTGAATTATGATGCACGTCTGAGGTTAGTGATGAAAGTCGGATAAAATGTGACATGTTCGCTCAGACTCAAGAAGCTTTGAAAACATTCGGATGCGTATCTGAATTTCTGCCACATATGGAAGTGGAACAAATCAGGGAACTTTTGTGGCGTGAAGAGATTAGATTTGGGCCGTTCAGACTACCATGAAGAAGTTGGATTTGGTCGCATTGGGCTGCTGTGGGAACGCAGCCTTAAGGTTCCCACACTCGGCCATACTGTGGGTATTCTGTTAGCCTCCCGGATTTCACCATAGAGGGTTGAGATTTCATAGTAAAGTGTACTGATTGCCCACATTTCTTGTGACAGGTTCTTTCATTTCCCACAATCCAAATGGATGCTAGCTAGTTTGAGCTAGTAGCCCCGTTTCTTCTCAAACTGTCAGGCAGCCCAGCGGCCGCTGGGCGTCCTTGCGGCTCGTTGCGCAGACTCTCAACAACAGATGAGCAGATTACAGTGCGACACAGAGTGAACGGTCATAATAAATGACCTTAGTTTGCCTTAGTATGTTGGGGTCCTTTAGAAACATCCCTGGTTAATGACCAGGGATGACTTGCCAAGGAGGTAATTTTTCTTTTTCATTCAGGCGCGTTGGAGGAGGGATCTAAAGATTTCCAGACAGTGGCGTTCGAGGGACGGAGTTGCTGAGCCGTTTTGTAGATTATGTGAAGAATGGTAAATCCTCAGAATTAGCGGCTTCATTGACATAAATTACAGAAAAAAGAAATCTGATTATTTTCTGTCCTTAACAAACAGAAGCTAAGTTTTGCCTCCATTCCTTCACTGTTTGTCTCATTTCCCCCTCCTGCCATTCAGGCCCACTAGGTCATTGTAAACATCCTTCCTCATCCATCTTCGCTTTCACAGGTCGGGTGGAAGTGGGCGACTATTTACACAAGAAGAAAGCTGCCTCTGCAGAGTCTTTCTGCTGCTTAATGCGACCCGGGTCGGCCCTCAGCGCCGGAGCTTTTCACACGTCTTGCTCCTTACCTCTCCAGTTACTCCACTGTCCTCCTGCAACAAAGAACCAACTGACTGCGCTGTCCTTCCCAGACCCCTTCAGCGCAGATCCACCAGAGATTTCTCTGAGCTATCGTTCCAGCATCTATGTAAATTAAGTGTCTTGTAAACGAGGCTGTTCCTAATTAAGAAAGGGGCTAGTCAGAGTGTCCAAAGCAGCTCATGTTAATGATGTAACCCTAGCTGTCGTAGCGCTTAGAAAGGACAGTTTCAGGCTGTGTGTGATCCTGGGTTTTGTGTTACCTTGGTGACCGGAGGACTTCAGCGGCGACCCACACTGGTTCAATTCAACGTCCATTTTCACTAAACAACATCAACCAGCAGGATGCAGTCATTTAGCACCATCCTGTTGGCCAAGCAGGAAGTTAGAGGCTCACGGCATCCAGACGTTAAAGCTGCAGTTTGTAACTTTTATAAAAAAATATGTTTTTATATTTGTTCGAACTGTCCTTCTATCGTGACAGTATGTTATGAGCCAGATAGTTTATGAAAAGATTGATCTCCACCTCTTCCCTGAGCTGCTACTGCCGCCTGAAGAAATGCACAAAAAACAACCAATCAGAGCCGGGAGGAGGTTCTTAGCGCTGTCAATCAACCTCATGTGCTCGCTGTTAAATGTGGTAATGATGAAGAAACAACTTACCGTTACAAGAAAGCCTCGCTAACTAGCCTTAGCATTCCAAAACATACAAACAGAAAAAAACAAATGCAACAGAGAAGCAAAGCAAATGAACCGGTTCTGTTCTGTGGATGAACTGAACCACACAGTGATGGATGAACACAGGGCAGACGGAGTAGCCAGCCTTTCTTGAACCCTGAGGTTGTCAACTTGACTGATGTAACTACTAATTTGTTAAATTTTCTTTTCAAATAAAAATCTAAAAAGTGTGGTGCAGCACCTTTAACACTGATTCTGTTTCTGACCTCAGAGGTTCTTTAGAGAACAAATGCACGCCACACTTTTCAGATCTGTAAAAGTTGTAACAGGTGATTTTCCTTTCTGCTCTGCCACAGAGAAGCACTTTGACGTTTGTGGTTGGATCGTGACAAAATGAGAAGGAGTTGAAGGGGTGTGAATACTTTCTGTTTCCTGTTTGTGACGGCGAGTGAATTTCGTTCGAATGTCATCATTCCAAGAGTGATAAAAGCCTCAGTGTTTCCTCAGTTTCTCTCATTTTATCACGGTTTGGATCCTGACGGGAAGGATTGCTTTCATTCCACCTGAGAAGAGACTCTTTGTACAAAAACATTCCTGTTCTCCCTCATTTAAAACATTTCTATCATTCCCTTTTATTTCTGCGTTCCCAGAATGCTGACCTCCCCTCTGCTCTTCTCACACCTTGCTCTGTTTCCACTCCCACTCTTCCTCAGACTCCCCCCATTGCCCTGATCTCAGATTAAGTTGAACACTGCTCATGTTTGCACCTGTTTCCTTCGGCTCCATTCAGTTTCTAGCGGAAACTCTCAATTTTTTTACGTTTTGCTCCTGAAGTTTGAAGTTGTGCCAAGCTGCTGGATTGTTGTTTGGTTTTCTGGTGTGGAGAGAAGACTTTCTATCGGCTCCATCGGGACGTCCAGCTGCTCCGCATTCCTCCCATCACCTCCACTGCCTCCATCACAACCATCACTGGTTCCCAGCTGGATGGGACCCTGCTGCTGCTGCTGCTGCTGCTGTGGAAATCTAAAGGTTGGACCTGGGAGGTGCTAGATGTTCATCCTCTGAAAGCAGGTGAGTCTTCTTCCTCTCATTATGTCTTTAATCTGTTTAAAATCGGTAAACAGCTTTTATTTACAGAGCGGGGCATTTATTTTCATATTGATTTTTACCGATTTTTTATTCTTGCTTAAAAAATGACAGACAACAGAAAACAATTTCAGAAAGTGTTTTTCATGTCAATTATCCCTTCTGTGAGTTGTACGATGGAATGTTGTGGCTACTAAAATGTCTAAGAATGAGAATTAAGAAAATCAAATTTTGGCAGAAAAAAATGTCCTAAAATTACGAGAAAAATTTTGTTTTACTGAGAGAAAAGCTTTTAAAGTTATTAAGTTCTGTTATGAGCATCACAGTCGTAGATTCAGTCGTTGCATCGTTTTAAATTTCTGCTACTGATAGTAATTTGATACTGATGTGTTAAAAATGAAGGGAAACTTAACAAGATGATCATCATTCCTTGTTTTAATTTATGGTGATTTTTGTGTTGGAGTTCTCATAAAGTTATTACTTCATTCTCCTAATATTATGACTTTATCCTGGTAACATTTACGCTTTATTTTTGTGCTATTTTGACTTGATTGTCAGACGACTATATTCTTGTGATTTTATGACTGTATTCTCATTATTTTGACTTTATTTTGTAATTAAACTCTCAGTCCGGGGCTAAAACTTCATCGTAGACTTGTCCTGAATTTACAGTCCAATTAAATAGAAGCTGTAAAACTTTACTGTGAAACAAGATGGCCGCCCCTCACTCCGAAATATGGAAACCCAACAATTGCACTGGTTGAAAAAAAAAAATTTAAATCTTCAAAAACCAAAAATCTGATTAATCAATACAATCGATTTTTAGTCAAGTCCTGCTTTTGCTCTTGGAATTGCATGCTAATGTTGTTTTTATTTATTATCTGGAGAGTTCAGATTTCCAATCGAAAACAGAGGCGTCCAAATTTTCACCGAGTCAGTCAAGTTGAAAGGGATTGAGGGTCACAAACTGTAGCTTTGTTTATGATTTTATTTGAAAAAACTGATAGTTTATTTTTTAATTTTTTTGCAAAATGTTTTCACTCTAGCTTGGACAAACGTAAACAAAATGTAATATTTTGCTAAAGCAAAGAAGTTTGATTCCTGTAAAAAAAAAAAAAAGAGGGGGTCGGGGGTTTCAAATCTGCAAACATCCTAAATGTCGACTGTTTTCCACCATTTTTGTCTGGATTTTATTCTCAGTAAAATGAATGGAAAATCATCTTGCTCTTGAGTAAAAAAACACTGTGATTATGAAATTTAACTAATGCAGAAAATAAGTACTTGGTCTCATACCTTCCACTTTTAGAGGGTTTTAAATTGACTTTACTTTGTAAAAAAGCTCTGTAAAATCATTTTCTTTGGCTAACTTGAACTGGAAAACCAAGCTTGTGCCAATAAGGTTTTTTGTCACAGCGGTCAGGGGCCTCATTCTGGCACCCTTAGTCTGGAGGAATCTGCTTATTTGACGCCAAAAGAGTCCAATATGCAGCCTTTCAGATAAAACTGTGTTTTATTTTAAATATTTTGCTTTACTTAGACGAGATGGCGAGGCGAAGCGATGATGTTTCTGTTGATGTGTGATGAGAGGCCGATGACATCACAGCAGATCTCTATCAGCAGAGCGCACTAACTCTGGCACACCTGAGCACAATTTAACAATCAGTCTGCAGAGATTAGCTACAGACAGGAGTGATCAGAACGATATGGAGAAAATCATGTCAAACAGATGCATTTATTCAGTTTAGTTTAGTTACATAGAGCCAATTCACAACAAATGTCATTTTGAGGCGATTTTCAAAAGGTTCTGGTTCTACTGGCAGATTTTTTAAAAATGTGAAAACTGGAACTGGTACTTTTTTGTCAATATTCAAGAATTACTGATTTAAACCTGGCTGACAAGTTACTTATGAGTTAGTTTTGACATATTTCAAATGTACTAAAACATTTCAAAAGTACTTTTTTCTTCTTGCCTAACTAGCTGCGTTTCCATTACAAATATTCTGCTAATGTTGAAAAAGCACAATTTTGTAATTGTTTTGTTTCATTTGAATAAGAAACACAATTAAAAAGTCACTCGTGAATAAATTTGTTCACACAATAAGTAAAAACATAATCCTCCAACTGTTGTGTTCTTCTTTGTGGTTTCCACTAGCGGCAACATCCAGTTGTTCATGTGACTCATGTTATGTGAAAAAAAATGTTTGCATTGCAGTTTTGCACAATAAACCAACTTTGATACGGCCAAAAATCCACTTCATCCCAGTAAATTTATTTTTAAAATGTCAACTTGTGCTATTTTATGCTCAATAGAAAAGCAGCTGCAGCCAGGTGGTTCCTGACTGCACCAAGAACCACTGAAGGGAACGACACAAACATTTCTGAAGAAGATACTGAGAGCAACTTCCTTCTTCACAAAATGCAAACAAAACCAGAGTAGCGTCAGATTTTAGCAGTTGGAGGATTTATGTTTTGTCGCTGGATAAAGACTACGAGCCATTTCTCCCTCTAGCGCTAGACTAACCAGTTTAATTTGGTTGTAATTACCCAGACGGAGGATTATAGGACCAGAGTTTGACTAGTGTTAAAACCTCCCCCAAGCGAACCGGACTTTCCAGGCAAACGGACTGGAGCTGGACTAAAGCGGACTAAATATGGCTGGTGGGATGCAGCTTAAATAACCGTAGTTCTATGTAAGCAGCCACGTAGCGCAATAGTAACAGTAGATTAAGGACTTCTCCCTAAGCAGCAACGCAGTTAATTTTTTTTAATTTTAACGCATTAAAAATTTTTTCTGGCTGGAACGTTTGTGTTTATGTTTCTGGTACATCCATAAATCTGATGCGCAAGCAACATCCGCTAACATGAGCAATGGACGACGATGAATCTGCTTCATTTTACCACTGGGCATAAATTTGTGCTTCTGGCTGCTGGAAAATACTATTGTTTTGTTCAAGTTGTGCTAAAAGGAGCTAGCCCATCAGCGAAGCTATTTCAAGCCTAAAATAGCAGCACAGACGCTAATGCTAATGTCAGCGTCCACAGTCCACATTTCTAAAGACGTTTCATGAATGATCAGGAGTTTCTTTGCATCAGTTTGATGGTTGAAGAACCTTAAGAACTGATTAAAACTATAAATATCTTTGTTGTTGAACCCATATATCTATATATTTAATAAGTTAGCAGCAAAAAAGATAATTGAATTGAAAATGTTGCTTATTTTGTTGATATATGGTTTGATTAAAATGGGATAAATAAATTACACACCTCCAGCTAACTAAATCAAAACTTTTAAGCGCGTCCCATCACTAGACGAAAGGCATCAGAGATGAATGAAGTACTGAGTCAACCGTAAAGGGTTGAAACCGTTTCAGCAGACTTCCCAGTGAGGCAGAACGACCCGTAATGTTTGCTGTGATCCACCGGTCCATTACCGACATTACATGCATCACCTTTAGGAGTTTGATCACAGGAGTTTAAAGCTTCGTATATGGTGACAGCAAAATCTGCCAAGTTGGCTGTGCGTCCGGCTTTACCAATGGGAAACTTGCCAAGCCTGACACTGAACAGTCCCAGCAGACCACTGCGAGGTCCTTGGCACCTGAAACCTTCTCACTTAAAGCCATTAGTGCCCCTGTGTTTACACTCTTGTTCCTAGCCAACACAGCATGGATGGGTCCCAAACAGAGGTAGTAATGAGGTCCTGAGCCGCTTCACAGCTCCGGGCCGGATTCCGCAGCTGCCGGGAACCCGGGTGCACAGAGGACCCCAGGTCTACCAATGTTGGCTCACATGAGACCCAAGGCAAATGTGATCCTTGGACATTGTTCCGAGATGCATAATGGGGCCTTTTGAGAAAGCCTCATGGGAGACCTGGGAGCCTGATCTTAAAGAAGCAACGTGGCGCTGGTTGGATGGTTCCCCCTCCTCTCTGCTTTGTTAAATGCTCTGGTTTATGAGAAGATGTCCTATGACTCACATCTCCCCACATTTCCATTAGCTTTGAGGGAAAGGCAACACCGATTAAGTAACATGACTTCAATATAATCTCTCTCCTCATCTCCCTTTTTCTTTCCTTATTTTAGGATGGTCAGACGTTGCTGTCCACTCACGCTGCTCCAACTCTTAAGCGTTTTTGCACAAACCAGAGGTACTGACCTGTCCTAAATATTGCAATAAAACAAAGTTTCTTATTCTGCTTAGTAAACTCTACAGAAACACAATGTCATAGTTTCTGGTGCAAATATCTTAGTACACTTGAAATAACGGAAAATTAAGTTTATCAGCTAAGATATAAAAGCTCTTTTAAAGTCAATAATTCCTCAAAATTGGTAAAAAACTACTAGTTCCACTGATGGGAAAAATGTGTTGTTAGAAGTGAAATAATTTGTCATAGTCAATATTATGGAAGTATTGGCTTAAAACAAGCTCCTACATCTTGCTGAAAAGCTGCTTTTAAGTTAGTTTTGTCTTATTTCAAGTTTACTAAGGTATTTGCACTAGAAACTAGACCAAGAATACTTGGTAAGTCTTTACATTTTTGCAGTAAAGGTGATATAAACTTTTTATTTATACTCTTTCCAGCTCTTACTCAGGATCTTTTGTACCCATATGGACCGGCTCATCGGGATCTTGAAACTCCGAAGATGGATGACGGGAGTTCAGTTGAAATTCCTTTGCTCATTCCCTTCATTTTCTTCAACGCCCCCTACCGTTCCATCTATGTAAGCCCTCCATCTGAAATCCACTCGTCTCCTCACGTACGACACTCAGTTAGGATAACTTTCCGTTCTTTTTGCAGGTCAACAACAACGGCGTGATCTCCTTCAACGTTCAGGTTAGCCAGTTCACGCCTGAGGCTTTCCCTCTGAGCGACAGCAGGTCTTTCATTGCTCCGCTATGGGCAGATGTGCACAACGGCATCCGTGGAGATGTCTACTACAGAGAGACCACCGATCCCGTACTGCTGGAGAGGGCGACGCAGGATGTCCGCAGGCACTTCAAAAACATGCCCAGCTTCACAGCCACCTGGGTCTTTATGGCAACGTGGCACCAGGTCACCTTCTACGGAGGGAGTCAGACCACGCCGGTACACTCAACTATGATTTGGTCATTTATTGTAGCATATCGAAATTACATAAAATATATACTGAAGACAGCTGAGGCATGCATGTAGCGACAGTGGAGAGAAAAATCTCCCTTTTAACTGGAAGAAACCTCCAGCAGAACCAGAGCCAGGCTCAGTAGCAGCAACCATCCGAAGGAGAGTCTGAGGAGAATACTGAACGGTCCTTTCTGCCAATATTCCAGAGATGAAATAAGGAATTCTTTGAAACTTGTTTAATATGTAATTTAAATGATATATCCTTTATTTTTACTAAGTTCAAGTGATTGACTAAGCAGGTTTTTATTCAGAGGTTCTGGTCCCATAACAACAACTTCTGTCTTGTCAGAATTCAAAAGGAGAATCTTTATATTCATCAAGGCTTTAATGTCCTCAAGACATGCCTGTAGTTTACCGAATGGATTGGATTCATTGGGGTTTTACGGGTCGGTACAGCTAAGTATCATCAGCATAGTGATGGAAATATATCCCATGTGGCCTGATGATTTTTCCAAGCATATTCATCATATGAAATGGTCCAAGCACAGAGCCTTGTGGACTTCCCAGGTAACCCTAGAGCGTGATGATTTATTATTTGCATGAACAAACTTCAGTCTGTTGCACAGATAAGATGTAAAACAGCCCTTCTACTGTGATTTTCACTGTTTATCCCACTGCAAAGTACCATCACCTTCTGCTCTCTAATTTCTTTATTTTTAACATATTTCTCATTGAATTGGCAGGTGAACACTTTCCAGACTGTACTGATCTCAGATGGTGCAGCTTTCTTCAGCATGTTCAACTACGGGGAAATTACATGGAGCACAGGAACGGCCAGCGGGGGAGATCCTCTGACGGGACTCGGTGGAACGACGGCTCAGGTATTCTACGAAGATCGTCCGATTAGTCCAGAAACGACGTCATCAACATGGCTGACACCTTTCCAAACTTTCAGGCAGGTTTTAATGGAGGCGATATCGGTCACTTCTTCAACCTACCGGGATCCCGGTCAAACGATGTGGTGAACATCGAACAGACGACCAACGTAAATATTCCTGGACGCTGGTTTTTCCGTGTTGACACCGAACTGATAGATCCTGCCAACGGCTGCAGCTACAACGGTAAGTCTGAACGTCAAACGCGTGTCTGTTGTTACTTTAGTCTTGACATCACTGAGAGTTTTTTCCCGCTGATCTGTAGTGAGCCTAAATCTTTGAAGAGTCTTCACACATGAAATCTCACATTTCTTGTGTGATTTGTGCTTCACCTTCTTCAGGACGGTATTACAGACGAGGGGAGATCTTCTGGATGTCTGACCAGTGCTCCCAGCGCTGCCGATGTCTTGATATAAATAACGAGGTTCAGTGCCTGGAGGCCCCATGTGGACAGTTTGAGAACTGCGAGCAGCAGGATGGGGCCTTTTACTGCCAGCCTACGCGCACCAGCACCTGCGTGGTATTTGGAGACCCTCACTATCACACCTTTGATGGCTTCCTCTACCACTTCCAAGGCACCTGCTCCTACCTGCTGGCCCGGCCGTGCTGGGAGATGGTAGGACTGCCCTTCTTCAGCGTGGAGGCCAAAAACGAAAATCGCGGCGTTACCACGGTGTCCTGGTTACGAGACGTGACGGTGGAGGTCTACGGCCATAGAGTGATGATACCTAAAAGCAGTTTGGGAAATGTCCAGGTGAGAAAAACAGTGCAGTGACAGTGTTTTTGAAAGATTTTTATGCCTATTTTTGTCCCAATTTTTCCGCTCCCATAATCTTAAGGACGCTCCAGTTATTGTGATGGTCTTAAGATAATCTTTGGCGATATTCCTGCCTTGTGTGTTGTGTGTTAGGAGTAGTCTAGTCCTTTCGCAACGATGATCTAAATTTGGGGATATTCAACATGTTGGATTGTCTTGGCCTGATATTGCAGCATGTGTTTAGCCAATCAGAAAGCGAGGTGAAGGCAACATGGAGGGGAATCCAAACGACTGAAGACAAAACAACTACCAAGGCGTACCAATATGTCCTGAAGACATCTTTATTGTTTTTTCTCCGTTAAACAGAGTTCACAAGCTATCGCCAGCTTCTTCCCAGTCGGCCATGTTTGTTTACTCTGAACTCACGTTTGATCTCTAGAGATTTTGCGAGTTTTCCTAACCCTGGAAAAGCTGCGTTTCCATTACATATATGTGCAGAACATTGTTGATATTCCGCAAATGTCGAAAAAACTATTTTGCAATTTAAATAAGAAATGCAATTAAAGTCACATGAATAATTTTGTTCGCAGGATAAGTTATTATAAAACATGCTGTGCCATCATCCTCCTACCACTTTCTGTCATCTTCTTTGTCATTTTTGCCTGTAGTAACATCGGTTGTTGATTACGACTCATGAGAAGCAAAAAAAAAAAATTGTTTCCATTGAACTTTGGCAAAACAAACCAATTTCTATACTGATGAAAAACCACGGAATGAAACCAATTTTGAAAAAACATTGTTTTTTCAAAATTGGTTTGTTTTTATGCAGCAAATTTATTTTCGTAATTCCAATTTGCATAACTATATGGTCAATGGAAATGCAGCGACTGTCTGTTTTTTCGGTATCAAACTGAAGCAGTCTGAGTCATTTCTGTCTTCTCAGAATTGAACAGAGTTTCTTTCTTTAGGTGGACGGCTTGATGAAGACATTGCCAGTCCAACTGGAGCTTGGTGCCGTAAAAGTCTACCAGTCTGGAGTTGCTGTTGCTTTAGAAACAGACTTTGGACTGCTGGTGACCTACGACGGCCAGCACTACGCCTCCATCTCCTTACCAAGCTCCTACTTCAACAACACCTGTGGTCTTTGCGGAAACTACAATGACGACCCTGCAGACGATCCCGTGCTTCCGGACGGCTCTCTTGCGGAAAGCGTGGTGGAGTTGGGAGGCAGCTGGCGAGCCGAAGACACCGACTGGAGGTGCACCGATGGCTGTGCTCAGAACTGCAGCGTTTGCGACCCCGTTACAGAAGCCATGTACTTTCGCTCGGACTATTGCGGGCTTATAAACAAAACCGACGGACCCTTTCGAGACTGCAGAGCGGTGGTGGACCCCACGGCATTTGTATATAGCTGTGTGTATGATATGTGCAGCAACAGAGATAACATCACCACGCTGTGCTACGCCATCCAGGCCTACGCTTTAGCATGTCAGGCCCTTGGAGTCACAATACGACCCTGGAGAACGCGCACATTCTGTGGTGAGACGCTGTACGCATTTGGTTAGGCCTGCAGTTAACGATTACTTTATGAATCGATTATTCTATTAAATAATCTGGCAATTCATAGATTATTCTGATAATTAATCAATTAATCAGATTTTAAAAATTGACAATTTACCACTTACAATATCTTATACAAAAATAAAAATACATAAAAAGAAAGATAAGTAATTCAATTCATTTTTTTAAATAAGCAAATTAACATTTCATTGCCTACAATGCAATAACTGCATTCCTTAAGTGAGCTGCAAAGGATGCGTCTGCAGCTAAAAAATACTTCTTATGTGTGAAAAGCTCAGCTGTTTCTGCTTGACTTAACATCAATGCAGTGTAGTGCTGATATTTTGATTAACAAATTAATAATTGGATAGAAAAAGGTGTTCAATAGGAGATTTTATTACAGAAGAAGCTAAAATTGCCACTTGAGTTCTGGTAGAACACTGAAAAAAGAGAATGGGCCTCCAACTTAAAAAAATTATTTAATTCTTACATATAATAAAATTAAGTTTGTCAAACTTACTTTGTTTACTTTTGTCTAGCTTATATTGGTTGGATAAACTTAATTTGATTCTATGTAACAAATTAAATCATTTTTTTTAAGTTGGATCATCTGTTTTTTCATTGAAAGTTTTAATCTTAAATGCAAAATTTATCTACTTTTTGTACAGTTAACAATTAATTGATTACTAAATTAGTTGACAACTATTTTAATAAAAAATTAATCACAATTAGCCGTTTCAATGTGGGACTGAAACGATTAGCCGTTTCAGTCCCACATTTGTTTTTCCTCCATTCTGCCTCATCTTACATATTTTCTCTTATCCCATCGGCTCCCAGCTATGTCCTGTCCGGAGTTCAGCCATTATGAAGTGTGTACCACTGCGTGTCCGGCCTCCTGCTCGGACCTTACCGCGCCCCTGTACTGCGCTCACCCCTGCACCGAGGGCTGCCAGTGCGAACCCGGCTACGTCCTCAGCAGCAACCGCTGCGTGCAGCAGGACGACTGTGGCTGCGAACACAACGACCTTTATTACCCGCTCAACCACACGTTCTGGGCCGGCCCCGGCGGGGAGGAAGGCGACTGCTCCCTCCGCTGCACATGCGGGTTTGCCGGGGAAGTCTCCTGTTTCAATGAGTCCTGCAAGGAGGGCGAGGTGTGTGTGGCCGAGCTGGGCTTGCTGGGCTGTTACCCTCGGAGGGAGGGAGTTTGCTCGGTCACCCAGAACTCGGTGACATCCAGCTTTGATGGCACCTTCCTGCTGTTTCCGGATGACAGCTCCTACTACTTGCTGAAGCTGTGTGGTCCGGTACCGGCTAACGGGTCAGTGGTGGAGGTGAAGATTGGCAGGCGGCTCGTGAACAAAGGTCCCACTTGGAAGAGACCTGTGATAGTAACCGTAGCTAACCTGGAGGCACAGATGGGTGGTACAGATTTTGATACAGTAAAGGTTGGTATTGTCACTTTTTATTAGTATCTTTCTGTTCCGTTTTTGTAACCTTTGTGAAACAAAACTGAAGTTATTATCTTTGGACCTAAAGAGGAACAATTTTAGAGGAACACACAGCTTCAGTTACTACAGCTGGAAACTAGAGATCAGGCTGAAATCTGGGTTCGAACCTTCAGAGACGCATAAAGACGATTCCATAGTCGGCCTTCTATCACCTGAAGAACATTTCCAGGATCAGAGGACTAATGTCTCAGCATGAGAGAAACTCATCCAGGTGTTTCTCTTTAGTGGCATTGATTACTGTAGCAGCGTCTTCACAGGTCTGATTAACAAATCAAAGGTCCAGCAGCAGCTGATCCAGAACTCTGCTGCTGGAGTTCTGACTAAAACCGGGAAGATAGATCACATCACCCAGCTCTAAAGTCCTTCACTGAGAGAAGAGACTTCAAAATACTGTTAGTTTATAAATCGCTGAACGGCTTAAAGATCTGCTGCTGTTGGATCCAGATCTCTCAGGTCCTCTGGTTCTGGTTGTACTCTGTGTCCCCAGAACTGGAACCAGTTTTTATGAAGTAAAGCACGTTGTTGTCAGCCTTGTTGCTGAACTGGGTTATACAAATAAACTTGATTGATTGATTGATTGATTGATTGATTGATTGATTGATTGATTGATTGATTGATTGATTGATTGATTGATTGATTGATTGATTTGTGGCGCAGGTGAATGGCGAATCGGTTGTTCTGCCGTTCATCCATCCAATGGAGACCATGATGATATACAGGGCACCAGGAAATGCGACCGTGGTGGAGTCCAGAGGTCTGCTCCGTGTCCACTACACCCGCCAGGGATTCCTGAACATCTCCCTCTCCACCATCTTCTACAACGTTACCTGTGGCTTATGCGGCGTCTTCAACAGCAACGCCACGGACGACCTGCGCCTGCCCAACGGGCGCCTGGCTGAAAATACCGAACAGTTCACAGAGGGATGGAAATCCATTGCAGATGACCTTACATGCAACGGGGACTGCGACGACCTGTATCGCATGTGCACAGACCTTCGCCTTTACCAGAGTCCCTGGATGTGTGGAAACATCAACGACCCGGGGAACAGCTCCTTCCTGGCCTGCCACTCGGTGGTCAACCCTTCGCCGTTCTTCAGGAACTGCCTGTACAACATGTGCATTAGGGAAGGAAACCGGTCGGCCCTTTGCTCCTCTCTGCAGGCTTACGCCACAGCCTGCCAGGATGCCCAAGTGGCCCTCGCCTCCTGGAGGAGTGCGACCAACTGCCGTGAGTATATATTGCTTTACATGAAGGAGATCATTCTTCATGGGGATTTCCCTCTGCTTTGCATGCTAAATGTCACAGTGTTTCCATTTCTTCTTACACACAATCTTTAGTAGGGGAGGTAAAAAGCAAACATCAAGCTCACTGTTCAAGAAGGATGGTCACTAACTGGCTTAAGATAATCCAAACTGTAAAGGTAGAAGAGACAAATTTTGATCCAGATCTCCAAAATATAGTTTTTTTCTCTGCCCATAATTAGAAGATATGAAATGTTGCTTTTTGTAGACCATGATGGAAGCTACTATCTACAACTGTGTTACCAGATATTTTAGCCTGACAGTAGCTTTACATTTTAAAGCGTTTAAATGGGGGTACACCAATAAATCAGCCCAGATTTCCTTCATTTTGTAATATTAGTAATCGACTGATGCTTAAATGTGAAACCGATCTTATCCACAGATCTTATCTACCTTCGTAAAGGTCTGAAAATCAGCCACTGTCCTCTTCCACGCTGCCAGATCTTAACACTGATTTAAAAAAGTACCAGTGCTGGTGGAGCTAGTACTTTTCAGTCAGTGTAAGCTGATTTAAACAAGCTCCTATATCTTGCTGACATGTTACTTGTAAGTTCGTTTTGTCTTATTTCAAGATTACCAAGATATTTGCACTCGAAACTAGACAGAAATAGTTGGTAAGAGTTTGTGTTTTTGCAGTGTGTCTCCTAAATTTTCAAATTTTCCAGAAAAAACAAGGAAATTTCTTAGATTATTCTGTTCTAGAACAAAAGATTTATTAGAGTGAAAAGTCAAAAATTTGCAAAAATAAAACTAACATTTTTAGAATAATGTCAGAAATGTTCTGAGTCTTAGTATCAAAAGTCAGAATTTTTGACTTTTGAAATTCTGAACATTTGCAAAAGTTTTTGTGTTTTTTTTTCTAGAAAATGTTTTAGTTGAGTTTTTTTTGGCGGAATTTTTTTTTCTCAGTATTTTTCTTTCTACAATGGCTCATAATAAATTGTCTTAGTTTCCAGATTTTCTGGTCCAGCTGATTCAAAAGACAGGCTTTGCTTTTAAAACCTATCTCTCTCTCTCTCTTTTTCTGCCTCTATCCTGCCTCCCCATCAGCTCTTCCTTGTCCAGAGAACAGCCATTTTGAGGAATGCACCACCGCTTGCCCTTTGACCTGCACCAACCTGGATGAGCCCGAGGAGCCGTGCCCTCTGCCTTGCCAGGAAGGCTGCCAATGTGAAGAAGGCTTTGCGATGCGAGACGGCCTGTGCGTGGCCCGGAGCGACTGCGGCTGCATGTACCACGGCCACCAGGTGGCCACCAACCAGACTTTCTGGACTGACTGGGAATGCCAGGAGCGCTGCTACTGCAACGGCTCCGACAACAGCGTGTACTGTCAGCTCGCACCCTGCCACCCCGAGGAGTACTGCCAGGAGAACGACGGCCTGTACTTCTGCCAGCCACGCACCGAGGCCCTGTGTGTGGCCGCAGGTTACGGCCATTTTCAGGCATTCACCGGCGTGCCGTTTGAGCTTCAGAGCTCCTGTACTCTCAAGATGGCCACCACCGTTTGTAGGCGCAGAGAGCCGGCGGGGACAAGTGGAGTTTTTCCTCGGTTTAAACTGGCGGTTCGCAATGAGGAACGAGACACAGGGCAGGCCATCTGGGTGAGGGGCTTCATGCTGGAGGTCTACGAATACGAGGTGGAGGTTTCTCGAAGCTACAAAAACACTGTAACTGTAAGTACACAGACAGCTGTACAGTGTAACCTTTGACCTTTTTCATGTTGTTGCAAGAGGGACGGTGGTGTAACCAAAGGCTGGACAATAAATCAACAATCTAAATCTTGATAGATACTTGATCAATATCAATTTGTTATGTATATAACAAATTCAAATTTAGAACCGCACAGCATTCTGGGAGATTTAGGCAGAGCAAAACCTAGCCGCTCAACCTCCTAAGGCTAGCTAAGAAAAGTAGGTAGCATAACTCACTCACGCTTTGGTTACCTAGCAACAACTTATTGAGTAACAGTTTCAAGACTCCCTCCCCCTAACTTCGGTTACCTAGCAACAACCTGCAGAGTAAGTGGCGCAACAGCCATTTATAACTGTATAAAAATTAACAACAGCATGAAGTGAAAACTGAATATAACAGGAAAGGTCACACCACCAGTTTGGAAGTGTTTCAGCTATTTAAAACAAAAAACTGTAATTGTCTTGATTTGTCTTTCAGCCGTATCGTCCAGCCTTAATGTAATCAATAGGAGGATTACATGTAATCCTCAATAGGATTAGGAATAGCCTAATCAATAGTTTTTTCTTTCTTGCTGAAGGTTTTTCTTTGGATATTTTGCATATTTTTCATTCTTTTACCGAGTCCCAACAATGACCAGAGAAAACTAAGATGTTTGGACGAAACTGCACAATCTCACTAATAGGTCAAATAAGGTCACTAATGGGGCTTTAATGGGGCAGTTAGATGTTCAGAACCGAAGAAGCCTTTTGGATCAGAGGTGAAACATAGCAAGAAACACGAGAAGTCAATTTCTCTTCTACTTAAGCACTTTGGCAGGATTCCAAACACCGACCCAAACTGGTTTTAAATGGACAAAGGTTCTCAAATGGCCTTCCCAGAGTCCTAAACTCAACTCTAAGGGATTTTTGGATTATGCTTAAACACCTGGGCTCATTCATAAGGAATACTGAGACTAAAAGTAGCTCCTAGCAATGGGATTTTAGGAAAAATATTCTTTTTATAAACTTTTACCTCAATAAGACAAAAGTAATTCATAAACATCTTAAGAGAACTTTTTAATGTGACAAACTGTTAGAGGAGTAGAGAGGAGGACCTTTAGTTGGTCTAAGTGTGCCTTAAGTGGAAAAGACTGACAGAAAGGAGAAAGATTCTCCATAAAACAGATAGAGCTCTGCCATCGGCAGGCATGGCTGTGTGTCAGTGAATTCAATTTGATATCAGTTCATTATCATGACTCACTTTCTTAATCCAGTCTAGATTTTATGATCAGTTCATTTCTATCCGCTGGTTACTGGGGCTGTATTTATTTTTTTAAATCTCATTTTGTTTGGTGTATCAACCAATTATGGTCATAACTAGACCTATGGATTTATTTCAGTAAAAGATACGAGGCCATATTTTATTTTTTAAGACTGTCAATGATAGAATGTGAGACTTTTTTAGACTCATATGCTAAAAGAAGACTATGGTAAGGTTCACAGTTCTTACCAGTTGGTGGCAGTAATGCTCCATTAAGTTGTTTGCCAACCACAAGAAAACAAGAAGTAGAAAAGGAAACAATCACACTCTCTAGAAGACAACGTCACACCTAGCAACGGGGTTAATGACACCTAGCAACGGCGTCAACAACACCATTTCTGTTGTGGAATGATGCCAGAAGCTTGAAGTGATTTGAACTTGTTTGACAAAGTCAACAATGATTTCAAACTTGTGCTCCTATTCAGAAAATGCATCAATACACAGTTCTTATCTGACGTCATACTTCTGGGAACTTTGTAGCTGACAGCCATCTTGGTAGCTTTCTGTAACTAACTGTCATGACAGTTGCTTTGGAGTTGCAAGCTTGGAACTAACTCTCGTCTTGTTCATTTCTAATTTATAAATAATATAGGTACATTTCAACCACTACTCGATTACAATTTTTGAGTATTTTGTTTTTGTTGGACTCAAAGCTGTGGTTCACCATCACTTTGAGCTGTGCTTGCCCACCAAGATGGCGGTTCAGTGGCACGGATTCCTTCTGATTCAGACTTGTGGGAACTATGTATAACAGATCAGGATCAACTACTGTCATTGTGCAGAATCTTTACCACAAATGAAGAGTATCTCAGTTAACTCTAAATCTCTACTGCACTGCAAGTTTTCAGCTGACAACTCGAAGGAATCATCTTCTTTGAGCTGAAATTAAGTTTTTTTTCCCTGTGAAACAATGTGATCTTTAGTACTTTATGTAGATTCAACTAATAAAATCTGATAGGCCTCTGCTTAAACAATCTTTGTAAAGATCTGAAATGTTTTCTTTGCTGAGTTCTTCTGAGAACGCCTGTCAAACATCATTAACGTTGACCTAATTTAACAGTTTTTTCTGCTCTCTGAAGGTCGCAGTTGTTGCGTTTGAGAGGACGCGTTATTTCTAATCAAGCTGATAGAATAACCAGGCAGTGTGGGTGAATTCCTCTTTGATTGGCTTAAGGAGGATCTAATTTCAATAGGCATCTTTTATCAGGCTGGATTGGGCTCAGACGAAACTCTGACCCTGAGCGACACTTGGACCGGGTTCACAAACCAACCAAAAGATCTGAGGACGCACCTCCACATATTAAGCCACTGTTCACACACACCCACACCGGTCTTCCTTGATTTCGCCCAGTGTCTGTTGCTTATTGCAGTTTCTTGTAGAAGTCGGTCCATTCATCACCTGGGGTTCCCCACATACCTGTAAAAACATGCAAGTCAGCGGGATTAGAAACTCTAACTTGATGCTGGAAATGACTCGACTCAGTTGTACTGTCGTCACTCAGGTCAACAAGGAGCGGCTGTTCCTTCCCTTGAAGCTGGGCCCGGGGAAGGTCAACATCACTTCCTTGGGGATGCTGCTTGTTCTGGAAACGGATTTCGGCCTGAAGGTGTCGTATGACTGGAACACGCTCCTCCTTTTGACTTTACCGAGAGACCTCTACAACGCCTCCTGCGGCCTCTGCCAGGGTGTGCCCTTCTCCCCGCCCACGCTGAGCTCCACGGACTGGGCCATGACCTGGGCGGAGAGGGACACCTTCTGCCAGGTGGGCTGCGGCGACTCCTGTCCACGCTGCGGGCTCGGGGAGAAGAGCATGCCCAACAGCGCCCCCCTCATGGTGGGCGACTCCAGCATGATTAGCGACAACGAGGACGAGCCGAACGGAGTCGCCACCGGCATACGCTTCCATGTCGGGGACGGACTCTACGTGTTCGTGGAGCCGGAGGCCGTCAGGCTGTGTGGGCTGATTGTGGACCGGGGAGGCGCGTTTGCACGCTGTCACAGCAAGGTGGCGCCGGCGTTCTTTTATCAGAGCTGCCTGCAGGACACTTGTTTGGATCAAGGAGCTCTGGATACGATCTGTAACTGGCTGCAGATCTACGCCAGCACCTGCCAGATCCAGGGTGTGCCTTTAACTGGCTGGAGGAGTGACACGCCGTGTGGTGAGTGATCTCATCTACGTTTAACCCAAACACTGATGTAGAGAAAAATAATCACCCCCTAAACACAATGAGTGGGTTTCTCAAAACTGGTGAAGAGTCTTTAAAGGTGACCTATTATGCTTCCTTGAACAGGTTAGGATCAGTCTATGGGCTACAAGACCTGTTTATTGCATGTTTTTGCACAAAATCATTCTTAGGAAATGAGATTTCAGCATCCAGTGAACTCCTTTCATGTCTTCAGGCCTCTGTTGCTTTAAATCCAAATTATCTGCTGCTAGCCCCCCAAGTCAATGTTTAGACATGAAAAGGCTACGAACAGATGCGCAACAATACAATCGTACATCTTTGAAAAGCAGAAGTGGAGCCTCCTGCATAACCAACAAGAATGCAGCAAGTGGTTTCTGGATGGTGAGTCAACAACAAAACATTTTTCTTTTTCAGCAGTCTTTGCAGAGGTTGCTAGGTGACGGGGGGTGTAGCTCTGCTGGGGTTGCTAGGTAATGGTGCAGTGCCTGCTGATTTGTTACTTTACATTCCGGATGTTGCATTTTCCAGTCACCAAAAAACAACCGACTGAGTTTTTTTTTTAAACACTTGGACTGTTTTTAGAAGCAGGTGAGGCCCAGAAGGAAGAACAAAAATGTGCAAAATGTGAATTTTGCTTAAAAGGTCCCCTTTAGTGTAGAGTCCTGTGAATAAGTAAGTACGCCCTGATCAGCTGACGTAAAGATCTGGTAACGAGTCTTTAACATCACCTTTGTCCCACTCTTCTTTGCTGAGTTGTTGTAATTATGTGACTTTGGAAAGTATCAAACCGTGAACAGCCTGTCTGGATTTCAGTGCCTACTTTGACTAGACAACCCTAAAACCCCAACGTATGTGTTTTGGAACCATTGAGTAGTTGACCTGCTGGTTTGTTTTGGATTATTGTTGGACCCTGTCATGTAAGGTGAAGTAGCAAAGGATTCCCAGATCATCATACTGCCACCACCATGTTTGACTATAGGTATGAAGCTCTGGTTCTGATTGGTGAGTTAGGTTTAAGCCCTAAACTTAACATTTTCCCAGGAGTTTCTGTGACCATCAAGGTGTTTTTTGGTAAATGTGATGGATCTTTGTGTTCTTCTGGGTCAGACGTGGTTCTGGTCTTGAAGCTCTCATATGGAAGCCATTTTCTCCCTTTCTTATTGTTGGATCATGACCTCTGACCTTAACTGAGTCAATAAGTTAAATCATCGTTTTCTGACGTTATTTATTTCTGATATTCTAATTTTTTGATGAGCTGAAATGTCAATGTAACAAAAGCTCTTTACAACAATCAATACTGAGCCTGAGCGTCCGAGTCGGATGCTGCTCTAAAAACAGATCTTTACAGATGTTGATGCTCATGTATCTAAATGATTTTGTTATCTCTACGTTAAATAAAGTCTTTGCTGCTTTGCATTATATTATTAATGGTAGTCATTAATACCATTATGTTGACCCTCCTGTAGATTAGTACCAGAGGGCCACAGTTCACTAAATCAACAGAAAATGATTTAATGAACTGAATCTGTTAATTAATTAAAATTTAAAGCAAATAGTTTCATAATTTATTAAAATGCGCATATATTAAAATATTTTATTAATAAACACATGTTTTCTTAACAATAATACTGTAGTTTATTATGTATTTAAATATTTTGTGGGTGTGAAGGTCGGCACGTCAGTGGGCGGGGCTAACAGCTGGTCAGTCGTTTAATTGGTCTGAAGGAGACCTTCTGTGAAGGTTAAACCAATCAGGTGTTGGGATCTACTTTATGAACCACAGTGATGATCTAATAAATAATCACAAAAGATAATCATATTTACCGTAAGAGCTTCTGTTCCCAGTTTGTAGCGTAACCTGCTGGTTTCTGCTCCCAGTCCAGAGCTGTCCTCCGAACAGCCATTACTCCAGCTGCATGTCGGTGTGCCCGCCCCAGTGCGCCCCCGCCCGCGGCCAGCGGGACTGCAGCCAGGACTGCGTGGAGGGCTGCCAGTGCGACCTGGGCTACGTGCTCAACGGCAAGAGCTGCATCCTGTCCCAGAACTGCGGCTGCTACACCGACGGAAAATACTACGAGGTCAGTGTCCGCTGGAAACGCTTTTTAAACGGCCTTGGATTTCTACATGTTTCCCTTCAAGAAACCGTCCAAAGTTTTAAAGTGGTTATAGTCAACAGGTGTTGGCGCTTTTTAAGCTTTTCTTTGGACTTTGGCTGCTTTTCCTCTGATTTTCACTCCTTGTACCGGAACATGATGCCACATTCTTCAGTTTTTAAATTTTTAATTCATCCACTTAAGCTTCTTGTTTGCCTTATTTTAAAGATGCAAGAAAACTCAAAAAATATGAGATTTGAAAAAACTATATGTATATATTTTTGAGTCTGTAAAGTCCAGTTAATGATTAATCGATTGTTGAATTAGTTGACAGTTAATTCAATAATTAGCCCTAGTCCACTGTATGAAGAAATATTTTTTTCTGTGATGGTAACTCATGCTAACGTCTAAAATGTTTCGCCTTCAGCCCAAACAGCTGTTCTGGAACAACGACTGCACCAAGCGCTGCCAGTGCATCGGGCGGAACCTGATCCAGTGCGACCCGCGGCGCTGCAAGGCGGAGGAAGAGTGCACTCTGCGATTCGGGGTCCGGGGCTGCTTCGCGCGGCGCTCTCAGCACTGCGTGGCATCGGGTGGCGGCGTCTTCAGGACCTTCGACGGGGCGTCGCTGCGTCTCCCGGCCTCCTGCTCCTTCGTCCTGTCCACAAACTGCCGCAAGCTGCCCGACCTCTCCTTCCAGCTCATCGCTAACTTCGATAAATGGAGCACGCCCAACCTCACCACCATCTCTCATGTCTACCTCTACATAAACGAGGAGAACATACTGATCTCTGGCAGCACCGTCAAGGTAACAGTGGTTTCCTATCTGCAAACTCAAAGTAAGACACAGACTTTTACATACTTAAATAACTGTGAGCTTGTTTCAGTTTTGATTGGATTTGTTTAAAGTTCATCTGTTTCTCTGTAGGAACTCAGGGGGAGTGAATCCTATTATAACACATTTATGCTTCATTTTTTCCCCTAATGAATTTGTTTTCTGCTCGAATTGTGCAGGATGAATGTCGTCATATGTGAACAATAGTGAAAGTGGAAATGGCTTCTCAAAGTTTTTTCTTTCACATCATAAAAACATGAAGTTTTAAAAGGAAGCGTAAACCTTTTGATGCTTCTAGGCCTCATTGAAGCCTGGACTTCACTGTCGTTCCATTTTGAGGTGTTTTGAATCACTTTAAAAGCCAACATTAGAGGATGTTTCATGTTGTACATGATACCTGAAAACGACCCGTTCAGAATGGTCCAAAAGTCTGTAGTCGGCTCTCATTTTATAACATTTAGCTTTCAAACAGCCAGATTTAAATTTAGTCTTTTAAGGTGAACTTAGTTCTTTAGTTTTCAGCCTGTTGTAACTATCTAACCCTGAATAGCATTGCACAAGCAGACTATCACTAACACAGATTAGAGCTGTTAGTTTTCAGAAAGACGGAATTATAAGCAAAGTGTTTTTGCATCACTTTTGGGTTTTTTCTGTTGGTTCTGTTCTGGGAAACCTTTAACAACCGACCAAACAAGGCAATCCAGAGCTAATCTCCATTTACCCCTTTCCTTCTGTCCAACTTACCTGCTCCCTCTTTGTGAACGGGAAGCCAGAGCCCTAAGAGGCTCTGGCTTCCCTCCAAGGCATTCGTCTCTCACAGAGGTAGATGCTGAGCTTCTTCTAGCCTCTAATCCTGGTGTTTGTTAATCCTACTGAACCTTTAGTTAGTGATCTGGTTTGTATTTGTGCAGCACGTCACATGGAGGTTAGAAATCCAACCTCAAGCAGAGCTAGATTCTGCTGTTTGGACTGAACTGCACCGGTCCGGTTGTACCTGGAAGTGAGAATCTCTGAGCTCTGAGTCTGAATAACAAACGCCTTCTGATGTTCTGACTCGGAGAGTTTCTCATCACACACAAACATCTATAAATCCAATATGGCCGCCACACATGTATAAAGCGGCAACAGCTGCCATCATAATCTGTCTAGAGCTGCAAATGTAACATAATATATAAAAAATGAAATGATGATTTTGGATAAATATCTAGGAATGTTTTGGGCATTTTTAAGGAACCACAATTTTATTTCTGTTTTGCGCTTTTGAAATAAAAAAAATAAATAAAATGTTTGCAGAAAGAGCACTAACACGTTTTCTTCTATAGGATGTGGATGTTTGTAAAAACATTAAAAAATATATATGTATCTAAAAACATTTCTGGCACTTTTGTGTCATAATTTTGTGGAAATTGAATGTAATTGTTACTTCAAAAATTGCTAAAACTGATTTGTTTTTTATTATATCTACAATTAAACCACTAATTGATTCTTTAGCCAGAGTTATTAAGAGCCATTGTGAAAGGTCTAAAGAGCTGCAGGTTGCAGACCCCTGGTCTAGAGGGCCACATAAAAAGCTATGGCGGGCCATATTTGGCCCCCTGACCTTGTGTTTGACACTGTTGAACTCTGGCGACGTTCTTGTGCCTCTAACTGAAAACCGAATCGTCCCTCCAGGTGAACGGGACGCCCGTGTCCGTCCCGTTCCTAACGGGCCTGATGACGCGTCTGTCCACGTCTGAGGGCTTCATCGTCATCGACACGCCGCAGGACATTCAGGTGCGCTACAACCACTTCAACACCCTCAGCATCACCATGGGCCAGCGGCTCCAGAACAAGGTGTGCGGCCTGTGTGGAAACTTCAACGGAGACCCCAACGACGACTACATCACCTCCAGGGGCAAACCGGCCGTCAGCGCGCTGGAGCTGGCCCAGAGCTGGAAGACCAACGGCATGCAGAACAGGTAGAGATGGAAACCTTTCATATTAGAGGAGAAACCGTTTATAGCAGAGCGGGTAGCGACGGAAACCTTTTAAAAATCAGAACAGGTGATGATGGAAACCTTTCATAGATTGTCCCAACAGTTTGTGAAGCCTTGCGGAGTTTAATAACTCAGCCGACTGTTTTTGTGTCCCAGTTGTGACGAGACCCAGTACGTGGCTTTAGCCCAGTCCTGTGACAACACGGCCGTCCTGGCGCTGCAGGGCGAAGAGGCCTGTCAGAAGCTGACCCAGCTGAAGGGCTTCTTCCAGCCGTGCCACGGCCTGCTGGACCCGCAGCCCTTCTACCAGTCCTGCTACCTGGACGGCTGCTACAACCACCGCAAGGCGCAGGTCTGCGGCTCCCTAGCAGCCTACGCTGAGGCCTGCCGCTCCCTAGGAACCCTGACCACCAAGTGGATCACCCAGGAGAACTGCTGTAAGAGCACCGTAGACAGCTGGTCCTGTCCGCTAGGGGGCGCCATTAGTAAAAGTTATGCAGTCAAAAATTATTAATGGGAATAATTTGGGTTATGTAGCCTGTCATAAGAAATAAAATGCAGGTGAATTTTTCAAAGGCTTATTTTCATCATGTCATTCATCCATTTAAAAAAGTTAATTTCAAACTATATAATTAGTTAGCAAGCTAAATAATTAGCTCCAAGCTTAATACTTGGTAAGCGAGCTCAATATTTAGCTCCAATGTAAATATTTAGTTTAATGCAAAATATTTAGTTTGACTTTAAATATTTAGCTCTAAACTAAATATTTAGTTTGACGCTAGATCTTTAGCTCCATAGTAACTAAAGATTTAGCTTGCTCAGTTACAATTTGGTTAATAAGTTAAATATTTAGATCCAATCCAAATGTTTTCTTAGCCAGCTAAATATTTAGCTCCACTTAGTATTACACTAAATATTTAATTTGACACTAAATGTTTACTTTTCTCACTTCATATTTAGTTAAACTAAATATCTAGCTTTAAAGTTTAAAGTTTGGAGCAAAATATTTAAGTTGAAGTTGATCCACTAAGCGTTTAGTTTGAAATTGTGATGTTTAATATGGTCAAAGTGAGAGGCCAAAGAACCCAATTTATTTCTGTTAATTCTTGGCTCTGTTGTAGTTTTACTGTTTTTGTGGAAAAAAAAAAGAAAGAAAAAGTGATAAATCTGAGCGGTGTGAATACTTTCAGGTTGATTTCTGACCTTTCTGTGTGAGTGCGACAGCTAACATTGTGTGCTCACCTGTCTTTAGCAGAATGGATCTACGACCCGTGCGCCGGAGAAATCTGCACAAACTTCACCTGCGAGTTGGAGAACGGCGGCGACCTGTGCGGCTGTCCGGAGCTGCCCACCAACCCTGCAGGTGAAGCTCCCGCCGCGTCACAGCGTCCACACCTGCCAAACACACCTGCGCTTCATGTGAATGTGTCCGGCAGGTGAGGACGACATCATCCAAGCGGAGGTGAACTGCAAGCACGCCCAGATGGAGGTCTCCATCTCCAAGTGCAAGCTCTTCCAGCTGGGCTTCGAACGTGAAGACGTGAGGATCAACGACGAGCGCTGCGCCGGCATCGAGGGCGAGGATTTCATCTCCTTCCACATCAACAACACCAAAGGCCACTGCGGCTCCATCGTCCAGGTGCGCTGCTGCTCCTGGAGCTGGGGGTGATCAAATATCGTCTCGTTTACGGTCAAACTGGTGGATCATTTGACTCAGAAAAAATATTGCGATATCAAAAGACGACGTCATATAACAGAGCCTGACCTGAGCAGCTCCGTCATTTTCCACACAGAAATAAAAATGAACAAAGTTTCTGACCACAAGCTCAGAAAACAGCTGCAAAAACGGAAATGATCAGGATTTTTAAAATTATATTTATTTGTGGATAATTTTTAAAAGGAAGATTTTCTTTTATATTAAAAGAAGAGTCTTGGTTTTGCACATAATGTTTAAGTTGTTAAAAAAACATGAGGAAAACCTAATGCTCTGTTGTTTTCATTTGTGTATTTAAATACTTTTATTAACACTCAGTAGCTGATTTTTGTTGGGTTTATTTTGGCCAGTTTACATTCATACTTAAGTTTATTTAAAAAAATTATAAACTTAAATCTTACTTGCTTGTCTATTTTATATTTTTTTGTTGCACTAAATGTGTTGTGTGATATTGTATGTATTTATATGCAAATATTTTTTTTATTCTGATGATATAAAGTAAAACAAAATAATTGTTTTGAAGTTACACATTTGCTTTGCCAAATCCAGTAGAACAAAAGCAGAACGTGTGGATTATTGTCTGTTTTTGGATTATTTTCTCTGTTTTTGTAAATCTTGCTCGCTCCTCCTTTAACTGAATGTTTCTGGGCTGAAAGTGTCCTTTTTTTTTTTATTTCGTCCCCTGCAGTCTAACGGCACGCACATCATGTACAAGAACACCGTCTGGATCGAGAGCGTCAACAACACCGGCAACGTCATCACCAGAGACAAAACCATCAACGTGGAGTTTTCCTGCGCCTACGAGCTGGACCTGAAGATCTCCCTGGAGACGGTCCTGAAGCCCATGCTCAGGTCTCGCTCACACGCAGCACCTGTCCAAAAATAAAACCTAAGAAAAAATATCCTTCAAGTAATTCAGCTTTTATTCCGGCTTCATGACATCAGGCTGAGAAATCCAAACATTTACTGAGTGGGGAAGAAAAATCCCACATTTTCTGCAAAACAACAATAATTTATACAATAATTTAAACAACATTTAAAGTGCTTCACGGAGGGAGAAAGCGCAAAAAATTAAGAAATATATTAAAGTGCTAAAAGCAAAATATAACGAAAATGTAAAGCAAATAAAACCTGAGGGACTATAGAAATGATCCAGTAAATTAATATTTGACCGTTTTTAGTCTTGATTAGAAGGAACCAGCAGATTCTGCACGACCCAGTGAAATTAGCAAGAGCTGCTCCTGAAATGATTATTACTGTTACTGTTGTTATTATTAACATTATTTCAGGACAGAAATGTCTGATGCTTTCTGCTCTCCCTGCAGCGTGATCAACCTCACCCTGCCGACCCAGGAGGGAAACTTCATCACCAAGATGGCGCTGTACAAGAACTCGTCGTACCGCCACCCGTACCGGGAGGGCGAGGTGGTGCTGAGCACGCGGGACATCCTGTTCGTGGGCGTGTTCGTGGAGGGGGCGGACGTCAACCAGCTCATCCTCATCGTGAACATGTGCTGGGCCACGCCGTCGCGCTACAGCAGCGACAGACTGCGCTACATCATCATAGAGAGGGGGTAGGCCTCACCGGGTTCAACAGGTTCACTTAGTCAGCAGAAAGCAAAGCCCAATAAATAAAATTTATTTTATTTTATTGTTTTTTGGAGCAAGAAAAGAATTCCACCCACTTTTGATGACGCCCTGGGCAGCTGCCTGTTTTTGTCCATTTCAGTTCTGTTACATAAAATCAAGATGAAAATTCATTAAAATATGTATTTATAATGCAGTTATTGCTGCCATATTTTGTTGTTTTTAAGGGCTGGAACCAGAAGTTTCATGTATTATATAAAAAGACACACATGTATGGTTTTTTTCCCTCACTTTCTGACCTGAAATCAGAATAAACTTTTTCTGTTTTAGGTAATTTACGATTTCCAATTGTTTCCCTATTTGCTAAACTCCAGAATAACAAGCAAGTCATTTTTTAATCTGATTTTTATTACTTTGTGTTAAAATTAGACGAAGATAAACAAAGTAAATACCTAAAAATTTTAACTTTTAATGGAAAAAAAAAACTACCCAAACTGGCCTGGACTTGTATGAAAAAGTAATCACACCCCAAACCTCAGAAACTTTGGTAACGGAAACCATCAAATGTTTCTGGTAGTGAGCATTTAGCATCACCATGGATGACCTTTGACCCTTTCTGCTTTTGCTGTTTAGTTCAGTTTTCCAACAGGAACTGTCTGGTTAAGGTATAACACAGCATCGTCACACCATTTCAGACTTTAACTAGGCCACCCAAAGCCGTCTGTTTCTGAGCCATTCAGAAGCATGAAAGAAGCCCAGACTGTTTCCAAACTATTTCCAAAAACTTAGAATAAATCACTCCACTGCTTATTTTGCCTATAAAAACTTTGGCTCGTAGAGGCTGATGCGTTTTTCCTCCTCCAGGTGTCCGAACACGAAGGACAACACCATCGGGATGGCGGAGAACGGCGTGTCCCTCACCTGCCGCTTCCACGTCACCGTCTTCAAGTTCATCGGCGACTACGACGAGGTGCACCTGCACTGCGACGTGTCGCTGTGCGACTCGGACACCAACGCCTGCAAAGTGGTGAGAGGCTCGAGGAAAGACGCTCGGCGCCAATCGGAGCGCTCTCCCAACCGCTTTCCGTTTCAGTAAAGCTGTGTGTCGTCTTGGTCCAGAACTGTCCACACAAGAGGAGGATGTACTCAGAGGACAGCGAGCACAAGGAGCACATCCTGTCAGTGGGACCCATCAGGAGGAGAGGTCAGAAAACCGCATTTCACCAAAATTAACTTTTAACATGGATCCTAAACTCTTCTGGGTCTGGAGGACGAGGAGTCCAAATCCAGACCCAGAGGAGTTTAGGGGAACCTTTTCTATTAAAAACTAAAAATAAATGCAACAAAATTTAACTTTTTAATGAAAAAAGTTTTTTAAGAAATCAGCTGAACCTTTTATTTTAAAAAGCAGCTAAACTTTTACTGTTTATATTTCAAAAAACCTGAACTTTAAAAAGTAAATGAGAAAAATTATTCAAAAAAAACTTTTTCCCTTTTTCTTTTATTCAAAATCTAAAGCAACTTATTAAAATAGATTATCTGTTTTTCAATTAAATCAATTTCTTTAATGGTTTAAAATAAAACCTGCCAGACTTTTTTCTTTTATTTAAAAAATGTTTCTTAAATTTAAAACATGATTTCAAAAAATGATTTTCTTTTTCTTTTTTTGTGAAAAAAAAAAAACAGCTGAACTTTTATTTTAAAGATGAACATAAAAAAAATATCAACAACGGAACTTTTTTTCTTTATTATATAAAGAATTAAAATAAAAGAGAACTTCATTATTAAAAAACAGTGGAACGTTTTTCTTTAAACATATAAAAATTGCATTAGAAAAATGTAAATACATTTTAAAAACATTAAATTTTTAAGGTGCATTCAGGTACAACTCGTACACTGGAGCGTCTATATATCAAAACAACTCCAAAGTGATGTAAACATCTTTTATTCTGACGCATCAGAGCGTCTGAAGAACCTCCACCAGTTTCAGGTGGTTTTATCATTTAATTAATCCAGGCATTAACTGAAACCTGATCATCCTTAATTATTCACAATAATCAAACCAAACCTCCAGTCAGCTCTCTTTTTGAAGTTATAAAACAAAATAAAATTAATTTAAGAAATGTTAAAAAAACAATCAGAAGAAACTTTTTCCAATAAATGAACTGGAAGAAAAATTTTACAAAAATAAACCAATAAATGTTGAATCAAAGTAAAAAATTGACAGTATTTGTTTAAAAGCAGCTTTTGTTTTTTCTTGGTTTTTTTATGTCAATGACATCACTTCCTGTCTCCTCCAGAGTCCGACTGGTGTGAGGAAGACAACGGTGGCTGTGAGCAGATCTGCACCAGTAAGGGAACTGGGCCCATCTGCAGCTGTGTGACTGGGATGCTGCAGCCTGATGGGAAAAGCTGCCGCAGTAAGAAAGACACAAAATGTCAGAAATCACCTTCGATCTGCAAACATTTAGCCACCGAGTCTGATCTGAAATGTCCTAGTTAAAGATTGAAAATGAATTCCTTTGATTCTCCAACAAGCTTCCACATGTTTTAGAATATTTATCTGGTTAAACTGTTGCTACAGCCTCAGTGTTCTGTGTTTTTGCCTCCTTAATTGCACCTTAAACTGTTTTGCAGTGGGGTTCTGTGAAGTAGTTGTCAGTAGACAGTAACTTGCGTGTAAATTCCCACATCACACGGCAGGAACGAACCCGATCGAACCGTTATACCTAGGATTTCTGTCGGCTAATGTGTGGTCTGTCAGGTTTTGAAAATGGGTCGACAATCTGCCGACAGCTCTAAGATCGTGTAGTGTGCGCTGGGCTTTACACTAAGGAAATGAGGAAGGAGGGTCAGTGGAGAGGACCGGAGTTGAGACTTTTTTCATTCAGTGTCATTAACAGAAAGAGAAAAAGACCAGAAGAGACGATAATGCAGATAATTGAAATGACGTCGATAGTTTTAATTTATCGTACGATTAATTGATTTATCGTTTATCGCGACAGGCCTAGTCACTTAAATTTCATAGTAAAGACGACGACAAACACCCAGTTACTTTTACTTTAGTAAACTTCATTAAATAAAGCTAAAGTTTCTGAAGAATGAGCGACTCACACACATCCTGTCGTTTAGAATAAAAACAAAAGAATCCAAAGATTACAGGGAAAAAGGCAAATCTGCTGTATCTTATGTTTCAGATGTTATTTATTTTTATTAAAATATTGAGTTGCTTGTCCAAATAGAACAAAAATATTTTTAAAAAGTTTCTGCTTTCAATGAATCGCTCGCAGACGTTTTTGGACAGGTTGTTGTAATCGACACCTGCAGGGTGCAGCGTTCCCACGGTAACAGAGGGGAAAAATAACGCCTTTCTGTGGGAAAACATCTCAACAACGCAAATAACCTGCTCTGCAAACATTAATATATACATGTATTACACAATATAACATGGAAAAAGCAAAGTGTTGACTAAGAACATGCCATCTACTTTTTAAATGCTTTTTTGTATGTCTACTGCCTCAAAATAACAAATATGAGCTTGTTTCACTCAGAGAACGGAGAAAACTTCACAGAAATCAAAGTTAAGCCATAGCTGAGTTCTGCGTGTTTGTTGAATGTGTGAAGCATAAAATCTGAATCTATGAATAATCTGGGATTATTTGCATATCTGACGGTTTTGTTCTGGTTTTGGTTCTGCAGCTCTGAGCTCGTCCTGTAAGGTCGCCCCTGCTCTGCCTCTGCTGGGCGCCAGCGCCGTAATCTCCATCATCCTCACCCACTTTAACTCCTTCATCGTCTCCTAACAGCCACAGCAGCCAAACGCCAAACAGGAAAGACTTGAAGACGAGGCGGGGATTTGAATTTCTGGGTGCAGATGTGAAAATAGCTCTTTGTAGAACTCTGTAAAGCTTCTGTTCTTTAGATTCACCAGGATTTCTAATTTAAAGTGTGTAGAGGTTGTTTTTTTTAAATGTTTTTTTTTAAGTTTCTGATTGTTTTCCTTTTTTATGGAAGTATTGTGTTAATAATAATCACCACCAGATGGCGCCAAAGAAGCAAACATCTTCAAATCTAAACAGTGGAATTTGAGGTGGATTAAATGTGAAAGTCAGGGAGAGATAGTGATTAAATTATTATAAACTACATTTCTTGGTGAAATAAAACATGATTGGATAGTTTGACAGTCAGAACTGTAAGAATAAAATCTGAAACTGGCCTTTTTAAGTGTTACCTCTGGCATAACAGCCGCATCTACAATAAACACTCAATGAATTGAGTCACAGAATGACATTTTTGTTGCAATCTGTTTTCCATTTGTTCAGATAGTTTGTGAGGATTTTCTTGCAGCATCTCCAAACTGAAGTTCTGTTGAACTGGGAAATGTTGACTTCCCAGTCACAAAAATCAACTGGAGCACCCTCCCAGATTTCTCACTGGGAAACTAGGAGCTACTCCGACTACCCCAGCTACGACTTGTAAGGCTAACTTTACGTTTCAATATGGCCGCTCCTCACATCAACAGGAGTTAAATGACGTGGAATACTTTTTATTTCCCAGGACACACGTGTCTTGTTTAGTTTAGCTAGCTGCAGTTAATGCTAGCTAAACTAAACCTGAACTGATTTATTTTAGCTATTTTAGCTAAATACAGTTAGCTAAATTAACATAGTTTAGCTAAACTTCTTTAGCTAACTATGACTACATTATGTAAACTACAGTTATCTAACCCCCTACAGTTTAGCATACCTAAACTGTAGCTAGCTTACCTAAACTGTAGCTAGCTTACCTAAACTGTAGCTAGCTAAACTAGTTTAGCTAATTCCATCATCCTTATATTATCACATTCATATTTAGTTTAGCTAAGCTAGAAACTACAATGGCTCTAACACACCATCATACATTTCTTCTCTCAGTCCAGAAAAAATTAAGAGCCACTAACGATACCTGACCTTTACAAAAAAAACTTGTGTTGTTAAATAAGTGTATCTAAAATAGATTATCTAAGCTAATTTAGTTTAGCTATATCTAAACTAGTTCAGTGTAGTTCACTCTAAACTGAACTAAACAAAAAATGCTATTTGTAAAGAAAAGTAAAGCTTAAAATTATGTACGTAGAGGAACTGCAAACAATGTGTATGAGGGCCGCCATGTTGAAATTCCGACTTTTCAACTGGAACGCTGTTAACTCTGGTTGGACGTCAAACCCAGCTCCAAGTTACGACTTCAGGGGCAACGGGAATGCAGCATAATTACTAACAGGAAGTCATGGTTCCTTTGAAGCATTCTGATTAGCTGACAGGTTTATCTTTTGCTACACTGCCCCCTATGGGTTTGGCATATTTACAACAAAACTCAGTGTCAGATTAAAAAAGGTGTTTAGTAAAACAACCCCTGTAATCTCTGCTGATCTTCTGAAACTGGCTAATCCTCCAAACAAAAGCTTTTATTTAACAGACAGGCTCTTTGTGTTCATGTCCCATTTCTTAGTGGAATATTTTAACCACAACCCAGCTGTGACTTAATAGCAAAAAGGCCAGAAGGTCAAATCCAGACAACCAGATTCACCCCAAACAACAACACGGCTCAGAAAAGCTTTAAGAATTATTAGGTCCTTAAGTTTGACCTAAATAGCTATTTAGGTCAAAATTAAACCCATTTGTCTGGTCATTTTTTTCTTTTATTTTAGAATAAAGAAAAACACAAAGCCATTTAAAAAAGAGGAAGGATTTTTCTTCTGTTTAAAATAATAAAGAGGAGCAGATGGTTTCTAACTTTTAATGGCGTAAAATAGATCTACAGCAATATTACGGATACTTTTAGTTGATAGCAGGTTTAAGTGGCAAAACAGGCTGCAAATAATGCGAACTCCAAAACGTACCAAGATGAAACAAATACGACAGAAAAATACTGCAATCACAGGAAATGGAAGCAAAAAGGAGAAATGGCAAAAATAACAGCAAGTATAAAACTCTGCAAACTTGTTCAATAAAGTAGAAGTCATCCACACCACTAGGGGGCGACAGCACTTAGGATCAGACCTTCAGGAAAGGGGATGTCTAGGCAAAAGCTGGAGGACTAAAGTAAACTTTATTAATACAGAGGAAAATATGAGCTGCTCACAAACCATCCATAAAAATACATTTGTAACATATTTAAAAAATACACAAACATATATAAATACTACAACAAAGGCAACAGAAGGAAGCCATCAATTTCCCTAATTTTCACTCTCCCCTAGTTATGTTACCAGCTCTTTACTCCCCCTATTGGTCTGGAGTTTGCAGCCATGTATACCTGCTGGGTTTATTTTTGTTTGTTTTTTTGCTTTTTGCATAATTTTTTTCCTGTGGTTGCATCATTGCGTTTGTGAGTTTTTGGAGTTTGGATTCATTCTGTTGAAGAAATTCAATCAAATTATTCCACGAAAGGCTGAAAAATGACTAAAACCTGCCACTTTTACAAAAAAAGTATCCATATTTTCAAATATCCTGTATCATTTTAGGCCAAAGTTGTTGGGAGCCTAAAAAGCTGCATTATGTCCAGGAGGAAAACGTTCTGCGAAAGTTAATGAGTGAAATATTTATGTGTGAGAAAACCACCTTGTGGAAATAATAGGACGTAAACATAACCCAGAATATGCTTGAGTTTTGCTTCATGATGCTGAGTTTTTCCCCTCTCTGAAGACTTTCTCTAGTTTCCCATGAAGGCCGGTCATCTGATACGGAGGGAAAGTAAAGTCCTGCATTCCTAACAATGTGTCCGCTTGTCTCCTCCTCACCTTACCAAACTGCAGTGACGGATGAAAGTTTAATTCAGCGCCTGAGCCTTCCTGCTGCTTCCTGTGTACAGATGTACAGTCCTCTTCATTTAAAACCTGTTTTTTATTGTTTGAGCAGAAACAGCTTTCCTTCAATAAATCTTCTGAAAATCCATAGCAGTGCTTTTGATTTCTATTTGTCTGATTATGACACCGCCACACACCCAACCCCAGCTGAGTAAGCGCACATTCACGCATCTATAATTAAAGGCTGCATTTTTTTAATCCGCTCCCAGTTTCAAACATGTAAAACAGGCCCAACATCTGGCTCTCTGTCATGTTTTGATCAATGTGTCTCTAGGATACTGTTACCAGGCGATAAATCAATAAAAACCAACAACTTCACACCTTCGCAAAGCATCCTCAGTTACTTTATTGGAGCAGAATTAGGTCACGTTTTAAGCAAAGCCAGCGATGGGTGGCGTCTGCATGGCAACGAAATGATTAAAGAAGGATAAGGAGATGAACTGAGAAACGACTGTACAACAGGAAAACTAAATTTGAGGATGTTTGGAATAATTTTATGAAGAGTTATTGGTTGCTTCTTGTCAACACAAACCTCTGCATCAATTCATAAATACTTTCATTACCTCTAAGAGTAACTACATGTCGTAACTATCAAATTTCTTCAAAAAGTCGTGGCTAGTTTTGAGGAATGGTCTCCAGCAGCAGTCAGTCTCGCCATGAATCTAAAGAAGCCTCCTGACTGAAGACTGTTTCTATGCAATTTGCAGATTTTTCTGAGTCTAAAAATTGTCTCATAAATTTTCAGCCAGAAAAATCAACAGAAGCGCCATCCAAAGACCTCCGGTTACCCCGGTTACGGATTGTAAGGCCAGCTTCGTATTTCAATATGGCCGCTTTTCACGTCAACAGCAGTAAGCTGTGGTGGAAATGTTTATTTTACAAGATATTATTGTAAGAGTGCAAGTGAATTCAATGCTGCATGTAGCCTCTGCTGCTAACTGAACTAGCTAACAGAGGTGTTTGCTTTTGGAAAGTAAAGATTCTTTTTTACGACAGTATGAACATTTTGATTTCGATCTTTTCACCCCCGAAAAAATCCAATCTGTTCTGTTTCCAACTGTGCAGCTAAATCATATCTGATTGTTTTTAAAACGTCTGCAGTCTGAACAGTCATGTCGCATTTTACCCGACTTTACCGTCATAATTTTACACCAGAAGAAGAAATAACAGAGCGCTGCTGTAGTTGCAGTCGTAAACCGTTCACAAAGAAGTCTGATGGTGGTCGCATTTAATAGCGAAAATAAATGGAAAAAACCAACTACTTTGACTTCTTTGACTTTTCCAACAACGTTAACTGGAACGCCGTTACCTTGAATTTAGCATTCTTCCCCGCTCTGAGTTCCACCTTCAGAGATAAATGGAGCGCAGCAGCATCCTCATGACCGCCATGCTAACATGCTACCAGCTCAATGTCCGTTCAGCAGACGCTCCGGTTAAACCTGTCAGGCCGTTTCATAGAAAGATGTTGGAGTAGGGGATAAGATGGATTGAAGACGGCTTGAACGTCCTGCTTTTCTCTCTGCTTTTCAACTCCTCTGGGGCCTGGGATCAAAGTTCAGGGATTATTTGACCTTTTTGAGAGACTTATCAGTTGTGTCGCCTTCCTCGTTTCAGACCAAATAATGGCTTTTGCTTCGTCACATGAGCTTTCTGGCCAAAGAGCTTCGCTGTTTCCAGTAAACACAAACCAACCTGGACCCGAGTGGAAAAGTAATCACACCCTAAACCCAGCAGCTGGTCCATCCAGCTGCCATGCTGCGGTTCTGATACCTGCTAAAGAGTCGCTAACGTCACCCTGGACGACCTTTGACCCACTCTGCTTTGCTGCACTGATTCAATTCAGACAGAGTGGAAGGTTTTCCAGCAGCGCCGGTCTTTACGAGGTCAGTTAACGCCACACCGTTACAATTAGATATCCAGACTTTGACTAGACCAGAGAGAAAATGTGGGTTTTTTTATCTGGTGTTCTGCTGCAGAACCAAGTTTGGTTGAATTTTACAAACTCAAGGTCGTCCTGAAGCAGCCAAACGGGCCCAGAGCATCACACTGCCACCACCGTGTTTGACTGCAGGTACGATGTTCTTTTTCTGAACTGGTCTTAATTTTTACCTCTCTGTCTTTCCATGTTTTTAACCATGACCTTCGACCTCAACTGAGACAGTGAGGCCTGGTGTGGTGACTAATGAGCTTATTAAAATTATTTCATGTTTGTTTCAACAAACCAAATTGAAATATTTGCATTTTGTACAAACTCAGCTAATATTTTTCTGATATAAATTATTATTTTTTGATCATTTTAAATATTTATATTGCTTAAGCAAATCGATAAAAAAGAAGGGATGAATATTTTCTCACTGCACAGAAAATATTCAAATTCGTGAGTCACTGGGTTAAAAATTGACTGAATAATTGTTTAATCTTCTTATTGATTTGAGCTCTGCTTGTGGACGGTTAATATTTGTTCAGTGGTTTTAACTTTTCCTGTTTCTGATGCCAATTAAAGGTCACCACAGTGAAAAGGTGAGAAATGAATGCGGGGTGTCCAAACTCTGTCACGTGGGCCAAATAATTAAATTAAATCAAAAACAAACATTTTCTATTGTAAGAGTTTAACTTGTTTGTAAGAATTTAAACCCAATTAAAAACCAAAAACCTCCATCTCCATCCACCACATGTGCTGTGAAGCCAAAATGTGTCACTTTATTAAATGAGGCCATTAGAAAGTGGGTCAGTTTGGTAAGTAGTTTATAATAACTGGCTTTGAATCCATAGACAAACCTTGTTGCTAACCAAAACAAGACCTGAGGCATTTAAAGCGCTGAACTCTTGCATTATGGGTAAATGTAACCAGAAAGTTACATCACTCTGCATAAAAATAGCTAATTTTTTAGCTAAATTAGCTAAATTCAAAACACAATATCCTCAGTTATCTCTGCTTGATAAGATCATTACACCTTATATTTTAGTAGAATAGTGCAGTCAGCTAATTTAATGCAACAACAAAAGAATTTTTACAAACATGGAAGAATAATTAATGACTTTTGAATAGTTTAATTACAGTTCAAATCTGTTTTCAGTGTTGCTGATGCCACAGTGAGAAGCTTTTGTCACTTCTATGTTCAACTTGTTGAAAATCAAGTAAACTGAATGACTTTTGAATATTAAGTTATTATTATTATTTAAATTTACAGGTAAAAATAGATCATGATGGGATATCTAGTAAAACCTTTTTCTCTGCTGCTTACAGAGAAAAGTTTCTGCTTTCTGCCATCCACAGGTTGTCCTTTGGGTGGCAAAAAAAATCAAATAAAGGATTTTAAAAAAGCACCAAAATAAAAAAATAAATTCAGGGAATCACTGATGAGGATCATTCCTTCAGGCTTTTGCTTCATCCTGCCGCCTCCATCTGTGAGCGGAGTGATTGCGAAGCTTACAGAGAAGGGTTGTGTGACTCCGCAGGAAGGCTTTCGACTGAACGGGGATCATTTTCTATCAGGGCGTGTTGTAACTATTCAGGAGGTTACGCTGACATTTATGCTGATGATGATGAACCTGCGGTTTCACCCTTGAAATGAGTGATAACCGGTTTTATGAGGATAATCTGACTCCTTACATAAGGTGACATGAGCAGCTGATTATTAACCGGTGATTATCGGTGCTGGTGTGCAGGACGTGCCGTCAGCTGGGTTTATTCATCATTATGTTCATTAACGTCAACACCTTTATCGCCTCAGAGGTTCTGTTTCGCAAAGTTGTTCAGAAATTTCTAGAAATATAAATATTACCTCAACGTCTGTCAATAAACTCCTCCAGTTCCCTGTAAAT
The DNA here is from genome assembly GCF_002775205.1 of Xiphophorus maculatus. Classification (NCBI taxonomy): domain Eukaryota; kingdom Metazoa; phylum Chordata; class Actinopteri; order Cyprinodontiformes; family Poeciliidae; genus Xiphophorus; species Xiphophorus maculatus. The sequence continues at coordinate 12,984,391 of NC_036453.1, read as the reverse complement.
TTAACTAAAACCAAGAGTTTTCTCTCCTATCTCTAAACCACTGCACAAAGGTCAAGGTGCTGATGATTTTACAGTCCTGACTCAGGAGTGAAGCTGCTAATTGCTGTCACAATCTGTCTGCCTGCGATGCATTCAGTGTTGAAGCAGAAGAACGAAACAAATCAGAAGAATCAGAGTCAGAACAGCTTCACTGGCCAAGATTTTACACGCAAACGAGGAGTTTCACTTCAGGTTTTACATCGTATAACCTAATGTAAACTTTAAAGGAAATGAAATAATGATAAAGGAATGGATATGTTCATGTGTTTGCAAAGAAGAGTGCAAAAATTCAGTTTCCCAACAGAGTAGCTGAATACTGTAAGGTATTTATTGTGTTCATCAGGGAGTGACAGTCAGGAAAAATGGCAGGTGAAAACGCATGAATGATGTAAACTATAAAAATGCTGCAAAGTCCTCCACACCACTAGGGAGAGTCGAATACCATATCATTTAGGATCAGACGCTCAGCTAAAGTCCAGACAAATAAAATGTTACAAAGCAGCAGCATGTTGACATACGTAGTATTACCGACTCCAGACGCCCCCTAGTGGTCAGGCAGCAGTGCTACAGTTAGCTAAAATATAGTCAAAAGCATGTGGGGTATCACTAGCATGTGGACTAACAATGACTTACTCCATTTATTATTCAAGTATTATGTTATTATGTTCCAGCTAAATTAGCTTTAATGTTAAGGTTAGCTTGAATGCTATCACTAGTATGTTGACTACAAGTTACTAACTCTTAGCACTAATGCAAACATTAGTGTAAGGTTAGCTTAAATGATGCCAGTAACATTTGGAGTATCACCAGCATGTGGACTTACATTGACTTACCCCATTTAGTATGCTGAACAGAGCTAATATATCAAAAATTTGCTAAGAATGATTATTTTTAGCTTAATGCTAATTAGAGCTATCACTAGCATATAGAGTGACTGGCATGTAAACTCTACCAGTAGGAAGTGAGATATCATTAGCATGTTGACCAAGAGTGCCTTACCCCACTCAGTATCCAAACATTAGCACTGCAGCTCAGCTTCCTGGAACAGGAAGCCAGAAAAGCAGAAGTCTGTTTTTATATAATGTAACCTGCAGGGCAAATGGGGTTTCAACTTGATACTAGAAAGCAAGGTGCAGCTGGTATTTACTTTAGGGATAATTCTTACCATATCCTGCAGGCGTGGCCTAATAATCCAATAATCCAGCAATTAGACGCTTTTTAATGAAATGTGTTGCAACAGCAGAGCCTCAGTCTGGAATGTGACAAAGCTAACACGTCCAGTTTCCCCTGAAAGAGCTAATTATGGGCTTTCTGCTGAGATTCCTTCACTCACAGATCCTGTTGGGCTCGCTGGCGGGCTTACTCTGCTGTGAGGCCGTCCTGGCTCTGATATAATTCATGCTCATAAGTTTTCCTCAGAGACATAGCTGGATGTTTCAGTGTAGAAAAACACCAGATTTTTCCAGATTACAGTTTGCAATGTTGTCTTTTTGTTGTAAATAGTTATTTTCCTTCCCCAATGCTGTGCAGGCAGAGCCACACATGCTAACAAGTGGCACATTTTCACTGTCACTTGTTATGCAACTGAGGACTTTTTGACTTTGTCTCCAGTTGTAAAATCCTCTATCTTTAGCTATAAGATTATAGGTCTGTGGAGAACATTAAAGGGCAATTAAAGCACTTCAAGGCTGCTGTCAAGTCTCTTATCAGAGTCAGAACTGGGTCAAAGCAGAGCCAAGGTCGCGAGATGAGCTGGGAATAATTAGCTCAGAACAATCACTGTTATTTGGTTTCAGCTGCAGCTCAAACAGCAAACGCTGGATTTAATAAGTCGGCAGAAATCCTTCCAGTTCTGTCTGCTTTTTGCTCAAAGCGCAGCAGAAATCTTCCTAACAACAGCAGCTGCATCAGCTCCAATATTCTAACCCAGGCAAGGAGGAAAATTCACGTTTCTGCTCCCACCTATCTGAATGCGGCGCGTAAAACCGTCTTAATATTGACCCAACTGCGACTACATCAACTAATCTCATCGAGGCGCCACAAAGGGAGAGACTGAAGTGACTGCGATTACTTTCCAAAGTTGTTTTTGCCAGTTTATTTATGGTTTCCACTTGTTCAAGTCAAGCTAACTTATCCAGCTAGCTAGTAACTAGCTACTAGAAACCGACCCAGACATCCTCCCTCCTGAGACCTAAACATATAATATATCAAAAAATAGCTACAAATGAGTATTTTAGCTTAAGGCTAATATTAGCATGAGGGCTATCGTTTGCACATAGAGCAAAATATTTGCTAATGCTAACTCTTCTTTCTTCTAATATAGTAAAGTTTGTGGAATCCCTTCATTCCTCATTCTGATGCTACATTTGAACTCTACCAAGATGTCTCCACCTCATATAAATGCACTCAGCTGCTGCTTTGTAATTGGCTCTTTTCTTGTCAGCAAGCAGCTGAACTGGTGTACCTAACAAAGAGGCCAGTCAACGTTTATATAATATATGAGCTTGTATATATAATTTTGAAGAAAATGCACCATACAGTCAAATTTTACTTTTAAAAATAATTAATTCTGTTTTATAACTATTCCACATGATGGGGGAAAAAAATCATTATTTTAATAAATTATGAAAAACTCAAAATTAGTACAACATTTTTGCCCAGGCAGCAGGAATGTTGCAGCACTAAATTCAGAATATCTTAAAACAATTGATATCTAAATAAATCTGCATTTAATGTGTAAAATTATTAGCGGCAGCTCTGATTTCATCCCAATACTTTATTCCTGCAAATGTATATAAAAATTTTCATATTTTAACTTTACAACAAGCCTCTACTTCACAATATGATTATTATATTCAGTTAATTAAAAGAAAATCTCAAAATGAAAGAGAAAAATACCATAAAATCAGAATAATCGATTACTAAAGTCATCTTTAGACATTAGAAAATGTTGGGGTTTCTTTTATATTTTAATGAAAAATAAACTGTTTTAGCTATAATCTGCTACGTCTGAATTTAGCTGTATTTTTCCATGGTATTTAATTACATAAACACAAAAATATTCAGATTTTATTTTTCTGTTTATATTTAAGGCAGTTTTCCCAGAAGAACATATGTTTTTATTTGCCCTAGAAATTGAAAGACGTGCATTTAGCTGCACTTAAGCAAAAAAAGTCATCATTAATTACTCGTATGTAGAAAACAGGAATAAAACAAGACAGTACCTAAATAAATAGATCTTTTAACTTTTTTAAACTTGTCAGAATATCTCAAAATAATGCTACATTTTTGTTATCTTTACTTTAAGTAGCTTTTAAAGACATATTTTAGATTTTTCTGTAGCTTTATGGCAAGATTTCCAACTAAACGTCTCCATTGACGCTGTATTTCCGACAGCACCTGAAGGCATCACCGGTGGATTTTCAGAGTGGGCGGGGCCGTTCGCGTCCCTCGGTAAAAACTGAGGCGCGCGCCGCCCCTGTCACATTTCGACACCTGAGAACCGAGCGACACCGCAGGGTAAAACCCGAACCAGCAACCCGAACCAGCACCCCGACAGAACCAGCAGCGCCATGCCGTCTCTGCGACACTCCTACACGGTGACGGTCCCGGGACACCCCGGCGGCCTGCCGCTGGACGAACCGGAGCTGCGGCGCAAGCAGCTGTCCCGCTCCATGCTGGTCAACACCTTCATGGGTCTGATCATCAACCCGGCCAAGGTGAGTCCACATCCGGGTCTTTTCTCTTAAAAAAGGTTTTAATGTGTTTTTTCTGCAGATTAATTTTATTCTGCTCCGCAAATATCAGTTTTTGGTCAGCAAATTTTGTTTTCTTCCAAAAGAATTTATATTTTTATTCACTCTAGAAATGCAGAGAAGTGCATTTAGCTGCACTTAAGTAAAATAAAAATTTTGTTGTTCCTATGTAGAAAGCAGGAGGTGTTTTATAAATTTCTGACTTTTATATTTTAGCATTTCTGCACATAAAATGTAAGAATAAAACTGGAAGCAATCACATGCAACATTCAGGCATAACATTATGACCAGCGTGGACACTTACTGGTTTTTCTCCTGGAGTTTTAAGTCCAGGGTCACCTGACCAGATCTGTTAGTGGTCATAATGTTTTGCCTGACTATGATGTTTTAAGATAACGCATTAAATGAAAACAGCCGCACAGAGATAATTATTGTTCTCTGCTACAAAATAGGCCTGAAATGATTAATCATGATTAATTGTGATTAATCGATTATTGAAATAATTGCCAACTAATCGATTAATCGTTAACAGACTCCAAAACAGGCCATTTGCTGAAAGAACAACACAGCGATTAATCCAAAACTGTTCAAAATTAATATAAAGTTTGCATTAGAGATAAAAATATGACATGAAGCAGGTGGAAAAATCTCACAATCTCTACAGCTGTACAGTCAAACACGGTGGTGGTAGTGTGATGATCTGGGCCTGCTTTTGCTGAGTCCAGATTAATCATCATTAAAAAAAACACTTTTTTCTAGTTACCTGCTGCTTTTTCTCTGATATTAAAGTTCATTTGATGATCTGCAACATTTGAGTTTGACAAAATCACGAAACAGAAGGAATCTGTAAAGGTGTAAAAACTTTTCCACAGAGATTAAATTGACAAAAAAAGAGTTGAATCTTGACTGCCAGTTGCATCAGTGTGTAGAAACGGGGGTAAAGTTGAGCCGGGCGTCCTGCATGCGGAGCGGACCGGGTGTTGGGCAGAAAAGCTGCAGATGGCTGCATCAAGTGTTGCTGTTGCATAACGGGAAGCAGAACTGCTGATAAGCGGCGCGTCCCAGGAAGAACACCTTATCGTTCGCCCAGCAGGACTCTGCTGGCACCAGGACCGGCCCACAGTCAGCACATATTTCTGTTTACGTGGGCCGGAGGTGTCGGGCTCGGGTCGACCCTAGGAGCTTCTTACATAACCAAAACCTCAACCGAGACCGGAGAGTTTTCATGCAACTCCACGCTCATCTTAGGACCCAAGGAAACTGAGAAAATCATCCATTTTTAATCATGATTAATCGTTTATTGAAATAATCGTCAACTAATCAATTAATCATTGACCGGAATATACAAACTTTGAATAAAATAACATATTTAAAGCAGTAATTAAGTCAAAACTGAACCAAGTATGTGTAATAAGATAAAAAATCTTTGCTTTAACTTCACCTGGTTCAAATTCACTGAAGTAACTACTGTATGTTGTTGCATTTAGGCAATAAAATGTTTATTTTCATATTTAAAAAATAGAATGAAACTAATTATATAATTGTTCATTTTAAAAATGAATGGATGAAAGAGAAAAATGCCTAAAAATCTGAATAATGAATTGCTCAAATAATTGTTATTTACATCCTAAAATTCAAAATACTCACGAACAAATCTGCATTATTGTGCAAAACAAACAGCTGGGAATTTATCCTACAATTTTACTTTATTCTTGAAAATATTCATCAAAAACGTTCATATTTTAACTTTATAATGAGCCTCTTCCTAAATAACATGAGTACTTTAGTCAGTCACTAAACAATCTCTGAATGAAAGAGAAAAATACCTAAAGATGCTGAAATGGAATCATGTTTGCTTTAAAAATTCATGAAAATCCGTCATGAATTTACAGGAGATATTTCAGGATGGAGGAACTTGCCTGGACATATCCACATTTCTCCTCACTTTCTGCAGTTTTCCTCTAAGATTCCTGCGTCTTCATTTGGACCGTGTCGCTCTGTGTTTACCGTGTAAACATCTAAACGATAAAACTCGGGTTCAGCCGGGTCGCCGGAACCCGCTCCAACGTGTTTACACCCTGAGAAAAGGCGAGGCTGCCACTGCCGCCGTCGCAGGCTGCACGCCTGCGGGGCGCCAATATTTCAGCACAGAATGTTCCCAGGCTCTCTGAAGTCGTGCCAGCCGGTGCACAGAGTTCACCTGAACGCATCACTTCCTGTGAGCCCGGTCCTGCTGGTTTGGACCCACACCATATGTCTGCTTCCAGACGGCAGAGACCGATTTAAATCAGAGTTATCTAGGATTATACATGCATCCATGGTAATAATGAGTAGAAATTCACCAATGCTGATTTTTTTTTTTTTAAGACCGATTTTGATGTCAATCTAACTGATCTACAGTATGTGCTGCAAATAAAATAAACCAACATATAGTTTTTTAAAAAGTGAATAAAAACAGAATATATATAAAAAATACTTGCATTAAATGTCACAATAAAAATATTACATTGTATAAATTCTGAATATGTAAAAAAGTAGAAAAAAAATGTGACAATCAAAGAATAGTGATGATTTTACATGATTACTGTTTATAAATTATAAACAAATATTACAAATAAGTTAAAAAGTTCTTCTTTTAATGAGTCACATTCTCAAGCCTTTTATGTTATTTGTAGAGTTTTCTGCACTTTTGTCAGCCTCGGCCCTCCATACACGAGCCGCTGCTGTTGCTGCTTAACTCCCAGTTTAAAGGTGAACATATTTCCATTTCCAGCCGTCAGCAGAGGCGTTGATGCGTTTCGCTGCTCGGTCAGCTCATTATTGCGTTATTATGTAACAGAAGTGGTGACTGAGCCGCATGTCGGCGCCCGCTGGAACCTCATCACCATGAAACAATCTGTTCTGTCAGTGTTAGGTCATCAGGGTGACTTGATGAAACTGAATGTAGGGTGTTGATTATAAAAATAAAACTGTTTTTAGTCATTTTCAGGTTATGTAAGCGGCTCTGGGAACAGAGCTTTTTTTAGCAGGAAGCGTCCGAGACCCAGACTGTGGAAAGGGATTCCTGTGGCAGTAGCCCAGGGCTGTGATGTTTGGGGGCGGCCTCAAAAACCTTTATTTTCTTCTTTTTCTTTAATTTAATGTTTTACAGCATTTTACTGCTTTATAAAACATTTAAGCCCATATCAGGTGACACGCATTCATATTTTGGGATATTAGTAATATAAAAAATACTCAATTATTTGAAAAATGAGTAAAGTTATAGTACTTTTTCTACCCACAATGCAACATTTCATAGCAGAAACACCACCAAACCTGACTCCATCTTTGTTACTCTGGCCCTGCCTGAAATGATACTTAAAAACATATTTTGTCTATTCAGTCATAGATTATTTACGTCTGTAAACTGAATATTTAGTTAATGAGGTAAATATTTAGCTTGCTAATTAAATAGATTGAATCTGACATTTAGAAATGAATTACATGGTGAATACAGTGCGTACTTTCTATTATTTTTGTTTTAAGACAAAGACTTGAGTAGAAATTTACTTTGACTATGCTTCTACTGTTGACAGATGTTACTGTCTATATACCACAGATTAAGGAACAAAGGAGACACTGGCTGATTTTCAGATGTTAAGATTGATTTCTCATGCAAATATTGCCAATTTCCCCAAATCCTCCCTCGAAATATTATTTATTCAGTTGATTTATTGAAAATTTCTAACCTCAACTAGTGATCATTTGCAGCTACTTTATGTAAAAATACTCTGGGAGTTCAGACAGTTCAGTTTTCTATCCTCTATACTCAGTCTGAGCAGGAAGTGTTTTAAGGAAAAGGTCATATAAGGCCAAGCTGAATCAAACTATGGAGACATGTTGAGTTTCATAATGACGACATGATGAAACATCACGATGTCGTCTGCATAGAGACGAACTTTATCCTCCCTGTGACCTCAGATCCAGAACCCGACTCCTCCCACCATCACATCATCTGACATCATCGCACGGTTTGGGTTGAATCATAAAAGTAAAAAATGCTGCTGAAGAAACCAAATATTCAGTTAAAAACTGCAGAGGGAACTTGGAAGGATCTGAAATAGAACAAAAAATTAAAAAATATCTACTTTTCCATATTTTGTCACATTACAACCATGAACATACATATATTTCATTCAGATTAGATTACTCATTATTTAGCCATTAGCAGTCATCAGGCAACTTCTGAAGGCAACTGGTTGCACTCAGAGAAAATGAGGGCTGAATACTTTTACACACCGCACTTTTCAGTTGAAAATGTGTTGAATCCTGTCCACTTCACTGTTGTATATCATTTTGTGTTGGCCTCCCACATTAAATATATTTATGATCGTAATGTAACAAAAAATGGAACAATTAAGTACTTAAGCTTATTTTATACATTCGAAATACATTTAAGAAATCAAGTAATCTAGTAATTCAGTTCATTCTTTAAATAAGAAAACAAACATTTTATTGACTAAAACACGATAACGCTTGATTATTTGTAGCTTCTACCTCAGTTAGTTTTGTGTTACTGATATTTGCTCTAGAAACTAGATCAAAAATAAATGTGTAGTTTTCTAGTGATTACTTCCAGACTTAAACAGAACCTGTCTGACAGCACGAAGTAGGCGAAACCATCTCAGAAAGCGACTTGATAGAAATAAATTCTGGAACAGATGAGAAATAGAAGAGAAGAACCAAAAGGGGCTTTTTTTTAAAGTCGGACTGAAAATTGTTGACGTTTGAGGTAATTTTTAATGTTTCCGTTTGTGAACAGAGCAAGAGTCCGCAGGGCCTGGTGGGGCTGAGGAACCTGGGCAACACGGTAAGCCTCCCAGCTTCCCAGCGTCTCTCCCAGTGAAACCAGCAGCTCAGACTGGATCCGTGGTGACGTTTGCTCTCGTTTCCAGTGCTTCATGAACTCCATCCTGCAGTGTCTGAGCAACACGTCCGAGCTGAGAGACTACTGCCTGTGGAACTTCCACCTGATGGAGCTGAACCGCCAGACCAACTCGGCGCTCATGGAAGGTGGGCGGAGCCTCTGCGTGACGAACGCTGCGTTGTCAGCTTTAAGACGGGTTTCTGGGTCAGGTGTAGGTCTCAACCTGTAAACTTTATGTTTTTACACTCCCTCATCGTCGCTCAGCTGTTAAACCCGGATCCTTCCAGCTTCAGTCGGCGAACGCGACCCAGAAAAGCAGCAGCGTTTAATGTGTCATTTTTACGACGTAATCTGAGCGCAGTGGATGTTTGTCACCGTTAGTGGCACGCTACGCATCCTGGGCTCAGGGTGGGAAAATTAGGTCAGCAGGTGAGCCTCAGGAGACGTCTTAGTAAAACTAGAGGAGGGACACGTCTGTAATTCATTCGTTGATAAATCAAAACTATAGATTTACAAAATAAGCAACATTTTCAATTCAAAAACCCCCTCTTCCTGCTAAATTATTGAATAAATAGACATATGAGCAAATATATTTATTGTTTTAATCTGTTGTTCTGGTTCTTTTCAGGTTGTTGGTAAATGTTACTAGTGCGTCAGATTTACAGCTGTACCAGAAACGTGGGAACACAAATGTTCCGGGTGGAACATTCATACCTAAACAAAAAAAAAAAAAAAGCGATTAGTTCTGTTAAAATTTTTTACATTTATGTGAATAATTTATAAAATCAACGTGTTAAAGTCCCGGTCCTCATTAAAACATGTCATCTGCTGCCAGATTTCTTGTTTTGTCTTTAGTTTTAGTGAACGAAGCTAAACAGAAACCTGGTAAAGTGGGACGCTCCAGTAACTGCCTGTAATAATGTCCCACTTTACCGCATCTGGTGTTTGAATTACTTTCAAATAATTTTCAGCAAAATGTGTCATATAATTATGGCTTTCTGAAAAATTTTATTCTGTCTTATGCAAAAGAAATGTCCTGTTATGGAAAAAAATAATTTACATTTGACCTATGAACTTATTTCATTTTGTGTTGAATCTAAATTTGTTCTGATATTCATGACAGAGAATATCCTGGTGGATATTCTCAATGACCTTCTCTGCTGAGTGAAACTGAATACTTTGTTTTGAGATTGTTTGATTTGGACATTTGATTTTGACCGTTGAAATGTCTCTTCCTGTCTTGCTTTTGTTTTCTGGTTTAGAGTTCGGAAAGCTGACTCAGAATCTGTGGACGTCTGCGAACAACGAGGCTGTCAGCCCGTCTGAATTCAGAAACCAGATCCAGAAATTTGCCCCCAAATTTATCGGCTGCAAGTAAGTTTCTCTTCTTCTTCACAGGAAGCCTTAAGCTTCAGGTGAGAGAAGTTGTCAGATTGGATAAAATCGTTGTTATCTGCAGCCAGCAGGACGCCCAGGAGTTCCTGCGCTTCCTGTTGGACGGCCTCCACAACCAGGTGAACAGGGCGACGATCCGGCGAAAGGTGTCGGCACAGGAAGTCGACCACCTCCCGTAAGCCGACTCCGTCCTCCAGAGGTTACTCAGCTTCACTCCTGTTTTTCTGCTAAATCTCAATCATTTGATCCGCAGTGATGAAGAAAAAGCCCGGCGGACGTGGAACATGTACCTGGAGAGAGAGGACAGTAAAGTCATTGGTAAGAGTCTTTGAAACATCAGGGAAGCAACATGGCTGCCTTCCAGTGGATATGACCTTTGACCTCTCACGTGCCTGCTTCCAGACCTGTTTGCGGGGCAGCTGAAAAGCTCTCTGACCTGCACAGTTTGTGGTTTCCGCTCCACCGTGTTCGAGCCGTTTTGGGATCTATCGGTTCCGATCGCACAGGTGAGGAGACCCAAACTGCCAGCCAATCAGATTCTGGTTCAGCACCATTTACCTGAAATAAACCCGATTTCTGCTTAAAAAGTTACTTCTACAAAAACCCAAATGATGAGACTCCAGCAGCTATTTTACCAGGGCTGGAACGACTAATCGGATTAACTAATTTAGTAAACGATTAATCGTTAGCTGGAGTATTCAGACTTTAGAAAGCCATATTTTCTATCTAGAACTCATCTAGTGTTTTTCCCTCACCTGGTTCAAATACAGTAAAGAAAATCCTGTTCAGCAACTTTTGCTATCAATGATTAATCAGTATATGTTTGAAGGGTTGACTGAGCTTGAGATGCTGTTATTGCATTTTAGACAATAACATGTTTATTTTATGTAGAAAATGAATTGAGTTACTTGATTATTTGCATTTTTATGTATTTCTAAAGTAGAAAATAAGCTCATAAATAAATAATATGCAGAATGTCGCAATTTTTTATCCGATTAATCAATTAATGATCAGAATAATTGGTGGGATTAGCAATTATTCTGACGATATAATTTATAGAATAATTGATTATTCTGATGATTATTTAATTAATCATAAGTATAACTGATAGAGTAATCAATTATTTTGTGGATTAATCAATTAATCATCAGAATAATCGATTACTGAAATAATCATTAGCTGCAGCCCTACATATTACTGCTCTGTCCTCACGTTGACGATGTTAAGCTCTCAGAAAGCAAAAAGCAATCAATAAAACATTAAATTCTTCCTGAAACCTTCACTCGGAGATCATGACACTCTGAGATTGTGATAAATGAATTATTCTGACTGGATGTTGTCTGATCGTCCACAGAAGAGCTCTGGTGAAGTGACGCTGAAGGACTGCTTGAGGCTCTTCACAAGAGAAGATGTGCTGGACGGAGAAGAAAGACCGGTAACAGACCTGGACGACGGCCAGCAGCTTTTTCTGTTTTAAGATGCTGCAGACAGAATCTGACTGCCTGCAACGCGTTTATTTCTTTCTCAGACCTGCAACAAATGCAAAGCCAGAAGAAAATGCACCAAGAGGTTCAGCATCCAGAGGTTCCCTCAGGTTCTTGTACTTCGTATCCTTTTTGCAGTCGTTTTTGCAGCATGCAGATGCTAATCCTCCCGCTAACGTAAAGGTATGCACCAATACCAAATAAACGGTTTTTGTGCCTTGACCCCGGTTTGCCTCTCAGACCTGAAGCGTTTCTCAGACTCAAATGTCCGAGCGAGCAAACTGAACACCTTCGTCGACTTTCCTCTCAAAGATCTGGACCTGAGGGAATTTTCAGCGGACAGCGGCGGTGAGTATCTGCAGCAAAAACAGAAACTATCTAGAGAAGAAGCTTCAGTTGTTACAGCTAAAAACTACAAATCAGGCCCAGATCTGGGCCCTGATCCTTCAGAGTCACATAAAGACAGTTACAAAGTCAGTCTTCTATCACTATTTACAGGATTAAAGGACTAAAGTCCCAGCAAATTCTAGAAAAACAAACTTCCAGAGAACTGCAAAACAACTGAAACACTGAGATCCTTTAAATCAAGACTAAAACTCAGCTGGTTAGAGCTGATTTTGATTCATAATAACTCAAACATTGGCCAGTGAGTTTGACAGAATTTAATGTCTGTCACTGGATTTTATGATGTTTTCAGGATGTAAAGCACTTTAAACTGCCATTTTGTTTCAATGTGTTAAATAAACTTGATTGATTCTTCCTGCAGAGCGTCCCGTCTACAACCTGTACGCCGTGTCCAACCACACGGGGAACGCGCTGGGCGGCCATTACACGGCGTCCTGCAGGAACCCGGCGCTGGGGGAGTGGTTCAGCTACAACGACTCCAGGTATCAGATCTCACCTCACTGGGTTCACGTATCGGCTTATCAGGCCGATCACGCAGCCTCTGCCTGCTGCTCCCGCCGCCGACCTCATTGTCGCCGTAAAACTCTGCAGCAGCTTAAATTTTACAACCAAATTAGGGGTCAGCTGCATGTTTGTGAGCCTGTGGATCTGTGTGTGTGTGTGTGCTTAGCGGGTTAAAACACACACATAACTAATAAATAAATTATCAACGAATGTTGAAAAAACTAACTACATGATATTTAGCAAAAGAGAGGTTGATGTTGATGGGGTTGAGATTAAACGTGAGAGAGATCAAATTCCTCTTGATGAAAACTTAAACTGGAAACCACACATCAACAATTTAAAGACAAACATATCAAAGAAAATTACGTTATATGGTTATACAGATCGTTCCCTATTTCACGTATTGTATTTATTGAGGGAATGTTTGAAAAGGATAAGCAAATTCTATTTTTATTTTGCAAAAAAGGAGGGGAAAAAAGGCTGCTAGCTCTATGATGACTAGCTTTGGTTTTAGCTGTCAAGTCTTCAATATAAGGAGCTAAATCTTTAATGTATATGTGATATATTAAAGAGACGCGGTGCTTTAATACTAAATGTCAACGCTACAATTAGATTAGGTTAGGAAAAAGTTTTAATTAAGAAGAAAATGGCAAGGGAGAAGGAAGTAGGTCAGTTATGCTAGCTTGATTTTGACAACCTTAACATGTAGATGTGCTGTGGAATTTGGTGTTTTTGGTTCAGTTAAAAAAAAAAAAAAGGCCACCCACACACCACCTGTCTGACAGATCATCAGGAGAGCAGGCGTTTAAATTAGCTATCAACCACTGCTGTATTAGATTAGCTCATTTAGCTAACCACAAAGGTAGCTAATCTACCACAGTGATCACTCATCAATAATCACAAAGATAAACTTCAAGCCTGAAAACATAAATGTCCTGAATGTTCTGCTCTTTGTGTGGGAAATGTTTGAGTGTTTATTGGTGTTGAATCCTGAAACATATAGTGGCGTTGTTGTCAGTCAGTTGCTATGGCAATGAGTCTGCGTGTGGCTATGTTTTTTTGTTGTTGTTTTTTTCTTTCCCTCAGCGTTGTGCGCATGCGCCAAATCTCCGGATGTAAACAATAACATGCAACGTGTTTATACAAGATTGTTCTTTTCTTCAAACTACTCCTTTTTATTCAAAACTTTGGTTTATGTTAAAATGTGAGATGTTAAGGTTAAGCTCTAAATGAATGAAATAAATTAAAAACTAAAGCATGTGGCGCGTGTCTCCGCAGGGTCAGCCCCATGTCGTCCAGCCAGGTGCGCAGCAGCAACGCCTACGTCCTCTTCTACGAGATGGCCAACTCTTCACACGGAAAGTACCAGACGTGTCGGCTGTAGAAACGGAGGGACGAGCTGCACTCAACTGAGCCTGAACACACGAAGCTAGAGCGCCCTCTAGTGGAGAAGGAACTGCCATTACAAACTGTGAACATGGCTTCTGGAAGAACTTCTTGGAAAGGGTCAAAACTGAAGAAAAAGTTGTTTTTACGACCATTTTTCGACACTTTCTTTCAATATTTATAAATGATCTTTCAGAAGACATAATTTATTCTTTTTAATTTATTCTGCTTGTTGACTCCAAAGATGGTTTGAGGATGTTTTCAAGTGGAGACACTAATATTTTTGTACAGTATTTATGCACAGCAGAGTGAAAGTGATGCGACTCTACTTGCTGATTTTACATCCAAAGTCTGTAAATGATTAAAAGTCGTCACTAAATCATGTGTTTGCTTTATTTAGCCATCCATTTGTCCACCCACAGAGACTTTTAGCTACATCAGGAGCCACAACCTTCTACTTACAAGTATGAATCCAGTTTTGGTTAAAATATCTGAGTTTGTTTACAATATATTCATGGAGGTTTTGCATATTTTGAACATAGAAAACATACATTCAAACAAACAAACAAACAAACCCACAATCAGCACCCACTGTCTAAAATAAAATAAAATTCAGTTGAAAAAAATTTTTTTTTATGACTGCATAAAGGTAAATAAAAAGATACAGATAAATAAAAAGTCTAATAATTAGATAAAGTATCAAAATATCTGAGTTTCATTCTGAAGTAGTAACTATCCAGATGTTAAGCAGTGATGCAAATTGCTGACTAAATATTACAGTTTTAGAGCACTATACCCTATAAAACTTTGTCCTGGTTGTGCCGTGTTTTCTTTAGCTCAGACCGGCCATTTTGTGTTTTTTGAGTCACCATCAGTTAAGTTGAAATGAGGCGTGTCCCATTACTAGACACTCACATCGGGTCACTTTGGAGAAAGCAGGTGATTTTTCAGTATTTAGATATCAAATTAGCGCCACAGATGTTCTCTGCCACCACATCGCCCTTGTGCCTGTTCTCCATCTCACTCAGTGGATAACAAAGGAGGTGCTTGTGTGGATGAAAAACAGCAAAACAGAGAGTTAAATATTATATGTTATATTAATTATAGTTGTTGACATTTCACACTGACCAAGACTGAAAGTCTTGGTCAGACTAGACTGAAATATATTAAATATTCTACTAAATATTTAATAGAAATATTCTATTTCTATTAAATAGAATATTTCATGTTCTATGAAATAAAATATTTTATTCCACAGATTATGGACAGAGTGGGAATATGTTTTTAAAGTTTGCCACAGTTTCAACAAGTTGGCTGTCAAGTGAAACTGGACACACTTTCTGGTCTTGTTAGCTCTACATATTTAAGAAAATTAAAAAGTATATGGTGTTTAATTAGAGAATGTTTCTTTTACAGTGCCAGTAATACCGGAATTTATCATTAATAATAAGACTTTGCGGTATCCCGATTTAATAATCGGGATACCGCAAAGCTCTTGTAAATACAAGAGCTTTGGATTTAACACGTTGGACTGAAACAGAGCTGGTGTCCGAACAAACAAAACACGAAGAACATTTCCTGTTGTCTTCTGTTTGCGGCAGTAGCAACATCCGGCTGTTGACCTGGTGGCTTGTGGTGAGTGAAAAAGCGTTTCTTATCGCTGTTTTGAAAAAGGTAAGTATTTCGACACCAACTCATCCCAGCGCCTTTTCTAGGGAAGACGTGAGTTTGTCGAGATTGGCATGTTTCCATAAAGTGACTTTATTTACATTTCAATTTGCGAATTTAAAGTGAATTTATTTACCTCAGATAAAATCAAATGAAAATCCAAATGATGACACTGTTCTGTTTGGGTTTCAGTGGAAGATACTGATGTAGGTTTGGTGAAGTTCGACCTTTAACCCCATAACTAAACTCTAAACTTTCACTGACGTTCTCTTTAGTCAGTCAGAGTTCATTTTGGTTTGATTATGTTATGTTTTCTTTCTAGGGCTGAAACAATTAATGGGTTTAATCACGGTGAAATAATTATCAACTAATTTAGTAATCGATTAATAGTTAACTGCAGTATACAAATCCCCCCAAAATATTCAAAGTAGTAATACAGCCAAAACTGAGCAATATATATATATATATATATATATATAAAGACATTTTTGTATTTAATATAAAAACATAATTTTCTGTAAAAATATTTTCCCCAAAACTCCTCAAGCGCCAGTTTTAGCTTCACTTGTTCAAATTCACTAAAAGAATGCTGTTACTGCTTTCTAGGCAATAAAATTAGTATTTTTTTTATTTTAAAAATGAATTTAATTGTTTGTTTATTTGCTTGTTCTTGTGCATTATTAATGTATAAAAATACATAGGTGGTTAAATAAAAAAATTGCAGAATGTGTAGAATTGTTTTTATTTGATTTAGTCGTCAGAATAACCAAGTACTGAAATAATCGTTAGTTATAGCTCTACTTTTTTTAACTGAATTAATAAATATTTGGTCACTAGAGGGCGCTGTTTAACTGACATCTCCCTATTGCTGCTCGGTGAAACAGACTGAGTTGTAAACTGATTTGTGTCTGCCCCCTGCTGGCCCAGGAGAATAACTACAGATATTTAAAGTGGAGAATTTTAAACCTTTAAGTTCATATAAATCTGGCTGGGTGTAAATACTTTTTTACTTTGTTTTAATGTTACAGTTTGTTTTTGGATTTTTATGTGTAAAGGAGGGATTCTGTTCATTGATTTAATCAATAATAAATTAAATGATGATTGTGAGACTTTACTGTCATAAAGAGAGCATCTTTTGGTTACAAACAAACATCTGGAGCCATAAAGGATATTTCCGTTTGCCTGCAAGTTGGGAGCAAATTAGATCAACTTGATTCAGTTGTTCTGGGTTCTTGATATTGTAGAAATCTGATTTGGACATTGCTTGACGCTGGATCAGCTTTAGTTAAAGCGGCATTTATTAATAAACGCTATAAGTATAAATTCATAAACACAATTTAACTGGATTCTGATTGCTATTTTTTCCCAAATGCAAAACTAAAGAGTTTATTGTCAAACTGCTGTCAATGAAGGTGGAGTGTTTAAAAAAAAAGAATAATCAGCGGACATCTTCACTGGCTTCAGGTGGATGTTTATTCATGTCTTTGTTCCACAGAGAAATAATAAATCAAAAAATATTCTCTAGTTTTTGAAAGCACACAAAAGTATGAGCTGCATTGAGTCACAAAATTAGCAGTTAAGACTTGCATGATAAGTTTGCTTCAAGGTTCTGGGATGGTTCATGATTTGTTAGTTTTCTTTTACAGAAAAGAACAAAACATATCCCAGCTGAAACCGAGCCTCTCTGGTTTGATATTTTTATTTGGTCACTAGCGCTAGCAGTGCAGCTACAACGGATGTTTGAAAATGACTTTGCTTAAGTCTTGTCAGTTGCTGCTTTAACAGATTTGTATTGTTTGTTTTCTGTTGTAGAGAAGAACCGAAAGAAAAAACAAGTAAATCAACAAAAACTGAGTCTCCAATTGCTGATCTTATTAATGTACAGTGAAGCGTTAGCATAGCTAGCGACTGCAGGAAATAAGAAGAGTGATTTACTTGCTTCAGAGGTTGTTTATGATCAGATAAGAGTTTATGCAGAGTATTGGTATTTTAGTAGGAAATTAACAGCATTAGTTTTGTGTAAGATGTAGTTTTACCATTAGCAGTTAGCATCAACCATTATAAGAAAAATTCTTTCAGCAATAATCCATGCTCTTTCTTTATTTGGTGTCAGGTTTGTGAAAAACTGAAGTAAGTAAATAATATGCATGACTGTACAAAACATTTGTTGTGAATTAGCGTTAGCCTCTAGTGGAGCAGATAATGGCTGTGCTGCTTGTTTGGCTGTTTGGGAATATTCAGACATGGAAACATTTGTCTTTACAAAAATTATGAACTGCCAGTTTTTTAAGCCTTTTATTTTTAGATCCAGTCTGTTTTTTTTATATAAAGTATCACATTTTAGTTGTTCTGTTTCTTCTCTTTTTTTAATGGTTCAATTTAAAAAAAAAAAAAAAAAGACAATTATGAGATCATCAGATGAACTTAGATTACAAAAAGTTTTTTTTGTCTTTCACAATAAATGATCATTGTAGGTTCAATATATGTGTTTCATTTTAAAAAAATCACCATTTAATGAGAAATAAACTTTGACCATACATTTTACAACATATTTTAAGTGGGTAAAATAGTTTTCCTTTTATTTTAGAACTAAAATTAAAGAGCACGATGCTTTCTTCTGGTCTGATTATCATGCAGGAAAAGTTTTTCCTCTCAAATCAACTTTTTAGACGAAGCATCTTGTTCTCTTGTTCCAGGTCAGGGTTTCGGGTAACGTTGGAGTAGGAAATTGTTTATTGTGCAATGAGTGGCCACATAAATCATAATTTGAATGGTGTTAGTCTCAGATTTTGTTGGTGTACTTCAGCAGACCGTAGATACCGCTGCCTGAAATGAAGATAACATTGTTTTCATTATTGATCACAGAGGAAAGAACTTTATCTGTTACTCATTGATGTCTTTTTGTGGGATGAATGTGACAACAAAGACCACATTTCAAATACTAGTTCTAATCTAAATACATTATTATACATTTTGACCTCTTATAAGAAATTTCCTTAGAAGTGACTTGGCTCCAGTTGCTAGAATGAAAGACATGAAGGTTTGTTTGTTGCTTAGCGATCAAGCTAGCTTTTTCCTGCAAAATAAGCTAATTGCTGCAGCAACATACACTGCCTGGCCAAAAAAAAAGTCGCCACCAAAAAATGGTCACACTCTCTAATATTTTGTTGGACCGCCTTTAGCTTTGTTTACAGCCCGCATTCGCTGTGGCATTGTTTCAATAAGCTTCTGCAGTGTCACAAGATTTATTTCCATCCAGTGTTGCATTAATCTTTCACCAAGATCTTGTATTGATGATGGGAGAGTCTGACCACTGCGCAAAGCCTTCTCCAGCACATCCCAAAGATTCTGAATGGGGTTAAGGTCTGGACTCTGTGGTGGCCAATCCATGTGTGAAAAAGATGTCTCATGCTCCCTGAACCACTCTTTCACAATGTGAGCCCGATGAATCCTGGCATTGTCATCTTGGAATATGCCCGTTCCATTTGGGAAGACAAAATCCATTGATGGAATAACCTGGTCATTCAGTATATTCAGGATTCAGTATATTCAGGTAGTCAGCTGACCTCATTCTTTGGGCACACAATGTTGCTGAACCTAGACCTGACCAACTGCAGCAACCCCAGATCATAGCACTGCCCCCACAGGCTTGTACAGTAGGCACTAGGCATGATGGGTGCATCACTTCACCTGCCTCTCTTCTTACCCTGATGCGCCCATCACTCTGGAACAGGGTAAATCTGGACTCATCAGACCACACGACCCTCTTCCATTCCTCCAGAGTCCAATCTTTATGCTCCCTAGCAAACTGAAGTCTTTTTTCTGGTTAGCCTTACTGATTAGAAGTTTTCTTACGGCTACACAGCTGTTCAATCCCAACCCATGGAGTTCCCTTCGCATTGTGCGTGTGGAAATGCTTTAGCGTTCACAATTAAACATACTCCTGAGTTCTGCTGTTGTTTTTCTTCGATTTGATTTGACCAAACATTTAAGTAATCGCCGATCACGATCATTCAGGATTTTTTTCCGACCACATTTCTTCCTGGAAGACGATGGTTCCCCACCATCCTTCCAGTTTTTAATGATGCGTTGGACAGTTCTTAACCCAATTCTAGTAGTTTCTGCAATCTCCTTAGATGTTTTCTCTGCTTGATGCATGCCAATGATTTGACCCTTCTTAAACAGTCTGACTAACGTCTTTTCCACGACCACAGGATGTGTCTTTTGCCATGGTTGTTTAAGAAATGAGGAGTTACTCATTGCATCAGCTGGGGTTAAATAACTTGTTGCCAGCTGAAAGATAATCGCCTATGCAGTACTTATCCAATAGGAGGCTTGTACCTATTTGCTTAGTTAAATCCAGGTGGCGACTTTTTTTTTGGCCAGGCAGTGTATTTCCTGAGACTGAGTTAATAGATAGTCAAATATGTGCTGCAAATCTTTTATTTTTGCAGGATTCCTTTGTTTTTAAGAATGAGGCAGCCATATTGGGTTTTAAGGCCAAGGAGCTACGTTTCTAGTCCCAGAAGCAGCAGCGACTGATCCCCTAACAGTTTACTTCAGTTTTCTTCTTGTTCAATTCAATTCAGTGTGTTCATATTCACAACAAATGTTGTCTCCAGGACCCCCTCAAAAAATAATCATGCTACAGTAGTAGGTACATTTCCACTAATGTGCTAATAGCGTAGCAAAGTTTTCAGTTAGCGCCTTAGCGTCTTTGAACTCCAGCTTGTTTAGAATCTAAACCAAATTTTCTGGATAAATTCTAAATCTGTTTTAGTTTATTGTCTGTTTTGTAAACTTGTCGGCTGTTAGGAAATCTTCAGGTAGTTGGACTTCTTGTCCATGCTTTTATTTTGAAGGGAGCGAAGACTTATGCAGTAATTCCGTTTTGTTTCCTCAAGTTCTCTTTCTTTTCTTTATTCAAGAAACTTTGAGCACATATACAACAAACAAAGTTAGCAATGTTGACCAACTACAGAACTGAACCTGAGTGAAAGGTTGTTCCAGAGAATCGCTTCCTGAAGAGGAAACAAGTCGCTGCGTAATGACAGATTTGTTAAGAGTGCTACACAATGTGGTAGACATGTTGTTTCACTGACACATGGTCGACATCAAATTAGCTCTTCAGTGCTTTAGCATTAGCTTGTGCTCAGTGCCATGTTGGTTTAGCGTTTCAGTGGAACTAATATTTAAGACTAGAGCTTTAGCGCTATCGCTGCTAACATTTTAGCAACATTGTCCACCACTGGTTTTCTAGTTGTTACTTTTCTCTGGCTTCTCTTGCTCTGCATCAACATCTTTAGATTTAAATTCGGGTGTTGCTTTTATTGTGTCATTGTCGCCCTGAGGTAGACCGGTGGCCCGTCCAGGCTGCACCCGCCTCTTCCCTACTGACCACAGACAGACACCATCGACCTCAGTCTCACAGGAATAAAGTGCATAAAAGATCACCCACATCAACTGGCCAGTATTTTTCTTGTTGACAATATGTTATTTATTTACTACACTCACCCAATAAGCCCGCTCCAGCAATTGTTCCTATGGTGATGCCAGCTATCTCTCCTCCTGAGAGTCCTGGAGGTTTGGGGCTGGGTCCACCAGTTGGCGTTACAGTGGGTCCACCAGTTGAAGCGCTAGTCTGTCCACCAGTTGAGGCTGAATGGGGTTCGGTTGGTGCTGTAGAGTGTGTAGTGGCTGTAGTAGCAGTGGTAGCTGTAGTGGGTGTACTAGCTGTTGTGGGTGTATTAGCTGTGGTGGGTGTAGTAGTTGTAGTGGGTGTAGTGGGTGTACTAGCTGTGGTGGGTGTACTAGCTGTTGTGGGTGTACTAGCTGTGGTGGGTGTAGTAGTTGTAGTGGGTGTAGTGGGTGTACTAGCTGTGGTGGGTGTAGTAGTTTGTGTTCCTTGAGCCGACGTTGACCCAGTTAAAGTTACTGGAGCCTCAGTGGTCGTCGCTCGGCACAGGATTACTGCATCAGTTTAATCAAGAAATGGAAAATCAAGTTTATTAGTTCAGAATGCTTCAACGACGAGGCCGTTCAAAGTGCTTCAACATGATAAAAACATAAACGAACCAGTGTGAAACAAGCAACAGGCTTTACATTTTGTCAAATGTCACCATCAGAATCGTCAAGAATAATCAAATACATGAATCAATATTCCAGTTATTAATCAAAGGCAGGTTTTGATTCTTTATTTAAAGGAACTCAGTGTGTGACTTTTTGAAGACGCTTGCAGTATTCAGGATTAACACATCTAAACACTAATGCTGCATCATTAGTCATTTAATCCTGGAAATGTTCTGCAGCTGATAAAAGTCTGACTTTGTAACTGTCTTTAAGTGACTCTGAAGGTTCAAACCCAGATTTCAGCCTGATCTCTGGTTTCTATCTGTAATAACTGAAGCCGTGTGCCGACTCCTGATCGTTCCTCTTTAGCTCCAAAGATAATTACTTCAGTTTTTTGCTTGAGGTTTTAAAACGATGCTTCAGGATTCAATTAAACGTTTAAAACAGGTTTCTGGGTCACAGCAGACTCTTAAACAGAGCTGTTAAAACGTTAACAGCTCATTTTATTGGCCGCATTGTCTCCCTGTAAATTCCTCTGCTTCCTTTTCCTTCAGATTTAAATAATCATCAACAGAGTGAATCACAAGATCGGCTGATAAATCGAAGAATCATTGCTTTAAAAAAAACTCAACTTGAAGGTTTTGAAACATTTTAAATAAAGATTATATTGAAATATTTTTATCAGACCATGCTACTGTTTCCTTTCAGGTTCAAATTTAAACGCTTCAAAGTTATAATATGACATTATTTATAGATATTATTGAATTTTCAGTCTTTTTTTACCTGTACTCAGGAGGCAAAGTGCCGCTACACACAGATTATTCTTCATCGTTTTGGAGAAACTGAGACTCAAAACCAGGAATGTCCGAGTTTAGTCCTGAAAGAGAAAAACACCAAAACATGAATGTAAGAAACCAGTTCATTTACAGACATTTTCCCACTAAACATCAATTGGAAATGATAAATCTGTTTTTTTAAAAGAGAAAATAAAGATGAATTCTCAGCTGTTCTCAGGTGATTAATCAGAACTATGAAGGTATAATAATAATAAATTACCAGAGAAAAACCTGAAAAATGCAGAAACTAATTACAGAAAGTGATTTTGGAGAGGAGAGCTGCTCACCTGAGGGGATGTGCTTATTTCCAGTAACACCAGTAGATATTCAGCTTATATGAGTTTTTTTTTTTATCACCTTCCCATGAAGGCGGAGCATTTCTACTGTAAAACCTCATCACAGTGTGGACCACATTTCATCTATTTCACACCTATTTCCTGAAAATTAAACACTGTTGTTTGCTTTTTAACGTAATGATCACAGTATTTACTGATCAAATGTTATGAATCACTAATAAAACAGCTGGTGCAGAAAGTCTCAGTTGTTCTGTCTGCTAAGCAGAAATGGATTTAATAAAGTTAATCAATAATCTTTGCTCTGTGAGGGAAGTGTGGACGCTGTCCCTTTGTTTATGATTTCCCTTTCTTCCTCTTAGTTCATGAAGATGACATTTGTGTTCATCTGCCGAAAACGGTTGAATAAATGCTGCCACCAAACCCTGATAAGGACGCAAGTCTTAGATTACATCAGATTAATCCTGATAATCCACCATTAGGATAATTTACCAGCGAGAAACTCCAAAAATCTTTGCTGCTGTGAACTGAGCTTTGTTTCAAAATCTTATAAATTGCTTGTGAAACTTGTTTCCTTCCACTGAACTTTCCATTAGAGAGCTGTAGGTCAGAACTAAAACCCAGTGGACGGACAGGCAGAGGCCAGAACCGAACATGTCTGTAAAAATTTCATGTCATTTTTTTCTAATTTTCCAAGAAACTGAATATCAGGTTTTCATTCGCTGTAAGTCAGAACTATGAAAATGAACAGAACTAAACCGTTACGCTGAACAACGAATTTAGACAAGTTTCTCTTTTTGAACCAAATGACAGAAAAAAAACTTTTCACTGGTCCATGATTATTGAGATGCAATAGCCGCCATTTGTGAAGATACAGTCAAAAATTAACAGCATTAATTTGGATTATTTAGCCTGTCATAAGAAAAATCAGAAATGTTACAACTTAAACTAAATACTTAAAATTTTAGATTCAATCTAAATATTGAAATATTTATTTTTAAATAAAACTATTGTTCACCGCTGAAATTTCTTTCAGCTATCCCACCATAAAAAAAATCGCAAACAATAAAACACAAACCAAATACTTAAAAATATTTAGTTTGTAAGTAAATATTGAAATATTTAGCTTCAAAGTAAATATTTAGTTAGCAACCTAAATATTTAGTTCAGAGTTAAATATTTAGCTCTGAGCTAAATGTAAATACTTCAATATTTAGTTTCAGACCAAAAATATTCAGTTTAGAGCTACATCTGAATTGGACCTGCTTGCTCCTAGAACTGACCTTTCACCCCATGATGTCACTAGTGGTGACACATGTTGGCTGTGTAGTTTTCCATAGATGTGTAGCTACCCTGCCTCATTAAGCTATAAAATATGGACAAATCTACTCATTCATTACCTGCGTCTGAACTTTGACCTGTTCTGATATTGCGGCCAATGTCAGTAGATGATCAATAGAAGGAAGGAGAATGGTTATTTTTACATTTATATGTAATAACGTGAACAAACTACAGCCTGTTCCCATTTAAAGCACATCCCAGGTGGTTAAAACTCACCCTAAACGTTCAAAAACACAGTAGATTCAACACGTTGATTATTTTTAAAGGAAAGACGAATTTAAAATGTCATAAAACAAAACACACCCCCTGATTCAAAGCCTTCACAGCCGGCCTCAGTGTTCACTTTCTATATGACTTTATCCGTCTCTTCCATCGTTGTGGGAGAATTTTGGTCCATTTTTCGTTCCAGTATTTACCCAGTTTGGGCCTAGATTAACGTTTCACGCTGAACTTTCTGGTTTTTATTGCTGACAAGACAGAAGTTATTGTTTTTGGACCAGAACCTCTGAAAAAGACCCTCTGTAGCCTATGATAATAAAGAATAAACAGGTTTCTAGAATTTACAGGAAGTCCAGAAGGCTAAAAGCCTTCAGCTGATCCAAAACGCTGCCGTTCTGATTGAAATTAAAAACAGAGATTATATTTCTCCTCTATTTTATCTTCCATTGTTAAATCTAGATTGTAATTTAAGATTCTCCCTTAATAATCCAGCTCTATCATCCATTAGAGATGTAACTGGTCCAGATGTTTCTACCATGTCAACAAGGCATTCTTTTACATCTAACTAGCATCTTAAAGCTCAAATAACACCTGAACTTTGACCCTAAAATCCAAAAGGAACTTTCCAGTTATTTTAGAGTTAGAGTATTTTATTTAAAGTATTGCATACTTAGTTTATTGTTAAGATGGTAAAATACTATTTTTTTTTTCACCATGAATCATCATTTGACGATTTTGGCGTATGTTCTCTCAGAGAAGAGAACACCTTTGGTGAAAGTTTTTGCCACTTTGGGTTTGATTTCCTGCAAAAATGCAAGCAGTAAGCTGAAGTTTTGAGTCAAAATTTCTGAGGCATTTTAAGTGAGCCGCAAAAAACTTTCTGAAATGTAATAAATTATCAGATTAAATTGGGCGACCAACTTAAGTCAATGCAGACCTCCCTTTAAAGAGTATAAAAACATAGCACTGCTTATGAAACTAAACTGTCAGGTCATCTTTTGAAGAATCTGATTAACTCTATAGAGTTAAATCTGACCTCATTCAGTAAGAACAGTGTTGGTTAAAACATTGCTAGCTGATGTTCTAACTAACATTAACTTACTCCATCTAGTGTGCTCATATGTAAACTAAAATAATGAAATGTAAATGTGAGCTAAAGTGCTAACATTATGCTGTTGGTATCTATAGCATGTTCACAACAAGAGACATTTTCCTTCTAGTATAGTAGCATTTGTTTGTAAGCTAAAATTAGCTAATAAGATCTTGCTGGCTGAAAATGCTAGCACTAACGTGTTGGCCATAAAAATAAAAAGTGTGAAAAAAACTTTAAAGCTTACTACCAATTTTATCTTTTAGGTTAAATTTAGCTTACTGGTAATGTAAAATGTTAGCATCAACATTTGGGCTATCATCAGCAGGTTGATAAACACTGCTTTACTCTGTCTAGTACAATATAGCTGAAAAGCTAATTGTAACTAAAAGGCTAACACTAGCATGTTAGCAAATCATGACTTACTTCAGAATGGAAATAACAATATAGAATCTAAAACTAACTAATGCTAGCATGCTTTTACTAGCATGTTGACTATCACTAGCATGTTTGCTAACACTAAGTTGCTCCATTCAGTATGCTAACTTTTGCTATGAGGGAAAATGAGGTAAAAACCTAACATTAGCATGAAATCTATCACTAGCATGTAGACAACATTCACTTCCTCCATTTAGTTTAATGATGAATAATTATAATTTAATAAACAGCTAATGCTAGCTAAAATGCTTTCAACAGTATATTGAAATTCTAATTGAATTCAAAAGTGCTTTATTGATCCCAAAGGGAAATTAAATTAACTGACATTAGCATATTTGCTAACATTAAATTACTCCATTCTTTTGCATTTGAGGTGAAATGAGATGAAAAGCTAACACTAGCATGAAGATTTCAGGCAGGAAGCAAAAGGAAGACAAAGGAAAAAGTTTAATTGTCTGATTTTCTTTATTTATTATATGAAAATAAACCAACTTTATGTTCTGAAATATATATAAAGCCTCAGCAGTGAAGCCCTGTCTGGATGGTTGTAAAGGTTTGTAACATTTTTATTTCCAGATGACAAAAGAAACTAAAACCGTTTTTTATTAAAGCTGAAGGAGTGAAAGAGAGCAAGTCTCTAATGAGGATGTAAATCCACCAAGATGGCTATTCATCACACTAAATGTTATAAATTATTCATAATCTTAATTACAGTTTTTCACATATTTTCATAAATGACAACAAAACTTTCTGGTCGACACATTTATGCCGTTCACTGCAGACAGAAACCGATAAATATGCAGAGAATTTGCTGTTACGTTAAAATCATCATCAAAATTACCGTCTGACTTAAAGAAATGCAGTCAAGAAACTATAATGGATTTACTCCTGGTGGGCCATGAAGCTTTCACTGACGGTTTTATTCAGATCCTTTGAGAAAAGCCCGCCTCCTCCCCGTCCCGCTAACCGGATCGGATCATAGGAAACGTTGCAGCGTGCGATGTTTCAACATTTAAGTCTTTGATGGGGGGGGAATTGTTCTCAGATTTTTTTAGTGTATTTCAGCAGACCGTAGACGCCGCCGCCTGGAAATAAAGGAAAATACTTTATCACCCCAACAGAACAGAAAAGAATAGAAAAAACTCAGAACTTTTTACATTAGTCTCAGAAAATTTCTAGAGAAACTTGAACATTTCTAAGTTTAAGGAGTCAAAAATGTGCTACAAAAAAAACTTTTAGATTAATCTCAGAGACATTATTTTTAAAAACGCTTGAAAATTTCTGAGATTTTCTGCCGTAAATGTACTCCTCTGTTTTGTCCCCTGATTTAACCCTGATACGCCGTTCTACAGGCCTCTGAAATGAAAAAAACTGATTATAAAGAGCCTGTTTGACAGCATGAAGTAGGCTAAAAGTCACTTACATCTATCAGCAGGAAGGATTGCAGAACCATTTCTAAAGCTTTGGACGCCATGATTTCCCAATGGACGTTTCAGTAATATTCTATCTTACTAAATGACTTTACAGTTTCTAACTTGGATTTAATTTTGAACTTTTTGTCCAGATAAAGATTAGTTTCTCTTTCTCTAAATAAATTTGGTTTGAGTTACTATATGAACAGCAGCATTTGCATTTATTCAAAGACCTGGAGACCAGTAAAGCAGAGGAAACCGCTCTCCTTCCTGGTTAATGGTTGACAGACTGTTTGTGGTGGAAACTGCGGCGTTGCATAACAGTTTGTGTGTTTGTCCATTATGCTCACCCAGTAAGCCCGCCCCGGCGATGGTACCGATGGTGATGCCGGCTATCGCCCCTCCGGACAGCCCTGGCGAGGCCGGTCCCGACGAGGGGAGGATTGTGGTTGAGTTTAGGCTGGCTGTGGCTGGTGAACCAGTTTCACCAGTTTGGTCGACTGTGGCTGGTGAACCAGTTTCACCAGTTTGGTCGACTGTGGCTGGTGAACCAGTTGGGGTTGAGGTTGGTGAAGTTGGTGGACTAGCTGAAGTTTCAGTACTAATGTCTGTGGTGCTTTTTGGTATTGGTGTTGTTGGTGGTTCTGGTGTAGTAGGTGTCTCCGTTGTCCCACACAGATTTACTGTATCAGAAAGAAAACACGTAAAGCTAAATCCTGAAAATCCTCCTCGTTACAAAATAGTATTAATATTTAATTTTCTCCAAACTAAACCGTTAAGGTGTAAATCACCATTCTGGTGATAAGAAAAGAGCCGTGACCAACCCTTTACCTAAACAGTTTCTACATCATTTATCATTTATCAATCATCACCTTTGGCCACATCGCAGAAACGCTCCGACGTGACCTCATTTACGCTTCAACCAACTCATAAATTCAAATAAATGCTGAAATATTTGTGTCTGGCGTTCAATACCAGATATTTCCTCATTTTCTTCTCAATTTATTGCTTCCAGGTTTACTTGAACTTTGACGTTCGTTTTTTGTTGTTGGACAGACATAACAAACAATTTCACAATGAAACATCGTTCCTTGGCTACCAGAACACCAAAAAAACGAGAAAAACTGTACATGTGATTATAAATACACATAGATACATAAATGAACAATATTCTTGAAACCACCTTCTGCTAAATGTGAAAATAAAAAGTTTTAGTCCTTTTTACCTGTGGCGAGGAGGCAAAGAGACGCTACAAGAAAATTTCTGAGCATTTTTCCAGAGTTGTTTTATTTTCTGCTTTTTGCTGCTGCTGGAAAAACAGAATTATAAACATAAAAGAATGGATTAATATTCATACAGATCATTTATTAAACATTTACAACCACAACAACAAAAAAACTAACAATATTTGTGGTTCAAAATGTTTTTGCCTAAAAAACAAATTTTAATACGTTTCAGATAAAAATGATCACAACTTCAGCAAATATTTGACCAAAAATCAACAATGTTGACTTGAAATGTAAAAATCTTTTTCTTTGAAGTTAAACCCGGGGAGGAGATGTGAGCTACTCACCAGAGAGGCTGTCTGTGACGACTGTCTTCCCTTGTGGAGGATATTTATCTTTTAATGACCCTGTTATCATTTTTAGCCCTCCCATCTGTGAGTCTAACCTCACACGTCGCTCATAATGTTTATATCCTTTTATTTGGTTATTATGGTATGTAAATAAAACGTCTGCTGAGCATAGGTGGGGAAACGCAGGTAACGTCTGGGTGAGTCAATAAAAATGTAACATTTTATTGGTTTAAACAACAATCTTTATCTCTTCTGCTTAAACAAAACCAATCATTTATGCTTCCTGCTGCTTGGAGAGACGGTTTTCCATCTAAAATAAAAGATGCAACTGCATATTTTTTCACTAATTTGTACTCACCGCCTCGTTTCTTCAGCCTTGTTTGAGCTGTCGGCTGAAAACAGTGAAAACTAAGGCAACAGGCTGATAAAGCCTGGTTAGTTTGCTCTGTTTGCTCAGCTTGCTGTCCAGCAGACTGTATCTGAAAACACTCAGTCGCCATAGCACAGCAGCATCTCGTTTACATGCTGCTCTGTGAAAAACGTCTTAACACCAGTTTTATTTCCACCCTGGTTACCAACCTGCCACAGAAACAGTTTCTGCCAATTCACAGAAATTTGCCCAAGACTTATTGATGTCTGAGAATAAACATCACACAACCAAATCCAAAAGGTTGCAAAAGTAAATCTTGACAAACAATTTCCATATTGAAAATCTGCTTGGGGCCCCAATAAGGCTTGGGCCGGCCCTGGCTGAGGTTACTTGTTGATTAAAAGTTAATATTTTCACCCTGTTTGGCACAACGTGTGTTGACTACAGAACAATGAATCTGAGTTTTCACCGCTGTATTCCTAAAGGGCAGAGTGTGTACCCAGCATTATTGCAGTCTCTGTTTGTCTAATGATTAATTTTGATCGATTTGAACCTAGTAGTCAGAACAATTAGCTATTCTGTTCGAAATGACCAGCTTCAAGTTTCTACCTTTCTGATGGATTGTTTGCTAACAGCTACATTTATTTTGCCCTTCACCTTTAGCCACATTAAATTTGCAAAACAAATTGTAGTAAAAATAGGCATTTAGTCAACTTAACTTTGAGCTAAGTTTGATTAACTTGACATTAGCATTTGACATTAGCAAGCTAGCAGTACCCCAAGTCTGACCAGCTGCCTCTCTGTGTGGTGTGGAGGCTGCAGGGGCCCCCCTTCCCTCCATTCAGACATTTCATCCCAGCGCTGCGTGTCCCGAGGCCGAAACATCGTCAGTGACCCCTCACACCCCCACCATGGACTGTTCTCCCTGCTGCCCTCTGGAAAGAGGTTCTGCAGCATCCGGTGCAGGTCCACCAGGTTCCGAAACAGCTTTTTCCCACTTGCCATCAGACTGCTGAACTCTTAACTGGACTGCACTCAAAATCTGGTCTCCACTTCATACCTTGCACATGTACATAGCTAAGTAACTTCTATTTTACTGTCAGTCCTGCACTTTATATTTTATATTTATATTTATATTCATATTTATACTGTATTTTATTTTATTCTGGAGTAACCTCACAACATTGGAAGCTCAAAACATTGTCCTGAGCCGTATGCAACAAAATTTCGTTCTGTATACACCCTGTGCATGCAAAATGACAATAAAGTCAGTCTAAGTCTAAGTTATCATTACTCAGCCAACAGTTAGCTCCTGTTAGAATCGGCTGTTAGCCAGGTTAGCTTTGATGCTAGTTATCTGAGTTTGCTTTTAACTGTATAAACTTTAATCAAAATTAGCAGTTCACTGTAAGCTAACATTAATAAAAACACTTTATCAACTTTACCAAGATCTGCTGTTGTTGTATCAACCTGCCAGACCCCTCAGGTCTTCTGGTTATGGTTCTGGTTCTGCTCTGCATCACCAGAACCAGAACCAGAAATGATCAGAAGCAGCATTCAGCTTCTATGCACCACAAATCTGGCACAAACTTCCAGAAAACTGTAAAACAGCCGAAACAATGACTTCCTTTAAATTGCGACTAAAAACCCACCTGGGTAGAGTTTATTGGACACATAATCAATTACGAATTAATGATGGCATTTGACTTAATGTAATGTTTTGATTGTTGATTCTATGTTGCACGATTTTGTGTTTTTAGTGTTTGTGATGACGTAAAGCACTTTGAAATGCCTTGTTGCTGAAATGTGCTATACAAACGAAATTTGATTTGATTTTGATTTCACTTTAGCCAATGTGCTCAATCAGCGGTTATTTGCTGTAGCCAGTAAGTTAGCTTCAGCAATGCTGCCTGTTAGCTAAGTTGATCTCAAGACACATTGGTCTAAATCTAACTCTGACTAGCTGATTTATCTTCAACTGCACTCATTTTGAAGCCAAGTTAACTGAAAACTTCCAACTTTGTGAATTTCAGTTACAGCCAACCGAGATTTAAACGCCAACACCGGATTTATTTTCACCCATGATAAAAATGTGACCTAGTTACTCTGTTGAATTATGGTTTGGGCCGCTGGAGAAAATCATTTATCATACATGTGTGAGAATAAAACTGACAAACTGTAGCAAATGACCTTTAATAATCACTCAGCAAGAGACAGTGGTAATAAAAAAGAGGAATAATTCTTTATAAACTCTGAGAAAAATATTCAGTTTCAGAGAATTCAACTCTCTCAAGAGATTTTATTACCAGCAGAAATGTTGTAGAGAAGTCAGTGAATGAAAACAAAATGTTCAGTTTGAGTAAAGTCACCCAGTCAAAAATAGACAAACAATCATTTGGATTATTTAACCTGTCAAAATGGGGGTTAATGTTTCAAAGCCATATTTTTACCATATTATTCATTCATTTATAAATATCACTGTTCCAAGCAAAATATGTAGGTTGCCAGTGAAATATTTAACATGCTAAATAAATATTTAGTTTAAAGCAAAATATTTACCTAACCAACTAAATATTTAACTTGTTAAATACATATTTAATGAACCCCCATTTTGACAGGTGAAATAACCCAAATTATTGTTGCTAATCTTTGACTGGGTAACTTTACAAATGGCACCCCATACTGAATGTAATATTTAGTTAGCAAGCTAAATATTAAGTAGACCAGCTAAATATTTAGCTTCAATCTAAATATTTAGTTTGCACTAAATACTTATATTACAAACTAAATATTTAGTTTTTAGCTAAATATGTAGTTGGTAAACATTCTGCTTTCTTATTAGTTAGCAAGCTAACTATTTATCATGGTGAGAATATGACTGTTATTTTACAAACAGCTTCCCATACTCCCAGAAGCAGCATTGTGACCAAGAAGTTCTTGAAGTGCCACAGAAAGGCCAGAATTTGCTAAATATATTTATTTTGTTAGTTTTCATGAAATCCACCAGTGAATAACTGTGTGTTGCATGTCAATCATACAGGTGTGTAAGGACACGACCTTGGCTCTTGGAAAGCCGAATGAATCATTTCCTTACAGGAAGCTAAATATACGTGTAAAGGTTAATTGACTGGAATAATCTACAGCAGTGTCAAAGGTCACCGTTTCCTAATCAAGTCAGGGTGTCCAACGGTAGTCCTCCAGAGCTGCCATCCTGAAACCCGTCTAAAACACATCTGAATCCAATAAATCTACCAGCCCTTCTCTTAAATCATTTGTTTGGCAGTATGTTGCGTTTCCAATTGGAACACAAAATGGTGACAGAGTGAAAAGCACTGCATTGAGGCAGAAAGCGTTGGTGTAACTGCAGCTGTTGGACGTCTAGAGCTGCATCACAATCACAGTGCATGCTAGGTGCTAACGGGCGAAGAGCTAAAAAAGAGAAAGCTTTAGGTATGGCTCCTGCTTCTGTTTCAGTGGATGGCCTAACTTTTAGGGGAACAGGAAATGAAGAAGTGTGAGAGATAAGGTGGTAACCACCAGAAGTGCGAGGCAGGGTGGGGCTGAAACAATGTGAAACAGTAAACTGGCCAGCTGTTTATCTTGCTGGGTGATAACAGGCTTTGTCCTGTTCCACAGCTTATCAAACTAAATTTGTTAAAACTTAGCAATATATGATATGTAATCATTTTTGTTATTTGTGGATTAGTTATGGTGTAACCAATTCCCAAATCAACTTTATCAAACTATATCAATTCAGGGTTTATTCTTTTACGTTTCTGTGCAAATTTTGATATTTTTCTGTAGATTTGTTTAGTTGGGTCAGATATTTTGCCTGAAACCATCGAGGGATACTGCAGCTGAATTTTCCTATTGGTTACAGCGGTACATCCCTGGGTTTGGGCACTAGATTCGTCTTTGAGGAAAAAACAATAGCTAAACATAGTGACAAAGTGGATGAACTGTTCCTGACCACAGCTCTGCTGAACCCTGCACTTAGCCACGCCCCCTGTGCCTCCTGACTCCGCCCACTTTTGAATTTTTCCAAATTTGTCTGGCTGGGTTTTGCTTTTACAAGGGGGTTAGCTACAGCTTAGCATCAAAATTAGACAAATAATGTAGTAATAATTTATTTTTGAGTTTCTGTATTTTACTACGTTTGCATTTTTTGTGTGTTTAGTCTGTTCATTAATGACTATTTTCTGTGTTCCTGATTTATTCATTAACTTGTTCTCAGTTGGTCATAGAGCCTCTGTTGTTGCCACCAGCCTGGTTTAATGGTTTCCCATATTCACTGAATTAATTAACTAACATGCTTCTCACTGTCAACACTGTTTTTTGATTCTCTTTTGTTCTTTACATCAAACAACTCATAACCTTTTTTCTATTTGTGTCAGTCAGACCAGAATGGTCATAAAACGACTTTCTCGATCACAAAACCTGGCCTCTGACAGAGACTTTATTCACTCAGCATTGCCTGTAATTAAACCATGACATCCTTCAAGTGGCCTGAATGACATGAGCAGGAAAGTGGGAGTGGCAGGGTGGTGATGTGGGAGTCTCACATGGAAAAACTGATGCCATCATTGAGGTTTACAGGTTTATTTATAGTCGTAAATTGGTGCCATGTAGAGTTAAACTCTGGCATCTTCCCAAACATCAAGGAAAACATCTCAACTTCCTGTAAACCTGTAAGTCGGCAAATAAGACCTTCTTTTTGTCAAGCTGGCATTTGAGTATTAGTCTTAAAATAACTGGATTCAGACGGTTCCCAAGGTGTGTGCTCCTTTAAAGTCAATAAAACCACTCCGTTTGGCCTTGGTTAAAAGACAAACAGACCATAATGAGATAGAGAAACTGATTATCTGTTTATTCACTCTGTCCACACCTAAAGAACTTCTTTATTTTGTGTCTCTGACCGAAGCTACATCTGAGTTTTTGGTCAGAAAAACAGATTTTATAAATGGACATGCAGAGTGATATAATCAGGATAACTGGTAGTTAGGTCATCTTGTTTATCAGGTTTCTGTTTATTTTTCCTTTTTCCTTATTTCATTGCATTTTTATCTGGTCGTAATTTGGTGTTTTGTGGGTCTGGCGCCTTTTTGCAGTTTCATGAATTTCTATCCCTTTTTGCTTCCATGTTGCAACCTTAAACAAACCATTTAATTCCTCCAATAAGTAGTTTTAGGAATTTTTCAGATAGATTG
Source organism: Xiphophorus maculatus (assembly GCF_002775205.1). NCBI lineage: Eukaryota > Metazoa > Chordata > Actinopteri > Cyprinodontiformes > Poeciliidae > Xiphophorus > Xiphophorus maculatus. The sequence continues at coordinate 12,949,998 of NC_036453.1, read as the reverse complement.
TCCACTATCTTTTTACTGGGACTTTGAATCTTCACCTTTTTTCTATGAACAAACTCCAGCATGATTATTTTGTCCACTTCAACAACCAACTGGAGCTGCAATAGCATTTACTCTGTAAAGGCACAATTTAACATTTTCTAAATAAATTCCTTTAATTTGGAAATTAAAGACACATGATCACATGATCAACAACCGGATGTTACTACTGACGGAAAATAACGAAGAAGACAACAGGAAGCAGCATGAGGATCATAGAGCGGAATGTTTTTTTAATGACTTATGTGAACAAACTTATTGGACAATTGATACATTGTGTTTTTCGACATTAGCTTAGACTTAGACTGACTTTATTATCATTTTGCATGCACAGGGTGTATACAGAACGAAATTTCGTTGCATACGGCTCAGGACAATGTTTTGAAGTTCCAATGTTGTGAGGTTACTCCAGAATAAAATAAAATACAGTATAAAATATGAATATAAATATAAAATATAAAGTGCAGGACTGACAGTAAAATGGAAGTTATTTAGCTCTGTACATGTGCAAGGTATGAAGTAGAGACCAGTTTTTGAGTGCAGTCCAGTTAAGAGTTCAGCAGTCTGATAGCAAGTGGGAAAAAGCTGTTTCAGAACCTGGTGGGCCTGCACCGGATGCTGCAGAACCTCTTTCCAGAGGGCAGCAGGGAGAACAGTCCATGGTGGGGGTGTGAGGGGTCACTGATGATGTTTCGGCCTCGGGACACGCAGCTCTGGGATGAAATGTCCTGAATGGAGGGAAGGGGGGCCCCGATGATCCTCTCTGCTGTCCGCACTGCTCTCCTCACGTTCTTCCAGTCGGAGGCGCTGCAGCCTCCACACCACACAGAGAGGCAGCTGGTCAGAATGCTCTCTATGGTGCTTCTGTAGAACGTCTCCTATGATGAGCTCAGCAGTTTCACCAGGTGTTTGCTAATTGCTGCTGGCTAGTCTGAAGGAGCTGAGTGGGGGAGGAGCTGTGTCTCGAAGGCGCGGCTAGGTTGCCATGGAGATTAAAGGATTTACTAAACATGCGTGAAAGAATCAAAGCAACACTGCAGCTTGTTTTTGATGACAGAAAAACAGTAAAACAGGATGGAAAGATCAAAAAAAGTCGATTTTACATGACACTGGCCCTTTAAGGCGTCGCTATGGAGATGAGGGTGTCTGGCTGGGGAACCTCTGGGTTTCATCTTTTCTGTATGCAGATGATGTGGTTCTGTTGTCGTCTTTATGAATCCAAGTCTGAAACCAGGTCTGTTTAGTTTCTGCCCCACGTCTAGTCTTAAAAAAACATCTGGAGTCAGATTTTCGTCATGGAAACGATACTCCCAGGTAAGCAGGAAGTGAAAACTTCATATTTCTTTAAAAAATATGAAGATGTGAATATGTAGAGGAAGTCTTTGGTGCTTTTAGAATAATGGCTTGTTGTTTGTTCAGATGATTTGTGTTCTTGACAGAAAGCTGATGTTCTCACCACAGCGATCACTCTGATGTTTGATAAATGTATTTCCTGTCTCAGTTCAAACCGCAGCGTTCAAACATGGCAGAGCAACATTGACCTGCTGCTTATTGCAAGTTGATGAAGTCTTCCTCCTCTAATGATTTTGGACTGAAATACAAAATGTCTGCAGTGGTTTAGTTTCTGAGGAAACGCAACTCCGTCACGTTGGTGGCAATAATGAATCTTAAGGAAGTATCAAGTAGCAAGTTGCAGCTTGTTATCCGCCAGTTTTATTGCTCTTATCTGGAGCTGCTCCTTGTAGTTCCTGTTGCTAAATGGCAATAAAAAGATATGTTCTAATAAATTAAACACGGACATTTTTCCTGTCTGTGTGACTGCTTTTAATTCATTTTAACACTAAGGAGAACAATGAGAACTGTTTATTGGGGAGATAATTACCACTTTGTTTTTAAATCAGAGACATTTGATGATGCTGTAATGAAGAGCAAATATATTGGCATTTAAAGCGTCAGAAGAAAAACATTTCTAATCAGATGTTTTATTGAATCTCAAGTGCTTAAACCGGCTGAAAGAAACTATTAGGGAGCAATAATCTTGTTGCATAACTGCGAACAGAGTAAAACTAATATTTGTTTTATTCCATTGACTTTACACCTGCTGTCAAAACCTGATTACAGTGAACATCTGTCTATTCACAGACACTATTTACTCAAAATTATTCACAGAAAATCTGACTATATGTGGATATTTGAAGCTTGGCAGGATAAATGCAGCTTGGGCAGATGCTACTAGACTCTGGTATTGATCCAAAATATTGATAATATCGACCAAAACTAACGTGTAAGATCCCTACTTTAGTTTCACATTCACTCTTGAACTTTTTTTTTTTTTTTTTGCATTGCGGTTTCTCCACTCTACCTCAAAAAATGATTTTGTTTTAATTTGCGCTCAAATTATGATTTTTGCTCTTTCAATAGGAAAAAAACTGCACACACATTTATTTAGTTTTTCAATTATTACTGTTAACATGTTCTTAAAGTATTTTCTAGACACCTATTAACTTTGTCTAAATCCTTTTCTAAGACTTAAATAATCAACAAATAAAACCACAAAAAATCAGAAAGGTGAGAAGTTTGCTGATTAAATCAGGGCTAAAAACCCAGAGTTGCTTTTCAGCCATAATAAATGGAATATTGACTGACATTCTGATGTTTATTTGGGATTTTGATGCTGGAACCTGACAAAATGTAATGCTCTTTGTTACCGGTTTCTCAATTATCGACTCCATGTTGTTTTTATAACTTTTTATTTTTGTGTTTTTATGATTTGAAGCACTTTGAACTACATTGTTGCTGAAATGTTCTGTACAAATTAATTTTATTAATTGATATATGAGACTTGAATAGCAGGATCTGGATTTTAACACATTAAATTTGATTAATTAATTTCCTTGGTTTTAATGCATTAATAATTTTAAAGCATTGGTTGCTATTTCTGAGCCGGAACCTTTGCATTTCTATGTTTCTGGTACACCCGTAAATCTGTCGCACAGGGTCTGGTTTACCTGAATTAAGTGCATTAGCAGCTGCCCAGTTTCTCTTGATGTTGAGCAGAAAGCAGCTGTTAACATATTGGATCACTTAACATCAGGAAGGAGTTTCTACACATTAAACCAATTAAAAAGGTTACATTCTCTCCATCATTGTTTTCTCATGGATTTCATCCAGAGCCGGCCCAAGCAGCATGCGAACTAAGCAGCTGCTTAGGGTCCCAACTCCACCAGGGGGCCCACAGGAGCAATTTTACACACATTCTACACTTTCTGCTCCACATGTAGAAACAAAAGATATAAAACTGGAATTTTCTTGTAAATTCAGTGTTTGTCTGCAGCTGCTGCATTTAAATAGTCACATTAATTTTAACATGCCACACTTAAACACCACTCTGCATTTCAAAATGCCAATTAATTAGAGCATCTTTGCTAGTTTGCTGCTCCTGCAAGTTAAAATCAACAACCATAATAACACTGGTATGATATACCTGTAAAAAACACAATCTTAACCTGATGGATAGATTGGATTTACCTAAAGGAATAATAATTAGAATACCAGACATCTCTTTTTCCGCTTCATATATTTTTTTTTAATCATTAACATCCCTTCTGTTGTGGCAGCAAATTCAACCCCATCAGTCCTCCTGAGATTTACAGTGAAAAATCAAATCTTCATGGTTATATAGACAACCTGCACTGCCCCCATGTGGTTAAAAAGAGAACTACTACATGTTTACAATAGAATAGAAATATGCTTTATTGTTCCAAATGCAACAGCAGCAAAAGTGACAGGCAATCAAAGCATGTAAATTCAGACAAAGATAGGAATATTAAAATGTACAAAAACAGAATAAAAGTAACATACTGAACAGTAAGGGCAAAAATTCAACATAAATACTGTTTATCAAATAAAATAATGACTTCCAATCCGATGGAATATGCAACTTAGAAGGTTAATTTTAAAAAATGACCAAATCTGCATATTTGAGCATATTTGACAGACTATTTACAATAAATGACAGTAAAAACTGTGGAACAGCAGAGATATTCAGAAATCAGCATTAACGTTATTTAAAATATATAAAAGCCAGGAAGTGTGCATGTGGTGTTTGTTTTTATTTATTTAATTATGAACTGTTACAAATATATTGAAATACCAGTAGTCAATAAATTACTGAAGTAAGAGTAAACAAGCAACTGGTAAAAAGGTCCCCTGAGTTCTGAGTAAAGGACCTGACTGTGTGACTTAATATTTAAAAATAAAGTAATCAGACAGACATGAATGCAAATTTAGTTGCAAATTCTCGTATTAAAAATGAATACAAGTAACATACTTACAAAGTGGTAATTTTAAGCAGAAGAAGCACTTTTCCAAATCAGTCCATCCATCCATTTATCCACTGAATGTCAAGGTAAACATTTAACCTGTTAACAGCGCAGCTCTTCAAAATAAACACATTTCCGGCCGTGCTTTTATTGTGTTGGTCTCCTGAGCGGAAGTGGAGTGTAAGCGTTAGATAAGGAGCTCAGCATCGACTCCGCTGCTGCTGCTGCGCTTCTCTTCACTGTGTCTGTGCGGAGATGTTAGACCGTTCCCGGTGAAAAAGCACCGAAGCTCTGCCCCGTGGAAATGCCTCACCGCCGCAGGCTGTAACCGAGCGGGATTCGCGGACAGCCGAGCGGGGCAGAGAAGGCCAGGTCTCCGGGACAGGTTGGGAGGAAAACACCGGCAGGATGTGGCAAGTTTTAGCATGCGGGGCTGTAGTTTTCCCCGGTCTTTTCTTCGTCTTCAGGAAGATTCTGCCCGCTGTGTTCAAACACTGGACCGATGCCGACGTGGTTCTGGTCAGCGAGAGGTAATGTGACTCGGTTCGGTTCGGCTGTTTTCGGAACGTCTTGGCTGATTATCGGGGTTTAAGCTAGTAACGGTCGCTCTCATCCAGTTAGCTGGCTGCGCTGCTGCACTTTCTTCCCCCGGCAGAGGAAATGTTCCTGAATCGGGAATATTTCATCTTGCCGCGGGGTATTCCTGCTCCTGCCGCGGTTTAGTTGGCTTTTTACTCACTGGACGCATTATTACATAAATGTCACCGCGCATCCAAACTATGGGTCCCTGCAGGGAAAAAAGCAAAGTGTGAGAAACGTCTCGGTTCTGGGTTTACATGGGAATGTTGATGGGATTAGGTCACATGTAGACTGGGATTACTCTCCTACAGACTGGGATTACACTCCAGCATTTTAAGGAATAATAAATTGGGCTGGGAAATATATCTGTAAACTCATTTATCCCGTTTTATACTCAGTTTTCTTCCTTCCATTTCTCGGTTATCCTTCCTTCCATCTGGTCTTTTTTCCTTCCTTCCTCCTTTTCCTTTACTTCCTTTTTTCTGCCTTTTTTCCCTTACTTGTTTCCTTCCTTGCTCCGATTTGTTTTCTTGTTTTATAAATCCTTATTTTCCACCATTATTCCTTGTATCCTTTCATTCTTAGTCACCTACCTTTATTTAAGTCCCTTTTTCTGTCATCTTTCCTTTTTTAAATCCTTGTTTCTTCCTACTTTCCTTCCTTGTATCTACCTCTTTGTATTCTTTGTTTCCTACCTTCTTTCCTTGTTTATTAAACCGTTTCCTTCCTTGCTGCCTTCATCCTTTCCTTTCCTGTGTCCTCCCTCTCTCACACAGTTTTGTCAGGTCAGAGGTTAGACCTCGCTCCCCAATGATGTCACCAACAGGAAGTATGACTTCATACCCAACTGGGCCACTGTTCACCTCCAGACTGGAAACCAGCAGGATTTTCTAACTGCTGCTGAGTTTTCACTGTCTAACAATAATCCTCACCAACCAAAACAACGGCCACGCTGGAAATGTTTCCATCAGCAGTTCCAATGTGTTCAGTGTAAATATTAACTTTAGTCTTCATAATTCCTCCTTTTAGGTCATGCATAGCCTGATTCAGTCGATTACAAGAAGCTCAGAAAATATAAAGTAATGCAGGACGATGGCAGACAGATCGACCAATGGGGAGTAAAACTGGGCTGACATTAACGACCGATGTTTGTAGCCATCTTGATGCTGACAGAGAAGGGACGAGGTTGGTCATGTTGTGTTTGTTTGGTCATGTGATCAGGATGCACCAATAAATTGGTCGGCCGATATATCTGAACCGATTTCCTTAAATTTGGGAGATTGGAGATTTGTGGTCTGCCGACGTTGAGTGAGTGATTCCACTGAGTGGCTAATGGCTTTCCTCTTTCTTCATCTCCCAGAATGCCGTGCAGTTTTGGATCGGAGTTCAGTGAATATTCCAGACTATTTTATCAGATGAATTTCTATTGACATTGATCACTCGTCTATGGCGATAGATATTGTTATTGATTTGTTGTTCTGCTCTGGTGCAAACGAACAACTACATTAGGATCGTATCGTTTATCACAATAAATTTCTTAGAAGAATTTTGATTTATGGTTGTCATAAATTCCAATTAATGTTTAAAACCTCCTAAACTGTCCTATGATCAGATCGATAGTTTTTCTTTTTCTCCTCTGATTAATTGATTTATTGCTTATTGTGACAGGTTAGTTGTTTATTTCTGGGGCGTTAAATTCGTCTTAAGGAGTTCCCTAAACGTAAACGGTTCCCTCCTCGGTGATGGTTGCTGTTTGTAGTGAGCCGGGTCAGCGGGACGATCATTTCTGCTGTCAGTCCGGTTAATCCTGAACCCTGTTAGTGAGCAACGCTTCAGCTCATTTCCTAATGCTCAGCCAGCGGAGAGCTTGGCCAGAGCAGCGTTCACGCCCCAGGGGAAGACGCCCTGTTCATCCGCCACAGAAACAACGTCTTAGAGGAGGAATCCAGGAATCATTTCTGATGTTTCCTCAATGTAGTTTAGCTTCAGATTGTCAACAATGCTGATATAAGGCAAAAAATAACCTGAGAAAATACAAGCAGCACTTTTCAAGCAGCACAGCAGGTCTGATGTGGAAAAAAATGTGAAGAATTTACTGGTCCTTCAACATGAAGTACAATAGAAATATTCAGCAGCAAAGCGTCACACAGTCAAAGCAAATAGACTCGCAGAAAGATAAGAAAATAAGACACGTAAAAGCAGAGTACAGAGCAAAACACTGTACAGAAAGGTCAAAATTTAAAGATAAATAAAAACAATAAGTAGGTTAATTTAAAAATATGCATTAGTGGTGAGCATTTACTCATGACTTACCATTTATTATAATAGACTTTATTATAAGACTTTTGATTTGTTACTGTCACGATAAATTCCAATTAATAATGTTTAAAATCTTTCAAGTTTTGTAGTTTTTTATTTTCTCCAACGTTCATGGAGTGTATCTATATCAATAAGTTTGAAAATTAAATACGGTTACTGTGTGCAGGTTAGGGATACAAATCACTTTGTTTATTTTATTTAACAAGCTTCCAAAAGAAACGTTTTATAAATGGGAATGATTTCTAAGAGCAGGATTTGTGTTTGTGAAGCTTTAATACCTGTGACCTGCAGTCACAGTCATAGTTATCTGAAGAAGACGTAATGGATGAAACTTATCACCACTTTTATTGTTATCATAATTAGGACCGACATGATAAAATCCTTCCTGGACGATAAAGCGTCCCTGAAGTTATTGCAATAAATAGATTATTGTTTTGAGACCATTTTTCAGTATTGTTATGATAATGGCTTAATAATGCAAGAACACATTAACGATTAATAAACCTTAAATTCTAATGTAGATTTAACACTTAAACATCCAAAACAACAGAAACAACAAATAAAATGAATTCTGAAGTCTCTGTAAACAAGATTATCCTTCAAAAACAGAAGATACTAAAGACCAAAGTTTAATTTTAAAGCCTTTTATCATCCAGTTCTTAGTACAGAGAAAATAGAAAAACAATCATGCAGATGAAATCATTTGAGCTTGTTTTAATTTATCATGCGATTAATCAATTTATTGCCCAAAATGCCATTTAAAAATGTTTTTGAAAATGAATCCTCCAGCCCTGTAAGTGGCGCTAGACATGCGGTATGAAATATTTCTATGAAACCTCCACAGGAAGTTGGCGGAAAACGCAAGAGAAGAAGAGCAACAAAATGCGGCTGAAGTCCTGTTCCAGCTCTTTTATGGAGTTAATAAGTTTATGTGATATGTTTGGCTCCGTTTCGTTTGGCGTGTAAACACAAAGTGATGAGTTTGCCTGAGCGATGCAGAAGAAACTCCAACCAGAGTCACATTACCAGCATTATGCAACCTGACTACTACAGCCGGGCGGGAGGCACGGCGGCCGGCTCCGGTTACCGTCCCGACAGCCACGGTATCACCTTCTGTTAAAAGTGTCTTAATGGCTTCAACGTGACACCAACACAAAGCAGTGGAGGAGGGAAACTAGGGGAAAAATATAACTTCTTAAAAAAAAAAAAAAAACTAAAACAAAGTTTCAAAAAAATTAAATCTGAAAAAATGTATTGAAGAAAATAAAATCTGAAAAGATATCTGAAAAATAATTTCTGAAACAGAATAAAATCTTAAGAAAATACAACCTGAAAGAAAATTCCTTAAAAAAAAAGATGAAAAAATGATCAAGAATTTGAAAAAATAAAATCAGAAAAAATAATTTGGCAAATTAAAATTTGACAAAATAAAAACTGAAAATTATTTAAAAGGGGGAAAAAACATTTCAAAAAAAGCTAACTGCATAAATCTCATGATTGCCAACACATTCTGAATTATCCTCAAAACATTTTTGATTGAGGAGTTTTTCAAACTTTTATTTTCGAAATGCATTTTCCCCTTCAAATTCTCATTTTTGAAACATCCTTTACTTGCAAATGCTGACTCAGCAGATCATCTTCACTCTGGTATTTCTGGAGGAAGTTTGTGGTTTCGTGAATAACATCAATCTTTTTTTTTTTCCTTTGAAGAACTTGTCATAAAACAAACTGGTTCAGATCACAATTGACTGAATCGATGAACTGTTTAGAGTCGATCTCATTTACTCTCCTTCCATCGATCAAAAAGTGCTTCAACATAAACAAGATCATCAACATCATTTCCTGTTTTCTAACTGATTAACCGCTGCTCAGGCACTCAGTGATGTGGCAGCATCCATTTATCAGACAATGTGGTTCTAATGTAGAGAGAGACTTCCTGTTCCAGTCCTGGAGGATCAGAACCGGCTCCGGTACCGAGTGCCGGGCTCTGGTGGGCCGAGCAGCAGCAGCCTGTAGGAAGGAAACACTGAGGTAGCCCGGCCTAATGCAGCAGGAGCATAAAGCCGGGCATTTCTCCTTTTCCCTCCTCGCTGTGCTCACCCCACCGACCTCAGAGTTTCGTCAGCGGGGGGGTTACTGGCGGACACGATGAATGAACGGCAGACTGTGTGAAATCTGGGTCTTGTGACACGGCGTGCAGCCACACAGTCAGAGCTACAGCAGGACTGGAGGGGGAAATGTTTGGCCGTCTTCCCTTCCTCCAGTCTGTGGTTTCAACCAACAACCAGCAACTTTTAGGGTTTTCTTCTTTAAAATGTGCAAAACTGAGCTGAAAACCCGTCTTCATGGAAAACAACTTACTCTTTCACATTTGTTACAAACTTTGTGAACTTTTAGGAAGTTTTCCCTCCTGATAGACCGATAGACTTGGTATATTTGGGACCAAAACTTTATCAACTGCTCCATCTCCAGCTACTGTGGTTCTCTTTCTCTTTGCTCTGAGTCAAACCAATCAAACCTTTTGAGCAACCTCCTCACCTGTGGGGGCGCTGCACCAAGAACCACTGAAGGAAGCGACACAAAAACCTCTGAAGAAGACGCTGAGTGCAACTTCCTTCATGAAATGGAAACAGAAATGGATGTTTGGAGTTTGGTGCCTCTGGGAAGGCACAGACCAGTGCCAGTGTGAAAGTTTGTTACTTCAGAACAAATGTGTTTCCAGCTCCACTTGAGCTCTTTAACTCTTTTTCAGAAAAGCCAAAAACCACTTTAAGCAATAGTAAAGCCCACACTCTGACTTCCACTGCTGTGTGACATCTAAATTCCTCCACCAGGGGTGGGCACTCCTGGTCCTCGAGGGCCGGTGTCCTGCAACTCTTAGATGTCTCCCTGGTCCAACACACCTGAATCCAACAGCTGAATCTCCTCCTAAGTGCAGTCAAGTTCTCCAGAGTCCTGTTAACGACCTCATTATTTGACTCAGGTGTGTTGAAGTAGAGATGCATCTAAAAGTTGCAGGACACCGGCCCTCGAGGACCAGGAGTGCCCACCCCTGCTTCACACATTCAGGTCGCTTTTTAGGTTGTAAGCTGTCCAGCCTGACTGCGGTTGAATTTAATTAGTATCATGAACGACCAATGAAGACAAAACAAATTTTAGGAAAAAAAAAAAAAAATTAAGAACATAAAGACCTGCTATGTGAACGAAGCATCAGACTCTTCTCCAGTTAAACCAGTAAACAGGGCTGGACTATAAATGGATTTATCAATTAATTAAGTTTCTGGCTATTGAACATTTAGTCTTCGCATTTTTTTCTCCTCATGTTTCCGTAATTTAGCGACATCATCACGCCTGGGGTGGCCATCTTGTTTTAAAGCTTCAGTTTATTTGGACTTTGAAATTGGGTCAGGCAAGATTTTTTTTTCTTTCTTTTTTCATTACAAGAATGAGGTCGTAATGTTAGCAGAATGAGGCAGTAAAGTGGGCAGAACAAGGTCGTGTCGTTGGGGGAACGAGGTCGTATCGTTGGCGGAACGAGGTGTGTCGTTGGGGGAACGAGTTCGTATCGTTGGGGGAACGAGGTCGTGTCGTTTGGGGGAACGAGTTCGTTGGCGGAACGAGGTGTGTCGTTGGGGGAACGAGTTCGTATCGTTGGGGGAACGAGGTCGTTGGCGGAACGAGGTGTGTCGTTGGGGGAACGAGTTCGTATCGTTGGGGGAACGAGGTCGTTGGCGGAACGAGGTGTGTCGTTGGGGGAACGAGTTCGTATCGTTGGGGGAACGAGGTCGTTGGCGGAACGAGGTGTGTCGTTGGGGGAACGAGTTCGTATCGTTGGGGGAACGAGGTCGTTGGCGGAACGAGGTGTGTCGTTGGGGGAACGAGTTCGTAAAATTATACTCCAACACAAAATGTAATATAAAATTCTACAAGCTTTTTCTTATTAAAATAACTTTTTCTCAGAATATTAAGATGTTTTTCTAGTACATTTACCTTTATTCTGCTAATATTACGACTGTACCTGTAAAAAAAATGTAGCTGATATTCCATTGTACAAGACACAGAAGGGATGTTTGAAATAAAACCACTTGTACAATGTTTTCTGAAAGAAATATTTTGAAAGGAAAGTGAGAAAAAAAAGCTCTTATCTAAATGTGAGCTTTAATTTTAAGCTGTACCAGTAAAGCCAGTTCCCCTCATCAATGTGCGTTTGTTATGCACATCCATCAGAGGAAATCATTATTCAACAAAGTGTTGTGTAAACGGAGCTATTACAGCTCCAGAGCGGGGAGGGGGGATTAAATGAAATGTTTTCAGATTTTAAAGGAGCTTAGTGTCGGTGCTGCCAAGCTGGAGCGCCGCCAGCAGCAGAGCCGGTCCCAGCTGAAGCTCCCATTCACAGCCTGGTGATGTAACCAGAGGTCCTGCTCCGGCACCACCCGCCTTCATCCTGCTGCTCTGTCCCTTCATCGCTGACTTCCCAGAGGTCATAGAGCTGGTTAAAGACGCAACCTCTCCTGGGTCACCGCTCTGGGCAAAGAGGGAGGAAATGCTAATACAACTGTGCTATGCTATCCTAAATTATGTTATGCTAAGAGTGGCCTACATCTTGACCTCTGTCTACTTTATGAAGCTTTGGTTACAGCAGAGCAGCAGATCAGTCCCCATTATATTTAAAATCTGTGTGCTTGTTTCAGAATCATGCTAAAATCTGTAGAAAACTCCTAAATTTAACTGTGAAATTGAAATGTGCAGAAACCCTGATTTCTGAAGATTTCCCTGAGTTTTAATGTTTGTACCATAAACATATAAAAACTTGTGGCACCTGGAGCTCATCCGTCCTGCTGGACGCCAAAGGAGAACTTCCTGTTAGCTGATTCCTCCGTTATAAACTGACTGATTAATATTCTAATATTAAACGCTGGTCATTTATTGACAGTTGACCAGCTGCTTGTTCAGAGTCTATGAACTTTGACCCGGAAAACGTGAACCGTTAGAAATGTTCTGATGCACAGACGTTCCCCGGAGGCCATCTTGTCTGGAGCATTAATTATTATTAAAGTTATTATATATTTTTTCAGGTAATGATGATGATGGTGATGAACGGATGTCTTTCTTTGCAGACTGGTGTCCTCCATCCACGCTGTCATGGCAACAACAGCGGGGATCGTCGTCGTTTCCTCATGCAGCAACAACATCATTTATGACAGGTCAGATTTTATTCTTATAGTCCTTGTAGCTCAAATTTAATTTTCTTCCAGCATGTTTTAGTGGCCTTATGAAGACCCCTTATGATGGACAAGAACTTTGGACTTGGTGTTCCCTCGCCCGGACGCGGGTCACCGGGGCCCCACTCTGGAGCCAGGCCAGGAGGGGGGGCACGATGGCGAGCGTCTGGTGGCCGGGCTTTTACCCATGGAGCCCGGCCGGGCTCAGCCCGAAGAGGAAACATGGGCCCCCCCTCCCATGGGCCCACCACCCGTGGGAGGGGCCAAAGGGGTCGGGTGCAGTGTGGGATGGGTGGCAGCAGAGGGAGGGGACCCTGGCGGTCCGATCCTCGGTTGCAGAAACTGGCTCTTGGGACGTGGAATGTCACCTCTCTGGTGGGGAAGGAGCCGGAGCTAGTGCGTGAGGTCGAGAGGTTCCGGCTAGAAATAGTCGGTCTCACCTCGACGCACGGCTCTGGTTCTGGAACCAGTCTCCTTGAGAGGGGCTGGACATACTTCCACTCTGGAGTTGCCCAAGGTGAGAGGCGTCGGGCAGGAGTGGGCATACTTGTTGCTCCCCATCTCGGCGCCTGTACGTTGGGGTTTACCCCGGTGAACGAGAGGGTAGCATCCCTCCGCCTACGGGTGGGGGGACGGGTTCTGACTGTCGTTTGTGCTTACGGGCCGAACGACAGTTCAGATTACCCACCCTTTTTGGAGTCCTTAGAGGGGGTACTGGAGAGTGCTCCTCCTGGGGACTCCCTTGTTCTGCTGGGGGACTTCAACGCTCACGTGGGCAATGACAGTGAGACCTGGAGGGGCGTGGTTTGGAGGAACGGCCCGCCCGACCTGAACTCGAGCGGTGTTCTGTTGCTGGACTTCTGTGCTCGCCATGGATTGTCCATAACGAACACCATGTTCAAGCATAAGGGTGTCCATATGTGCACTTGGCACCAGGACACCCTAGGCCGCAGTTCGATGATCGACTTTGTCATCGTTTCATCGGATCTGCGGCCGTATGTCTTGGACACTCGGGTGAAGAGAGGTGCGGAGCTGTCCACTGACCACTACCTGGTGGTGAGTTGGCTCCGGTGGTGGGGGCGAAAGCCGGTCAGACCTGGCAGGCCCAAACGTGTTGTGAGGGTCTGCTGGGAACGTCTGGCGGAATCCCCTGTGAGACGGAGCTTTAACTCCCATCTCCGGCAAAACTTCGAACACGTCCCGGGGGAGGTGGGGGACATGGAGTCTGAGTGGACCGTGTTCCGTGCCTCCATTGTCAAGGCGGCCGATCGGAGCTGTGGCCGCAAGGTTGTCGGTGCCTGTCGCGGCGGCAACCCTCGAACCCGCTGGTGGACACCTTCGGTGAGGGATGCCGTCAGGCTGAAGAAGGAGTCCTATCGGGCCTTTTTGGCCTGTGGGACTCCGGAAGCAGCTGATGGGTACCGGCGGGCGAAGCGGCATGCGGCTCGGGCGGTTGCTGAGGCAAAAACTCGGGCGTGGGAGGAGTTTGGAGAGGCCATGGAGAAAGACTTCCGTACGGCTTCGAGGCGATTCTGGTCCACCATCCGGCGTCTCAGGGGGGGGAAGCGGTGCAGCACCAACACTGTTTATAGTGGGGATGGTGTACTGCTGACCTCTACTCGGGACGTTGTGGGCCGGTGGGCAGAGTACTTCGAAGACCTCCTCAATCCCACCAACATGCCTTCCACTGAGGAAGCGGAGCCTGGGGACTCTGGGTTGGGCTCTCCAATCTCTGGGGACGAGGTCACCGAGGTGGTTAAAAAGCTCCTCGGTGGCAGGGCCCCGGGGGTGGATGAGATCCACCCGGAGTTCCTTAAGGCTCTGGATGTTGTGGGGTTGTGTTGGTTGACGCGACTCTGCAATGTCGCATGGACATCGGGGGCAGTTCCCCTGGATTGGCAGACTGGGGTGGTGGTCCCCCTGTTCAAAAAGGGGGACCGGAGGGTGTGCTCCAATTATAGAGGGGTCACACTCTTAAGCCTCCCTGGCAAGGTCTATTCAGGGGTCCTGGAGAGGAGGGTCCGTCGGATAGTCGAACCTCGGATCCAGGAAGAGCAGTGTGGTTTTCGTCCTGGTCGTGGAACACTGGACCAGCTCTACACCCTCGGCAGGGTCCTGGAGGGTGCATGGGAGTTCGCCCAACCAGTCTACATGTGTTTTGTGGACTTGGAGAAGGCGTTCGACCGTGTCCCTCGGGGAGCCCTGTGGGGGGTTCTCCGGGAGTATGGGGTACCGGGCCCTTTGATACGGGCTGTCAGGTCCCTGTATGACCGGTGTCAGAGTCTGGTCCGCATTGCCGGCAGTAAGTCGGGCTCGTTTCCGGTGAGAGTTGGACTCCGCCAGGGCTGCCCTTTGTCACCGATTCTGTTCATCACTTTCATGGACAGAATTTCTAGGCGCAGCCAAGGTGTTGAGGGGGTCCGATTTGGTGGCCTTAGGATCTCATCTCTGCTTTTCGCAGACGATGTGGTCCTTTTGGCTTCATCAGATCGTGATCTGCAGCTCTCGCTGGAGCGGTTCGCAGCCGAGTGTGAAGCGGCCGGGATGGGGATCAGTGCCTCCAAATCCGAGGCCATGGTCTTGAGCCGGAAAAGGGTAGAGTGCCTTCTCCGGGTCAGGGGGGGTGTCCTGCCCCAAGTGGAGGAGTTTAAGTATCTCGGGATCTTGTTCACGAATGGGGGAAGAAGGGAGCGGGAGATCGACAGGCGGATTGGCGCAGCGTCTGCTGTCAAGCGGGCCCTGTACCGGTCCGTCGTGGTGAAGAGAGAGCTGAGCCAAAAAGCGAAGCTCTCGATTTACCGGTCCATCTACGTTCCCACCCTCATCTATGGTCATGAGCTTTGGGTCATGACCGAAAGAACGAGATCGCGGATACAAGCGGCCGAAATGGGTTTTCTCCGTAGGGTGGCTGGGCTCTCCCTTAGAGATAGGGTGAGAAGCTCAGTCATCCGGGAGGGACTCAGAGTAGAGCCGCTGCTCCTTCACATCGAGAGGAGCCAGTTGAGGTGGCTCGGGCATCTGGTCAGGATGCCTCCTGGACGCCTCCCTGGTGAGGTGTTCCGGGCACGTCCCACCGGGAGGAGGCCCCGGGGAAGACCCAGGACACGCTGGAGGGACTATGTCTCTCGGCTGGCCTGGGAACGCCTCGGGATTCCCCCGGAGGAGCTAGAAGAAGTGGCTGGGGAGAGGGAAGTCTGGGCCTCCCTTCTGAAGCTGCTACCCCCGCGACCCGACCTCGGATAAGCGGAAGAAGATGGATGGATGGATGGATGGATGTTTTAGTGGGGATGTTTGGAGACATTACAAGCAATAAATATCTTACATTCAGTACTTGGCTTTACTTTGGATAAATAGATGCTAACAGCTAGTCTGAGGGAAACTGTTTTTAAAAACATTTAATCTGCACATAAATGAGTATTCACATAATAGTAACAGTTAGCTTTTATTTTTTATCAGAACAATGGCTGTTTTAATTTTAATAGATACACTTGAGTCTTTCTTTGTTTATTTCCTTTTGTTTCTTTCTGTCTTTGTTTAGTTCCATCATTCATTCTTTGTTTCTTTCTTACTGTCTTGTTTTTGTCATTTCTCTCGCTTTCTCAAGAAAGAACATATTGATGATTGAACATATTTAGATTTTATTAAAAAAGATGAAAATTATTGACACCCTTCCTACTAATCAGTGGATAATCACCAATCAAAGCCTTGTATTAAGCGTCTCTAAAGTCCGGTTTGGTTTGGGACAAGCGTTTTTGTTTTTATATAAACCACACAGATAAATATCCATTCATGGTGAGATATTATTGTGATAACAATAAAATGTTGATGGAAAAAACCATTTATTACACATTCTTAGGTTTAACTGAAAATTCTGTGCCATGTAGTTGCATAAAAAAGAAGTAATACTTTTTTTTTTTTTTTAATCATAATTTATATTGTTTTCACAATAGTGCTACAGAATATCATGATGAAATTCCCAGTCCATATTTCACGCCCTTAGTAGCAACCAAGAGAAATAATTTGGTACAAACGAGAGTCTTCATGGACCTGCTATTGGCTGAGGTGTGTGTTAGCGTAGCGCTGGGCTCTCTGTGGTTCAGGAAAGTGTGATACTAGGCTAAAGTTTAATCCCACTGAGTCAGCAGCCGGACCAAGCAGTCCCAGTTTCAGCCTGCTAATCCCCCCCCCTCCCCATATTAAATCCTCAGCGCTGCTCAGTTCAGTGATGCTCGTTGAGCCTGGAGCTTATCAGATCCATGCTCCACACAAACGGCCCAGAGTCGGGACCTGTCCTTTGGTTGGGACGCTTCGCCTCGTCTGGTGGATGTAATGAAACGGGCCTCATTAAATCTGACTTGGTTTATTTACCTGAACCCGTTTTCCTGATCTGTGGAACATCAACAGCATCTGTACCGGAACGCAGCCTGTGGTTTATATAAGACGTCTTAACGGGATCCAGGGTTCCTTCACAGAGTGGGAACATCTGGGTTCACTTCAGTGTTTCCTGCTTTGGAGAAGCAGAATATAAGAAGTCAGGGGGAAATATTAGTATTTCCAGGCTTTATTGTCTATTCAGTTCACTAAATGCTGTCCTTCCATCTTTCCTACCTTGAACTATTGTTAGACTTATAGGAGCCCTGCCCTGCTGTCT
Source organism: Xiphophorus maculatus (assembly GCF_002775205.1). Lineage (NCBI taxonomy): Eukaryota > Metazoa > Chordata > Actinopteri > Cyprinodontiformes > Poeciliidae > Xiphophorus > Xiphophorus maculatus. The sequence continues at coordinate 12,932,866 of NC_036453.1, read as the reverse complement.
GGATGGCACCCTTAAGGCACAATTAGCAACAGAGGTTTTTCCAGCTCATGCAGTCTGTTTTCCATTCTGATCTCTTTGGCCGGTTTCTGCTTTTAATCTTCTTCCTCTAAGTTTCAGAGCTAAAGAACTAAGTGAAAGGTCAAAGGTTGTCATTTTTATTCAGTTCTGTTTTCTTAATGAACCACTACGTTACTCTGAACATGAACCTACCTGCTGATTCTGCTGGTTTTCTATTATACGTCTAATTTCTCCTCAGGCACTGGCTGGCCACCTATTTCGTCATTTGGTACGGCGTCCCCTATATGACGTACGACATCTTCGCCATGTACCTCAGCCACTACTACCGCTACCACGTCAAGGGCCATGAGGACTACAAGCAGCACTCGCTGAAGACCATCAACTCCTTCGTCCGGAGAGAGTTTCTGCTGGTGCTGCACCACATCGCGCTGCTCACCATCCTGCTGCCTATCACACTGGTACGGAGGGGTGGAGAGGGGTCCTGAGACAGCAGTGATGAGGCCAGTAGTTCAGGCCAACAATTAAAAAAGCTGGATGCAGGCAGGCAGGCAGGCAGGCAGCAGCAGCTCGGCTGGTGATAAATCTGCAGCTTGACGCATCAGGATTAGATGTTGCTGACACACCAGGAAGCACCTAGAGAGGAGAAAACGTCCAAACAGGCCCAGAAAGTCAGAAAACACCACAAACACATGAATTTAAACTCATAAAAGTCAAAGTTTCCAACATGAGTTTGTACATTTTGGTGATTCACACATTAATAGAACAAAAGTATGTTTTCAGCAGAATCTCTCTCTCTCTCTCTCTCTCTCTCTATATATATATATATATATATATATATATATATATATTTTTTTTTTTTTTTTTTACATACTACAGTTCCACCCGGAACCTTTGTATTCATGCGTTTCTGGTACATCCATAAATCTGACACACAAGCTGCATGATCCGCTGACAGCAGTGATGGATGAAAATCTCATTTTTTAAAATTATATAGTTTTTGATTAAATTGGGATTAATTAGACTCTGAAATTAACTCAATTAACATTTTAATGTACTCCCAACACTAATTACATGCAAATCTACATAAACTTAGCATTATTATTGTAATCCAACAAATAAGTTAGCTGCTAGCTCTTCTGCGTAGCGCCAACAACTAAAAATACTAACTTATAACTAGATGTGTGCGGTTAACAACGGTCGCCAACTTAGCAACTTCATCATTATATTTATCAACTTTTCAGACAATAAAATTTGAATCGGCAGGTCAGTCTTTTTGAAACATCAATGATTGGTCGACGCTTAGCACCAGCCAAGCAGGATAAAGGGAGATCATAGTTGATTGTTTTCTATTATTGTGAAAAGCCGTCTACGAAGGTTCTCCTGATGTTTCCATGTAGGAGAGAGAAAGTTATCCAATGAATGTGATCAGATGGTTAGAAAACCTGATCAACAGTCCTGAGGTTGATGATTACTTCTGATGAGTAAAAGTCATGTGATTTTTCCTGCCAGTAACCCATTAATGCAGGAGCTCTGATGCGTTGCAGTGGTTTCAAATCAATCCACGCATAAAGCTGCATTACCTCCTAATGATTGCTTAAGTGGCAGCAGAAAATAGACCCAAAACTCAATGTCATGGATTAGCTAGGAGGTACCGTGGGTCTGGCCGGCCCGGGTGAAAATAAGGCGGACGCGGCCTGGAACAAGGAGGCGACTAAAAATAGCAGAAGCATCACTTTGAATGCAGACTTTAGATCTGATGGCAGAACTCATCCCTGCTTTTATTACTGCTCATCTGTTTCTGTTCTGAGATACTCAGCTGAGATGAAAATGAAATTAACTGAGTCAGTTTGGTTTTTAGACTGTCTAGTGCGCTTTGATCCAACTCCAGTCCATTTGTCTAAAAAGTCTGGGTTCGTTTGGGGAGATGTGAATGTGTAGTTGAACTGCAGATAAAAAAGAACTTCAAACTTTGCTCTGGGTTCAGTTGAAGTGAACTCTAGTTTGGTTTGAATGTACATGAGAATGTCAAGCGGGCCGGAGACCGCTCCAAAAGCGGGAAGTGGATTACAGCGCAGGGCATTCTGGGTAACTGCAACTAAAACAAACGTACTAGCCTAGCGCTAGCATGGGAAATGGCTCGTGGTTTTTAGCTAAAGACTAAAGAGAAATCCTCCAACCACTAACATCGCGATAAACAATAAATCAATTAATCGTACGATAAATTAAAACTATCGACGTCATTTTAATTATCGGCATTATTGTCTCTTCCGGTCTTTTTCTCTTTCTGTTGATGACACTGAATGAAAAAGGCTCAACTCCGGTGCTCTCCACTGACCCTCCCTTACTCATTTCCTTAGTGTAAAGCCCAGCGCACACTACACGATCTTAGAGCTGTTGGCCCATTTTCAAAACTTGACAGACCACACATTAGCCGACAGAAATCCTAGGTATAACGGTTCGATCGGTTCGTTCCTGCTGTGTGGTGTCCAACAATGGGCACAAATAATGGCTACAAGTCCAGTGAACTAATTTTAAAACCAGGCATTAATCAATGCTTTACTACAATCTACCTGCAATGCATGTGGCTAGTGTCAGCGTAAAGTCCTGACTGAATGAAAATCATTAGAACCTATTTACGTCACGTTAACGAAGAACAGCTGAAAAGTTACCAGGTTTATCAACTGCGGTAGCAATTTCGCTCCAACTCCTCCCCTTGTCATTTCTATATTCTTTGCATGTTGAATAAACATTAATATTGTTTCCACATATCATCTCCAATGTCCGCTGGACTTCGGGTTGCTCCGTTTCAGCTGTTTGGGATTCCCTTCTGTAATTTACCATCAGAAAACACTGAGGAGAATCCGCGCTTTCTGATTGGCTGCCTGTCACATTCAACAGGCTGCGTTAACTCTGTCAGTCGGGGAAAACCCCTGATTTGGATCGGAGCGGCAACGACGATCTACCGTAACACACCACACACTACAGGATGATCGGTTATGAAATTGCAAGCTTGTTGTAAGGGGAAAAATCAGGACAAAAAAATCATGTAGTGTGAACTATTGCATCAGGTAGTCGATGTGTCCATCTTCTCTATTTAAATCTAATTATTACTGAAGGGCAACATAATATACAGACTTCATAATCTGCACTCTTTTGGTTGAATGAAGTATTTATTTCCACTTTGGAAATAAATTTATGTTTAGTTTTTATTCACGTCCATTTTTTGTTAATGGAGACTGGGAATCCATTTTATTTTTGTTTTTGGTTGTTTTGTTTATTTTGTTGATCAGTTCCAGTGTTAAATATTCTTTTGAAAATAAAGTTTATCTATCTTTGGCAGGAAATCGCATGCATTATTACGTCATTTCCATTAAATCAGTGTAAAAAGGTCTTCAAACAATATTATTGTTTATCGCAATAATTTTTGAGACAATTAATCGCTCAGCGAAATTTGTGACAGGCCTACTGACGACTCCATTTTAGTTTCCATTTTGTGAAGAAGGAAGTTGCGCTCAGTGTCTTCTTCAGAGGTTCTTGGTGCAGCGCCCCACAAGGGAGGAGGGGAACAGGTTGCTCAAAGGGTTTGGTTGGTTTGACTCGGAGTAGAGAGAAAGAACCACAGCAGCTGGAGATGAACAGATGCTGCCGTTAAGTTTCACTTTCTGCTCTTCAACAGACATTTCTCCTCTCCAGTCAACTGTATAACCAGACTGTCCTGCAGGTTGAACATTTGCTTGAATAAATGACCCGATATTATTCTGATCACGTCTCTTTCCGTTAATGATTCAGTAATTGAATCATGTAACCGTGACTGTTGGACCTGTTGGTTTTCTGTTTAGCCACTACACCTCGCAGTGAATTATTCATCATGCAGGAAGATCATTTCTACTAAAACCAGCGGCTAATCTGGGCACTTGTCGCTTATAAAATCCATCTTTATGGATTTTATGAGGTAATTTAAGAGATCGATCAGAACTGCTTTCATGTTTACCCTGACGGCCGGGCAGGTCGGTGGTCCAGGTGGAAACCAGGCCTTTGTTAGCAGTCGGTGCTCTCGGATCACATTACCCTACATTATTCAGCTCCAGCTGCAGTTGGCCTCTCCGTTTGAAACGCTCCTCCCCGTTCTTTGTTTCTACTCCTGTTTCCTCACTCATCAGCTTCATGCCAGTTTGGCCACAAAGTCCCACTCTGAGGCGAGGGGAACGTGCTGGGATGAATGGAAACCTCCCAGTATGGAGAACACTGAGCACACGTCCCGGAACTGAATACTGGAAAACATTTCAGAGGAACTGGAGCAATCAGACGATCATTTATATGCTTAAATTCATTTAGTTTAACTTGTTTATTTTGCAAATAATAAACAACCAAAAAAATGACGGCCTGTATGAATTATAGTTGCTTATTTTACATAATGTAAAATAAAATACTCAGAAAAGACAGAAGAACTAAATTTATCATCTTTATTAGAACAATAAAAAAATTTTTATTGAAGATTTTAAGAGGAAGCTGGTCCAAACCACCCTGGTCATGTGAAAAAGTCATCACAACCTCATTGAATAATAAATCAACGCTAATTAACAACAGTTTTTGAAAAATTAAGTTCAGTTTCCATCAGGATGTTCAGTCTTGACTGTCAGACCAGAAGAAATCTCTTCATTAGAACCAGACTGGCAACATGAAGTAGGCTGAAAGGTTGCAAGAAGCGGGGAGGCCTGCTTCCAGTTTGGAGAGAACCTTTCTCCTGGTTCCAGGTGTTTTTTCAGCAGCTGACGCCTCTGCAGTTGGTTTCCTGATCCTCATCGGCTCTCAGGTTGATGCTGAATCTCATTTGTGTGGCAGAAAATTTGAATGATTCCCTGAGCAGATGGAGCGTCTGATGGGAACCACAGATAAATCCATTGTTACCAGTGGCTGTAGGCAAATCACAGGCGCTTATGTCTCAGGTGGAAAAGTATTTACACCCTAAACTGTTTCTGTTTTGCTTTTCTCCATCACATTTTAGCTTCTTCTGAACAAACAGAAAAGTTGTTTATAGATTATGATTTTCATTTATTAAGAATTTAAAGCTCTAAAGCAACCTGGTGCTAATAGGAAAGTTAGCACACGCTATGCTGGTCTTCAGTAGAAATGGAGTGGTTAAGGTCACATCAACATATCGTAATTAAATTAAAGGATTTAAGTCTGCACTTTAACCAGGCCACTCTAGGGATGTTTTCACCAGTAGATTTGGTTCAAATTTAGACCAAAAATTATTTAATTCTGTAAAGAACAAGTCACACTGGAACTGGAATACATTTTAAATATCCAAAATAAAGCACAAAAACCATAAAAAGAATGGAAATACACTGTGTTCCAAATTATTATGCAAATTGGATTTAAGTGTCATAAAGATTGAATTTTTTGTTGTGCTATTACATTTATAAATGGTATTGTGTGTCAGGGCTCTTTGAATCACTAATTTCAGAGAGCTGGTTGATTAGTTTGTTTAATGAGCTCAATTAAAGGAAATCTACTTCAGAAGGATGTTCCACATTATTAAGCAGGCCACAGGTTTCAAGCAATATGGAAAAGAGAAAGAATCTCTCTGCTGACGAAAATCATCAGATAGTGTAGAGCCATATGACAAGGTATGAAAACATTAGATATTTAAAGAAAACTGAAGTGTTACCGTACTGTAAAGAGATTTGTGGCTGATTCAGAACAAAGATGTGTTTGTACAGATAAAGACTTAATGAGGAAGGTTTCTGTTAGACAAATTCATGAGATTAAGAGAGCAGCTGTTAAAATGCCCTAACAAAGCAGCAAACAGTTATTTGAAGCTGCTGGAGCCTCTGGAGCCTCAAGGTGGAGGATCCTCCAGAGGCTTGTGGTGCATCAACCTACTATTGGGCCCCTAACCAGAGCTCACAAGCAGAAACGGTCTCAGCGGGCCCAGCCGTACATGAAGATTAATTTTCAAACAGACTTGTTCACTGATGACTGCTGTGCAACCCTGGATGGTCCAGATGGACGCAGTAGTGGATTGGTGGTAGATGGCCACCACATCCCAGCATGGCTGCGACGTCAGCAAGGAGGTGGTGGAGTCATGCTTTGGGCTAAAATCATGGGGAGAGAATAATTGGTCGGCCCCTTCAGAGTCCATGAAGGTGTGAAAATGATCTCAGCAAAGTATATGGACTTTCTGACTTCACCACTTTCCTTCATGGATCAAAAAGAAGAGCCGAACCTTCAGTAGCAAACTCATCTTCATGCATGACAATGAATGCTGCAAGGAATATCACTGTGTCATTGGCTGCTATGGGCATAAAAGGGGAGAAACTCATGGTGTGGTCACCATCCTCCTCTGACCTCTGACCTCAACCCTATTGAGAACCTTTGGAGTTTCCTCAAGCAGAAGATCTGAGTTCATATCAAACCAGCAGCTCTGGGAAGGTTTTCTGACATCCTGCAAAGAAATTCAAGCAGAAACTTTCCACAAACTCACAAGTTCAATGGATGCAAGAATTGTGCTGTGATCTCAAAGAAGGTCCTATGTTAACATGGAACTTGGTCTGTTAAGATGTTTTTGATTGAAATAGCTTTTGATTTTAGTACATGTAACCACTTAATGCTGCACATTCAAAGAATGACTGTTTGCAGTTCTTCATAATCCATAAAATGTTTAGAAAATCTGCTGTGCATAATAATTTGGAACAGTTCATTTTGAGTTTTTTATTTTTGAAAAAAATACTGTTCTCATGGGGAGCTTTGTTCAGTAAAATTTGATTTATACTGTAATAGTTCATGTCTTGAAAATTATACTGACCATCATTTGCACTGACCATTTAAGAAAATCTGAGAAAATATGACTTGCATAATAATTTGGAGCACAGTGTAAAAACCAAAACCAAATATAACATCACTAAAACCATAAATAAAATGGATTATGATTTAAAAAATATCAATCATTAGAATTAAAATGGTCATGTTCATCTTAATGTACTATGCAATTAATTGATTAATTTAATTTATAGCGACAGGTTTAGATAGGCCTCTGTGTTCTTTTGGGTCAGCAGAGGTTCCGGCCTTCAAACTCTTCCATTTTTGTCTCTTTCTTATTGAATCATGACCTTTGACCTAAACTAGGTCAGTGAGGCTTGCAGGACATCAGATTTTATTCTGGATGCGTTGTCGATGAGATAAGAGAGATTCTGCTGGCTTGGTGTGTGGATCCTGGTTCTACTGAGGTTCTCTGGACTTCCAGAACCTTCCACTTGGTTCTGTAATCTGATGGACGTTACAGATTTTGCTTCTGTTGTTGAATTCCTTTGGTTTGGGACCAGATGTGTTGCTTTTCTGGATCTCTAGGCCTACTTCCTGCTGCCAAACAGGTTCTGATCCAGTGATTCCTTCATGTGCCTGCTGGAATTAAACCCAAACATTGAGGTTTAGTCCAATTATATAAGCGATAAATACTTTCCCATACTGGGCCAGGTTGATTTGAGATACTTTTTTTTTCTTTTATTTAAATGATGTAAAAGCAGATGTATTGTATATTCAGTTACTGTGATATATTTCTCAGTTCTGCCTCACCAGTCGCCAGGCGGATCGGTAGGCGCCTCTGGTGGTTGGGCCTCTGGTGACAGATGGTGAAGCCTGGCCTGCAGGCTCATGGTTTATTGATCCAGCCCAGCTGCAGACGGGCTTGTCTTTTGTTTTCAGGCTCTTTATCCACCTGGTCTGACTCACCTGTTCTGGGGGCGGCGTCAGTCACCGCTGCTCAATATTTGAAAGCTTCATTCATTACTTATAACCGGGACGCCACGCCGTCCCACCCGCCTGCAGCTGGCTCCGCTGCGGATGTGTTGTTGTTTTAGTGAAATTCAAAACAAATGGAACATTGAATAAAACCTGATTATTATTATTATTATGCCTTTTCTTGGGCAGTAGTATAGACGTCACTGTGTGTCATTAGAGCGTAAATTTTATTGATCTGAGTATGTATTATACTATTATCATTATATAGCCAGGAAATGGTCTCAAAACAACAGTATTACTGTTTATTCCAATAGCGGAACAACTTATCGTCCAGCAAAATTTGTTATTGTGACCGGCCTTGTTGCCACACCGATTATACCCCCACAAACACAAATACTGCTCTTGAAAATAATCCCAGTATTTATAAAACACTTACAGAAAACCAGTCTCACAAAGAAGTGTGATTTATATTACTAAACCTTCACACAGTAACTGTATTTAATCATACGGTTACATTTATTGATGCTTTTATTAAATTAACGGTGGTGAAAAATACTAAAACTAACAATTGAAGCTATATAGACAGGTTTGGGGCGTTTTAAACATCATTAACTGGAATTTATTGTAACAACGATGAATCAAAATTCTTAAGAGTTTACTACGATAAATGATAAATGATATAAAACAGCCATGCACAAGTACCTGAGACTCGGTCTAAAAACACAATCAAACAAAATCAAACAGATTAATTCACAATACAAGGCAATAAAAGTGAAAACGTTCAAAGGGGGTGTGACACTTTTTTTTTTTACATTCATATTTTTAATATTTTTATTGACAGCAAAGTGGAACTGAGGTTTAATTCTTTGTGCAGAAACCTGGTGAATAAAGCTGATTCTGATTGTGGGTGCAGTATTTATATCCTGATTGGTTGGAAAAAAATTGGTCTGTGACTGCGGTTCATCAGAGTTGATCACATGCCAGAACAAACATTTAGCAACGTCTTGGGAGGTTTGAACCTCACAACTCAAGTCATCGTTTGTTCATATTGTAATGCGCTCGGATCGGTCTCACTGCACGCTTCGGTTGGTGGAACAAAAATAACGCTATAATGCCTTTACCTTCAGTTTATTAGCAAAACTGAGAACGTGAGATGTTTAAACACCCACAGCCCTCATGGTTGTGACCCCCATCCTACAGATAACGAGTTGGCTACCATTGAGGCCATTTTAAGGTTCTGGTTTCTAGAATATTAAAAACTGCAAAAATTAGTTTTAAAAAATTTCCCGTTTTAGAATAAAAACCCGAGAGAACCCTAGTTTTAGTTCTGTTTCAGCTGCAGCGTTTATTTGCCTGTAGGAGGAAAACTAAGGAGCAACAAGTCGGGACTTGATGTTCTGACTGCAGAGGGATTTATCTCTGAACGTCGGCCCGATTGAACCGGTTCAGCTGCTACTAACAGGACTAACGCCACCGCAGGTTGGGTTTATTGGTTAAAGCTACAAACTGTGGTTCCTACAAGAACTGTTTAAATTTCTCAACACAGCAAAAACACAGAATGTCACTTCCAATGACATCTTCAGCATCAGAAGTCTTCATTCCACTTCTGTGTCTCCTCAAACAAAGTCATAGTGGACCTGGAGCGTAGCCTGGGTTCATTGTTCTGTAAGAAGGTCCAAAGATCCTCAAGCCATAACTCCCTCACCAACAACAGGACATTTTCTCCTGGTATTAAATCATCAGGTTCCGCAAACGATGCCTCTGCGCCTCCACCATGTTTCATTCTTCCCCCAGACAGTCCACTGATCTATAAACCCAACGGTTCCACTGTTGATCCACAGAACAGATCAGCTGAGTAAGATGAACCTGGCCTTCCTTTGGTCTTACTCACCACCGGCCTCAAACTCAAACTATTCCCTCGCTCCCTCTGAGCGGTACAGCTCAGGCCGGTGCGGTTCAGTGTCTCCCAGTCTCTCTGCTGGTCCACATGCTGGTGCTTCAGCCAATCCGTCTACTGGTTTGTTCTTCAACAATTTACCGGTTTGCAATTTTTTTTCTTGCAACTCTGATGGTCTGGATGGAAACTCCCCTTCGTTCCTCAGAACAACGGTCCGTCTACCGGTCCGTGTTTCTCTGTGTTTGGTGTTTGTTTTTTTGTGTCATTCTCTAACGGTTACAACGCCACCGATTGGCCTGGCAAACCCACCACATCGCGCTTCATCCTGTTTTGTAAACGCAAATTTTTTTTCTTAATCGTTAACAAAAATGTATCTTGTTTGTCGGACTGCTGTGGTATCATGATTAAATCCAGGATTTATTTTTCAATTTGAACAAATCCTTTTCAGATTAGTTGACTATAACTCTTAAAACTGTTCTCCAGTAATTTAATTTAAACACGTAAGCTTTCTGTCCCAGTAGCACGATGTTTGTATCTGACTGAAATGAAGTGAATGTTTGTTGTTTTTCTACTTATTTCCACAAGGAACTAAAAACTAAACCCAGATGGCAGCATTTCACTAAAATCTCAGCTAAAGAAATCTGAAGTAGCTTTAACTGTTCCTCCATGAAAAATAAAGATCAGATGGTGATTATTGGTAAAGTTTGGTAGGAAACGGTTTTATTGTCTCTGTTTGTCTCAGTTCTTCAGGAAGGACCAGGGGGATTTCTTCATCGGCTGCTTGTTCCTGACGGAGCTCAGCACGCCCTTCGTCTCCCTGGGGAAGATCCTCATCCAGGTGAGACGCACCCTAATGCTAATGCTAGCGCTAACTCCTGTTTTCTGTGAGTACAGCCAGCTACTGGTGGAATTGTAAAAAGGTTCAGAGGTGGTTTAGTATTTATTTAAAAAGGTTTGTTTTCTTCAGGTGAACAGAACTGATTTGGGACTTTTTTTATCGGTCAATACATGAGTTATTGGTTATGTTTGTTTATTAATCTGAGTGTAAAGGTAAAAAGGGCTAATCTGGGATTTTAAAATGTATAATAATAATGTTGGAGCAGGTGGAAACTTAAAGAGAGTTTAAACTGATTGATGCTTCAGATATTTTCCAGACTCAAAATGAAAATTAGGCCTAAATATTAACAGATTGTCAAACATTTGATGCGTTTTATTTTGGAGCTGCTGACTTCCTGGTTTGCCCCACTGACAGGAAGTGATGCAAGCTCTCCAGCTCTGGTCTTCTGCTGAGGCGGGCCGATCGTTTCCCCTCAGGGCCTGATGAGGAGCTGTGATTATTGCTGAGGGACGAATTATTCACCTCTGAATATGATTTATTTCAGCTGCTGAAACTGAACCAGAAAAACAAACATAACGAGTTTTATTTTTAATCAGAACCATGCAGCAGCGGTCCAGTCAAAGGTTCTGTCTGTTCAGAGCAACAACAGACCAACGAAAGCTTCAGCCTTCCTAGGAATCTGAACATTTATGCAGAACTTTAACTGAAAACTCGATTATATTGATTATTTTGACATTAAATAAAATTTCTCTCCATATATTTGAAGAGGAGTTTGGCCTGGAAAGGTGTATGTAAACTTCTGGTTCCCGCTATATTTCAGCAGCACAAGAAATATCTGAACTCGGTCCAGTGAGAGGTTCTGATCTCTGTAAGCCCAGTGAATCCTTCAGATCTCTGCTGACTTCTAGTGTCGGCAGGAGGAACTGCGGTGCTGCTGCTCCAGTCGGATCAGAACCATCAGAACCAAGCAGACGTGTTTACCGGGTCGTTTGATTCTGGTCAGTTGACTTCCTGTTGTGTCTGGAACCATAGGAAGTTCCCTCCTTTCGTCAGAACCATGAAGCTCATTGGGTTCCTGCAGGTCTGGAGGTTTAACTAGAAGAAACATGAAAAAATTCAGAGACTTAAACCCGATCCAACCTTCCTCCAAGACGTTTTTCCTTCTGCTAAACTTTCTATTAGTACGCTGAGATACACAGGGATCTGTCTTTCTTCGGGGTTTTTTATTGTTTTTTTTGTCTTGATTTCTTTTTCTTAATTTTTTTTCTTAATATTATTTCTCTTGATTTTCTCATTCTTGATTTCTGTTTTGATTTCTTTCTTGATTTTATTAATTTTGTTTTCTGAATTTCCTTTTTCTTTGATTTATTTCTCTTGTTTAATTTCTCTTTTCTTCTGTTTTGATTTTTACTTTGATTTTCAGTTTGTTCTTTCTCTTTATTTCTATTTTTCCCTCCTTTCTCCTTTTTCTGTCTTTCCTGATCAGAATCTGTTTCTTTAAATCTGGACATCAGAGGCTGAAATGAATATTTCTCATAAACGATGAAAACTCGATGATTCATCTTTAATTTGGACCTCGGGGTTTGATGATGTCAGCTGAGTTTCCATTAAAAGCATCGTTACATCCAACGATCCCGACCCGACCTGGCCCGGTTCTGACTAATAGAACCTCTGGCCAGGTCGGCTCATTAAAACACACCGACGTTCCCCACATGTTGGCGCTCATTATCCAGATTTCCTCGTGCAGCTCTGATGGATGGAAACTCTCACAACAACAGAGCAACCAAAACCGACCCGACCCGGGTCATCAGGATGATAAGAAAGCTTCATCAGAACGAAGCTTCTGTTAACGAGTGGAGGGTTCTGATGCAATGAGTCCAACATTAATTAAAGCAAAATTAATCTGAATGTATCTAAAAGTTTCTGTTTTCTAATAAATTACATTAACAGTGAAACTCCTCTGTACCTCTTTCTACCACATTTTATCCTTCCACTAAACTTTCTATTAGTAAGCTTGTATAGACTGGGTTCCTAGGCAGTTTGGCAACATCTGGAATTAGATAATGATGCGGCACCACTTCCTGTTTAAACCTAACTATTCAAAATCAAGCATTGTGTTGTGTTTAAGGACCCAAAATAAAGTGGTAGTTTTCAGTTTTCATCCATATATTTTATGATCAGGTCGTCTGCTGGTTGAATTTTGACGGCTTCCTCTTCCTCCTCTCCCTCCTCCGCCCCTCCAGCTGAGCCTACAGGAGTGCTGGCTGCATAAGGCCAACGGCGGCATGGTGCTGCTGACCTTCTTCATGTGCCGCATCGCCCTCTTCCCCTTCATGTACTGGATGTACGGCCGTCACTACGGCATCCCGCTGCACGCCGTTCCCTTCCACCTGCCGCTCGCCACCAACCTGGGTAACTGCTGCATCCTGGCGCCGCAGCTCTACTGGTTTGTGCTGCTGGTGAGGAAGGGCTACCGGCTGTACCTGCGGAGCCGCAGGCCGCCGCCCGCCAAGGAGGATTGATGCTGCGGCTGCGCTAACTGGACCCGTTACGGTACTGTAGTTCACCAGGACTGCCTGCTCTCTGTCGCTCCTCCTGGGCCTCCATACTCCAACTCCTCTGTAACAAAGCTGTTGCCTGAAGGACCTCTCACTCTGTCTGATTTTACTGCACTCTGAAGAAAGGTCACATTCACCTCACTGGGAGCGGGAGGCGGAGCTTCCTGGAGACTTTCTCTGATCTTTCACTCCTGCTGTTTGTACAGCTGCTGCTGATGGAGAGGTTTGTTACGGCGCTAATTGCTGGCCGCTAGTGGTTGGTGGTTATGTTACAGCTCTGATGTCACGTCTCCTGGGAGCGCCTCATTCACATTTAAATCTGTTACAAATCTGCATTAATATTCCAACTACACTGTTTATTTTGAAACTTTATTGGGGCGATTAAACGTTTCTGAAATTTCAGGGTGGCAGAAGTTTCAAGGGCTTATTTTTAGGATCTGATTTCATCGTTAAAATCGGAAACGGATTGGATCATCCAGGAGTTTTTTTTTATTTACTGCTGTGTGATTTTTCTAATGTGAATTTCCTTTTTCATTGCATAATCTCAGTTTAGGTTACACTGGAGGAGAGCGGGGTTAGAGCAGCTGGGAAGAGGCAGGATGATGGCTCAGGTTCTGGTCCAGTAAGGCTAATGCTAGCTTCTTAGCTGGACTTATTGTCCAGAAACCCATTTATTAACAAAAAGAAACAATTCAGCATGCCACCTTTATTGGGTCATCACAAAACTTCAACAGCCACATTTACTTAGTTATTCTTTCCTTTTCTTTTTTACATTTTTTTCTTTTCTCCTTTTTTTTAATCTTTTCCTCCCCCCCCCCCCAACAGTTTCATTAAGTCCAGAAAAATGTAACACTAAAATATTCAAACCGGCCAATCACGTGTACAGATGGGCTGACCAATGAGCCGTCAGGGGGCGGGGCTTGCAGTGTGGTTGTAGCAGAGGCTCACTCTGCTCTCAGCTGAACCATTTAAACATTCAGACTCTGTTTTTCTGCACCACCTCAGTTCAAATCAGCTGTTTGAGGTTTTGTTTGAACCGTGTTGGGCCTCAGGCCCGGACATGTCGCCCTGCTAACGAGGCTGATATCAGGAGATCAGAGGTCAGCCTCTCAGTGGGATCCATCAGTTTGTGTGAACTTCTTTATAAGTTAAAGCACTTCACAGGAACGACTGTATATGAAGATTTAAAGATTGAAATCATGTTTTATTTTAGCTTGAAGACAGTTTGCTAACTCAAAGTGAACCTGCTGAACATGAGAGGACAATTCCCTCATCCTGGTAGATATTTATCTGAAAGATAATCAACACTTATTGATTAGTTTTAGTTTGTTGTCTATATCATTAAAATATCTATAGAAAAGCTAATTATATTTCACATCTAGGGTTTGAAGTCATGAAGACTTTGTGTGTCAGATGATTTTATTGTTTCCTGTAACTTCTCTATGCAACAGAGGCCTCTGCAGCACCGCAGTCAGCCGTAACGAAGTCATCCCTTGACATAAAGATCCAACGCTACGTTTCTAACTTCCCCGTCTGGTTGGTCGGATTTAAAGCTGTAGGGTCATTATTGAAAACCGGATCAGGATTAATGCACTAGGCTGCGTTCACACAGCAGGTCTGGATTCTAAACTCCCATTTTTAATGTTTGTGCGACCATTCATGACACTAATTAAATACAACCGCAATCAGATTTCTGTGTGAGCGGTTTGTGACACCATAATGAAGAAGAACGTAGCCGTCTTCCTGCAGCGCTCCGTCTACAGCAGTGAAGATGGCCGCAGCACTCTGGATGGGTTTTAAAGTTACTCAGAGCTGACAATATGGCCACCAGATCAGAACCAGATCACATCAGCTGATAAACAGAAAGCCCAGCTCACAGCAATGGCCTTTAGTGGAGCATTGACTGCGGCTTCTGACCCGGTTCTGTTTGGACGTGGAGTCAGACCAGGAGTGGTCTGACTCCACGGTCAGTCTCCACGGTCAGTCTGAGACCAGGAGACTCCAGTCTCCTGGAGGACGCTGTGATGCGTCTGAGTCAGTGAACGCTGTGATGCGTTCACTGACTCAGACTGATTTCATCACTTCATTATTGTCATTATCATTTTCAGCTGCTGTTTACGTGCAGATTTGCTGCCTGGATTCTTCTGGTCAAGTAAATTTCGGATAAAATGCGACATGACCGTTCAAACTGCAGATGTTTTGAAAACTACCAGATCCAATTTAGTTCCACGTCTGGAAGTGGAGTGGATCCGAACGGGGCCGTTCAGGCTGCTGTGAAAAAGTCCGATTTGGGTCGTAGTCACCTGCTGTGTGAACGTATGAGACACTACGGATAACAAGGTGGGGAAGGTTCTGGTTCAGTGTCGGCTCTTACGGTTCTGGACCAATGAAGGTCGAACCACTTCCTCTGGATTAGTGGGAGGAATCAGTCCGGATGGATGAGGTGAGGCCTGTTGCTCCGATCTGTTAACAGTCGGCTTCCTGGACCCAGCCTTGGGGGTGGAGTAGAGCGTCTCCTTGCTGGGAACTCTTTGCTCTCTTGGGATGTCTTTCCACCTGATAGTCCCGTAGATTCAGTTCTGTTGGAACCAAAACTTCACCATTTGATCCATCTCCAGCTGCTGTGGTTCTCTGGTTCTTGGTTGGTCGCTTGGAGACTGCAGCTAGCTTAAAGCTGCTGCTGGAAGTTCCAACCTTCATCCATAGCCAGCTGATTTCTGGGCCGGTTTTTGCCTGGTGCAGAACCGTGAAGCAGGCCTAACCAGATCTGACTCCATCTTTAGTGATTATCCAGCATTTCTAACACTGGCCTCAGTGATATAAGCTAGCAGAGCAAGCTACATTATAGCAGAGCATTGGACTAAGTTGAGTCAGGAAATGCTTTGCTGTTGTCTGGATTACTGATGGGATCAATCAAAGTTCTGATTGCTTTGTGGTTTTATTTCCTCCACCCACAAGCTAACAGAACTTGGACACTTCAGTGTTTCAGATCATCAAACCAGGTTTTATATCAGACAAAGAGAAACGGAGTAAAAACAATCAATTCATTAGGACCTGTCTGACAGCACGAAGTAGGCGAATCACTTCCAATCTGAAGAAATTCGAGGTACAGACTATAAATAAACATTCAGCAGTTTGGAATGAGTTACAGAACCGTCTAGAAGGTTGTGGGTTTCCAGAGAACCTCAGTAGAACCGGGATCCACACATGGAGAACCTTCCCAGGAAAGGCTAAGGTACCAAAATGGCTCCAGGAAAATATCAGGGACTAATCCAGGAGGTCCAAAAGAACCCACAACAAAATTTTTATGACACATTGGCTGGAACCATAGCTTCTCCCTCAGTTAAGGTCAGAGGTCACGGCTGCACAATAAGTAAGAGAAACTGGGCAAAAATGGCTTCCATGAGAGCGATCTAAGACCAGAACCACTGCTGATCCAAAACAGCACAAAGACTCATCCTGATGTGATATTTCTGGAAGGTTTTGGTTTCGTTACGTCTGGATTCAAACCTCAGCCTTTCCGAACCATCCCTACATTCAAACACGGTGGTGGGGGCATCATGATGTGGGACTGCTGCAGGACTTGGTGGATGGAATCATGAGTTCTGCTGTTTGTCCGACCGTCAGTCAGGTTGTGATCTTAAACTCTGTAACGTCTCAAAAACCAAAACGATGGTTTTGGAGTGGCCTAGTCAAAGTCCAGACATGGCGTAACACATTAGCACTCCCTCAAACAGATTAATCCAGCTAGAAAACCCTCCAGTGTCTGAATTAAATGAATTCAGTAAAGCAGCGAGGGTCAAAGTTCCTCCAGAGAGACTCAAGAACACCTGGTGGAACCAGCGGTTTGGGGTGTGGATGCTGTCCCCAGCGGACCGGTCGGGTTTCCTTTGTCTCACATTATGTCTGGTCTGGTGATCTGAATCGTTAGAGTCTCTTTAATGTGCTAAAGCGTTCCTCCAGATCATTCCCTTCTTCTCATTCGCTGGAGCCAGTCAGGTTAGAGTCCTCTGCTGCCCCCTGGTGGCGGGACTCATCCCTCCAGCCGCATGTTTCCTCCATCCAGCTTCCATAAAACGCGCGGAAGAACAGGAATATGTTGCTGCTTCATTAATACATATTCTGAGGTTTTAATAAACCAGATACCTCAAACATTAATTATTCCTTGTTTTGCTTTTAAGGTGAATCTTATCCGTTCTGAGAGCAGAAACCAGAACTTAAAGAAGTTAATCAACCCATAAAAAAATCTGAGCCTCACATCTTAAATCGAATACATGTAGCATTTTTATTTTAAAACATTTTAATTTGTTTTTACTGTTATTGTATTTGTGAACACATTAAGCATATCTTTATTTGTATGGCAAGTCGTTAGTATCAAAAGTAAATCATAAATAACAGGATAGAGCATTTTAACCAATTCAACTCACCTTACCAGCTATTTTTAAAACACAAAGAATTATTAATCTTTAACAGGAATGTGTTTATTTCTTATTTAGTACACTACTGTAGTTTTCAGTTTTGTTTTATAACTTGAACTTATGTTTTAGTGATTCTAAACTTGTAGTGATCGATTAAAATACCCTAAAATCCAGGAGGAAAGCGCTAAAAAAAAACCCTTCTTAATAAAATATGCACAAAGCCCCATTAGGTCACTGTTGCTAAATAAAAAAATCCCCCCCCCCCCCCCCAAAAAAAAAAACAAAGTTTGATTTGAACAGGGGTGTCCAAACCTTTTGTCACTGGAATCTAAAGTACTCACAGGCCAAAAATAAAAATAAGTAAATAGATTTTGTTTTTTTCGGTTTGTGGGAAAGGGATTTTATTCAATATATAGATAAAAAAACTTTAAAAGGATTTTATTATAAGAAAGGAATCTGCTTTCCAAATTATTTTTGGCTCGATTGAACAAATTTATTCTCAGTTATAAAAGCAGAATTTGGGTCACTTTATTTCAAAATGATTATGTTTAGCCTAATTTAATAAATTAAATAACAGCTGGTTTAGGTGCAGGAAATTTTCTGGATAAATGTTGTTCTACTCTTGATAAAAACCTGGAAATTAAAAGACAAATACTTTGCATTGTACTGAACATTTTCCATTGTTAAAATAGTATGTCCGTATTAATTTTACCTTGGTTAAACTTATAACAATGGACACCCCCAATGCATTAACATGCAGATTATTTTTATACCAACGGCTTGCCATATATCCAGCTCATCAAAAGCTTTCAGTAATAATCCAGAACTTTTTTAGATCCATAAATTACAGTCCTAAGTAAACCAAAGAGTCCCGTTACGGCGAGAATATAAAGACAGATTTTTAATTTCAGTAAACTGAACTGACCTTCAGTCTGTTCAACTTTATTTTTAGCATCTAGCCGTAAAAATACAGACTTCTATTAAAGTTTTATATTATAAATTCTATTTTTCATTTTGGAAAATGGAGTTAGACTGCAAAAACAATTCACCAGGATCTTCTAAATATTAGTGGACGTAGTTTAGACTTGCAGGACCACTTTATTAGGTACACCTGTTTTATTGCTTCCCAACACAAAGCTGCTGATCTACTGGGATTTTCACCTACAGCCCACTTCTACCATAAAAGAAGACTTCTTTAGAAAACACAAATGTGAATTTGATTTATTCAACTTGTTTAAAAGACAGCGATCCAAATTCAGTTTTTATGTCTGACAATAGGCTGAACGTTTCTCTGCTAACTGTATATTTTGATTTTCAGAATGTGAAAAAGTCTTAAGTTTTTTTATCTACAAATATTTAAGCTTCCCCTTTCTGTTTTCAAAAAAACATAAAATGAACAGACTTTTGTTTTCTCATTTAATCAAAACAAAACACTGTAGTTTTTTGTGGTTTTAGAATTTTATTTTGACTTAACAATTTTGTAAATAAGTTTGGAGACTCCTGTCCGACTGAATCTGTGTACCACAGCATGTAGGAGGTTCTGATGGGGGGGCGGTACCTAATAAAGTGGCCATTTATGCCTCTGTTTCTACTTAGCGGTAGAAACTGATGATGTTTTGTCAGTTTTGTCCCCAAAAATCTACCCATAGCGCGTCGTTCCTGACCCGCCTTCATTGGTTGTAGGTCAATAGGTCAACAGTCCGGTCCGGTTAGGGCGCAGTACTTCGATCAGTGGTCAGAAAAACATTGCAGATTTGTCATCGTACTAAGAAGAAACTGAGCACAACTTCCTTCTTCACCAAATGAAAACAAAATGGAGGCATCAGATTTTAGCAGTTGAAGACCACGAGCCATTTCTCCCGCCAGGTTAGCACGTTTGTTATGGTTGTATTTACCCAAAATGCCCTGCCCTGTAGTCCACTTCCTGCGTTTGGAGCAGTCTCCGGTCCGCTTGGCGTTCACATATGCATTCAAACCGAACCAGAGTTCACTTCAACCAAACCCAGACCGAGGTTTGGAGGACCAGAGTTTGATTAGCGTTCACACCTCACTAACTGGGCCGGACTGAACAGGGCTGATCTGAATTCACTCTTTCTTACTCCCAAACTTTGATCCTGCGTTCAGCCGTTATACTAAAGGTCAATAGAATGTTGACCAAGAAGACGTTTCTGCTAACGGTTATAGTCAAAGTTAGCATTTTATGCTAGCTTTAACATAAAGATAAATTGGGATTGTTGATCTTCATGTTGAATCTGAAATTCAAAGATAAAGATTTTGTTTATCAACTTAAACCCTTTAACAGATGTGGCAATCTAGCCATCTACTAGAATGTTAGCATGCTAATCTTTGAGCACTTTTTTTGTCCAACAACACTTTGACCTCTGCTAGCTGTTATTTTACTGCTGAGTCACATCAAGGCCTGGATGAGGCCTTTGATATGGTTTCAGTCAGAGTGGATTTTAATTCATACATTCCTAATTAGCCAACATAATTAGCGCCTGCTAATTTTCAGAACTGCTGAGTCATTTCACGCTCAAAGCTGGCATGTCGATTAGCTAGGTGAGACTTCCTTGCTAACGTTTTAACAAATTTAACAAAAGTTTGTTTCTGACATACAGTAACAATAAAAATGATTTATTAACTTCAGTGTGTCTGAATAAACGTTAGAGCCACTAATCAACAGAATATAATGTTAACGGCCCCAAGCTACATATTTGTGACCAAAATCTCAAAACAGTTGATTCACTTTACAATAATGCTTAATGCTCAGTAAATAGCCAGGATGCATTTATAAATCACCAATAAGTAGCTTTAAGACTATTTCTACTAATTCAGACAGAACTGTTTTTAAACTAAATTACTTTGAAAAGTAATTTATTTTTTATTAGACTTTAATAATGGTACTCCTGTCTTGAAAGCAGTGAAATTTAATAAACTAAATTTTTTGCTGTTCCGTTGAGCTGTAAGTTGCTACGCGCCTTCAAATGAAAAGAATTAGCAAGGTACGACTGGAGCGGGTTTAAATTCTGAGATTTTTTTACTAAAGAAAACCAAAAAACATTAAATTTAAGTCCAGAAAATGGTTTACTTTTTCATTTTCTAAAAGGATAAAAATCAAGAGTCGATGTTGTTTCTTTGGCCTTCAGACCAGGATGCCAAGCGAACTGTTTTTATTTGTTTTTTTGCTTTTAAGAAAATCAATTGAGTATCCAGAAACCAGGCGGTCATTTTCCTCGATGAAGAACCATTAGCTATAAAGATATAAAACCAGACGTTAGGACGATGTTTTGTTTGCCATAAAATAATAAAAACTGATTTGAAAACTTGAATTAACCCTGTTTTCATGGCGTTCTGCATGGAGTTGTGGGTCATTTGCACTACAATGTTGTCACAGGGAACAGAGAGAGGACGCTGTGCTGGTCAGAACATGTCAGCCTAAAACTAACAGACAAAACATGCAGCTAATTTAGATCATCACTAGGGGGCAGCAAATCACATGCCGGGCCACCAGCTGCAGCATCTCATCTGGTTTTTAGTAGAACAAGAACGTTTTTAGTAAAATGTATGCGTCAAAACATGAAGTTTTGTAGTGAAATCCTGCTAACACATGTATGTCATAGAAAAGGAGTTAAAACCTACAGGGTTTTAGACACAAAAATTCAGGTTTTTAGTATAAAACATGCAGGTTTTATGTGTACTGCAGCTTGGATCCAGTAATTTATTATAATTGAGTTTTTTAGTAATTTGATCAGAGGCGGGCTGGAAGGGGCCTTTCAGAGTTTGGATGGGGCCAACATCTCGCATGTCGCCACTAGGGGTCAGCACTGACTCTGCTTGCTGGTTTTGCTCTTATTTTTTAAATTCAATCAGCTCCACATAGAGGACCTTAGAGACGAGGTTTATTCCTCACTTATTTATCAGACATTTAGATTTTTAACACAAATTCACCCACATTAAAGTGTTTTAGGTTAATTAATGTGGATTGTTTGAGGCATTTATACAGATTCAGAGCATGAAAACATGGAACCCATCGCTTTATGACAGCTGCCATATTTATTAAGCTAAATCATGTTCCTCACCTGTTGCTTTTATGACAGTTCCTACATTCATCAGAGTGTTTAAATCTGAAGTTTGAGTTGGAGCGGCTTACGGTTTCTCCATCAACCTCGACCGGATCGTCCGGTCAGAAATTTTTCCTTTATTTAATCAGGTAAACCCCGTTGAGATCTAGATCTCATTTCCCATTCCTCAGAAAAATCCTTCATGTGGCTCAATAAAAAAAAAAAATATCAGAGTGAAGCTTTTCCTGGGGCTGAATTTGATCTGTTGACTGAACCGAACATGGTCTCCGGTGCCTTGTGAAATATTTGATATTTATATCTACAAAACAGAGTTTAAAGAGCTAAGTTGGCAGGCCGTGTTTACAGGTTGTGGCTGTGTTTATAATATTCTTTATTTTAAATTAAAGTTTGCAGAAATGAGGCTCATTAAAGTCAACTTTAGTTTTTAACTCATAAATATCTGATGTAATGAGGTGAAAATCTTTATTTTCTAGTTTTGCAACTTTTAACTGGTCGCTCAGATAATTTCTTTCTATTGCTCGAGGTTTAAATTTTGGTTTCATTTGCTGTGTCTGTTGATTAGTACAGAGGTGTCCAAAGTGTGGCTGGTGGGCCGTTTGTGGCCCTCAGAATCAGTTTGTTCGGTCCAAAATTCAAAACTGGTGGATTTTTTTATGATGTTTTTTAGAAAAGATTTTAGATTTTAGCCGAAGGAGATAAAACACACACCAATTTTTGCTTTTATTTAAATCTCAAACGTCCAGAGAATTTTACTGAAAAAAATCTTGGAAAGACAATAAAACAGAAAATCAACCCAAAAATACGTAAGATAAAACTGAAATGAGGCTGTTCTGTTTGTTCACAACCTGACCTAACATATAGTTCAGTTTGAGTTTTTGTCATTTAAATTTGGCCAGCATTGGCCCTGGAGTTCATCAGGGCGGACAGTTTGGACCCCTCTGCTTTAGTGTTTTGACGTTTGGAGTTCAGGCGTGACTCTGCTGTCCATATCACTCCGTTTTCCTGACCGATTTGAACGCAGCGCCCTCACAACCTTCAACACTTCCTGCCCCACTTATTTTTGATAACACTCAAATTTTGCCATACATATACAGAATCTATCTCAGACATAACGCATCTGTTCCGGTTTTTTTGTAGCGTGACTTTTTTCGGGGAAACTTTTCCTACCTGAAATGTGACTCAGCTGTTTTCTGAGATGAAGCGGAGGTATGTACTGTAGCTTGTGAAATGAGAGCACCCCTTTAAAATCCAATAAATTTGATTTGATAGACTGTTTGCTGTCGGCTTCGTATCTGCACTGTGTTCGACGTTTTCCAGAGTTTATATGAAAAATTAGCACCTATTTAACTATGTTTCTATAAGTTTACAGCATCTAAAAATGTTCAGGCTTCCTGAACGTTCCTGTAACGGAACCACAAACCTTATTTTTCCTAAATGTCGTCAAATCATCCAAGCGTCTTCATCGAGTCTTTGAGGCCAGGAAGGAGCTCCAGTAGCAGTCAGGATCGCAACGAATCTGAAGAGGCCTCTGGCTGAAGACTGTTAGCATGCCATGCAAATGAGGATGGAGGGAAAGGAAGGAAACAAGGTTGGATAAGAGGAGGTGACCAAGGAAGGTAGAAGATGAAGGTGTTAAGGAAAGGAAAAAAGGAAGGATGGATGAAAGAAAATGGGAACGAAAAAAGATGTGAAAAGACGTGAGAAATTAAACAGTTTAGAGGAAGGACACAAGGAAGGAAGGCTAGACAGTGGAGAGCAGCGAGGGGGAAAGGAAGGACCTAAAGCAGGAAATGAAGAAAGAAGAAAAGAAAGAAGGAATGGAGGTAGAGAACAAGGATGTCAGTCTGGCTTCTTCTGGACCAAATTCCAGATTTTTCCAGACTGGGACGGAAACCTGGAGGACGTCCAACAAGACGACGGAAGACATGATGGAGCTTTTAGTTGTGAAAAACCTTTCAGAAGAAAAGCTCTGGAATAAACAGAAACATTTCCAGGTAACTTCAATCATCTCTGCTGTGAAGACCCAGGATGAAACTGATCCCCTCTCACACACACACACACACACACACACACACACACACACACACACACACACACACCCCTCCACCCCCAGATGAAGTGGCAGCTGAGGGACACACAAACATCTGAATAATCCCGGCTCTGCCTGCCCCTTTTATTTCTTCCCGCCCCCTTTATGTCCCAAAATACAGAGGCGAAGTGGCGGGGAAGGAGCTGCGCCTGCCGGACTCTGGGGAGGCTCACCTCTCAGCGGGACAGGATGTGCTCCATGGCGCTGGTTGGCTCTGCTTCTCCTTCCTGCAGCAGCGAACGTCTGGAGGCAGCAGGAGCGTCCGGCAGATAGAGGTTCAGTTTGAAGAGAAGCAGCAGGTCCCATGGAGGAGGGCGCGGTGAGCCGGGCGCTGGCCGGGTTCAGGGCCACGCTGGACGCCGCCGTCAGGGAGGTCCACGTGGACGTCAGTGCCTTCAAGCAGCAGGTGGAGCACCGCATGGACGAGCTGCGGGCGTCCAGCCGGCCGCTGAGCGACGCCGTGGCCCGGCTGCAGGAGGAGAACCTGCAGCTGCGGACCCGGCTGGACGCCCTGAGCCGCGCCGTGGGGGAGCTGGCCGGGGCCCGCGGCCCGGAGAACGGCCACAATGAGGCCGGGCCGCCGGACTGGGCCGCACCAGAGCCCGGCTGGGGCGGGTCTGGACATGCTGAGGCGCCGGGACTGGGCAGCGACAACCCGGGTCCGGCTCCCTGGAGACTGAAGAGACACGCAGACACAAACGTGAGTTTTCCTCCTGCAGACAGAAACACGCCAAGAATTCTGGTCCAGGTTCTGGTCGGGATGCGACGGCATATAATTCATTCCCGGTATCCGCTGTGGTGGAGCGATAACGACACACATCACGGTTCCACCAGTGGATGTTCAGCCTGGTGGCCCGCCAGGCTGAGCTTTGGTTATTTGGTTCAGGTTTAATATTTTTATTGTTTAAAACCTTATAGTTGGTGTTTTAGCCTTTTTTGTCATGTTTTCTAATAGTTCATGTTTACCTAGGGATATTTTCAAAATTTCTGTCAACTTCTAAAAGTTTTTAACAGCAAACCGTTGACTGACTGTCCTTGTGCTCCTGTTACTGCCACAAGGATATTATTCGTTCGTTAATTTATTTATTCATTTGAGACTGGCACCATTTCAAATTAAATATTTAGTTGGCAAGCTTAATTTTTATCTCCAAACTCAACATCTAGCTCTGTGTTACCTAAATATTTTTTCTAACCTAAATATTTATTTCAGTATTTATCTCCAAACTGAATATGTAGCTCTGAGCCAGTTAGCTCGGAGCTAGCACAGAGCTACATGCCTAGCTCACATGCAAATTCTCTTGCTGATAACTAGAAGTGGACTATCAAAATAAAAGCTGTGTCTTGCTAACCTCTGAACTCCTGCTGGTGAGGCTGAATCCATCAAAGCTGATGCGTCACTCAGCAGATCCTAAACGTCTGTTGTCTTGGAAACCGCTCATCCCGTGATTCAACCTAAAATGTTGTACAAGAAAAGAGGAAAAGAAACGTGACAGAGGTTCAGAAGATCCAGCTTTTATTTTGGTGGTCCACTTCTGGTAAGCTAAATATTTAGCTGGTTATGGTAAATATTCATCTTGTTTTCTAAATGCTGACCTTGATAAATACATATTTAGTTTGAAACTCATTTATAAATTAGTGAAAAATAGGGTGAAATTCTGACTTTAAAAAATTAACCCCCAGTGTTTTCAGACAGACTAAATAACCGCATTATTGCTGATAATTTATGGCACATTATTGTTCCTGATGGTCTGTTAACGGTCCATAAGGAACCGCGTTACCGGAAGCGAAAATGAGGAAAATTCCAGGTTTTTGCTTTAAGTGCTGATTTCTACCATCATAAGATCAGAACCTGCATCAATAAATGGGCCGAACGTTCGGACCCTGCCGACCAATCAAAGCCAGATTCTCCCATAAACACACCGTCAGACCTGGACACACAGGTGCACTGATAGCTTGGGGCTAACTGCATTGCTCAGGGGCAACAGGTAGCAAAAGGAAGCTGGAATCGAACCCACAACCTTCCGACTCGACTGTTTCAGACAGACGGAGAAATTCAACACAAACGTAAAAACCAGAATTTTTGCCCTCCATGCAGTAAAGCACAGCCCTGTTAGGGTTGACCTCTGACCCCAGCGCACCGCCTTTCAGTAGCTGAAATGATTTTCCCGTTATTGATTAAATGTGACGGTTTGCGGCTGCAACCCGAAATAGCCTCCTCCAGAACCGAGTGAAGCCCGGTTCTGGGCCGCCTGCTGCTCATGAGCCAGTTTTTTTTAACCCAGCGGGTCCTCCAAAGGGCGCGGATATTTTTGGGTTTGTGATTTGGGCTGCAGCAGGTCTGGACCTTCCTCTCTTATCTGAGGCACACACTGTTCTCAGGCCCCAGCCGGGGGGTCTGCAGGCTCCGTCTCGACACCGCGACCCGGATCGATGAGGAGCGATGAAGATTCCACGTTTAAAACAGCAATCTGGGTTTCTACTAACGTCAACGCGCCGCCATGTGGCACGGCCAGACGTCACTCAGCGACTAAAACAAGCCCACCCCCCTAATCGCTCAGAAATGCAGCCTTCGAGCCAAGTCGGGTCTCAAGTCTCCCGATGGAAAGTTGAAAAGCGTCTCCGTCGCTTTGACCCGTCAGCACACACACTTCAGAGAGACGAGCAGCTGTCCTCTGGAAACACACACCCTGCCAACATTCCTCCCTGCTGAAGTCACCTGGTCTTTAATCAACCCCCCACAGACTGACGTCTCACCGATTAACCCTCTGTCACTCAGGCAGCCTGAGCAGGGAACCCTCCATGCCGCAGATCAGTCAATATTTCACCAACATCACAAAAACACAAAAAGCCTGAACCATCAATTCAAGATGGCGGCCGTTTTTTCATTTATTTCCGGACTTAATTTTGTAATACTTGTCACAGATCAATACTTTCTGCTGTCAAGTCAAAGATAATTGGATCGACAGAAATCCTATTTACTTTTATTTTGGGGATTTTTCAAGATGGCTATCATGATTATTGTGGAAAATTAATGTTTGTGCCAAACGTCAAATTTGATCCAAATCAAATATTTTCTCAGTCTTGTGTTTTCCATTTCTGGTGGGCATTTTTCTAAATGGCTTCCATAGTTTCAATAGAGAATATGTTTGCACTAAAATCGGCAGAAGTTTTTAGCCACAACTAATCAAAAAATTAGGAGTCTAAAAAAAAATTTTTAGTTTCTGATCATTTTTTTCAGTTTAAAAATAATTGTTCATCTTCAAATATTTAAGTTTCACATTTATTTTCCAGTTTCAATTTATTTTCTGTTCTCTAATCTTTTTATCTGTAAAAAATATTTTTCATCTTGAATTCTTTTCAATTTTATATTTTATAGCACATTTTTTGGCCCTAATTTAGGTCCATAGCCCAACATATCCGATGAAAACTAATCCTGTATCAATCCGGCTGAAGCTGAAAATCATCTTTTAGCTTCAGGTGAAACTGTGAAAGTAAAATATTTGATCCAAGGGAGAAATTAATCAGGGTTTCTGCGCATCAGAAATGTAATATTACCTGTTCAGGGCTGCACAGTGGTGCAGTTGGTAGCCCTGTTGCCTCACCTGGAAGGTCCTGGGTTCGATTCCCGGCCCGGCGTCTTTCTGCATGGAGTTTGCATGTTCTCCCTGTGCATGGTGGGTTTGGACTGTGCAGCTTCCTCCCACAGTCCAAAAACATGACTGTCAGGTTAATTGGGTTCTCTAAATTCTCCCTAGGTGTGTGTGTGTGTGTGTGTGTGTGTGTGTGTGTGTGTGTGTGTGTGTGTGTCCTTTCTGTCTCTGTGTTGCCCTGCGACAGACTGGTGACCTGTCCATGCTGACCCCACCTCTCGCCCGTTGACAGCTGGAAATAACAGACTTCCTGACCCCACTAGGGGTTAGGGTGCAAGAAAATGGATGGATGGATTATCTGCTCATTAGAGGGTCGCTGGCACCCGGTGGCCTCCATCTAGAGCCGCCCCTGGCGACTGCCGAGTAATTTCCAGAACCTTTGGATTTGTGCTGCTGACATCATGTCGATGCTTTTAGAGGTTAGTGATCCGGACCCGGCGGGTCGGCTGGAGGATTATCCGGGTCAGACAGCCGGACTCAGATTCCCAAAGACCAGCGATGATCTCCAGCCGATGATGGACTGACGCTGGAACCGTATCGCATGATGGCTGCAGCGTTGCATGCTGGGAGAGCGGCCCGGTGGGCTCGGCGTTCTGCCTGAAGTCCAAAAGGTCCGTTTGGGTCTATATTGGGACAGATGGAGAGGGCAGCGGAAACTCCTGGAATCTAAAATAGATGCAGCTGTCAGAGGAAGAGCTGCTGGCAGCTGGAGGCCCAAACGCCCAGAACCGGGCTCAGAACTAGAACCGGGTTACGACTAATAATAACAGCCCAGAATTAGCTGGAGCTCCACAGAGGTAGCATCACCTGGAAGGGAGGAACGCTGCATGTGGGCCCGAGTGGTGAATGGTTCTGACTGGACCTACTGGTTCTGACAGGTTCTGACTTGGTTTTCTGGTTCTGACTGGATCCCATGTTCTGGTCTTTATAAAGGTAAAAGGTTGTGGTTCTGTAAGATGATCTGGATCAGAACCAGTCCTTCCATCCATCAGCTCAGTCCGTCTCTACATTGTTCTGATCTTTTATAAAATACAAAAAGACCAAAACTGAAATAAAAAACTAATATTTCCAGTGAAATGTGAAAAATGTTGGAACCCTGAGCGTCATTTGAGATTCCTGTCAGATAATCAGTGAGTAAACAAATCAATAATGTGAGATTCCTGAGGAGAATGAGGTTAAAATAAAAGATCTTTGTTTATCGTGACTTCTGGTTTGTGTTGGGTTAACACAAAGATATGTCTGACGGTGAGATGAATTCCTCGGCTTGTTTTTCCTGTCCAGGGCATGAATGCTAAAGGAGGCAGGAGTAACTGTGAAGAAGCCGCGGCTGACCAGGAGAAAGAGACTGAAGCAGGTAGCACTCCTCTCCATGCAGAGCAGTTGCCACGGTAACCATCCTCACCAGGCTGAAGATGGCCGCTGAGTCGCACTAAAGGGCTATTCCACCTCGTTTACTAAAGCTGTACCACAGTTAAAAACATGCAGCTGCTGGTTTTAACGTTACTCATTCTAAAATTAACACCAATGTTTTAGGTTATTTAGTCTTAAAAAAGAGAAAAAAATGAGGTTCAAAGTCATATTTTTACCATGTTATGTATTTATTCATTCATAAATGTCAGTTTCAAACTAAAAGCTAGCAAGCTAAATATTTAGCTCCATAAATATTTTTGCTTCCTTAATGCTAACTAAATATTTAGCCAGCTCAGAGTTAAATATTTACCTTGGAATTAAACAGTAATATGCTAAATAGTTAGCATTATAACTATGTAGGACACTGAATAGCTAATAAAACATTTAGTTTGTTTCTAAACTAAATATTTAGTTTAGAAATATTCAGCTTTCTAACTAAATATTTACATTCAAGCTAAACAGTTAGTTAGCTAATAAACTAAATACTGTAGTTGGGCAAATATTTAAAAACTGAATAAATATTAGTTTATTTAGTAATATTAGTAGCTAAATATTCAGTAGATAAACTGAATAGCTTGCTAACTAAATATTTATGGAGCTAAATATTTAGTTTAAAATCTAAATATTTAGTTTGAAGCCATAAATGTATGAATGAATAACATGTGAAAATATGATTTTGAAAAATAAAACGTCTTTATGACAGTTGATTAATTTAACACAGTCACCTATAAAACCTGCCATACCAGGAATACTCAACCTTGAACTGGATCGCTTTACATAATTTACAGATTTCTATTAATTCCACTTTATGATTGTTTTTGTTTCTTTTGTGAAAACACAACTCCTGATTTTTTTTTTGACTTTTTTGAGTATTAAAGTATCTCTTGGTGTAAAACAGTGCAGTAACAGTTTGAGTTTGGTTATGTGGAATGTTTTAAAGAGCTGGTAAATGCAGCAGAATCGCTCTTCGGTGCTGAATGTCGACGTTCTTGTTTTCGCTCAGGAGTTGCGTCTGAAAGCTGCGATGAAGCCACGCCCCTTTCTCACCTGGCCTCGGAAACCCTCAGCTCACCTGGTCAGTTCGTGTTTCTTCATCCTCCTGCTGCAGGTGAAATACAGGAAGATAAACTTTACTGTCTGACTTAGACTGAAGAGAAAACCATCCACTCTGCTACGCAACAAAAACTAGTAAACGATTAACCAGATTAATCAAGATTAATTGATTATGGAAATAATCGTCAACTAATTTAGAAATCAATTAATCGTTAATTGGAGTATACAGACTCTAAAAAAACGGCCATTTGCTGAAAAAACACATACAGAGCAGTAAATAAGCAAAACTGTTTCCCTTCTAGTGTGCATTCAGGTACTGTTGGACATCAAACCTTCTGTCCGTTCTACAATGACTACTTTCCTAAATCCTAGAAAAAGACAATAAAATTTAATTATTGTCAGGATTGTAACGTTATTCACCCCAAAAAGTGAAGAAATGAAACACATTTGTTTCTTTTACTGATTGTACTGGACTTTAAACCCAGAGTGACGCTTTTTTTGTAGCTTTTTACCGGGAATTGGACCCGGAAACGTGAGGAATATTAAACTCTGATGGGAGACGGGTTAACTCTGCGTTTCTTACTGCAGACCAGGAAGAGTCGGGTCCGTTGACCAAACCGCATCTTCCTCTCAGTGCAACGACGAAAACCAACTCAGATGCTCCAGTGAGCACGCCGTCTCCCACTGCTGTGGCCAAAACCAGCAAGGAATCCCAGTCTAAACCAGTGGAGTCGGCTGTAATCAGCGGTGAGTGGAAACATGGCTTCTGCCTTTGCGGTTTAATGAAACAAAACCTTTGAAATCTGACTGCTCCTCTTTCAGACTCTCATGAGCCGCAGCCCCACCTGCCTGTCACAGCCATGACCACCAAACCTGGCCTGGAGGGATTCCTCGGTGCCAAACCCGTTTACTCTCCGGCTTCAGGGCGGAAAGCCGCAGCAGATCATTTATTTATCGGAGGTCGGTCACACGGATCTGCAGGGTCGAGCCGACATGATCAGGATGTTTGATTCAGTCTTCCTGTTTTCTCCAAACTGTTTCAGTTTGTTAGACTCAACTTCTGGGTTCTGACAGAACTGGACTGCAGTTAACAATTACTATGGTGATTAATAGATTATTCTGACGATTAATCATGAAATTAATCTGTTATTCTGACGATTAATCGATTAGTCTGACGATTAATTTAAAAATTAATCAATTCATTAAAATTAATATATTTTTTTGACAATTAATTGTGAAAATAGATTATTCTGACAATTAATCGATTAATTTGATGATTAATCGGCAGAAAAATGCTGAATTGATTAATCGAATAGAAAAATCACATTCTGCCGATTTTTCATTTAAGCCTCTTTATAGAATAGAAATACACTGAAAGATGCAACGAAACAAATAATTAAATCCTTTTTTATGAGGAAATAAACATTTTATTGCCTAATAGTTAATAATAGCATTGTTTTAGCTTTATCATTTGTAGCAAAGAAAACATCTGCAGCCAGAAATCATGCGACATATGTATGCCAGTGGATGCAAAGTGCTAAATTTCTAATTTATTTACAGTAATAGCAGCATAAGTATATCATGACAGAAATATTTCTCTCTCTGCTTCTGTTGCAACCTGGCAGAAAATGTCAATCTGTTGTGACTCTCCCATCTTTCAGAAACCCATCTAGTGACTTTCTAAAATCACAAAGATTTAGCTGACCACATGTGGAATACAACAAAATGGCCGAACCAGTAGCGGACAGCTTCTCTGTTCATAAATAAATCACCTTTTGTTGTATGTGGCTCTAAGCCCTGTGAAACACCGAGTCTTCTGTATTTGTACAGGCGCTCCCGGAGCAAAGGATCCGATCGCCCAGAATCCCCGGGATCAGTCCGACTCGGAGGCTTCGTCCCATCTTCCCATCGCTACTGCCACCAGAATCCCGTCAGACGTTTCCGCGGCGCCTAAATCCGATCAGACCGCCGCGTCTCGCCTCAATCCTACAGCGCAGGAAACGCCAGCGGCGCTGAAGCAAACGGATCCTCCAGTCAGACACGGTGCGGACAGTTTCTGCCTCCTGGTTCATGCTGGGAGTTTGTTTTAAACCAGTTTACATTTTCATTTTTAGACGTAAACGAACCCAAACACCACCTGCCGCTTTCCGCCATGACCAAGCCAAACACAGAGTCGGCCATTTCTGCTCCGTCTCAGTCTCTGTCAGCATCACTGGACCTCACAGTGAAACCAGGGGAATATCCCTTTAAACGAGGCGAGTTTGGCTCCAGCCAGCAAAACATTTAAGGTGCATTCACTCCAGTCCACTCTAACAAAACTCCAGTCCGCTCTAACAAAACTCCAGTCCGCTCTAACCCAACAGTCCGTTTTTTTAACAGTCTATTTTAATTTTTCTTCCCAATCGAATCGGGTCTACCGGACTGTCAGGTGTGAAAACAGCCTTACTTCTCTGTTATCCTCTGACTGTTGGTTCTGTTTAATCTCTTCAGTGCCGGTCCTGAAGACGCCCAGTCCCAGTTTAAAACGAAGCGTGAGTTTTCCTCAGCCTGCAGGTGCGACTGGCTCTGTGGACTTTCCTCCATTCCCTCTTGTTCTCCCTGCTGAGATTTCTAACTATTCCTCCACAGAAAAACTACTTCCCTCCAAATCCTTCATGAAGTCTGGACTCTCGCCCAAACTGGACCCGTATGTTGTGGTAGAACATCGTCTTCGCTCACGTTGCATAATTTATGACGATAATCTGAACTGGTTTGTAAACCCTTCAGCAGGTCGAACAAGTCCGGAGGTATCGAGTTTAAACCGGAGGCGATGAAATCCCAAACCCTTCCGCGCTCCAACGGCGCCCAAGCCAAACGGGCCCTGTTTGAGCGGATGAACTCTGACCCCATAAAGTAAGTGAACCCAGATTAGATTCTTCCGTCCAGAAGCAGCCGCTGCTGTATAATCTGTTGCACTTTTTACCAAACAGGCCGAAGGACTCCAAGCCCAAACTGAAGCGCTCCCAGAGCTTTGGCGTGTCGAGCGCCAGCGGGATAAAGCAGATCCTTCTGGAGTGGTGTCGCTCCAAAACCATCGGCTACAAGGTCCGACTTCACCAACCCTCACAGGTTTCCATCAGAGAGACGGATGAACGTCTTCCTGAGACGCTTCCTGTCATTTCTCTTCTAGAACATAGACATCCAGAACTTCTCCTCCAGCTGGAGCGACGGCATGGCTTTCTGCGCCCTGGTCCACTCTTTCTTCCCGTTGGAGTTCGACTACAACGCTCTGAATCCGGCGAACCGCAGACAGAACCTGCAGACGGCCTTCACTATAGCGGAGTAAGTCCAACGGAGCTAGAGCTAAAAAAGCTTTGGTGTCTCTATATGGTTCTCAAGCATGATTGGGTTGGTTGGTTGGTTGATTGGTCGGTTGACTGATTGGTTGAGTGACTGTTCACCTTTGCAACTACGTCGCCAAACCACATTGAGGCGCCATGACGGACTTCGGACGCGACAGCAGTATTAATTTCAGTCTGTCAGTCTTTCTGACTGTGGTGTTTTAAAGTACTGGGTGTGTTTCTTTTCAGTCGGTGTCAGTCTTCTCTCTCTCTGTTTCGTCTCAGGCAGCAGGCGGACTGTCTGCGGCTGATCGAGGTGGACGACATGCTGGACATGGGGGACAAGCCGGACCCCATGTGTGTGTTCACCTACGTCCAGTCGCTCTACAACCACCTGAAGAAGTTTGAGTAGCTCTGGCTAGTTTCACGCAGAGTGAGTGTGTTCACCAGCTAACTGAGTGTGTGTCGGGGTGAGCGTGTGTGTGTGTAGCGGGTCCTGCGATCTGAAGATGAATACCGGATGGGAGAGAGGACGTCGCCATCTGCTGGTGGAGCAAAGGAACGTTGCCCCCCTGTTGTAGTTGAAATTAACTTGGTTAACCAAATAACCAAGGCTTGTTGGCTAACCTGGCTTGTTGGTTAACAACAAGCCAGTAAACACATTTCTGTAAATGACTTTTTACATGAGCTCCTGCTCAGTAAGTACACATCACATTATTGCCAAGCTTGTTCATTTCAGAAAAGGTTCTTTTTAACATTTAAAATCCATAAACTGGAGCTTATGTGCTGGAGTCGAAGCCTCACTACAGAAAGTTTTCATCTTTTTGGTGGAGTTGTATTCCAAACAAACTCTGGTTTGAAGTGCTTCACTGAGGCGAGGAAAGTCAAGGTGGTTGCCATGGTTACTGCCTAGTCTGGAATAAGGTTGAGAATGAGAAAAGAGGAGTTTTTCTGTTTCCCGATGTATAAACGTAGTTTCCTTCCTTCCTTTTTCCTCCTATCCTTCCTTCATTCTAGCTTTCCATCTATTCTTCTTTTTCTTCCTGTCATCTTTCCTTCATTTCTTTCTTCTACCCTTCCTTCTTTGGTTTCTTCCTCGTGCCCTACATATCTTCCTTCTTTGTGCTCCTTTCTTCCTTTCTCCTTCCTTCTTTGCATACTTCTTTCCACCATTTCTTCCTTCTATGTTTCCTTCCTTTCCTCCTTCTATCCTTCCCTGTGTCATCTTTCCTTCTTTCTTTCTTTCTTTCTTTCTTTCTTTGTGTACTTCACACACTTCCTTCCTTCTTTCTTTTCTTCTTGTCTCTTTTTATTGTTTCCTTTCCCTCCTGTCATTGTGTCCTCTCCTCCTTCTATCTCTCCTACCTTGTGTCCTTCCTTCCTGTTCCTTGCTGTAGAAATATCTGCCATAGATTAACACTGAAGTTTCTTTATTTTATATTTTAGAAAGAAGGTTAAGGACTGGGAACTTTGGAAAAGTCTGGAACTTTTACATGGAAATGTGTAGCTGCCTGGGTTTTAATCTAATTAAAGTCTGTGTACTATGAAAAAAAAATAAACTAAACAGAAAACACATAAAATCATAGATGTTTTATTTATTTTATATGATTTTAGGTATTTTTAGATTCATTTTTTACTTTAGAAACAACAGAAAAGGGAATAAACACTGGTGGGTGTGATGAAAAGAAATTTAAGCAAATGTTTGAATAAACAACCAACAATGAAGTGAGAAGATGGAGTCAGAGGGAGCACATTAAAACTTTTTAAGAATCTGTTACATATGGAAGCCCATTCCTGCCACAGAAGAAAAGATAAAAGCCAAACAGCCCTTCATAGCTGTGTTTTAAATGTCAAAATTATGACAGTCATAATTATGAGAATGAAAGTCATTTTCAACTTTTAAATTAAGAGTTGCAAGTTTTAAGATAATATTTTATCATAATTATAAATTTTAAAACTCATAAAACTGCACAGGTCCTACACATAAAACCCGTAATTATAACTTTAAACGTGTAATTATGAATTTTATCCTTATAATTTACTTATTCTCATAATTATAACTTTTATTCATATAAGTACCTCCTTTAATTGAATTATTCTCCACCTCACAGAAACCTGATAGCCCTCACTAGCATGCTAACATTAGCCTGACAGTTAAAAAAATTTCATTTGCTAGCTATGTTTAGTATACTGAATGGAGCAAGACAACGTTCTAATTATACCCCACAGGCTACTGACAGCATTTAAGCTAACCATAGCATTTAAGCGAATCATAGCATTTTAGCTATAGTTAGCTAAAAGGCTAACAATTTAAGGTGTTGACTCACATAAAATTGCACATTGAAAGGAGCAATTTAATGTGAGTCAACATAATAGTGATAACCCTTATCCTACTGGAAGTGTTTACATGCCAGTCATTAGTGCTAGCCCTGATGCTAATGCTAGCCTTATAATTAAAGTTTGTCCTGCAATCAATAGGTTGCTGATTCGATTCCTGCTCTGTCTGCCTCTGTCGTCATGTCCTTGGGCAAGGCACTCCACCTGTCTCTTGCCTGCTGGTGGTGGTCAGAGGGCCCAACACTGGTGCATGGCAGCCTCTCCTCTGGGGCAGCTATGGCTACTATCTAGTAGCTTTTGAAAATGAAACATTTTCTTTATCACGAAAAAGTGTAGTTAATGACTTCCATAGGATTCTTTTTTTTATTTTTTAGTGGTCCTAATCCTCTTCCATAGATTATATTTACAGATAATGAAAACCTTAGTGTCAGTGTCTCCGAAAGTTTGAATATTAGAGTGAAACCACAATAAATTCTGATTTGTGCAACAATTTCTTGTTTTTATTCCGATAAAGTAAAGCCTTAATAGTCCCAGTCAATATTTATGCTGAGTTAATGTAAAGTTCGGAGTCGCAGGATTTTCCAATGTTTTTTAGGGGGCGTGAACGCACCGTTTCCCATTGACCGGGCATCCCTTTCCGGTATATGAGGTCAACCTTTCCCTCTATCCGCCATTACGGTCCCAGAGACTGCTGTCGCTCGGTAGTTTTCAGCAATTCTGTGTTTTGATCAGCGGAAACCGGCGGTTCTGTTTGGTTCCGAAGAACTTTAACCGCAGGAAGTCGAGGCTTTGCTGCGTTTGTTTAACAGCGCCGGCGTCGGGAAACAGAAGTTGTATGAGTTA
Organism: Xiphophorus maculatus; assembly: GCF_002775205.1. Taxonomy (NCBI): domain Eukaryota; kingdom Metazoa; phylum Chordata; class Actinopteri; order Cyprinodontiformes; family Poeciliidae; genus Xiphophorus; species Xiphophorus maculatus. Next base: position 12,896,613 of record NC_036453.1, on the reverse strand, counting down.
CGGGGAAAACGGGGTTCTGTCCTGAAAGCTCGGACCGGACTCCGCTGCCATGGCCGGTCATTTTGACGCCGAGGACCGGGATAGCTGGTACTGGGGCCGCCTGAGCCGCCAGGAAGCGGTATCTCTGCTGCAGGGACAGAAGCACGGAGTCTTCCTGGTCCGGGACTCGTCCTCCATCCCCGGAGACTACGTCCTCTCCGTGTCCGAGAACTCCAAAGTTTCCCACTACATTATCAACGACATAAGCAACAGGATGAGACCTGGATCAGGTAAGGCTCGGTTCTGACTCATCCAGGTGTTTTTTTACGGCACCAAATTTAGTTTTAAGGTGAAGATTCTGGGAGGGATATGGTAGGCCATTTTAACATATAATCACATTGACATTCCAGATTTTTTTAATTGGTTTATGACATATAAGTAAATTAAGGAATCTCTAATAATATTTGACTATACAAAGTACAGGTACCGGGACCGTAAATAAATATATATATAAAACTTTATTTATAGTTTTATAAATAAAGTATTCAAGACAGCCAGAAAGAATTACTATATGAAACACATTTCAGATATCTACATTTAAATTACGACTGGTCAAAAAGTAAATTCAAGAAATCTTACCTTTTGTTCTGTCATCTCCAGTTAAAGATATCTTAATTGTATATTTTGATAGACATTAATTAGATTTGACTAGAGCAAATTAAATTGCAGATGTCTTGAAAGCAATTAATGACTAGGAAAATCTAAATTGGGGAAATCTGAAATCATAATTTTGATTGATTCTTTTTAAGATATCTCCAAATGAATTAGTGATGCCTTTAATCAGCTTTTCAATTAGAGTTAGCATTACAACTAGTCAGAATGACATTACTGGTATCCTGAATTTGTATTATGTCTAATAAAAAATAGAAAAAAAGGATTTTTGAAAGTTCTTCATTTTCAGCTTGGGAATCGGTTTACCATAAAAGCACTCCTACTTTTCTAAAGGCGTTTTTAAGAGCATTGTGTTTGTCGGAAGTGAATAAACAGGAATTTTTCCTGCAGATTTCTGAAGCAGTCTTCAAGTGCATGAAGTTTGTACTGTTTGGTCAGCTCAGCGGCAGCACAGGGTGGGCTTATACCCTCTTGTGTAAATCAGATAGATAAAAATGTAATTTAAGTTTGAGATCTTAAATCATAGTCAGAAATGCATCAAATGACAAATCTGCTGAAGTCATTTAAGACATTAAAAGGAATTTTGACTTGTGGTGATGTAAAGATACATTTAACTATTATTTTTTTCTAGTCAGAATGTGAATGCAGATTTCCTAAATTACCGTTCCGGGTCGTCAAAATGCATTTGTAGATGAATGTAATTCCTTGCGTTCAGACTCGACTGGTTTTATGTTAAAAAGGTTTGCCGTAGAAAGCTGCATGTTGTGACGTCACAACTGGGACATGACTGGGCAGATTGGTGTTTCAGGAATGTCTCTAGTCCGTCCCCTTCACGCTGCTTTTTCCCTGAATCATGACTGCTTCACAAACCTTTCCTTAGGTGTTGGACAGTTCTGCCTGTAACCCACCAGAACCTCTAAATGTTCTGACTTAACCAACCAGAACCTCTAAATGTTCTGACTTAACCATCCAGAACCTCTAAATGTTCTGACTTAACCATCCAGAACCTCTAAATGTTCTGACTTAACCATCCAGAACCTCTAAATGTTCTGATTTAACCCACCAGAACCTCTAAATGTTCTGACTTAACCATCCAGAACCTCTAAATGTTCTGATTTAACCCACCAGAACCTCTAAATGTTCTGACTTAACCATCCAGAACCTCTAAATGTTCTGATTTAACCCACCAGAACCTCTAAATGTTCTGACTTAACCCACCAGAACCTCTAAATGTTCTGATTTAACCCACCAGAACCTCTAAATGTTCTGATTTAACCATCCAGAACCTCTAAATGTTCTGATTTAACCCACCAGAACCTCTAAATGTTCTGATTTAACCATCCAGAACCTCTAAATGTTCTGATTTAACCCACCAGAACCTCTAAATGTTCTGATTTAACCATCCAGAACCTCTAAATGTTCTGATTTAACCCACCAGAACCTCTAAATGTTCAGATTTAACCATCCAGAACCTCTAAATGTTCTGATTTAACCCACCAGAACCTCTAAATGTTCTGGTTTAACCCACCAGAACCTCTAAATGTTCTGATTTAACCATCCAGAACCTCTAAATGTTCTGATTTAACCAACCAGAACCTCTAAATGTTCTGATTTAACCATCCAGAACCTCTAAATGTTCTGATTTAACCCACCAGAACCTCTAAATGTTCTGATTTAACCATCCAGAACCTCTAAATGTTCTGATTTAACCCACCAGAACCTCTAAATGTTCTGATTTAACCCACCAGAACCTCTAAATGTTCTGATTTAACCCACCAGAACCTCTAAATGCTCTGATTTAACCAACCAGAACCTCTAAATGTTCTGATTTAACCATCCAGAACCTCTAAATGTTCTGATTTAACCAACCAGAACCTCTAAATGTTCTGATTTAACCCACCAGAACCTCTAAATGTTCTGATTTAACTAACCAGAACCTCTAAATGTTCTGATTTAACCAACCAGAACCTCTAAATGTTCTGATTTAACCCACCAGAACCTCTAAATGTTCTGATTTAACCCACCAGAACCTCTAAATGTTCTGACTTAACCCACCAGAACCTCTAAATGTTCTGACTTAACCCACCAGAACCTCTAAATGTTCAGTTTATTTCAGTCACTATAGATTAATTCCACACAAACTGGTATTTTCTATGGAGGGTAAAGAGTGTCAAATTACAGTAACAATAAATAATTATTTAATAAATTAATGAATAAAATGGATTAAATATCAATAAATATTCAATTAAATGTTGATTTTATATTAAAAATTACATTTTGCTTTTCATGATACAGGAGTTGCTCACCTACAGTTCGCAGTAAATAACAATTTATCAAAGCTTTTTCCACACTTTCCAGTGAAAATATTGACTCAGAGTGGAAGAAGTTGTCTTGACTTGCTGCCTGAAGCGGCCAATCAGATGTCAGGTTGGTTAATGTTATCAACTAATGATTAACTGATAAGCAGCCATTTTGTTAAGAGTTTTCTTTTGTGTGAAAATGGGCGACTGTCTTTCCATAATCTGTAGGGCAAAATGTGTAATAATACACTGGATTTAAAAAAAATTGTGAAATTTAAGGATCTTGAGAGTTTATGTTTCTAAACAGAACCGCGTAAAGTGCATTCTCCGTTCTGAACCGGACTCTGTTTGGACCATTTCTCTTCCCCGTCCCGGTGTGCCTCCGCCATTTTTAATTCTGTTTTAGCGAATTAACCTGCAGCGCCCTCTGCTGCATGAAGGCCAAAACTACAAGAATAAGAGATTTATTTCTCACGCTTTCTCAAACATTCACAGACTCTAATAAAAACAATAAATATAACATAACATGTTAGACGATATTTTGTTTCAGCCTGAAGAAAACCCAACGTAAATGATTATTTTATATTAAGTGTTAGCGGTGCAGTCAGTCAGCGCAGACGCAGCCCCAGATCTGTGTGCTGGTGCCATGCTATGTATCACAATACTGTTTTAAAAACGGTAAAAGTTCAGCAATTCACCCCGAGATACTGATAAATATTCCTAGAGATACGAATTCCTCTGATCATATAAACGATGCAGCTTAGCCATTATTATTTTTAGGTGCATATTATTTGGTAAGCTAGCTGTACGGGTCGCACTCTGAGGTCATGTCATGTTTACATGCAGTACTTTATGGACCAATGTTTGAGAAAGACTGGTCTAAGCAGGCATTATTAGTTGATTAATTATGTTCCTTTTACATCTGACTAGAGTTTCCTTCATACAACTAGCCAAGTGGTCGGATGCTAGGACTTTGGGTTTTGGAGTAAAATTTTTTTTTTAAATTGACAAGAAATTTGAACATACCCCTAATGTTTTATTAAAAGACATTAACAGTACCTAAACACCAACGATAAAGTCTTAAAAAAGGGAACAATTTTATAAAACTTAAAATAAATATCTGTTGATTAATGTAACTAAAGCCTGGTGGGCTGCCAGGCTGATCATCCACTGGGAAACCCTGATCAGGATTTATTCTGTGTCTGTGATGTAAACCAGGAGTTCATTCATGTTTATTGATTGTTGATGGAGGTTGACCGTCCGTCCGTCTGTCAGGTGTGGAGTCTAATCGGTTCCAGATCGGGGAGGAGTCGTTCTCGGAGTTGGCCGCTTTGCTGGAGTTCTACAAGCTCCACTACCTGGACACCACCACGCTGTGCGAGCCGGTTGAGAAGTCCAGGAGCGCCCCCGCCCCGCCCGCCGCCCCCCAGCAGCCCAAGGAGCAGGAGTTTGTCCGGGCGGTCTTCAACTTCCCCGGCAACGACGACGAGGACCTGCCGTTCAAGGTGGGAGACGTGCTGCGCGTCCTGGAGAAGCCCGAGGACCAGTGGTGGAGCGCCGCCAGCCAGGACGGACGCATCGGGATGATCCCCGTCCCCTACGTGGAGAAGTACCGGCCCGGCTCGCCCAGCGACGGCGGGGCCCCCCAGGGGAACCTGCAGGGCGACCCCGGCCCGTACGCCCAGCCCATGGTCAACGTCCAGCTGCCCAACCTGCAGGACGGCCCTGTGTACGCCCGCGCCGTCCAGAAGAGGGTCCCCAACGCCTACGACAAGACGGCGCTGGCCCTGGAGGTAGGAGACCTCCGACCACATGTCCACACACTGTCTCCCTTCAGCAGCTGCACACAGGTCCATTCACAGGACGGTTCTGAACAGAGCCTTTAGAACCGGCTGGCTATGGCAGGCTGTTATGCCATAAAATCACATTACAATCCAGATATCTGACATTACTTTATGACTACACATATAAGCTAATTAAGATATCGCTGACAATGTTCTGACCAGTATAAATGACTTCAGATTTACCATTAAATGGTCTGGAAGCTGTAATTCAAGTAAGACGGCAGATAACAATTACTTTAATAATTGATTAGTCCAACAATTAATCTGTAAAATAATCAATTTATTGTTTATTTTGATGAGTATTTGGGTAAGAAAATTGGCAAATTTAGCAGATTTTCTTTTTTTGCCAATTTATTTGCTGTTTTGCCATAAAATCAGCTTATATTGTAGATATCTGAAATTACTTTGACTAGACATGTCAGTTAATGGAATGTATCTAATCATCTTTGTGCAGGAAGCCAAATTAGTGCAGATATTTAACGGTTTAGCTCAACTGTGATAATCAAAATGTAGTGGTGTCTCGTCAGAACTCATTTTTCGATATTTACAGCAATCTGCTGCACTAAATGCAGAATCCAATAAATGAGTTTCTTCCTGTTAAACCTGAGGACACAGCAGGAACTAAACATGTAGAGAAAACCTCCAGGTTTTTCAGTGTTTCAAATGAAACACTGATTATAATGGAGTTATAATGGAGCGCTGACTGGAGACCTTCATGGTGCTCTGGGCTTTTTTTCCCGGGAACAAAACTCGTTCAGTGATGAACAAACTAACATTGACGTCTGAACCAAAGACCCACAGTGTCATCCTAAAGTCAGCCTATGGCAGGCGGTTTTGACATAAAATCAGTCTGCACAACTATCTGCCATTACAGCCAAACATCTCCAAAGTGTGGATCCAAGCATAAACATTAGCATGCTAACCAATCAGGTCGATTGTTTTCCTACTTGAATTTTTTTGTAAAAGTGACACTGCAGCTTAAAGCCTGATTGGGTTTTCATTTCCATGTCACTTTTTCTGTCCTGCCTGCAGCAGGACGAGCCTTCCTGTCACTTCTATAGAAAACACAGATAAATATTCTGTTTAAAGCAGCTTCTGAATACTGCACAGCAAAAACACAAACACTTACCAAGCGCCTCTGTCTAGTTTGTAGCGCAAATAATTTGAAATGGCACAAAAACTAACTTATAAGTAACTTTTCAGCACGAAATACAAGCTTGTTTTAAGTAAATAATTCCTTAATATTGATGAATAAGTTTCAGTTCCATTGGCAGGTTATTTCACTTATAACTAGACATTTTTCCCTGGTTATTAATAAAATAATCTGCTAATAGAACTAAAACTGTTTCATCAACAATGAGAAACTATTCATTTAAAACAAGGTCATATTTCTCGCTGAAAAGTTGCTTGTAAATTGTTTGTCTTGCATCAAGTGCAGTTGAAACTCGACCGAATTACATGAAGCTGTCGGGTCGGTTTGGTAGAGTCGTCCCTGGTTCCGGTCCAACAGGCTGGTTTGGTTCTGTCTCCTCCAGGTGGGGGACATGGTGAAGGTGACGAAGATCAACGTGAACGGCCAGTGGGAGGGCGAGTGCAACGGGAAGCACGGCCACTTCCCCTTCACCCACGTCCGGCTGCTGGACGACAGCGAGAGCTGAGCAGAACCGGGCTGACCGGCCGGGAGGAAGCTCGCCCACCGTCAGATCTGGATCGGGACCGTCCGGCAGGAGGCGAGTGGGCCGGCCTCCCTGTTATCTTTGTGGTGGACAGGTTTGAGCCTGGGGTCAGACCGGGGTCGCCTGTTTTATCCCCTTCATCCCAGTTTCAGCTGCTGAGTGGAAAACCAGCTGCATCTCGTTTTATTTGAATTAATGGTGGGTTTTTTATGATTTTAATATTTATTACCATGGTGCAGATAATTCTGGAGTTTCGGAAGAGTAAAGGCGATGTTTGTAAAATGAACATATTAATATTATGGGTGTCTTTTTGTACTTTAGATTTTTTACTATTATTTTTGGACCAAACATCTGCTCAGAAGCTTCCAGAAGTCGGGCTCTGGTTCTGTGGCGGCCATCTTGAAACTAAATACTTTAGTCTTATTTTGGACATTTTTCTGCTCTTCTTGACCACAGAAATATGGAAAAAATATTAAAGTGTTTATTAAACTAAATTTATCACATTTAACAACAGGGGTTAAAGGTCATGGTGTTCTGGTTTCTGTGGTGGAAGGGAACCCTCAGAGGTTTTCCTGGTTTGTGATAAAACGGTGCGATGCATCAGTAAGAGGATCGTCCCGCATCATGACGCCTCCACCGCCGTGCCTTGGTTCTGCTGGTCTCGGATGGAGCGGATCGGTGTCTCGGTTTGAATCGGGATCACCCACAGTGAGACGGTTTAAAAATGTGAACTTTCTCCCAGTTTTTGTTTATGTTCTTTAACTTCCTGTGAAGCGTGTGGACGTCCTGCTGACCTGAGGATGAAACTGATCTGAAGCCAGAGGAGGGTCAGTTTCTGGGTTTTTGTTTATCTAAGCAAGCAGTTCAAAAAAACAAAACATCCACAAATTAACACATTTTAAATTATTAAACTTTCAAGTCAGGATTTCTTTTAACAGTCATTCCTGTATTGTAGATTTGTAGTACAATAACCCCTAACATTCAAACAAACTGTTATTTTATTGTTTGAATTTTGATCTTTTCCCTGGTAATAAAAAAATATTAGTTTTTTTACTTTATTGTTTTTATTCTTTAAGCAGAAGAACATAATTTTATGACTTGAAAAGCTTTTGTAACAAACATCCATGTTTTATTGGGATACAGATCAAACTTCCTGGTGTTGATAGTACTTGTTAGTTGTTCTCTCCCTGACGCTGGATTAATCCCTGAACTCCTGAATCCACAGATGCAGCCACAGGGTTTCTCCGTCTGCCTTAAAAATATCCAGTGAGTTTTGTTGGGAATATTTCTCCTGACCTCAGTTTTATATGAACCTGTTTTTTTTATTGCGTTTTATATATTAAGAACACCAACTCTGTATTGATGGATTTCTTCCCCTGTCTTGAGTTTACAGTCTTTTACTCTCCAGTTTCTTTTGTTAAGTCTTAGAGCAAAATGTAAAAAGAGCTATTTTGTACACTATGATAAAACTGTTTTATTACAATGAAAACCACAGCCAGTCTGCACAACACTGCATATACTGCATTAATAAATAAATATATGAAATATTTCTGACTCAGTCGTCCATTCTTTTGAGGGCTCCTGGAATCTTGTTTTACCAGAGGTGGAAAGAGCACAAAAATAATGCAACCAGGTAAAAGTACAATTACTTTGATCAAATTTGACTCACATAGTTTAGTTACTTACACAGTGATGGCATTGACGGCCCCTCCATGTGGCTGGCACAGAGCGTCCCGATCTGTTGCCTCAAAACAACCGTACAGAAGTTCTTCATGTTCCTTTGACCATCATCTATCAGATTGTTTTATACTCATCTGGACAAAGGAGTTTACATTTCAAGATGAGAAAAACAAGATTGTTCTCACTTTCCCAGAAAAGGTCTATTTTTTTTTTAAATCCTTGACATTTACATTAACAAAAAATCTCTTCTCAGTTAGAGCTGCTGGCAAACAAACACTGCAAGTGTATCAGAGTGAAACATGACTAAAATCTCAAGATAATGTCACAAACGCCTTAGGGTGTTGGTTAGCTACAGAAGTGCTGACATCACAGGAAGTTCCAGGAACAGCTGACGATTGAATGGATATGCTAGTCAAAAAACACAGGAAAATTAAAATGGATGATAACTTTCTGCTAACAGCACAAAATCTATTTTACAGAGATGGATTTCACAGCAGCACCTCCTGGATTATGCCTCTTTTTTTCCCACAAGCATTGCTAATCCACCTCCTTTGCTTTTGCCATTCCTTTTTAAATCTCTGGTTAAGGTCACAAAGAGATACTGGAATAAACTCATCTGTAAAACAAACACTGAATTCTAAAGGAATTAAACGGTTTTATATATATATAAGTTCAGAATGAATTTAGCAGAGAAAGTCCCACCAGCCACGCAATTATAGAAAAAAATCTAGCACTTTAACACATTTTTAAACTGTTTACATAAATGTAGGGTAAATAAAACATTTTAGTAGATTTTGTAGCTTCGCGGGAGGCGTGGATGCTGCTGCTGCTGCTGCGTGGATTTCCCGGATGGAACGGCGGCGCCATCTTCACGCCTCTGCTCACCGGTGGGTCTTCGGCTCAGCGGAGCGACAGAGCTGTTGCTGATCCACCGCCAGGACTCTCCGAGCAGCCCGATTATCGTCCCCTTTATTCCCCATCGGGACGCTGAACGCAGCCCTCCCCGCTACCGGAGCACCATGGCGGACAGAGAGAACCTGGTGTACCAAGCCAAACTGGCCGAGCAAGCGGAGAGATACGACGGTAAGGCTGCGGACACACACAGATCATAACGGTCACTGCGGAGTGCTGCGGCCCCCGCTCCGCCGCCTGCCTGTCTCCCTGCGCAGCGCAGGGGGCTCGGAGCCGCAGGTACAGGCGCTCACATGGATGTGGGGGCTGAGATGACACAAAATGGCGGAGGCTTTCCCTGCTTTATAAAGGGAAACTCTGCGCCTCATAAAAACCGGTCTCTGTCCCGACAGAAAGCGGGGTCCGTTTGCGAGCGCGAGCCCCGGTTTGTGCTTCGCTAACCGGGGAACGTTTCTGTTGATGCAGCTAAGCTAGCCTCCTGCTAGCGCTAGTTAGCTGCTAACTAGCTGGTTAGCCTTTCTTTACTCCTCAGTCCTCTAGCTCAAACTTAAACCAGTTTACTTTACACCAATCATAGCAATAAAAATATCGCTTGGTGTCTAAAATACCGCAATAGTTCATTTTAACGAATCTCCCCCCCAAACTGTGTGATTTAAAACACATGACTAGCCCTTTAATTCAGGTGGTCATGTCCTCTTTACTGCAGGTGGAGATGAGGAATAAGCATGTTAGCAAACATTTACTGAACAATTCAGTCCCTAATTAAACTATTTAATCAGGAAGGGGATTAGAAATTAATGCCACTAGTTTGGGGCAAAAAATTAAAACAGCTTCAGTGTTTTAAAGCGAAACTTTCCTGATTCATGTGTGTCAGTTTGAATTAATACCAGTTAAATGTTGTGAATCAAAAATGCAAAAAATGCCTAATTTAAGTTTTTAAATATTGCCCCTAGATGGAATGTAGCCTTTCTGAATAGCCTTTCCTTTTTTACTGTTATTAATAATTGTCAGTTAATTGACCATTAACTGTCAAAAATTCACATTTTACTGGAAATTTATTTTTTCACCCTTTAGAACAGCAACCAATCGTTTCCTACATGCAAACTAAAACATATTTAGTTTACATTGTTTTTCAACTTGAGCATTGGAGCTAAATCCAGTTTCAAGATGAAAAATTATATCGTTTTTGATTGAAACTAGACCTGCTTTTATTTATTAAATTAACCAACTTTTTTTGTTTTAGTTCTGTTGACATTCTAACAGAAAAAAAAATACAATCCTCAAAAGTGAGTAGCGCAGTTCTTGTTCCTCTCGCTGAGCAGAGTATATTTTTGGCGAGGCTGGAAAGCCTCCTCGTCATCAGCCTAATTTTCCGTAGGTTTTACAGACTCCAATTTTGATTTAGTCCAATTAATGAGACAAATTAACTAATTAATGAACTAATTAATAACTAATTTGCTAGTTAATACTCGGGCTTCCTTTTGTTGCTGTAAGTTATTTGACTGTTCTGATGTCAATTCTAGAGTTTTCTTGCAGCAGTGTGTGAAAACTGACGAATATTGGAAAAAACATTGATATTGTCTGACCTCATTTCCTGTCCTGCTGTCTAAATCATCCGTCCAGACTCCGAGGCGACGCGTTCGGGACGCCCTGCGCCTCTTTCCGTTCGATGCCAGCTCCCAGTGCTGGTTGGCATTTATCGTTTATCATTTATCCTGATAAATTTGTTGGAATAACTTTGATTTATTGTTGTCACAATGAATGTTTAAAACCCCCCAAAACCAGTCCTTATTGTCACGATTGATAGTTTTACTATTTTATTTCCCACTGTTTCTTCAATGGAAACATCAATAAATGCCGATGCGTTTGAAAACAGTGTGAGGTTTAGTGAAGTAAATCACACTTCTTTGTCTGACTGGTGTTATAAACAGGAATGTTTTTCAGGAGCAGCATTTGTGTTTGTCTCTAATCTGGTAAAACTGGCAGCGATGATGACGATGAGGGTCAGAGGTCAGTTCTGCTGCTGCTGATCTTCAGGTGTTCAGAATCATAAACACTGATATCCATAATAGTAATAATAATAGTACTCAGCCCAAACAAAGCATGACAAAGCATTTCCCCACAACGAGACGTTTTCATTTTGCACATTTTCCAGAGCAGCTGCAGCTGATTGGAGGAGTCCTGTGTTTCCCTCGGCAGCAGGTTTAGATCGGAGACCGATAAAATGATCAATATCGATAGATCTGAAGTGACTTGTGGCTGCAGATGAATGTAACGGATATGGTTTGTAAAGGTGATTGTGTTGCTTCAGTTTGCAGGAAGTCCTGAGCATCGATCAGCTTCCTGCCTCTCAGCAAATCAACTTACAGAAATACATTCCATGTTCGGGCTCCAACTCATAATTCATCTACTAATCAATTATTCTGACAATTACTCTGTTAAAAAAAAAAAAAAAAAATCAGCACATTTTGATGATTTTTCATTTAACCACAAAAGGTTTTTTTCTGCAATATAAAAAACATTAAAACATGCAAATAAACCTCTAAACCTTTTTTAAATAAGAAAATAGATATTTTATCACCTAAAACTCTTTTGTTCTAGTGACTGATCATCTGCAGAGAAAAAAAAACTTTCTTAACATTAACATGAAAAAAGCTCTAATTGTCGGATTAACTGATTAATAACTGGAAAGCAAAAGCTGGATATTAGATTTTTTTTGTCTATTTTACACATTTTGAACCAGATGAAGGTAAAACTTCTACATGATGGAACGTAATTATAGAAAAATAAGTGGCTCTGCTTTGTCCTCCTGAATGCTAAATGCATGTTATGTAGGTCTGTCCTAATAATAAATCAATTAATGTCACGATAAATTAAAATGAACTCAATCATTTCCAATTTGCGTGATTCATTGTTTTTCTCTTTGTGTCAAAAACTGGATGATAAAAATTTTCCTTCAACTAGCCGTTTATATGAAGACTTTAGAATTACTTTCATTTGTTTTGTTTATTTATTTTGAATATTAAAATGTCTTCCAGTCCCAGTCTTAAATGTTCATTAGAACTTAACGTTTAATGATCTTTGTGAATTTGTTCTTGCATTATTATTATTATTATTATTATTATTCCATTACTTGAAAATGGACTCAAAGCAACAATATTATCGTTTACCGTGATAACTTCTACTTTATCGTCCAGCAGAAAGCAGATTTTCCATCTGATTGAAAATGCTCCATAAAGTGTTTGCCGTTTGTTGTCGTGTTGTGTCTCAGAAATGGTGGAGTCGATGAAGAAGGTGGCCAGCATGGACGTGGAGCTGACGGTGGAGGAGAGGAACCTTCTCTCCGTCGCCTACAAGAACGTGATCGGCGCACGGCGAGCGTCCTGGAGGATCATCAGCAGCCTGGAGCAGAAGGAGGAGAACAAGGGCGGCGAGGACAAGCTGAAGATGATCCGGGAATACCGGAAAACGGTCGGCCCCGCTCCGCACCGTCTCACCGGGAACGCTGGCTGACCCAGCTGGCCTGATGCCGGTCTGACCAATCACAGTGTGTTTTACTGTCCAGGTGGAGAAAGAGCTGAAATCAATCTGCAACGACATCCTGGATGTTCTGGACAAACACCTCATCTTAGCAGCAACCACCGGAGAATCCAAGGTTTTCTACTACAAAATGTGCGTACACACACACACACACACACACACACACACACACACACACACGCACACACACAAAGTGGTTTACAATCTACCTGAAATCAGTGAACGTGAGTCCAGAAAACCAATCATGATTCTGATGGTCTGAATAAAGTCCTGGTTAAACTGGAAACCAGTAGCTTACTGATGGAGGTTTAAACTGGACGAACGGCTGGATGGATTCGTCCATCCATGAACTGGTGGGAAATACATTATTTTCAGTATGAAAAAACTAAAACTGCTGCTGTAATTAAACCTAAACACTATTTATCTAAAAACAAACTTACTCTAAACACTAATTAAAACTGAATTAGACAAAAAGTCACAACAAAATAAAACTAAACTATAATGACAAACTCAAAACTATTCTAACGCCGACCTGAATTCAGTCCAAATAAATAGAAGCGGTAAGACAAGATGGCCGCCATGGCGTGCTGACATCACTCTGACCTACAGAAACATGAGTATGTTGGTGGGGAGGTGGGAATCCCTCATTTCCAAAAATAAAATCTTCAGAAAACCAAAACAATGAAAAATGGACAAAATCATTTTATTGTCCAAAAACAGGAAACTTTAAGTTCACAACAACCGATCATATTTTCCCTCTGAGTCTTCCTGAGTGTGGAGTCGGTTTCTGTTGGCGCCGCTGACCCGCCTTCTGTCCCGGTCCAGGAAGGGAGACTACCACCGGTACCTGGCAGAGTTCGCCACGGGCAACGACAGGAAGGAGGCGGCGGAGAACAGCCTGGTGGCGTACAAGGCAGCCAGCGACATCGCAATGATCGAACTTCCTCCAACGCACCCCATCCGCCTCGGCCTGGCACTCAACTTCTCCGTTTTCTACTATGAAATCCTGAACTCGCCGGACCGGGCCTGCAGGTACACTGCCGAGCCGCAGAGCGGGACGGGACGGGCCGGGCCGGGCCGGGTCTGACGTATATTAGCATGGCTACCAGTATACTATACCTATACTATATTATCACTGGTATTTTGGTTCTGGCAGGTTGGCGAAGGAGGCGTTCGATAACGCCATCGCGGAGCTGGACACGCTGAGCGAGGAAAGCTACAAAGACTCCACACTTATCATGCAGTTGCTACGGGACAACTTGACGCTATGGACCTCAGACGTTCAGGGAGACGGTGAGACGCCACGCTCTCCACCGCAGCCTTCTCAATTCCCTCCTGAGTTCTTCTTTCCACTAACTCTTCATCTGTTCCTCATCCTCCTCAGACTGTTGAGGAGCCTCCTCTTCCTCCCTTCCTCTCCGTTAGAACAGTGTGTTTAGTAAGTCATTCCTCCTCCCTGGCTCCGCCCCTCACTGCTGCCCTAACCTCCCCTTCACACCTCTGAGCTACTTCCTGTTTCTGGTCTGCTTCCTGTTTCCTGTCTGCTTCCTGACTACTTCCTGAGTTCAGAAACCGTCGGGAAGTTTCAGTGTTTTTGAAAAAATAAACGTATTTCCAGATGATATTCCATATTTTCATCCATCCATCCATCCATCCATCCATCCATCCATCCATCCATCCATCCATTCATCCATCCGTGATCAATAACTGAACTTTTATAAATTCAAATATTAAGTATTTTCCTTCATTCCTCGTGAATTTCTGATCTTCTCTCCAGTGAAAACGGCTCATTGAGTTAAATTAATTCATTATTAATTATGGTAATGACTGTGAGGTCACATGACCCCCGTCCCTTGACCCCTGTCACATGACCCCACAGGTCGCTCCTTCATCACTTCCTGTTTAAATCCTGATGGATTCCAGTTGTCTTCCTTACACAGGTTGCTTTCTTGTTGTCACGGTAACCCCTCTAAGCTACCACTGCTTCTGTCTCAATGTATTTTCCCTCCTACTAACCTCACCAGCACTCTTAACAGCGCCCCTCCCAGCATGGTGCCACGCTGCCAGCAGCAGGTTAGCCTCTGAAGCTAACAGGAGTGGTGCTGTTTGTTTCACTGGAGCGCTTGATGTGAAGTTTTCCATCACTACTAATGGGGAAAATGGGTCGTGCTTTCTTAAAGGGACAGTTCACTCCTTTTTCTGGTGCTCTGATCAGAATCTCAGCATCTTCAGTTTGAGGTGACATGTTATCAGCAAACACTATTCTATATTATGGCTGTTTATGCCATGCTAGAATATACAATGGGATATGTTAGCATATTAGCATGGCTACTAGTATACTATACCTATACTATATTATCACTATATATGCTCTCCTATGTTAATATGTGTTATGGTATGTTAGCTCATGTCTATCTGCATATTCATTCCTAAAATATGGACATTTATACTAAATTAGCTTATGCTATGTTAGCATATATCTATACTATGTTATGCTAGGTTCCCGCTGTCGCAGGCGTTTCCTCCAGACTAAACTTCTGCAGTTATTTTAACTTTATAATCTTGTTTTGTTGCTTTGCTCCTCACTGAACTGTTAGCTTTAAAACTGAGGATGCTGAAAAACAAACATGTTCTGGTTTAAACAGAGCTTCACAAAACCTGACGTAACGTGACGGAGGAACGTTTCTACCCAACTCTGGAACCACGCCAGAGGTTTGACGCGTTAGCCTCGCGAATCCTCGCTAATCGCTCTCTTGCTCTTCATTTCAGGCGAAGAACAGAACAAAGAAGCGCCGCAAGATGCGGAGGAAGAAGCCCAGCGAGACTGAACAACTCAAGACAAACCCTCCTCTTCCTCTTCTCTCTTTTATTTTTTTCTTTCTCGTCCCAGAACCAGCTCCGGTTCCAGCCGGGTTCAGCCCACCATCTTCCTCCTATCCTCACATGCACGTCTCCTGTCTGTCCCCTGAGGGTGCTCCCCGTCCACCGGGGGGCGTCCTACCCTTCCTCTCTCTCCGTTAATCATCCTCTGTGACTTTTTTTTTTTATTATTATTTCGCATTCTTTGCTGCATCATCTGTTGCCAAGTCCGCTCGCCTGTATTTGTACCACACATCTGCAAGGCTTTATTTAAAGATGAAACTTGTTTTTGTTCCTGTGTGTGTTCATGATGCGCGTCGTCTCCATGCTGTCGGTTTGAAACTCTTCAGTCCTCACGATTAGAGACTCCAGCTGAGTCTTCAGGGTTCCCTCATATCATCCTGTCTCTTCCTCCTCTTCTTCCTCCTCCTGTTGGGTATGTGTAACGTGAATCTGATTTGTACTACTGGATATTCTCACCGGAGCCACAAGTACCATCTGTATTCTTTCTGAAACGCAGCATGGAAAACATTAAACTTCAAACTGAAAACTTCAACCTGTGTCCTGTCTAAAACTCAACCACTAGAGGGCAGTCACGTCTTTTCAAAGACTTCAGCCTTCACTCTTCTGAAGTGTTAAAATGTATTAAAATAATTTCATTTAAAAATGAGTCTTAAATGTATGCATAATATATAACAAAAAAAAGGATGCAGTTCTTTGCTACTAATTGTCAGCACTGGGACAACTAAAGACAAAGAAAACTTTTTAATTCAAAAACTAGTGACAGAGTAGGTCAGTTATGCTAGCTTGACTTTGACTACATTAACATGTAGCTGTGCTGTGGAATTCGGTGTGTTTCAGAGAAGTGTGCTAAATGTTTTCAACGTTAGCAAAAGAACAAAGCTAAACTCTAGGTCCACTTAATACTGGAGACCTAGTAGAAGCACAGTAGAAATTATGTGGAAAAATTAACTTGGAAGCTAAATGGACTAAAAGCACATTGTTACTAATAAAAGTGTCAATGTGTTTCTAGACCAACGAGCTTGGGCTCATTGGACGTACGGCGCTGATGTCACTTCCGCATGAGCGAAATGCAGCTTTCTTCTTTCCGCTTTGAGTTACCATGACAACTAGAAAAGACAAAGTCGTATTTGAGAAGCAAATAAAACAATACTATGTACATTGTTGTCTTCCTAATATAATGGGTTTTTAAGTTTTCATGGATTTCCAAGCGGTCCTGAATTAAGAAGACGGTGGCTTGTAAATATTTGTCTCTACCAGTTAAAGCTAGCGCAGCACAGCAAAGTTTGCAGCCTTCACTTCACTCCAAATCAGTTTCTTCGGCCAGGGAGAGACGGATGGTAAATTTCCATGGAATCCCTTCTGTATTCAGCCTGATAGAGCGAGTGTATGGGAGCGACCAGCAGACCAGAGCCAGACAACTGATGCGCCTGTACACACTGCTGTAAACGCCGTCCTATTTGAGCTTTTCACAAGAAACATGCGAAAGTAATAGAACGAAACAACACGGAGTCCTTAAAGAAACACGGTAGCACAACTTTGAACATGAACAGTCAGCTGAACTCTGACACCGGTGCTGCCCTACTATGAGGCTTGTGCTTCGTCATGCTTCGGAAGCAAAAAGCCCGAACTGTAATCTCTTACCTGGTCTCTGACTCCAACGACAATAAAAAACACACAATATACTCGGAAACAAGTACAAAATAATGTAAAAACATCGTCCGATAGAATGGATTAAAAATGTTTAGATACGTAAATAGCACATTTTTACAAGAATAATGAAGAATATTGCCTACTAGCATAAGCTAAAGTTAATGTCAGTCATAAAGTAAAACTCACCTTCGTATCTGTGAACATATAACGAGGCGAACATCTTAAAACCTTTCTCCAGCTTACTTGTTGAGGCTTTGGTTCGATGTACATCATTAATTGTTACCTTGGCCAAGCCCTGCAAGCACCGAGTGTAAAATGCCTTTTTCAATAGTCCGGAAACGACCGAGCCGCTTTTCCCTGAAAGCGGAAGCTGAGGTGCAAAGAGCCCAAGCTCCGCTATTAGTGTCAGTGTCCCCATCACTGAAAATCAGCATCACTTAAAAAAAAATGACACCACATTTTAATCTGAAATTATTTTTTCCTTTACTTAAAAAAGATCAAAATAAAGACGTACAATTAAATCAAAAGACGCCCATGTGACACGTCCGGTCTAGAGACGGATGGCAGGACAGGAATGCAGACCTGGACCGGTGCAGCTGGTTTCTTCCCTTTTCGTAAACATGTATGAGGACGGGCCGGATGATGAAACGTCTAACAGCGCCTCTGGGCGTCTCGTGTCCTCTCGCAGACCGTCCAGCTGGACGTCTCTTCTACAGCATGTTGAGCCTCCCAGAGGATCCACAGTGATTCAGCTAGGACTGGCCCTAATCCCAGTTCAACACACAACATAGTGGGAGAGATGGCGTCGTTCCATTGATGGCGGTAAAGTACTACCCTGATAGTACTGACTCAAGTCTTTTTTTTTTTTTTTTTTAGTTCTCAGCATAAAAAAATAGATTAAAGAATGGAAAAAACTAAATAATCAGAGAGCAGGAAGTTGGTTCCTAGAGCCGCTCTCTGGATCTACGTCTGCACAGTGAGGACTGTCACGGCACCGGCTGTTCCAGAACCACGATCCGGACCAACGGCTCGACCACGCATGCTCTGAAGAAATACTTCCAGATTATTCCTAAAAAGTACATCGACAGAGTGTAATATAGTTGTTTATATTCATATACTTATAAGAGGAGCTATTTTCTAGATAATGAATAATAAATCTCATAAAAGATTTGATTATTGTAAAAATAAAGGCCTATTTTGCCCACCATTGACAGTAGCTACTAGCTAACAGTCCCGTGAGTCCGATTGTTCTCATCTTTGAACTAAACTAGAAGATTTAACACTTCCCGTGAAAATACAGTGTGAAGCCTGTAAGCTCAGTGGTTCTGGTGAAAATTTCAGAAGCATTTAAAGTCAACTGCAGAAGACTCGCAGAAATGTAAGAAATTGGCAGAATTGGCAGAAGAAAGCAAAAGTCTGCAGAAGGCCAATTAGAAAAATAAATTTCAGGAGTGAAAACTTTCAGTGAATGCAAAAATCACACCCAGAGGCTTTTAGAAATTGATGCTTTCAAAGCTAAACTGTAAGGTCACATCAGTAATTAAGGTAAAATGACATAATGACAGTTTGTCATTTTACAAACTATCTTACAGACAATACACCGGGGGGGGGGGGGGGGGGGGGGGGGGGGGTATGGATGAATGAAAAGAAAAAACAATTACACAAAAGTGTTTCACTGTAAAGATGAGTTTTAGTGTGTTTTGTTGCAACCTGAAGTGTAAAATAAACTTCAGTGGAGTTTGAAAACAAAATAGGTTTATGTCTGGTTCAACGATGTGTGAGCCCAGTTGATTTTTTTTTCTTTTTGGGGGGGATTTTATTGTAATCCATAGGGGGGCCCAGAAAATCTTTGGGAACCACTGGCCTACTGCAACATTCATTCCATGCAATGTGAAAAAAACACGTAAAAGCTAAAATTAATTGAAAAGCTAAAGCTAGATGAAATCCTAATAATAGCTTGTAGGCTATCAGTAGCATGTTTACTTAGGATAACAGTGTGAAAAAACCCATACACTAGCTACATTTAGCTAAACTGCTAATATAAGCTAAAATGTTACAAGCTACAGCAGTCACGCCAATTATGACAATTATTCATTAAAATAATTATAACATTGTTTGTGAAAATACATCCTCTTATAACAAATAGTATTTTAATTAATATAAACAAATTATGTTACACTTTGTTGAGCAACATTTTAAGAATAATCCGGAAGTATTTCTTCAGCGCATGCGTATTTCAGCTGACGGTCCAGATTGTGTTTCCAGAACCGATGGTTCCGTGACAAAGACTACACGGGTCGGGCCTACAGGTGGAGCTAGTAACATTCATCCTGGAATATACTTCAGAAACTTTACTGCAACAGGTATCAGAGTATTTGGGCAGTGGATACCCTTCACATTTAGTTCGGATGCTCCTATATTAATAGAATAAACACAAAGTTCATCGGTCGTCGTCCGCGTCGTTATTGCGACGAATAAAATCTCCAGAGATGGTTTAGAAAAGAAAGAGTCTTCACTACAGCGTCCGCTATGTACACGAGTTTAAAAAGCAAGCACAGCCGTGGGGATGTACAGCTAGACTTCCTCCTTAGAATATACATATTTACTAATCTTCACAGTATTCTAGATTTGCTCATATATTCAGTATCAATAGATTTAAATTTCCGCTTTTATGAATAGAAATATCTGCGTTTGTTCCCGTCGATATCTTGTCCGAGAGCGGTCAGCTCAGAAAACAGCAACTAGTTTCAAGTGTGCAGTTTTTTTCTCTGATATTATTTTTTGTCCTCCGGTTGGAATAAAAAAAAAAAAAAAAGTTCTGGTTCGTCCCCCGCGGCCTGGCAGCGACCCGCCGGCCCGGTGAATCTGCCTCCTGGTGGTTCCGGTCGGTCGGTTGGTGTTGCATTAAGGCACTTGAGAGGTTTTTGGTTTTCAAGGAAGCTCGGAGGAGACGAGGGCCAGGCCGGAGCTCTGGCGGACGGGCGGCCCGGTGTGGACGGCCTTGGGGCAGTCGGGCGTCAGAACCCGGCCGTTCTCGCCGACGCTGCCGGTGATGGACAGCCGAGCCTTGTTCCTCATGGCTTCTGTGAAGGTCAGCTGAGGAGGACAGAGACAAACAAGAGGCTTGTTTCACTCCGAGGTTCTTGGTTCTGGTTCTGGACAGGCGGCTGCAGACTGGAGTTTACGGGTCGACACCAAAGTAGAAGTATCTGGAATGGCCGCCGAGTGCCATGAGTTTGAAACAAACAAACAAAAAAAACTGAATCTGAAAATTAATTAATTATGAACAGTTTTTTTTTCAGTTTAACATCCTTTTTCCAGTTTCATTTTTTCAGTTTCAATTTCTTTTCTTTTTTAGTTTCAAAACTTTTTTCCAGTTTCAAATCTTTTTTTTTAAGAATCAATTTATTTTTCAGTTTCAAACTTTTATTCAGTTTTGAAAAAATTTTTCCATTTCAATTTTGTTTCAGTTTCAAAACTTTGTTTACATGTTAAATTTTTAGATCTTTTGAACTAACTTTATTGCCCCAATGTATCTCTGAATCTGCCCTCTTATGGGTTTATTGTCCAAAAAAAAATCAAGTCTCAAACAAATTAATTTAAAGGTGGCCTAATATGCTTCCTTCAACAAGTTAGGATTCAAAGCATGTTGATTGCATTTTTTCCACAAAATCATTATTAGACAAGATTTTATTCTGCTCTGCATTTTGAGCTGTTTTGGGGCCTCTGTCACTTTAAATCCAAATAAGCTGCTGCTGGCCATGCCCCCCACTCAACTTTTCTCACTCCCATGTGAAAATGGCCGCAAACAGATGCACAATTATACAGCCTTATGTCTTTGAAAAGCAAAAGTGGAGCCTCCTGCACGACCAACCAGAATGCAGCAAGTGGTTTCTGGTTGGCAAGTCAACAACAAAACACTCTTTTACAGCAGCCATTGTTCAGTGCAGACAGCTGAGCAAAACGTGCTTGGGTTTCTAGGTAACGGGTGGAGCTCCACTGGAGTTGCTAGGCAACGACGCAGTTGTTTTTAGAAGCAGTTGAGATTGAAATTGTTACTTTCCTAAAATAATGGCCTATATCATTTTCTACCAAACGTAATTTTTTTTAGTTGCCTAAAACATCTTTTGGAAAGAAAGAAGTGGTGATTTTTTTTTTTTATGAAACTGTTAAAAACTCCAATCTGCAAAACCGATGAAAGCACGAGACGTACAGCAGCGCCTCCAAAGAGCCAGAGCTTCCTGTCTCCTGTGAAGAGGTCTTCATCAGCATTTCTGTTTGGACTTTGGCTGCATCTCACGAAACGGTGACCTTTGACCCACTTAGATATCAAACTCAACGGATGAATCAATGCCGTTCCTGTCCACACATCATCAATCAGCATCTTCAGGCACTATTAATTGTTTTTATCTTGTAACCAGGTTGCTATGTATTGCAATTTTTTGCTCAGGTCCCTCTTGAAAATGAGATCTAGATCTCAATGGGGTTTACCTGATTAAATAAAGGAATATGAATATGAAAAATACACAGAGAAAATACCATGAAAATACCAAAGACGTCGCGTGTTTGACCGACGGAGCATCTGAATCCTAATGGAGACGCATCGAGATCAGAATCAGCCGAGTTTCACCTTCACCTAAGCTGTACATTAATTTGTCAGTCAGAAACTCAAAAAGTCAACCCACAATAGACCCTGTTCTACTGGAACCAAAACTTCAAACTTTGTTCCATCTCCAGCTGCTGTGGTTCTCTTTCTCTCTGCTGAGTCAAGCCCTTTGAGCAACCAGTTGTCCTCCACACCTTTGGGGGCGCTGCACCAAGAAACACTGAAGGAAGCGAAACAAAAACCTCTGAAGACACTGAGCGCAACTTCCTACTTCACCAATTGGAAACAGAAATGGAGGGATCAGATTTTAGCGGTTGGAGGATTTCTCCATGAGCTGTTTACCCAGAATGCCCTGCACTGCAGTCCACTTCCGCTTATTTGGTTTGATTACGTGTTCACACCTCCCCACATGAACCAACGAGGTGTGAATGTCCACATGAACTGGACTTTCTAGGCAAATGGACTGAAGTTGGATCAAACATATTGAATGGGGTCTTTGTTTCAGGTCTTTACTAGATGTTTTGCTTTTTTTTAGATTTTCTAGGTTTGCTGAAATTTCTTATGTCCAAAAACCGAGTCTAGTCACATTACAAGGCCCTGCTGGACTCAGAAGATTTATCCAAAGCAACCCAAGTCCAAAGAAAAACTTTGAAGACGCCCAGAATTTCTGGAGAGTTAAAAGTCTGACTCCTTGGAGAGAAAACATGAAAGTGGTTCTGCTCAGTTCTGTAGACATTTATATGCAGCCACTTATCTCTGTATAAACCCATTACCAACAGAATGACTTCACAGTGATAGGTGCAGGGAAGACAGGGAAGCTGACTGAGCAACGGTGAAGCTAATGAAGAGTTTATGCTGATGGGGGACACAGAGTTGGACAGATATAGACTGGGGACAGAGATCTGGAAGTCAACAACAGAAAAGATAAAGTTCTTGGACTCGTCTGGAGGATTCTGTTCCTAAGAACATAAATTTGATGAATGTTGGGATCTTCTAGGGACAGACTTAAGACAGTGTCTCTTACCTGAGACCTTTAGAAGGACACAGATTTTTTCCTATAGGACTTAAAGTTTGAAGACAACGTAAAATGGACAAAAGCTTTGATGTCCTCAAAGCTGTAAATGTGAGACATTGATCCTCATCTATATGGTCTTTCCTCAAGCCTGAGAAAAAAGCATCACCTCAGGGATGACACTGGAAAATAAAGAGACCTAGGTCCAGAAAGCTAAGCACTTATTGGCACTCCTGCCTGAATCCCTAAACCCATTGGCACCCCAGCAGCCCACATTAAAAATGTTTCGTTATTCTGAGGTGATCAGAGCGTTTAGGAGCTTCTAACTGCTGAAGACCGTTCCCACATCAGCTAGAGGACTACCGGTAAAATGGGTCTTATGGGGCAAAGAGATACCAGACCAAGCTAACCTGGAGGCTAACTCTACAACCAGCGGACCAGCGATGGACACATGGTGGAAAAGGAAAGTTACTGGCTCTGGTTCCTTCATGAGCAAAGAAGAAAAATGTTCTCAGGATTCTGGTCACAACTGCGATAAGCATTAGCATGAAGGATCTAGCATAGCATACGTTTTGTGTAGTCTTGCCAAAGTACCAGAATCAGTTCTCATTGCCATATTTACCTGACAAAAATTGCATCATTTTGTTCATTAAGTCTTTACACCTTGTCACCCTCTGCTCCTCTGCCTGGACATGTTCGGCGTAGATCCACTTTGAGTACTCCTCAATTACATGCTCGTAAAAACTGACCGTTGAGTGGATGTGTCCGGCGGACGTCCACTCAAGAACACAGTGAGAAAAATTGATCTTTGCATGGACATATCTGGCAGATGACAACGTGAACGACTACCTTTACTACGCCTCAAGTACAAAGTCGTAAAAATTGACCTTGGTGAGGACGTATCTGGCGGATGTCCACTTCAACTACACCTAAAGTACGCAGTTATAAAATTTGACCTTCCACTTGAGGTGTACTCAAAGTGGACGTCCGGGTCAGGCGGATGTCCACCGTTACAGTGGCTTGTCCGATGGATGTCTAGTTCGAGGGAAGAATGCCAGACTATTTGGAAGCCTTGCCAATAGCTAGACGAGCTTCTGCAGCGTTCAACACTGAATTAAAGGTTGGATGGGGTGCCAATAATTGTGGAAGGTACTGTAGGTTAAAAAGATACTCCTGCACTGTGTCTACAGTGGCTTCTGTGCTGAGAATTAGCAATGCATGTTTTCTTTTGGCGGGAAGAAGGTTTCTGTGTGATGAATGAGGTCCAGTCTCTGTAGCCACACAAACTGCGAAGCATTAGAGACGACATAAAGTCTGAGGATGACTTATCGTTCCTGTCACACCGAGGGGAAGTTCAAACGCAGACCAGGACGTCACAGCAGCACAAAGTGAGCAGCTAAGACAGGGAGGTGGGAAGCGCTTTGCTACTGGTCACCACAGTCACTCAGCATGGTGGCGCGAACACAGGGAGGCGAGGCGACAGGTTTCACTTACAGTCTCTGGCAGGGAGCTAGTGAAGGGAGAGCAAAGGGTTGGGTGAAGCTTCTAGGAAAACCACAGCTACATCTTAGCCTCCCCGTCGCTGCCATTACCATTGAAAACCTCACTAAACTCGGCTAAGTTGCGGATGCTGCCGCTGCGCCTGGGGTTCTGGCTAGGCTCAGGACTATGGCGGGGGCTGCCAGAGCGGCAGAGGCAGCAGCAGTGGTGGGAGTGGTGGGAATGGGGGTGTTGGGACGGGGTTTGGGACGGGGACTGGGCCTCCACCTTCATTCTTTTGGCCTCGTTGCGTGACTTGTAGCAGAATTCGATGAGGGCCACCAGCATTGCCAAACCCAGGCCCCCGACGAGGATGTAGAAGACCCCCGCCACGTTGCTCAGGCTGAGGGCCTGGGACGACTTGTCCTGTTTCCAGTGAGGACAGGAAAAAACCAAAATCAGGACAAGTTGGTACAGAGAGGTCAAAGCATCAATAAATATACATCAGTCAGAATAAAACGGAGAAAAATCTCTCTTCAGACTCTCATCATTCACTCACAAACACACCAAAATCGTCAAACTGCAACCATTTCCACATTGACCTAAACTACATTGACTCAATACTAATGAATCAGTTAAAAGATTTTCTCACTTATCCCAGTTTACTAGAACTATGAGTTTTTAGGCACATTGAAGCTTGGTCTGCAAACAGTTTACACTGTAAATAAACACATTTATATAGTTTCCTTAAATTATAACATTAAGGGGGCAATAATATGCATTTTCCAGGTACAAAGTCCTGTATTGTAGCATAATGAAGTAATTATGTTAACTTCTAGTTATAAAAATGCTATATGTATATATATACTGTATATATATATGACTTAATAGAAATTTAACTTCCTGATTTAACGCTTTGAAATTGGGCCTCTGTCTCTTTAAAAAGCTTCTGCTCTAAAGCTCTGCCTTCGGGAAGTCATCCCAACATGGCTCCTCTATTAACCCTTTAATGCCTTTTTTTTAACAAGTGTTGCTGTGAAAAGTAGCTCCTATAATGAGTTCAGCAGATGTTTGCTAATTGCTGCTGGCTAGTCTGAAGGAGCTGTGTGGGGGAGGAGCTGTGTCTCGGAGGAGGGGCTAGGTCCACCCAGGTGTTTTGCACAGCTGCCATGGAGATCAAAGGATTTATCAAGCATTCATGGAAGAATCAAGGCAACATTCCAGGTGTGTCTTTGGGGAAAACTTTAAAACACAATGGAATGCTCAAAAAAGTTTATTTTACACAATTATGCCTCTTTTAATTCAACTGAACTGTTCCTGTTTAGGTCAGCAGAAATCAATTTTTTGCTAAATGAATATTTACAGAGACTTTCTTCAGATTCAGAAGTTTCTATCCATCTGAGAAAGTCTTCAGACTTTGGTCAAGCATTCCGGTTTTCCTTCTTCAGGATTTTCACCATAGATTAATGGAGTTTTGGTCCATTTTTCCCACACAGAACTAGTATAACTGGGTCACCTTTTCAGTTCTGACCATGACCTTTCTGTGGGACTGAGATCAGAAGCTTCTATTGACTTTGTTCCTCTAACAACCAGTTTATGGGGGCGATTAGATGGGTTTAGAGACATTTATCCCATTAATGAATTAAATGCTAATTTTAAAAGAGCCATTTTTATTTACTAAGGTTATCTATTTCTGGTGTTTCATTATCTGAATAACTTAGGTTTGACAAAATTAATAAAACTCAAAAACCTGTAGGGGGTTGAAAACATTTAGTAAAATGTGATTGTCTCAAGTCTAGCTGAGGTTCAACCACTGACTTCCTGTTAGTTTTCCACTTGTCTTTACACCCTGAGGTAAGTGAGAAAATCTGTTTACATGTTTTATATGAACTGCTCCTTTTATTCCTCCCTTTAAAACAGATCCTGGTTTTCATTCCCGACCTTTGAACCCTGATTTTGTTCAATCAGATGCAGCCGATCTGAGCTCACATCCTTCAGGCACATTCAACCCACGACCTGCTGGCACCAAACGGGTGCCTGTCATGCTTAACCTCATCTAGCTGATGGTGTGTGTGTGCGTGCGTGCGTGTGTGTGTGTAGCGCGCTGTGCTGCATGGGTCTGATTGGAAATGTGGAGTTTGCATGCAGCTTTCCTAGATGAAGCCTCCTCCGTGCTGCAGAGCATCAGCAGAGTGGATCAGTCGAAGGTTCTGGTCATGTCTGAACATGCCTTCTGACCGCTTGTGGTGGTAAACAAAGTGTTTCTGAAGCTGTGACACATTCAGACGTGGCCAAACGTTTTTACAGTGACACAAATGTTGTCTGTTTATTTCAAGTTTAAATTGTTTACCGGAGCAACATGGTGCTGAGAATAGCGCGGTTCCAGCACCAAATTAAGACTAGGCACTCTCACTGGTGGCTAATTCCTTGCAGCAGAAGGCTACATCCATTGCTAAGCTAGCTACTGATCTGATTAATTGGCAATTGGCGCCGGAGGCTACTCGCTAGCGTTAGCTTTCAATAGGCTAGCTGCTAGCATACCTAGACATTCACATCCCATATACCCATATTTTCTTCTTCAAAGGAAACTTTATCAAGACAAATGGAAACCTTGAGCATAGTTTATTAGCTCTTGTTTAAAAACAAAAATGGTCAGACTCTTCACACATGGATGAGATTATTCTACTCTAAAATAATGTTTGAAACCGAGTTTGTGACTAGTGAAACCTTAGAAAGTACTTCATGGATCCACTTAACAGGTGTCTCTATCTAAGATGTTAGAAAAAACATTGTAGCATAAGCACTTTATATTGGTCAACGTTGATAATTATTGATAAGATTTTTTTGTTTTGAATATCTGAAATATTGCCTAACGGTGTGACCTTTCCTGTTTAATCCAGCTTTCTCTCTACGCTGTTTTTGTTGTTTTTTATGAGGCACAGTACTGCTGCACAAGTTACTCAGCAGCTTGTTGCTAGGTAGCCAAAGAGCAACTTAGTTGACGTCACCAACCTAGCTTAGCTAGCGGTGAGCTAGCTAAGCTAGGTTGAAGCTTAGAAAACAACAAGAAGTTGTTTTCTTAACTTAACAAGAAAAAGAAACACAAAACTTTTACAAACAATTGAGTTTTTAAAAAACACGCAGTCATCTATTAGAAAACGATTAACAGAGAAGAATACAAGGATGGGAGGAGGGGAGGGGGGAGGGAGTGGAGCCTTTCTTCCATAGTCTTTCTTCTGCCCACATTCACATTTGCTGCCATTTAGTGGTTGGAGTTATAAATATTTATGCCTAATTTTCTACTAAATCTATAACTTTATATCAAATGCATGCACGTTATGGAAACAAACCATCTCTACTTAATAATGCATTTCTTCATATAATTGTTTTTAAATTCAAGTTTAATGTGTAGAACAGAACGAAGCTAACATGGGTTAGCATGTGGTAAAAAGCCATTTGTGTCACTGCAGAAGCGAGAGGCCCCAGCTGCTGTGCGTGGTGCTCATGCCTCATGTTGGTCATGCTGTGTCCGCCATCTTAAGCTTCTACCTGCAGGTCTGTCATTGGCTGCACTGCCAGCAGGACAAAAAGAGTGCAAAGACACACAGAGAGGAGGGGGGGCACCCAGGCTGGTGGGACTGACCTTACTTCCAGAGTCCTTGGGTCCACACTCCCCTTTATCGTACCACCATTTGTTTTTCAGTTTGTCTAAGACTCCTGCTTCACTCAGTTTCAATACGGCAAGGTTTACGGGCGTTCTTCAAATCACGGGGGGCAGGGAAGGGCAGGGTGGGGAAATAACATAAATAACATCATAGGACATGTTATTTTATGTTATTCAGTCAGAAGAAGCCCAACAAGAGCAGCTCAGTACTCTTCACAAAGTGACGGAGCCAGTGAGGGCCCCACGGACGCTACATGTCTCTTTGCTCTCTGGTCATGTGACCCCAGGTTGGTTTGGGAAAGGGGGCGGAGCTAACAGACATATACAGGTGGGGCCCCCGGCTGCGTCGCTTTTCTGGAACGGGCGCATACTGCCGGGACCTTTCTGGGTTCAACGGCTAGCGCTGCTGGACCAGAACTACCGGCTCCGTTCTGCGTCAAGAACAGCGAGTATTTCTGCTTCAACAGCACTCCTCTTCCTCCTCTTCCTCACGGGGTCGACCCGGCAGATGCTCCTGTTCCCAACAAACATTTCTCTCCTACCCACATCAACGTCAGAGCGACATCGTGGCTAACCTTCTCGCCACCGCCTCCGCTGCCACACTCTCCTTTGTCGTACCACCACTTGTTTTTCAATTTGTCCAACAGGCCCTGCTCATTGAGCTTTAACACGGCCAGGTTAACAGCACTTCTTGAAAACGATAAAGCATATTTGGTGAAAGGGGTGAGTATGCTGTCCAATTTGGGAGGGGAGGAAGAAGAAAAGGGGAGAGGGAGGAGAAGTCAGAGAGGGACAAGGGTGGAAAAAAGTTAATCCCAGTTAAAAGACCTGAAAGCTCCCTGAGCCAAACCTCTCCTGTCAGAGCAGCAGCTTAAAGCTGGAAACAAACATTAGCATCTTTTAGTTCCCATTAGCCACAGGGATTTCAGCATGACAGCCATTTTTCAAGATGGCTGCCGTTTTTGAGCCTTTTAAGCCAAATATTGCCATAAAATGATCCCCATTTTCATTACTTGGATGAGCTTTTGACGTTTGTCATCCTATTTATACAACTTTAAAATAACAATGTGTAGCAAAATCAGAACGTGAGGACGTTGCTGTTAGCGAGACTCAAACCGGTTGTCAACAGGAAGAAAATGAAGATATGAGATAGACCGAAAAACGATCATCTTTAATGGCTAGCATTAGCATTTTTTATGTGTTTAGTGGATTAGTCTTAGCATATGCAATTTTGTTTGTGTTTATCGGGTTAGCATTAGCTTCAGATAAGTTCTTTTTGTGTTTAGCAGCTTAGCATTAGCTTATGCTAATTGTTTTATTGAGAATTAGCTTCTGCATTTTGTGTGCTAGTGGGCTAGCATTGGATTATGCTAATCTTTGTATGCATTTAGTGGTTTAGTGTTAGCTTATGCACATTTTTTATGTGTTTATCAGGTTAGCATTAGCTTCAGATATTTTCTTTTTGTGTTTAGCAGCTTAGCATTAGCTCCTTCTAATTTAGTTAAAGTTACGCCGACTGATATATATTGATGTAATATTCGCTACAGAAGAAGAACTGAGCAAAAGTTTTAAACCACCTCAAAAACAAAGACATGGAAGTAGTTCAGAAAACCTGATGAACGATGCAGGCTGTAATAAATGAGTAAATATACAAGAATAGTTTAAATAAAACAAACAGAAAGTTTTTTTTAAAAATAGCCATGTTAAAAAAAATTAGTCATTAATAAAACTTTTGTGAATAGCGCATCAAAAATTACAGAGATTTCATTTGTACTGCTCAACAAGATTTTAGAATAAATGGGAACAAATAATTCTATGCTTTAACAATAAAATGAATGACAAATATTCTATTTCTGCACATTACTCCTTGATTTTATAAATCAATGCTTTGATTTAAATAAATATACATACATTTATTTAATTAAAGTATTTCTTTTCTTTTTTAAAAAAAATTATTACATGTTGAATTACATTGTGGCCTTTAAGACGAAAGTCTTCAGATACTGTCTCGTTTTAACCAGTAAAGCAATAGTTTAACAGGTCTTCTAAAGCTTTTTAATGTCTTTATGTTTTTCATTTTAAAACAGTACATACTTAATGGTTTAAAACTTTTGCACATATGTACTCAGCTTTATAAAACAGTTAAAACTGCTGAATCAAACAAGTTGCTGCCACCTAGTGGACTGGATGCAAAGCTGCACCAACATTCACATTTCTAAGCTGAAATTTGAAAGTTTGCTTTTTAGTTTTGTGAATACAGACAGGTTTAGTTTACAAAACTAAAAAGGAAATAAATACAAGTAATTACAGAAAGTTGTGATTATAGATCTCTGATTAGGTAGAGATTCAGGTCAAAGGTCAGAGTGTGCTTTAAGGAGCTGATGAAGCTTTTACTCTGCTGCTGTGACCCAGCAGAAAAAATACACCGACCTCCATCGCCATGACAACTGCATAAATCAAATCAAATACATCTCTAACTGTTCCCTACTACTACAACCTGAACCGCAAACATTTAGATATTTTTACATGAATCTGGTGGCTTCTGAAGGCAGATGGTTTAATTTAGGGGTGTCGGTTATAATGAGCTTTAAATGTTCATTAGAATTTAAAGTTTATTGATCTTTCATTAATTTGATTGAAAATGGTCTCAAAAGTACAATTTTATAATTTACAGCAATAAGTTCTGGGATGCTTTATCACCCAGTGAGATTTATTACAGGCCTTGTTTGGATCGGTTTAATAAAATTATGAAGCGTTTCTGAGCCAAATATCGGTGAAATTTTCTGTAAATCTAAAACAGACTTCATGGTTTTACTCTGCCGGCTGCTGTGGAAACGTTCAGGCTTTATTATAGTTCAGTTTTATTTACTTGTGGCTTCTTGTTTGTCTAATTCAGTTTTAATTAGTTTTTAGAGTTTATTTGCTAGTTATTATTAGTTAAATATTGTTCCGTTTTTATTAGTTACAGAAATAGTTTTAGTTTTTTCATAACTTGGTAAAAGGTCAACGTATTGTGATTATGTTTACACTGCATTTATATACTCGGATGGATTCAATTTGCGGACTAGCTTAGCGTAGCGTAGCCGCCAGGAGGAAAACGGGAGAGCCGTAGTTCACCGACAGCTGACGTAAACTGCTTGTTTCACATCAGTTTAAAAGGCTGATAAATAGACACAAATAAACATGAACACGAAAAATAACATATCAATTTCAGTATGTTTTAGTAATATTTTTCCCCATTAACATTTGTATTTCTGTTGCGTAACAAAATGCTTTCTCCAGTTCATTTCTTGTAAATTTTTAACAAAAAAAATTATTTAATAGTCTTGGGATTGTCTACAGGGTCCAGAGGTTTGTCTCCTGCTGGGTTCAGATCCTTTTCATATCTTTGCATCATTGACAAAATGAAACATTGGTAATGGCAGCAGATTGCAGACAGAAAGCAGCATGATGCTGAGTCAGAGGAGCGGTGTGAGCGTCCAGTCTGCTGCTGCTGCTGCTGGTTTCCCGGCAGGAAGTGAGAGGGTGATCCTGCCCCTTCCAGAGGAAGCAGCCTGGAGGAGAGGACCACCGGCATCTGTCACTGACTGTGTCTAGTCAAAGCAGGAACTCCAACCACAGCAGCGCTGCACAGCCTCACAGATCCTTCACTACAGTTTACTGTAATTTACTACAGCTTACTACAGTTTACTGCAGCCTACTGTAGTTTACTGCAGCTTACTGTAGTTTACTACAGCTTTTTGCAGTTTACTACAGTTTACTGCAGCCTACTGTAGTTTACTACAGCTTAGTACAGTTTACTGCAGCCTACTGTAGTTTACTACAGCTTACTGTAGTTTACTACAGCTTACTGCAGTTTACTAGTTTACTGCAGCTTACTGTAGTTTACTACAGTTTACTGCAGCTTACTGTAGTTTACTACAGCTTATTGCAGTTTACTGTAGTTTACTACAGTTTACTGCAGCTTACTGTAGTTTACTGCAGCTTACTGTAGTTTACTACAGCTTATTGCAGTTTACTGTAGTTTACTACAGTTTACTAGTTTACTGCAGCTTACTGTAGTTTACTACAGTTTACTACAGCTTATTGCAGTTTACTGCAGTTCATCACAGTTTGCTGCACTTTATTACAGCTTACTGTAGTTTGCTACATTTTACTACAGCGTACTGTAGTTCACCACAGTTTACTACAGCTTGCTGTAGTTTACTGTGGTTTATTACAGTTTACTGTAGTTTGCTACATTTTACTACAGCGTACTGTAGTTCACCGGAGTTTACTACAGCGTACTGTGGTTTACTACAGCTTAATGCAGTGTACTACAGCCTGGAGCTCAGAAAGAAACTAAAGAGAAATCCAAGACTGAGGAATGGATGGATGATTTAATGTACTGATGATTTGTTAATTGGATTAAAGGTTGGATTGACGATTCTTTTTATGACTAATTCGATGGATGGATGATTTAATAGATGGAAAAATGATTAATTGGATGAAAAAGTCCATCTGGAGTGTCTGGACCTCCAGGTATCCAGGTGAACAGGTGCTGTTCTCTAACCATAAACAAGGTAATGTGAGGCGGCTTTTGCACAGGTCCATATCCCGGATCAGTGGAGTCTGATGGAGGCAGAGCTGGACCTTCACACGGCTCCTCAGAAGAAACACAAATCCTTTAGCTCCATGCAGCTGAATCACACAGACTTACCTGGAATGTACACCTGGAAGAGACACAACAAGAGACAAGCCCCGCCCCCTTCCCGCATCATCACACATGCAGCAAACCCCCCACCACAGAAAGGCAGCACGCCAAGGAAGGTGGAATACCATAACAACACGTCGGCCATATTGTTACACTATTCCACCCACCTTAACTGTGAACCCTTGGGCGTGGCGACGCCGTAACCCTTGGAGTCCAGGTTCCCGCCCACTTTCATGGTGTCGCAGGGCTTCCTCTGCTCCGTATACTCGTTCATGGTGGACTCCAGCAGGAAGGCGTACTTCCCCTTCGACTTGCGGACCCGCGCCACGCCTTCCGCCGTGGTCTTGGTGAACACCGTGGGCTCGGCCGACTTCATGTAGCCCCACATCTTCTCATAGACGGCGATCTTGGAGCGCTGCGGGGAGTCGGCAGGGTTCAGGAGAAACACACCTCCAGAAGTATTCACCCCCCAGGGGTTCCAACACACACACACACACACCCGCACACACACACACACCTCCAGAAGTATTCACCCCCCAGGGGTTCCAACAGACCAACACAAAGCAGAAGTATTCACTGCCATTATTGATTTGATAAAATAAAAAAATCCATTGTCTTTTGGCCTCCATTTTATAACCACGTGGAATGTTACGATGTTAAAACCGCCATGGAGACACGCGAAAAAGCACCAAACCAAAATGAAAAAGAGATTCAGCCAGTCCAAACATTTGGATTCATTTTGGTTTTATTGATTCGCAGACAGACTGAGCAGAGCCATGAGCTTCAAGGTCAACTAGAAGAAAATATGTGGACACTGACCAATGTGTGAGAGAAAGATACATGAACAAAATGGCTGCTGTCCGGACCGACCCGTATGAGACAGAGAATGGAAGCATGTTAGAAGATGTTGACCAGCTACTTCTGATCTCATACTACGATGTAGTTCACTACATAGTGAACAGGAAGAGTTTATACAACATGGAGGAGCTTCACCTGAAATCTACAGACACAATCAGTTTAAAAGAATTTGTAAAGGATGTACAAACTCTTAAGGTGAATAACGAGGTTCTGGTGACTGGCAGAGTAAGAACATGTTGTAACAAACATGTAGGCTACATGGCCGTCTTAGCTAGCAGATAAAAGTTATATTAGCTAAGCTAATTTTGCTAGTTCATCAGTAAGTACTACAGTGAATGTCACTGCTGTTTTATTATTACACAGAGGGTAGAGCTCTTTAAAATAGTAACTGAGTATTGGTGTAACTGAGTATTGGTCGATCCGTATTTATACGTAACGAGAGGTAGTTCTAAGTTTGTAGCTTGTGTTATTGTTGTCATAGCAACTCCATAGCAACTGCCTGTCAAGATGACCGTCAGCTACAAAGTTCATGGAACTGTGACATCACATGAAAACTACATACTCTGCTAAATTCAGATTGTGCCTACAGCTCAGTTTGGTTTTCTCCCATTCACTTGGATTCCTCCAGTAGGTTTTTGACCGGGCCAATCAGCAATCAGAAAGAAAAGTCATAAATTATGACGTTGATTTTCTGCGATGTTTTAAAACTGAAGTCCGCCTGCAGTTTTAGCAATAGTAGTGGAGGAGCTGAATGACCGTGTTTGCACACTTCCAAGTACTGGATTAGCGTTAACAGCCGCCTTCTTTGACACGGCTCTTCTGTCTTATTATTAATTTATTTAAGTTTGAAACGCTAGCAGAAATGCTCTGCTTGTTGACGCCTCTCTTCCACTATGTAGGTTTTTGTATCTGCAGGCGACATGATTGTCCGACGTGGTGAGGAACTGTACATTTAAACGATTCTTTTCTAAATAACTGCAAAAGCTGTCAGATGGCTAAAACAACAATAATAAATGGGAATTAAAACGTTTCCATCCACAGAAGAGGCTGTCTGCAGAGAGGTGGCGCTCTCTCTGTGCCTACCTGCCTGCCACACTTTTCAGATACTGTATCATTTCTTGCTGTTTGTGTTGGTCTGCCTTCCTTCTGGGTCGCAACGAGACAAAGACTTCAAAGGCAAAAAACTGAAAATCAGTTGGCAGAAAAAAGTCCTGATGTGTTCTCCTACCTTCCCTTGAGTTGACCTTTGACCCCTACTCACCCTGAAGAACTCCTTGGTGGATCCGGAGTCCAGCGTGCCGTAGGCGATGTCGGTCTGCTTGGCCAGATCCTCGGCGCTTTCGATGGGCGAAACCATCCGCTCCACGGTGAGGAAGGCCGCCAGGTTGGCCGTGTAGGACGAGATGATGATGAGGGTGAAGAACCACCAGACTCCGCCCACGATCCGGCCGGACAGCGACCTGCAGGGGGCGCCGCAGAGGAAAACCAGAGGGCGAGACAGGAGAGAGACGAATCAGTCAGAACGGAGCAAGAATGAAGAAATGACAATTAAAAAAAACAAGAATAAAGTCTCAATAATACGACAATATTTATGTTGAAGAATAATTAACAGATCGATTTTCAATCCGGTTCAACTCCAAAGAGTTCGGGATGTACAAACATGTCTTCACTGAGGATCTGTACAGCCGTTTACAGTTTTAAACTGATGTCTGTCATCAGTGACAGAACACAAAACAGAGCAGAGCGAGTTTCATCATTTAGGGAACGCATAGGAAACCTGTTCCCACGTCGCCTGGCAAAGAGTTTCAGAGTGGAGGAAGAAGAGTAAAAAAGTTTAAATAAAAAGTGTTTTAATGTTTTTAAATATAGATTAAAATCTTTGATTGTGAAGCACATTTTCTGATTGACTGCCAATCAAATTCATCAAGCTGCTTTACTGCTCATGCTAACTTAGCTAGCATGAAATGGAAAATATTCTGACAAGAGGATGTTGAACGGAACTGCTGCTGCAAAGAACATAAGAACTGTGGGGATAAAACAAAATTTGATGGGATTAACATAAAATACGACATTATAATAAAACTGGTAATGTTATCTGATAATACTGATGGCTAACTGAAATTAGGCAATATGAGGTTAGTATTTATGCTAAATGAATGAAATAATTAGTGAATAAAAACATTGTAAAAGTTGATGTCTATTTTGTAGGATTGTCTGTTGGTTTGTAAAGGGGGTCAGAGGTCAGCGCTGTACAGCAGGGAATCAGAACCTTTCTGCTCCGTGGTAACATCTGAAGCATGGCAGCTGAGCCACCACCAGAGGGAGCTGTGTCTCTGTGTTCAGCCCTCATCAGAGCATCAAACCCTCCATGTTCCCACTGATGGAGGCGATTCTGTTTCTGACCGGAGGAAGAGCGCTGCAGCTCCTCTTCCTCCTCTGGGGGGGGCAGACGGATCAGAGCAGCGAGTGAGGAGAACGTCAAAGCAGAAACCCTTCATGGAGGAGAACAAACAGCAGGGGGCGCTCACAGCACACAGTTCAGGAAAACATCCCCATTAAAGATCTGCTGCGGCTGCTGCATGTTGGGAACTTTAGCCTTGAAATGGACTTATTGATGTTTCAGCTCCAGACCTGAATACCGATGAGTCTCTGCTCCGTCTGTTTCTGGGGATTCCAATCAGTTTAGCAGGGAAATGTCACCAGAGAGGGAGGCGGTGCTGACAGGGTGCATTGTGGGAAAATAAGGTTAAAGTCATTAGAATGTAAACGCAGCCAGAGAGGGGGGCAATATTTAAAATCTGAGCTCAAAGAACTGATTCAGACTTTAAAGCTGCAGAATGTAACTTTTATTAAAATATTTGCTAAAACAGCCAATCAGAACCAGGAGGCAGGTCTTATCGCTGTCAATCAACCGCATGTATGCACTGCTAAATGTGCTAATGGAGAAACAACTTACAGTTACAGAAAAACAGCTTGTCCAACATCATCGGTGGCTATGCTAACTACCTCCAGCATTGACTGTAGGCTGTGCTAGCTGCAGCGTAGCAAAGAGGAAGGAGGAGGATGTGAGCAGTCAACATGGAGAGGGATTGACAGTGCTAAGCCCCGCCCCTTGGCTCTGATTGGTTGTTTCTAATAGGAACAGGGAGGAGGCAGATATCAATTTTTCAAAGATTACCTATCAGATTATATGTAAGAAAAATATTTTTATAAAGTTACACTCTGCAGATGAAGCTCGTGCACTGACAGTCGTTCCTCTCCACTGTCGCTTCCCAGGATGTGGTTTTATTCTGCTGTAATCTGGATTAAACTGGGATGATTTCTCTGAATTGGACCTGAAGCTTCATTGTTTGATGAATTGGTGACATAAACAGAAACTGAACTGACTTAATTAGAAAGAGGAGAGTCGTCATGTTTTCTGTCTCTGCTGCTTTATTCAAACTGAACCAGAGGAGCAGAGTGTTTCCCATGATGCACTGCTGCGTGTTGGCTGGCTGGTAGCTCTGACTGTGATCCGCAGTGACGCGCGGCTGCGTCCCGACGCGCCTGAAGTAAACAGTCAATGGAGGAAACCTCAGCGAGTTATTTCCAGGCTGCATCACTGCTTTGCTTCTTCATTTAACTGGAACTTTGTTGATTCCAAATATTAATCTTCAAAAAAATGGTGAAGAAATATTTTATTTTGAAGTCAGATAATAGATGTACCTTAAAAATGAGTCTTTAGCCATCCCTCATTTTAAAAATTTTACTTCCAAGCAGCCAAACTCTCTTTAGTCCTTTCAGACCGGTTGGATTTTCTTTGGACATTCGGTGCTTTAACACTTATCTTTGAGTCCATTAAATGATTACTAACGATTTTAAACAGAAACACAAAAGATTCAGTTTCTTCCTATTTTCAGCCGAGTGTTTGAAAAGTACCAAAGTTGCAAATAAAATGGGATCTTTTTTTATCTGCTCTTTTTTTAGGCCTGATTTCTGTCCTCCACTTGTTCATTTTCCTCCATTTACTCAAATGTTTAATCAAGTTAAATCTAAATGAGTTGCTGCTGGCTCAACGATTACCCTCACACATGAAAATGACTGCAAACTGATGCACAACTAATACAACCGTAGATCTTTGAAAAGCAGAAATGGAGCCTTCAGCACAACCACCCAGAATTTAGCAAGTGATTTCAGGATGGAAAGTCAACAACAAAACACTTCTCTTTTCCAGCAGCCATTGTACAGCGCATACAGCGGTTAAAACCAGCTCACCAAATGTGTTGGAGCTCAGCTTGAGTTGCTAAGTAACGAGTTCTACTGGGGTTGCTAGGTAATGGGCAGTGCCTGCTGATTTGTGATGTTACATTAAGCAGGTTTTTAAAACGGCTCATTTTCCAGACACCAAAAACATACACTTATTGATTTTTTAAAAAGCTGGACTCTTATTGGAAGCATAAAGTATAAAACTGTACAAAATGAGAATTTTGCACATTAGATCTGCTTTAAACTATTGAAAAGGAGCAGACAAAGTTGACATAATACTCTCAGTTTTTTGTAATAAAAGGTTTGTCAGACATTTTACAAGCAGGATTCCAGATATAGTTTCAGTGCAGAATGAAAGTCAGTTTTCATGAGGAAGCAGAAGAAAGCTCCATCTCTCTCTGATGCTGAGCTGAAACCTGAATGTCAGGATGTATGAGGCGAGTTTTCCCTGAGCGCTGGAAACAAGAAAACCCAGACAGGAGAGTATTAGATGAAATAAAGTGGAAACTAAACAGAAATTGGCTCCAGAGTTGCTGCACCGCAGCCCGCTGAGCCGCAGGGAAAACACAAAACTCAATATTGACCAAAAAAAAGAGACACTTTCAGCAATTAGTCGGCGGTTTTCCACCATTAGTGCAAGTTAAACTCGTTTGTATTCATTAAATAGGAGAGAAGCGCCGCTTTATACTCGGCTTCTCCACATTTTAAACAGCCAAATTCCAGATTTCACAGACATTTCTACCACATATCTAAATGTTGACTTTGGTAAAAATATGACTTTGAAAAATTTATTCCAGAGCTAAACAGGACAAAATATTGTTGTTAATTATTTTTACTTTACTAATGGCCCTGCTGCTAAATTGTGGCTGTTGGTGATTAACAATAAACCCCAATCAAAGAAGAACAACCATAATCTATAAACCTTAGAAATATTGTGATTGTCTACTGCCGCCACCTGCTGGTCAGGAGAACAACGACTCGATGTTTTGCTGGGATTCCTGAGACAGAAAACTTTTAAACTAATTATAAACTGAGCTTAATGCATTGATTGATAAGTAGAATCAGTTGAAATAAATGGGATTGGATTGACTTTTATTTAAAAAGCGTCTCGGGATAAAGTGTTGAACTGAACTGGATTTAAATATTTGTGAAAATTCTTCTTTTGGTGGATTTATTACCTCAAATAAACCAAAAATAAACAATAACAGAAAAAAACCCATTTACAATTCTTTTAATTGAATCAGGGAATTACAGTTTTAAATATGCAAATTCAGAACTACCAAAAAAAACAACAACTGGCAGTTCTGATGGTGGTAATGGAGTCAAACTGTGGAATATTAAAAAAAATTAAACTGTCCAAATGATTGTATAATAACATGACTACTGCTGGATATAATAAGTAATAATATTATTTCATTATTGTTGGTGTTTCTGTTATTGATGCTCGTTTTGTTTTGGTGAAATTTTAAAAAATAATGATTGTTCCTCTACTGTAGATAAAATTAAATAAATGCTATATTCATACGTTAACTAGTTGTAATATTCATGGATTATACATGTCACAAATGTAAAATTATGTAAAAATATCAGGAGCATTGATAAGTTTATACACACTCCCTTAATATGTAAAAAGGTTTTACATTTTTTGTACACATTAAAACAATATTTTAAGGAAAATGCAGTTTGGGAATCTGACATGGCAAACTAGCTAGCTAGCTGACATGCTATTAGCTGGATCCTGAGAAAAATCATGGATGTTAGCTTCTGCGTTAGCGCTAGCCTGGCTTCCACTGAGCGTACTCATTCTTATTAAGGTATATTTGTGGTTTTAACTAATATAATAGGAAGTTTTAAGCATTTTTAGTGGGATTCTGACATATTTTCTGGCAGTCCAGTGAACACCAGGGTCAGCAGTAATTAATCCTCTGAAGTTTGATGCAGAAACATTAAAGTTGTTGATGTTTCATCTGGATTTGAGCGATGTGTGTGAATATATCTCCGCACATCGCTCTAGTGTGACTGAAGAGCCAGAAAGTGCTTTCTGAGAGCAAACATCCCAGCTTCAAAGCCCTGCTGGAACAATCAGCATATAAATTATACGGCAAATGAAATGCTTTTCTTCTTTCCATCTGCAGCCGTAAAAACGAATCATATGATGGGAAAATCAGACGGAGGAACTTCAGAGATAATAATCAGGATGAAAGCAAAACAAATCTCCCCTCAGGATCATTAATACGCCATAATCTGCTTTATTATCAGTGACTGGTTAGCACAACAACCGAAAGGGTCTCCAGTTTTTATTTAATAAAAAGGTTCTGTTGCTACTAAACACCGATTACTGATCCGTTGCACCTTTATTACTTTAAACTTCTGGATTTAGGAATAAACTGCTGACTTTTGTTAAGGAATCATGGCTATTTTTGATGGTTTAATATAGTTAAGCTAATGCCATGTATGTTTAAGTAGACCAACATTCCTTTGGACAAAAGCAGATGCAAGCAGGAGTTCACAGATAAACATTTTTCTGGCAAGGTTGTAACTTAGAGCAACCATAAAACACTATGCTCTTGAAAGGTTTTAAATTAGGAGGCCATAAAGAATATCTTCCCCGGCTCGCAGGTCAGAGGTCGGGGGTTTCCCAGGAGCTCAAAGTTGCATCTGGAGTTGACCACAACTTAGGAATCTTGGAAAACACTTAGTTTAATTTCTGATATACCTCTTAATATTAATAGCAATAGTGTGTTAGATTAAAGTATATTACCCAAGCTACAAGTACTAATCTAGTAAATCGAATGTATTTGAAAATGTACTAACTATGACAATATCGGAATCAAAAGAGAATGATTTGAATGTTATGTTTTACAGGTTAAAAAAGACTTCTATCTCATTATTGTTTGTGATAAAGCAAAGGGTCAAATCTTTGGAGAAGCTGACTGCAGAGGAGCAAGATAGGTTTTGTGAAAATAACTTATAACTTTAATAACTAAAATGACTCTTGATATTTGTCATTAAAACTCAGGGGAAGGTCTAAGTTTTTTTCCAAGGTCGCTCTTGGTTGGTCAAAACAGAGGTACGCCCTATTTGCATATATTAACAAAGAGAAACGCCTTCCCTAGAAAAAGGGAATGCGCAACAATAAAATTCAGACAACTGTCCTGTTATGCTTTTAAGCAACAGCTGTCTCCAAAGGATCCTTTGTTCTTTTTAATTCTTTTGTCTCAGGTAAAGAATGTATTTTTGTACTCTGAAGTTTTCTTGTTAAATTCATACGGTGTTTACTATTGAATTAAACTCTGTATCTCTGTGACGTCATCGAGCCTCGCCGTCTGTTTTTCCAGCCGTGACGGCATCCGCTTGCGATCCGGGCTAACAGGAGGAAAAGAGAGCCATGCTTTTTTCAAAATTTAAGCTAACCTAATAAATTTCCTCCTTAATACTTTCCAGAATAAAAATAAAATGATAGAAATCAGGATTTTACTCACAGAGAATAAAATTATAATTACTCTATATAATTACTATATAATTATAATAACCTGACCAGTAATAAAAAAATGACTCAATCTGAGGCTTCCTGGGTCAAATGTATAATTAATAACTATTTATAGGAGGATAAAAGAAGAGAAATGGTTTTTAAAACTATTTTATTAACTAAAACAGTAAAACTTGTAACAAATGGTTTAATTCCACATTAACGCAGACAATTGTAATAAAAAGCTGAAATATATTTGATGAGGGGCGGCTGTTATAAGTTTACACACTCTTAATGCTTTTTTTTTAAAAAAAGTATGATTAAATATTTCTGATATTTATCCTGAAGAATCCAACTAAAAAACAAACTTCTGTTAGGACATTAAAAAGGAAACAAGCAAAAGGGAAAACGGAGCAAAAACAGCTGAATGCCCTGCGTTGCTTTTGGAGCGGTCTCTGGTCCGCTCAGCGTTCATACATGCATTCAAACCAAACCAGAGTTCACTTCAACCGAACCCAGACCGAGGTTTGGAGGACCAGAGTTTGATTCAGAAACGAACCTTAGAAAACATACATTTTGACAGGAATGTGTAGATTTTTTAAGTAAAACAAGAACATATATGCACCTAAACGTCAGCCATACATGTCTGTTTTTCATAGCCGCAGCATCGTTAGCACAGGGACCCGAATATCAAAGCAGAAGCTCTAAATTGGAGCTCGTCTTTGAAGCTCCGGGCCAGCGGTGAACCCGGCCCAGTGAGAGCCTCCAGTGCAGCCCAGAATATGCGCTGCGAGTGCAGAGAGGCGCTGCTGACATGAGCAATAAGCCATGCGGCAGAGCAGCGCTGTGGCGCCGGATAACAAAAGCTAATTGGCATTGCACTGACGGCGCGGCGTGAACAGATAGAGCAGCTTCAAAGTCGTCCTCCTCTCTTCTTCTGGCCTGCGACTATCTGCAGCCGTCAGGAACGTTTGCTTCACAATCTGAGCTAATCGGCGCTAATCAGGACCAAATGAGCGGCGGCATTACTCAGCAGAAAGATGGTCGGTCCGCCGGAGGAAGTCACCTGGAGGAGCAAGGAGCTCCTGATGCCGCCGCAGGAGGGAAAAACTTCACCTCTATTCAGCTGGGATTTGTAGTCAATTAAAATGACTTTGGTGTCACCGTTTCATCTGAGCTCCCTTCTTCTCCCGTAACCATTGGAGACCGGGATATTAATCACTGAATTAATTATTGCGGCCGCCCAGAGGGAGCGGAGGGGGGCAGAAACCCGCATTTAAAAGAGAAGAAGACTATTTCCAGCTCTGTTTGCCCTTCCTGTCAGAGAGGGAGAAATTAGTTAAAGATCTAGATTAGGAAGGAGAGATTAATGTTCCTGAAGGGACAGAACCACAGACCGGTCCACATATAGCTTAGGAAACATATTCACTCCCTCACTGATTCTCATTTCTTTACATTGTCCCTCTAATTAATCAGAATGTCAACAAGCCAAATGAGTTTTCTTTCAGCTGTTCTTTAAAAGCTCAGGCTCTTTATGAAACTCTGCCTTCAGGAACGACCTGTCCTGTTTCCAATGAGGAGAGGAAATCTAAAATCAGGACCAGCACTGAGCTGTAGCTCCTACAGCAGTTCCACCAGGCGTTTGCTAATTGCTTCTGGCTAGTCTGAAGGAGCAGAGTGGGGGTTTCCAAGCTTGGAAACTGGATTTTCCTCCAACATTCTGAGCTCTTAACTAAAACACACTATGTGTCTGGAAAACACTCCTCCCTCACAGATGTTTCTGGGTACATTTGAAGGTTTTGGTAAAATCTCTCAGCAGCTGTAACTTGTTTTGTAATTGTTTTTGACCTCTGACCTCGTCCCTTCTGGTTTCAGGGTGATCTGGAAGCGGTTGATGGACTGAGGCGTCATGAGATTAGCAGAGATGGGAGGGAAGCGCCAACAGAGCAAAGGATGAAAAGCATTGTTGAGCTTTAAGGCTGTTATCTGCAGGAAGGCAGGCGGAGGGCGGAGGTGGGATGGAGGCAGGTGGAGGTGCACAGCAGGTGTTCTCCTAATCATACACGCCGACCCGCTGGAGTACGGGCTGCTTACGTGAGCTCCGGTTTTGACGCGCCTCTGGATCCTCCGTGCGTGGGCGCGGCTGATACGGGCCGATTTCATCTGCCAGCGTTCACACTATTACTCTACAACAGCAGCCGTTAGAGAAGCAGCAGCACAGGGCGGCGCTGATAGAGCAACCGCTCCTGAAATAACCCGAGCGCACCAGCAGCAGGAAGTTTAAGCCTGACAAAGCCATTCACACTGAGATGGCTTTGCAGCAAATGAGAAACCGCGGGGAATTAGAGGCTTTATAACCGTCTGAAGGCTTCGCCGCGTCGCAGACAGGGAGCCTGATGTCACAACAACAGGCGACTTCCACCGCACAACAACAAGAGCAAGCCAGATCCTCCACCATGTTTACTGGGAACCAGTCTGCCGAACTCCAGGGTTCTTTGCCTTCAAACAATAGAGGGGAAGTCGCAGACAAGCAGAGAACAACAAGTACAGAGACAGTCCGAACCAAAATCAGCAGAATCAGTCAGAGCAACACAAGACGTTCGACAACGAGCGACAGCAAACAGAGCAGCAGATATCAGTGCAACACAGAAAAACAAGCAACAGTTTTTACTTTGAGCTACATGCAAACTCCCTCATCAACTTAAAACTCTCTTCTAAAACAGAAGAACGAGTTCAGCATTTCTGGGAAGCATCATCTGATGCAACAGCGCTGCAGAAAACATTTCAGTAATCATTCTTTAACATCACAATAATTCGTTTCTCATTTTCCTCGTCTCCTTACCTCACATCATTGCAGCTGGAATCATTTCAGACATAAAATTCCTCTTTCTTTTTGAGTTTCCCCCATTTAAACTGGGGTTATGTTGGGTAAGTATAAACAACCATCAACAGGCAGCAATCAGACTTGTCTCTGTTTGGAGAAACAATCAGCATTTCACCTGGGAGACTCAAGCTAAAACCTACATCGTAAGTGTTTGAAATTTAAAACCTTCACAGTTTAAGAAAATGCTATGTGAGCCAATTTTAAACTGAAAATCACCTTGAGGAAGCAACTAAAGCAGCTGACAGTACGCTGCTATGTTGTGGAACGTAACCCCAAATTGGCTTCAACAAACAGAAAAACTGAAAGGAGGGCTAATAAAGTGGTTTTGGATTTCAGCATGAGCCAAATCATACGGACAAAGAACTGCTGGCAGAAGAGGTAAAAACAGAAAGCTAACATTAGCAAAAACAGAAACACAAATCTCGTTCAGATGAGAAGCAGTGAAACAAATAGCAGCCTCTTGCTAAATTGATAAGAATGTAAAGCAGATAAAGTGTTCACAAACGTACCAACCTAAGAATTTAATATAATTAGCAGTTAGCTTCATCATGAGTATCTGTTAGCTTCTCTCTATTTAGCAGTTAGCTTAACCATGAATAGCTTCTGGCTTGTCTCCAGTTAGACAAACTAGCTGGAGCTTGTCTAACTGGGGATAAGCTAGCCGCTGTCTCCACATTAGCTACTCAGATTCCTGCTAATAGCATAGCTATAGTATCTGGTTATGCTGACATTCATTAACTTTTATTTTTGCTCCCATTAGAAGTTTTTTAAGAATCTTCAGACTGAGATTTCTTTGACTGCTGCAAGAAGATTGAGCCGTGGCCAATTTCGGCCATCTTTGTTTTGTTTTCACAATGGACTCCCAGTTTTATTATATATTTCAGCTGTT
The DNA here is from genome assembly GCF_002775205.1 of Xiphophorus maculatus. Lineage (NCBI taxonomy): Eukaryota > Metazoa > Chordata > Actinopteri > Cyprinodontiformes > Poeciliidae > Xiphophorus > Xiphophorus maculatus. Next base: position 12,851,678 of record NC_036453.1, on the reverse strand, counting down.
TAGACAGACAGTATGCCCCTATACTGAATTGTGAATAGATTTGTCATGTCCCTAGGTATTCCCAAAAATGTCAAACTGTTGTTCCAATGCAAATGTTCTCATGTTAACTTATCAGCTTTATGCTGCAGTTATAATAATCTCTGACCCACATTACGGATTCACCTCAAGACATCTACAATCTAACAAAGACACACTGCTGGTAACCTTAAGGATTTAAAACACAACGCAGTTTTTCTTCTTCTACTTCGCTGCCACAAACTGCTGCTCGTCACAGCAGGGTGTTAACATTCACTCAGCTCCTATTTGTGTCAATCAGACATGTTTGAAATATTGATGAAGGACTTAATTGGATTGGCAGGCCAGGGATTTGAGCACTAAGTTATCTGTATGATCAAGATAATGCAGCCTGACATGATGTCAAACTGTGAATTTAATTGGCCTGGAGGTCATGTACACCCTGAGGGGATGAGGTCTGAGCTTCATCACAAGTAGCTGTTAGCTTCTCTACAGTTAACTTCATCACAAGTAGATTTGGTTAGCGGAGTGTCACTAGATTAGCAATTAAATTTATTACAAGGATATGTTAGCTTGTCTAGAGTTAGGAGTTAGCTTCACTATATGACTAAAAATGTCCTTCATTCCAACTCTGTTAGCAAGTAGCTTCACTATAAATAATAATTACCTTCAGTATGAGTAGTTTTTAGCTTGTCTACAGTTAGCAGAACATCACTGTGAGTAGCAATCACCTTTGTTACACGTGTTAGCTTGACTACAGTTAGCTTCATCACAAGTAGATTTGGTTAGCCTTTAGTGTCTAAAGAGATTAGCAATTAAATTTATTACAAGCAGCTGTTGGCTTGTCTACAGTTAGCAGTTAGCTTTACTGTGAGTAGTATTTAGTTTGTCTCCAGTTCGTAATTAGCTTCACTGTGACTTGGAATTACCTTCATCCCAAGTAGCTGCGGGCTTGTCTCAAGTTAGCAGGTCGCTTCAGTGAGTAGCTGTTAGCTTGACATTAAAACTGTTGGGTATGGTGTGAGTGGATGTGATGCTAGCTGTAAAACACTGTTATCTTTTAGTTTCTGGTAGTTTGATGGCGATTAGCTTCATGGTCATTCTGAGGGTCTGTTAGCTTAAGTTTTATTAGCAATGAGTTTTTCTTCTTCTACCTCGCTGAATCTAAACACCCTGCTGTGATGAGCAGCAGGGTGTTAAGATTCACTCAGCTGCTATTTGTGTCAATCAGACATGCTTGAAATATTGATGAAGGACTTAATTGGATTGACAGGCCAGGGATTTGAGCACAGAGTGAGCGCTAAGTTATCTGTATGACCAAGATAATGCAGCCTGTCATGATGTCAAAGTGGAGGTCATGTACACCCTGAGGGATGTAGTTCATCTCAAGTAGCTACTAAATTGTCTCAAGTTAGCAGTTAGCTTCACTATGATTAGCAGATCCCTTCAAAACAAGTTGCTTTTAGCTTGTTTACAGTTAGCTTCATTACGAGTAGCAGTTAGCCTATCTCCAGTTAGCAGTTATGCTAATCATAAGTAGCTGCTAAATTGGTTTCAGTTAGCAGTTATCTATAACTAGCAATTACCTTCATTATGTTTAGCTGTTAGCTTGTCTCTGGTTAGCAGCTTCACTATAAGCGGCAGTTAGCCTGACATGATGTCAATCTGTGAATTTAATTGGCCTGAGGTCACGTCTGAGCAGAGTTTGTGGCGACTCTTGCTCTTCTTGGGTTAAAGTTTAGTGGAAGAGCGAACTCACCTGGGGGAGATGTCACAGCCCTGCTGCATGAAGGCGCCCAGGGAGAACCAGAGAGAGTTGAAGATGCCAAACTCATTGGGGGGCTGGTCGCTTGGCGGACCGTCGGTGCCCTCCTCGGGCTCCTCGGTGTGCCATTCGTACGGGCTGAAGCGGCTGACCAGGAAGAGCACCACGCTCACGCCGATGTAGGCGAACACGATGCACATCCAGATCTCGTAGGCCAGCGGGTCCAGGAAGGAGAACACGCCCGGTTTGGACTTCTGCGGCTTCTTGATCATGATGGAGATGCCGAGCGACATGAACGGTTTGGAGAAGTCGATCACCTCCTCCCGGACCAGCGTGATAGTCAAAGGGGCCACAGCGATTTCCGCTTTCTGTGGGGGGAAGAGGAAGAGGATTTAGTCGAGATTAGGTCAGGATTAGGTTGAGACTGCAACTAAATATTAGGGCCATGGTGGAAAAAAGAGTCAATGTCTGCTTAAAAACTGAGATATTTTGAGAATAATCTCAGAAATTTTGAATCTATTTTTTTTTTCATGATTTAAAAAAAAAAATCTATAATAACTCTTTGGAGAATTATTGAGTTACAACAACATTAATTTCCCTTTGGGATTAATAAAGTATTTCTGAATTTAATTGAATTGGGAAAAAAAGGTCTTTTTTTTTTTTTTTTTACCCCTCCAGGGGGTCTTTTGTGGGCTCTAGTGTCCCTTATATGATAGTGGGCTGACAGGAAACGGGGAAGAAGAGGGGGGAAGACATGCGCCAAATGTCGTCGGGTCCGGGAGTCGAACCCGCGACGGCCGCGTCGAGGACTCAAGGCCTCCAAATACAGGTCGCGCTAACCGCACGCCCCCAACAAGGTCATTTTTGACCTTGAAAAGTTGAAAATTTGCTACAAAAAAACTCACATAAATTTTGAGAATAATCTCAGAAATATTCAAGAAAAAATAAACTCATTTCTGAACTTTAAAAGTAAAAAATTTAGAAGAAAAATCTCAAATCGTGAGATTGATCTCAAATGTTTACGTTTCGAAGGTTAAAGATATTCCACTTTTAAAATGTTCCAACTTTATTTTTCTAAATGATTTCTGAGGTTAAAATCGAGTTTTCTGACTTTAAAGTAGCATTTCAAACCCAGAAGTTTCCAATTTTTTTCTAGAAAATTTCTAAAATTAATATGAAATTTCTAAGGTTTGTTCTAACAAATTGACTTTTAAAAAAGAAGTTCACTTGTTTTTTTGTAGAAATTTGAAACAAATGTCGACGTTTATTTTTTTCCTAGCCATTTTTCAATCTAAAAATTACTGATGTTTTTTTCAAGCAATTTTTGGATTTTCCAAAATCAGAAATTTAGAAATTTTTAAAGACAATTTCTGAGACTAATCACAAAAATTGTGACTTTTTCAAATATCTCTCTGACCTTTCAAGCTCAAAAACCTTTACGTTTTTTCCTAGAAAATTTCTGAATTAACCTAAAAGTTTTTATAGCAAATTTTTTTTTTTACCTTTCAGGCTAAGAAATTTCCTTGTTTTTTTTTTTAGAAAATTTCTGAGATTAATCTCAAAATTTCTGAGCTTTTTTTTCCTATTGACAGTGGCCTTAATACGCTGTCGTACAAGTCCGTGGCAGTTAGGAAATAAAAAGCAAAAATAGACCTTAAAATAGTCCGAGGCTTAACTGTGACTCTGAGAATCAGCAGGAAGGATAAAATAATCAGAGAAATATGCTTAGAGTGCAGGACAGTGTGTCACCTCTTTGCTCTGCAGCTGTGGAAAAACGCTCACCAGCTCGCAGAAAATCCACAAACCAGATTACAGCGAACGGCTCGGCAGCCATGGCGGCGCGGGGCTTACGCTCTCACAGCATTTTAACTTTCATTACGGCCGTCCAACTCGTTGGGAAACACAGCCCCAGGAAAGAAAACGGCAGAGATTAAAGTTCTTACATCCTCAGCAGAATGCGCTAAGACGACAGCCTGGCAGCGTTTAGTGTTTTAAAAACTCGCCGGGTTGAAGAGCTTCTCCGGGGAAGAAATGGAAAAGTGTTGATAATTTCTCTGGATGTTCCCAGTAAACACAGAGCTGTCCTAACTCACATTTCCACCGTAAACCTTCTGGATTTTTCTGCTTTAAATTTTATCCAAATAAGCTACTGGAGGCCACGCCCCCAACTCAACGTTTACATGCCAAAATGGCTGCAAACAAATGAGCCACGGTAAAACCTAGGACTGTAGGATAAACCAACCAACCAACCAACCAACCAACCAACCAACCAACCAACCAACCAACCAACCAACCAACCATCCATTCAACCAACCGTCCAATCAATAAGCTAATCATCCATCCATGTAACCAACCAACCTTCCAACCAACCAACAAATCAACAAAACAACCAACCATCCATTCATCCATCCAACCAACCAGCCAACCATCCAACTAACCAACCAGCTAACCTCTGGACAGAATCGGTAAGCATAGCACCACCTACCCCGTACACCAGCTCCCCGACCATGCCGTTCCAGATCTTGGTCTCTGGGTCCCTAGCGCCGTACTTCCCGTCTGGGACGATGGCGATCTTATACTTGATGCCGATGTGTTTGGCGATCTCGGAGGCCAGGTCCACGCAGTAACCCTCGTACTGGTCGTTGCCCTCGAACGACTCCCAGTTCTTCTTCAGCATGACGTAGGGACCCTCCTACAAGACCAGTGAAACCAGTGAAACCAGAGCGTCAAACACAACACAGGCTGGTGTGTTGTGTTTTCATTTATTCTACTAGTGAAATAGAGCAACAGTCTTTTCCGTATGGAAGCCTTTAGCTGCCAGAAGTAGAAACTAAATTCAGCAGCAGTATGGCATTACAAAATGCAAAACTCATTAAGACAAGAAAATTTCATTTAATTCGATCAGTTGTATATGACAGAGTACTAGCTTCAGGACAACATCTTTTTTCTTTCAATGACGAGAATAAAGTCATAACATTCGATGAATAAAGATGCAACGCTACCAGAAAATAAGTCAGAAAGTTACAAGGAAAATGTTGTTTTAATGAAAAGAAAGCTTCAATAGAGTCAATAAGATCTGACCGGCTCATCAAATCTGGAGTTTCTAAATAGACTCAATACTGGTTCCTTTCGGACGGTTCACCAGCAGCGTTCCGGCCGATTAGGAACCTTTTGGGTTTTGGAGTTTCTCTGAAGGTCACTCCAGCGACAGACGGAGCGCAGGGTCGAACCGCCAACCATGTAATTACTGAGCGGCTCAGTCTACTTCCTGAGGCGGGAGGATTCACGCTGGGGTTAATTTAGAGACACATTACAGGTGTGACTGTAAAATCCCCCCCCCGCTGCTTTACTGCGACTCTTCATGAAGGCAGTTTGTTCCTGGAGCTGATCTGCCAAACCCAAAACATTCAATTCCTAACATCTGAACTGCAGGAGAGAACCAGAGCTACGGACCGGGTCTCACCGGGACCACTGCTGCGTCTCCTCAGAGACTCGACTCAACGCTCGTCTCTGCTCACCTTTCCAACGTTTGTTCACAAAGTGATGAAGAACAGAACCAAAGCTGGGTCAGAGTCCAGCAGGAAGAGGTCAGAAGAACTTCTGCTGCTTTCTGAAGGTGATTACTGAGATTAGAGCGTTTATAATTATTACCTGAACCTAATGATGGTTCAGCACAGAACGGCGATAAGTACCGGCTTCAGACTTCAGTTCAGCCATCTGATACTTTTATTTACCTTCAGATAAATTAAACTTACGTTACATGAAAAATATCTGCTTATAATTTTGGATAAATATTTACTAAAGAATATTTGTTTTCATGATTAAAGAACCATAATTTTATTTCTGTTTTTAGATTTCAACATAAAGAAAATAAAGTGGACGGATACATTATCTTCTATTGGATGTTGACTTTATTTCCTCTAATGTTCACTTGTGAATACTTAATGTCTTTACACTGTGAGCTCTTGATATCAAATTACATTTTTATGTTTGGGTTCATAATTTTGGTGATTTCTGATTCTGAAAATGTGGAAAAGTTTCCAACCCAACAACAACAACAACAAAAACACAGATTTGAAGATCTGATTACGATATTAAAGGCAAACTTAGTTTTTAAAATGAATTTCAGACATTTTAAGGCCTGTAATCTTCTTCACTCGCACAGACGTCGGTGACTTTCTGACGTCTCTAATCTTTAATGAACATAATTATGTTTTGTAAGAAAATGGATGCAAACCATCCTTCACATTATGTTGGTCCATCACATAAAATCCCAATAAAATACGTTGAAGCAGATAAAACTGCATCAGTTTGAGTGGTGAGGTTCCAGTTGGTTTCAATGGGTTCTGAATGGATCGGAGTTCTGGTCGTTTCTGGAGGCTTGGTTCTGACAGAACGGTCCGTGTTTCTGGCACAGGAAGAGAGAGCGATCCTTCACGGTCTTCACTTTAAAAGGCCAACATGGCTGACAGCCTGGTCAATAATCACCGCTCCGCCGCTGTCTAATGAGGCTCACGACACGGGCCGTCCAGAACAAACACACGACCCGGCCCGCTTCATGATCCAGAGCCAAACAAGCACCCCGACATGTAACCAAACGGAACCCGTTTGCTCAGCGCCACGCCGGCTTGTTTGGGTCCGTGTTTGGTGTTCGGGACAAACGGTCTGTTTGGTCAGGAGCGCTAATCAGCACCAGAGCGACGGCCGGCGGTCCAAATGACCCGGTGACACAGAGACAGCGCTGACTCACCCAGCAGCCTCTTCATGCATTATTCCAGTTTTTATGTCATGAAGCTGCTGAACGGTTTATTGGGCTCCGGTTGGTTCCTGCTGCTGCAGGCTCAGGGTTCATCCTCACTGGAAACAGTCTCTGCTCTCAGAGGGACGGACCGTTAAATATCGTACCATTAAAAACTCCTGCTTTGTTTTAGCGAGGCGTTCATTTCTTCTGAGTGATCGACTGAACTCATCTCGTTAAACTAAAGGTTTTTTAGATCCAGTGAAATGCACCTGTTATTTACGCCATGACATTTTCTACTAACTGTAATTTCTGCAATGACAAATGGAAACAAAAATGACCAAAAGATTTCCATCACTTTTCATATTTTAACTGTTAAAGTAAAATATCGTGTCAAGGTGGTGAAATTATTTTTCTTGGTCTTATTTATTTTCTATCATAAAATAATCAGACGTTTCCTTTTAGTTTAAGCCGCTGCGTATAAACACAGCAGGGCTTTAAGCTTTCAGAAGACAAACAGGAAACATCAGGATATTTCACAAGGTCGGTTCCAACCACGACCGACAAACACGCTGATCCGACATCAGAAAGGAAGCCGCCACAGAGAAAGAGTAAAATCATGCTACATAGGAAGGTGATGGATCTGAATTGGTGTGATTATGGGAGCATTAGTCTTTCTAAGCTGTTTTAGGGCTTACAGGGAGTCCTCTGAGTGTGTAATATACTGTAAGTAAGAGCAGGTAGTCTGACAAAGTGACAGATTTAGAGCAAACAGCAACTCTGCTACTTTACAAACCAGGATCCATCAGTCTGGGAGAAAAACATGCAGCTTTACACCTAAAGGACCAAAAACACACACACACACACACACAGTCACACACACACACACACACACGCACACACACGCACACACACACACACACACACACACGCACACACACACACACACACACACACACACACACACACGGCGTGTCTGTGAAGAGACGTCCTCCATCCTCTGAAAAACAACAAAGCCAGCGTCTCCCTCCATATGCATCCCCCCTCCCTCTCCTGGGACTCCATTATGGCTCTGAGTGTTTCTGAACAGGGATCCATTAACATGGCCGCTGTCTCTCCTCTGCTCCGGTTCTTCTGGGCCTCGTTTGGGCTCGGGACGCTGCGTCCATCACTGCCACTAAGGCCTTTCATGTCCCCTCCTGTCCAACTGGGGACCAGTCTGTTAAAATGGGCTGAATAGAGGGAGGAAGCTGAATTGACTCCACTTCCTCAAGGTGCAAAAATAGCTGAGAATTAAAACATTTTACTTTCACTGCTAAAAATAAAAAGTTTGAAGATTTTTAAATCTTATTTTTTTGTAAAATGTTTTGCACATCACTACTATTCTTGATCAGCGAGTGACATGATGGATCTGGAAGATTTTAAGCAAAAGCTAAAAACAGGAAACGTTACATTACTAAGCCTAAAGAGAGCAAAGTCCGGTTTGGGAGTCTTCAAATAAAATAAAATGTCGGGTTTACTTCAAGTGTTCAGAGTTAATTAATCGGATTTTTTATAGCCGATCTCAACTCTAATGTTTCCTGCTGAGGCGTTTTAGCATCGCGGTCACGCCAACTCTGTTTTTCAGTCAGCTGTCTCCTTCCAGCGCTTGGCGCTAATAGCGTTTAGCATTCATCCACAAATCATTGGCAGAAGTGAGAGCACTGCGCAACACAAATAATCATCCAGCCGGAACAAAACGCGCTAAATAGCAAAACAATTTAATGAAGCTGATGAATCGTTACAGCCCTACTGTCCTGATTATGGTAGAGCTGCAATCAGGGCATGGCACAGAAAAAAATGTTTATGTAAACCTACAAAAGAAGCAAGTTTTGCAGAAAAGATGTCTGAGAAAAAGCGCAGAAGGCAGTGAATGCAGCATGCTAGCTTACCATGATGGTCGTCACGATAACGGTTCGGTTATCCATGCCTGTGGTGTCGTTGGAAAGCTGCTGGGTTTCCTCCTCCAGAACCAGTTTGTCGTCACCGTTCCAGTAGCCGATCTGCAGGAAGAACAAAGCATCAGAACCAGAACACCCAGTTCACACGCTAAACTCTATTAATTATTAATATTACTGATGGAGAATCACAGGAGTTTACTGGAGATGTTCTGGGTGACGGAGCAAAGAATCTCAGTATAAACAAGACATGAAGCTTTATTCATTTGCTTTACGAGTTAAACGGTCTGATGCACAAGCCAAATAATTTGGTCTCGACTAAAAAACATCCATAATTTAATTAATTTTATAAAACCAATGCCATGAATGTCAGACTGAACGCCTCAGATTTGGTTTTCTCAGGACAGTTGATATCAGATGAATCATTTAGCTGAACACTGGAAACATGACGCGATCTTCACTACTGCAGTCCCTGATTATACCGAATGGGTTCCTGTGTTTGAAATGTTATGTAAAAATAATAATGGCTGGGTTCTGATAAGCTTATAGTACATTAAAAATAAATTCAGATATGTAAGAATAAGTCAACACTTGTAAATTAATCATTAAGTCATCCTCGGCAATTCAACAAAATGTAATAAAATTGTCAAGAGAAGTTAAGAAACTGATTTTATTTCAGTTCTTACACATTTTTAGAGGACCACCATCATCCTCATACATGTGGCCATTTATCACATGCCATCACATAATTATGGAGGAAAATCTGGGGGTCAATTCCCGACCTTCCGATCCTTGCTCCATGTCTGCCCCCGTCTAGTTCCTGTCAAAATACTTTTATAAATCCATAATTTTAAATGTAAATACCAGAATCTTTATAAAAACACTTATAATGCCCTATTTTAATAGTTACACCAAATGTAGCTTAAAATGCACCAATACACATGTTGGAAACAGTCTTAAAACTATCGCTAGGAAAATAAATGGTTCTCCTGGATTGGCTGCTTTGGACACTCCAGCCAATAGCACGTCAGCTAGCATAGCATGTAGGCAGCCTATTTCAGATTCCACAGATGCTTTTTAGAAATGCTTTACAAAACAATCCATGAACAGGTGGAATATGTATGAAAATGTTCAATTGCCCGAATACTAAGCCTGGAATAACCAGGGGTCCTCAAATTTATTTTAATAATTAGCATTAGCATCTCACAGTATTGAGCTAATCATGATTAGCTCATAATTAGCTAATTAATACCTGAAAATGGTGTTATAAAAACATTTTATTCTACCATAAAGTTGAATAAATAGGATTTTACCACATTGTTAGCAGTTTAGATAAATAAGGTCTAATTAGCATTTAGCATCAGCAACTAACATATAGCAGTTAGCATGAGTAATTATTTGTTTCTGATTGACCATTTCATTTAATAAACCACTAGTCCCTGATTCCTTCTTTGTTAGTTCTCATGTAGTTAATCCAGCCTTTTGGTTTTTAGGTATTATTAAAACCTTTTGCCATTTAGCAGCACATCTGTAGCATCGGTACCATCGGTGTGTGAAAATAACATTTGAGATTTATTGTTTTCCGTTGGCTTGAACTCACTCCAACTAGACTTTCACGTTACTCTCAGATAAAATCTTCTTTTCGTTCTCCAGATTATTCCACATGCTGCGTCCTGCAACAGCTTCCATCTTGTGATGCCGCTTAAGCAGCAACTTAATGACTAATCTTTGAAGATCTCTCTCCGTCTGTAAGAATCTCCTTCCAGAGGTCATCTGGGGTCAAAGTGACTGCCAGGAAGCGACACACAGGATGTGCTTCAGTCAGAGCATCGGCACATCGTGACCAGGGAGCGTCGCAGGAATTTATGGTAAAAAGCCGGAATGTGAGAAGCAATATTGTGTCAGACTGATATACAGATCATAGAGGATGCAGAGGCTGTGACAGGCGCTGCAAACAGCCATAATTCAGACAGAGTGGAGGCGGCGGGGCCGGGGGCGGCGGGGCCGGCGGCCCTCGCCCTCAGGATGATTGAAGAACATGCAGAATGTGGGGGCAAGGCTCTGACCTAACACAAACACACACCAACACCCACGCATCCCGGAGCCGGCCAAAGCAGCTTCTGATTGATGGGAACTCCTCTCCTCCACCAGCATACCTTGATTGCCTTCTGTTTCACTTCATCCTCTCCCCATCACTCTCTCGGCTGCTCCCGCCTTCGCCTCCATTTCTTCCACACACATCCGTCCTCTCAGACCAGAGGCGGAGATGCTGCCCAAGGCTGTTTTTTACACCTCACTTATGATAACAGAAAATGGCGCAACACGCATTAAATCCTACCAACCCCAAACCACTTCATCCATCACAGCAGCCTGGGCACATCTTTGACGTTACTCTGATTTACAGGCAGTGGAGAAGCAGAGCTACTCTTAACACTGAGCCGCAGCTACAGGTGGGACGACTCGGGCATGTTTAGACGAAGGCAAAAGAAAACAATAAGGGAAAACTCATCCATCCATCAGAGCTGCTGCTCAGCCTCTTTTTTCTCAAAACAAGGTCAAAAACACATATGTATATACAGTATGTATATACATATGTACACACACGCTATAGCATTTGGCACATCAACCGTCATTCAGGCTTGATATCAAAACAGCAGACATGGTTTAATGAACAGGTGGGCACTGCTAGCTAAAACATTAGCTATGCTAGCAGTAATACACTAACCATAAACAGTTCCACTGACAATAAACTGTTACACCAACATAGTATTTTGGGGAAGCTAATGCTAAAGCGCTAACTTCATCCAGGTTGATACCCGCCATGTATCAATGACAGGACATGTGCTTATAGCGCCCTCCACAGGCGTAAGCCTGTTATTAAACTCCTTCCTGTACGGTTTGAAAGTGATTCTTTGGGACAGACCTTTCATTCACGCTTTCAGTTTTATGGCTGACTCTGGTCAGAGAGCACGCTGGATTTTAAACGGTTCACAGCAATGCATTCTGGGAAGCTGGGAACCAATCTGGACCCAGATCGGCCATCTGTGTCCAACCTCCAATGATCTAGATGAGCATTTGAAGTTGTGGAGATCTGTGGTGTTTCTCTTTCTCCATTATTCCAGATTCTGTGCAACAGAACCACTGGCAGTGACACGGGACCAGAACCAGAACTAATCCTGTTCAATGAGGCGGTTACATGCTGCTCACGCATTGAGCCCATCCTGTGAAGGTGCTTATTGCCATATAATGGAAACACTTTTTATCCACAGTTCAGGTCAGAAGTGCACATCAACTCATCATTTAAATGAATGTCATTAATGTGGAGCTTTTAATGAGGCTTTTTAAATGTTTTCTTTCCAAAATGGAACAACTGGAGGTTTATTTTAAATTTTCTGCCATCCACTCAGTGTGCTCATAATGACTCAAATATTACTCTGCACTCCCATTAATATTCTCTGAGCAGGTTGTGCCCTGACAACAGTCAATGCTGGAGATTCATTACGTTGTTTACACAGTTTTAGTCAGGAAATGTCCGGATTTAATGTTCCAGGTCACTCTGACCTGAAAAGACAGGAAGGAATTAAAATTTGGAAAGTCGTAGAAAAATTATTTGATAAATTGTTATAAATGACCCAACTGCAGAAAGTCTGGGAAATTTTCACAGGACTCCAACAGGAACATGCTAAGAGATCTGAGTCGGACAAATAACGGGACGTCATCGGCTAAAACATTCAGAAAGATTTAGTAGCTACAGATTTTTATAAGACATTTAGAGATACTGCAGAACCTTCAGCATCACTTATCGAAGCCAATTAGTTAAAGCCCACAGCAGTGTTGCTTTAAAACCCATCACAGTTGCTATCCTGTAATCCTTCCACTCTGGAAAAAAAACAAACTAAAAGCCCCAAATTAAGTTCACGTGGTTCATCTCTGAGACCTGGTCCTCGTCTTCATGTCTTACCCTTCTGGGTCCGTTATTCTTCAGCTCAAACACGTCCATGGAGTAGTTGATCCTCTGACCAAACTCGTTAAACTCAACATTACCTGTTAGTCCCTGCAGCTGGACCTGCACACAGACAGACAGAGTGACGTCACGCAGAGGGGAACCAACCAACGAGACCTTCACCAATTTGTCTGAGCCTCATCCACAGAGCTGGCCCACGGTCGGTTCTTCTTACCGGGATTTTATGTGACAGAACAAATAAAGCAGTAAAAAAATGTGAAGCTGAAGGAAAACGACACGGGATTTTCCTTAACGCTCCACCCAGAGACCTTCTGTAAACATCAACAAGCAACAGATTCCCAGCTAGATTTAGGTCTGCACTTTGACTAGGCCATTCTAAGCCATCGTTTTGTTTTAGAGTCTTCACTTTAAAAACTAAAACATTTGTTGCTTCATTTCTCCTTCCCTTCTCTTTCTGTTGGTCTGTCACTTAAAATATGTTCAAGTTTGAAACCTTTAAACTTTAAGCCTCTTTAGGTTCAGAAAGATCAAATAAGGTCGATATTTGTCCAAATCTGTGACTTTATGTTAGTTTTATAATGTTTACATCTTCAGTGAATCTAGATCATCATGTCAGCCATCATGCAGCTAAACAGAAATAAAGAAAGGAGTTTCTCTCCATCATAATCCTGATTTCCTGAAATAAACACATTTTTTAGATTATGATTAATTTATTCAGTTGTAGTTTATCTCTTTGCGACGCCGTTTGAACAGTGTGTCCAGGCATTTTGCATGTCAACCAAAATGTTCATTTTTAAAACGGGTATAACTTTTCATCGGATGTTTTTCTGTGAAAGATGTTGAAAGTCATGTTTTTATTTTCCTTCCACTTTACATTTATGTAGCGCTTGTCACATCAAAGCCAGTTGAAACAGAAGTTTTATGGTTAGAAGGTGACCAAATGGGAGCAGTTCATGGTGGTGACTAAATGAACTCCAGGTCCACCGGCGTGTTTCTCTCGCCTGTTTCAGGGTGCGCTCCATTTCTTTGCCCTGGTTCCAGGGGGCGGCGGGGTTCGCCAGGCAGTCCCCGGCGTTCCCCCGTCGGGACAGGTCCACCTTTCGACTGCGCAGCGTCCTGAAGGCCTCGGCCATCACCATCACGCCGTCATACGTCAGCGCAGACGTGTACTGCAAGACACGAGCAGGCATTAACAGATAACCGGGTCTGTTTCTGACCCGGTTCTACTGGAACAAAACGTCATCTGTTCCATCTCCAGCTAGTGTGGCTGTCTTTCTCTCAGCAACTTGTTCCCCTCCTGACCTGTGGGGGCGCTGCACCAAGAACCACTGAAGGAAACAACATGAAAACCTGTGAAGACACCGAGAGCAACTTCCTTCTTCACCGAGTGGAAACAGAAATGGAGGCGTCAGATTTTAGCGGTTGAAAGATTTATCTTTAGCCAAAGGCGAATCATTTCTCCTGTTATGGCTAGGCTGGCACGTTTGTTTTGGTTGTATTTACCCAGAATGCCCTGCAATGCAGTCCACTTCCTGCTTTTGGAGCCAGAGTTCACTTCAACCGAACCCAGATTGAACACAACCGCTAAAATCTGATGCCTCCATTTCTGTTTCCATTTGGTGAAGTAGGTAGTTGCTCTCAGTGTTTTTGTGTCGTTTCCTTCAGTGGTTCTTGGTGCAGCGCCCCCACAGGCCAGGAGGGGAACAGGTTGCTCAAATGGTTTGGTTGGTTTGACTCAGAGCAGAGAAAGAACCACAGCAGCTGTTGATGGAACAAGTCAAAGCGAGTCTACGGACTGTCAGGTGCTAAAACACTTTAAAAACGATGTAAAACTCAGCAGGCAGAATGAAATGAAAGTTCTTGTAAGTGCAGCCGGGAGGAGACCCGACCCGGTCTGAGGAATGAGCCCAATTAAACTCTGATTTAGCCCAACAGATTTAATGCTCTGCTGTTCAGGTGTTTTCAGAGGACGTGCAGAGTTTCTTCAACGTAACGGGAGCAGGAGACTGCGGTCATTATTTCCTGGAAACAGAGAGGAAGACGAGAGCAGAGCCCCCGCCCCGGTGTAAACTCACCAATTTACCCTCATTTATCTGTGACCTGAAGACGCGCCACTGCCTCTAATTATTTGCTCTGTAAAAATGTTGCTCTCCTTAAAGCACCATAAATTCTCCTGAAACTAACCTCTGGCAGGGCAGAGAGGTAATTGAGGGAATGACGAACCGGCAGCCTGGCTTTGGGGGTTCAGGGGTAATAGAGGGTTGGTGGGGGGGTAACGGGAAGCATTTTGTCCAGCCGGGAAGCAGCCTGACATTAATTACCCCGGCTGGCGGGAGTTTATTAACTCTGCCTGCAGCCGGGGTTGAACCCCATTCATTAGCCTGCTGTTCGCTGCAACATTATGGCTTCCGGAGCGCTCTAAGCCCCGCCCCCTGCCGCTGCCCGACCAATCACAGCCTGGCACCTGCTTCTATGATACCTTTAGCAAAACAAACCTCTCTTTGAACCCGACACCTGCACAATGCTTCGGTTTGTTTGACACTGACACGTTTAGAGAAGAAATGAGTTTAATATCAGATAAAATTAGAATAAAAATAAAAAACAGTTTTAAAATGACGATGAAGGAAAACCAGTGAAACGTAAATCAGGAAACTCGGCCATGATGAGGAACCTGTCTGACAACATGAAGCAGGTAAATACCTCAACAAGCAGCACATTGAGAAAGTCAACAACAGACGGGTCACCGACTGATTATGTAAGGAAGTTTGAAACCTTTTATTTTTCTTTTGAAGACCCAAAAAGTCTTAAAAATATAATCATGTGCAAGAAAAAAAAATTATATTAAAATATTTTTAAAACGTCCCCTTTTTTTCTTGTGGATTTTTTTTTCTGAAGCTGAGCATAAAAAAATAATAATGTGCAAAATTTGACTAATTGTGTTTTTCTACCAAATATTTAAGGACAATGAAGATACATTTTTCTCATTTATCAGCAAAAAAAACCCCAGTACAATTATTATTATAATTATTATTATTAATATTATTATTATTTTGTCTTTGGGCCTACACGGTAAATGGGTAAAAATATTCAATTCAATTAAGTGAAAAAAAAAAAGTACTGGGAGAGAAAAAAACATTTCTTCAGGACTTAAGCGAGAAATAAAAAACAAGACAAAAGGTATTGATTGAATACATGCATGTTTTTTGTCCCCTTTGACCTCCCACAGGAGGCCAAAGGGCCCGGGGCCTAATGGCTTTATAACTGACGGCTAGATGGAGGAAAAACTCCAGCCTGAGTGGGAATCCTACTTCAGATCCAGAAACGTAAATGCCTTGAAAATTTATAGAACTTTAATAATAATAATAATAATAATAATAATAGTAAATTTTATCTCATCAGGTCTCTACCTGCTGATAAGAAGAGCTTTTACCGAAGCGTTGCTGTTTTTATGTATCTGAGCGAGTAAAGATGGTGGAGGCAGCGGTCGCTTAGCTTAGCTTCAGGCTAACTGCAGAGTCTCAGTGGGGAGTCCACTCATTTAGGCTGAGTGGATTTCCAGGAGAGAGAGAGCAATTCATCAACACACACACCACCGTGGATAATATCACACTGGTGTAAACTTTTAATTTCACCCAGCCCAATACATCACACACCCACACACACACTCAGCTCGTCTCTGCTGCTCCTGCGACTAAAGCAGAGATCTGTGCTGGACACAGAGATGAGCTGTAGGGTGGAGGTTTGCTAGCCGCCGTGGCGTGATGCCCCAGCGCCTGAACCGTGTGCGGGTGAACAGGAAGTGGGTCAGTCTGTCACATCGCTGCATGCAGCAGCAGAGGATGACATGCAGACGGCTCTTCCTCTCTGGGTTCGCTCCTCAGATCTCCAAACGGCCGAGTCATACCCATTTTGCAAACATCAGCATTCAGCTTCAAAATGAAATTAAAACATTTCATCTTTAAACCTGACCCATAATGCTTCCTAGAGCAGGTTAGGATAAGTCTATGGCCTAGTCAAAGCATGTTCATTACATTCTCTGCAATAAATCATTCTGAAATAATGAGATTTAAACTCCTCAGTTCTCCCTATTCTGAGCTGTTTCAGGGTCTCTGTCACTTTAAATCCTATTAACCTGCTACTGGCCACACCCCCCAACTCAACGTTTACACTGACATGAAAATGATGGCAATAATTTCACTCTGTGTAAATAAATAGTTTTGAATCATTCTTGAACTGCAGTTGTGGTTCTAGTTCTGGTTCTGGTACCTTGGGCGGGGCGTCGGAGCCCGGGTACTCCCTCTGGTCCAGTTTGTTCCAGCGCTGCATCAGCTTGATGACCATGGGGTTGCTGAAGTTGACCAGCTGGAAGCCGGTGACGTTGGCGCCCCCGTGCATGAAGCGCTCCAGGTTGATGTCCTTAAATCCCTGCAGAGGAAGAGAGTTACGGCGTTCACAGACGACTCCACGCCGTCACACTACCTGGAGAGGAAAACCAAGATGGAGGCAACCGACTCACCAGGTTGGCCATGATGTAGTGGTAACCCTTCACATGTTTCCCGACACTCACAATCTGAGGAAGACAAAGCCGAGTTAATCTGACAGCATTGCAGGACATCACAATCTGGGATGAAAACACATTTAATGGCTGAGATCTGTGGTGTCTCATCATCAGGCATCACTGTGGATCTATTGGTAAACGTCTGGATTGCCTTTTAAACGACCCTTCCTTTGTTTTAAGATAAAATGTTGAACAAGAAAAGAGAAAAAGAAACGAAATAAAAAGATTAGAAGAGATTTTTTTCTCTTATGACAGGCCATCCATCCATCCATCCATCCATCCATCCATCCATCCATCCATCCATCCATCCATCCATTTTCTAACACCCTTGTCCCTAGGGGGGGGGTCAGGAGGGATGCTCCGGGCGAGAGGCGGGGTTATGACAGGCTAAATAACCCAAATTATTGTTTGACTTTGCTACTTTACAAAGGAGGTCAACTGAGATTTCTCTTTTGTCTTTTTCTAAAGACCACGAGCCATTTCTCTTGCTAACGCTAGACTAACACGCTTGTTTTGGTTGTATTTACCCAGAATGCCCTAACCTGTAGTCCACTTCCTGCATTTGGAGCGGTCGTTTACCAAACCGAGGCTTGGAGGACCAGAGCTCGATTAGCATTCACACCTCCAAGAAACGAACCGGACTTTATAGACAAACGGACTGGAGTTGGGTTAGAGCAGATTAAATTGAACTGGTGTCAGATGAAGCTCAAAGGAAGGTCTCTGTCTGATAAAACAGACTTTATCTGTCTGGTTTCCGGTGCTGATGTTCGGCCGGACCACAGTGACGATGCGTTTCCTGTTGATTGCTCTCTGAACCCCTGACTCCACGCTAATGAGGTGCCGGAAGCTGACCCACGTCCCGCAGTGACTCAGCGGCTTCGTCATTAACCGGATCAGGAGCTCTGCCTTGGAAACTGAACCGTCAACCTTTCACCTCCCTCATATGCATCCATCCAGGCTGCATTTTAAAGCTGATGAAAACTGAAGCAGGAAAACATGCGGTAATATTGGTTACGGGGATATAATGTGAGCAATGTTCCTGCTTCTAAAAGATCATTTAACTCATTATTTACATCTAGAAAACAACATTTTATTGAAAAGTTGCTTTTGGGAAACATAAAATCTCTAATAAATCAAACATAAAACCCGATGATGTGCTTTAGAAGAAAGCTACAGGAATTATAAATGCATTAGATTATTTTCCTGCAACCAATGAAATATTTCTTCCACTGCAATGAAATATTTCACAGACCTGCACAGAAAACAAAAAAAGCCTTTAATAAAATCCTCCTATGGATGTAAACAGAACTGGTTCAAAGTTAAAGAAACAAATTATGAATGAAAATAAAAAACAAAAATCTGAAATTCAATTCAAAAATAAAAGGCAGCAGAATGAAAAAAAAAAACATTTTTTGAAAACGTTTTCTGCAGTTTTTTAGTTCATGTTTTCATCTTCAGTCGGTTTAATAAGCGAAGTCTCACTTTGAACAGCCATTTAAAGCTTTTATGTTTCTACAAAACCAGGACGTTTTATCAATACATAAAATCCCTCGGAAGAAAAGTTTGTTATGCTAATAGCAATTAGCATTCATCAACAACTCACTGGTGGAAGTGAGAGAGTTCAGCAACACAAATAAAGAGTAAAACGTTACAGCTCTGGTTTTAACATAATTAGTAAAAATCTAAATAAATAAACTTCAGATTAAGCTGAGAGTCGGCAGCAGAAGCAGCCGGCCCTCAGAGAGACGGAGGCGGCCATGATGAAGAGGAGCAGGAGGAAGAGGAGGGAGGAGCGGTTTCTGAATGAGCTGCTGCCAGCGACCATCACTGGAGATGAAAACAGACGTTTCCCAGGTTCAAACTGGTCTAATTAGCAGGTACAGTGTCCTCCCAGTACCGTCTGACTGGGAGGGAAACACTCTTTGAAGATGTTGGCATGACGACGCATTAAATCCCTGCAGACCTGAAGGCAACGCTGCAGCCTGAGGGTAAAAACCAGCTGAACTCTGAACCTTCAGAGTCACATAGAGACGGTTACAAAGTCGGCCTTCCATCACCTGAACAGCATCTCAGGATTAGAAGGAGTGAGGAACTCGTGCACACGTTTATCTTTTAGTCGCATTAATTGCTGCAGCAGCTCAGAGAAGGCAGAGGTCGACAGATGACCTCTTACAACAAACTGTCACAGCATGGGGACAGTTTGACCAAATATTTTTAATAAAAGTTTCATCCTGCAGCTTAAAATCCAGGCTAAAACCTCCACACGTTTAGATTCCTTTGAACAATAATAACTGAAACATCGATCATGATATTTGATCTGTATTGATCACTTTAACGATAGAACTCAACAACATGTAACATCTGTTGTTAGTTTTCACTGCTGTTGACCGTATGACGTGTTTATAATGCTTTCATGTTTCCACAAACTGCCGCGTTGCTGAAACGCGCTTTATGATTGATTGATTGATTGGTTGGTTGATTGATCACCTGCTCCAGCATGTTCTGCAGCCTCTCGGCCTCCAGGTCGATGACAAACTTCTTCTCCTCGCGGCGCTCCAGGTCCTCCAGCAGGCGCCGGTAGTTGGCATCGTTGAAGTTTTCCACACAGATGGCGCTGACCTGCCAGTCGTCTAGTCCGGCTTTCTCCATGATGGCCTGCAGGATGGCGTACCCTGAGACACACACACACACACACACACACACACACACACACACACACACACACACACACACACACACACACACACATGCACACGGGGTACGGAGACAATCAGGCTCTGATACGCTTCACAACGGCCTCTGATTATCGATCAATATTCCACTGATCGATCAGGTTTTTAGTTTAGTTTATCACAGTATAGACTTCGGTGTTTGACAGTTTTCACAAATAGAAAAAGCTAAAGCGGTAACTGTGTCTTCTGCTAACCGGCTAATGCGCTAATGTCAGAGCTAATTCTTCCTTTAGCACTTTAGCTAACTGTGAAAACGTTTAGCGTGTTTAGCTTTCCCAAATACGATTTTCCCGTTCGTTTGGTTTGCTGCTTTTTAAACTTTCATTTTAAATAAAGTTGCTATCTTTATTCTGTAGGTAGCCGTTTACATTCATCCTCTTATTTAGAAGTTATTATTAGAGAAACAGTCTAAGATTTAAAACAGAATATCTTCTTGTAATAAATTTAGTTGTACAATAATTTTCTACTTCTGGGATTTTCTAAAAGTTAATATTTCCCAGACTCTTGAAGTCAGTTCTGTTGACAACATTTAATATTTAAATGATGTCCACTGGGTGTTAACGTTTATTTTAAATATTCCAGAGTCTGCTGGTGCTTTTTAATGCTGCTGAACAACAGTCAGGATATTTCTCTGTTCATCTCATATTTGGGCTCCGTATTATTTTCCAGGTTCATCTCTGGATCCGCTCTCTGATCTGTAGCAAACAGCTCTGAGCAGAACCTGACAGGAAGTTTAAAACTGCAGGATTGAATCTCGACGTCCTCAAGGAGCCAAAACAAACTCTGAAGCGTTTCCAGACCGAAGCTCCGGATCGGAGGCAGAGCCGGGCGCAGGGCGGCCATGACGGCGGCCGTCCTCCAGCAGGAACAGATGTCCCCCTTAAACGGCCCCTCCTGGTGGCCATCACAATCTGGCAACCCGGCTCCCTTTGCTCCCAATTAGTGGCTTAACCTGCGCTCTGGCAACCTGGCTGCCTGCACACCTCCATCCCTCCTCGGCCCTTCACAGCCCATTAGAGAGCTGCTATTGCCAAGACACACACACACACACACACACACACACACACACACACCCACACACAGAGACACACACTTGTCCCTGCAGAGAGGAAGCGGTTCGTGGCATTTTGGCTTCTTTACAGCCGAATCCCCAGATGGGAGCGAAGTGTTTCCAGTTGAAAGGGAAGATTAATGAGGTTTTGTGCTGAAAACAAGAAAAACTTGTTTTAAGTTTCACTGAGGGATTTTTTTGGGGACATTTTCATGCATAATAATTTAGTATTTTTAGCAGCTGTAATATTTTATAAATTCTTAAAGACAGGATAAATGGGAAAATAATCAGTGTTTGTTGGTTATTTTATGTAGCGGTGGAGAGAAAAACTTGTTGGATCAAGGACTGCAGCTTTAATTCATTATTATTTTTGTTGTACTTATTGACAGAGTTTATGTAGTTTAGTCATTTTGTTTGTTTTTAGCAAGACTAAGTATTATCCAGATACAACAAAAGAAAAACAGCATTTTGGATAATTATTATGCAATTACAGAAATGCCAACTTATGTGCATTGTCTCTACCAAATAAATAAAATATATGCATATAAACATAAATTGTACATATTTGATTTATTTACAACAACAGCCCTTTTGATTTTTTTTCTGATTGATTTCCTTTTTTGTTGATTGAGATACATCTTTAGTAAAGTCTGCAGCAAGTGGAAGAAAGCTAGAAGAAGCCATAGGACAAGGGAGAAAAGATGAAAGATTGTCACAAATAAAGATGGAAAGAAATGGATAGAAGGACAAAAATTAAGGAAAAAAGAAAATAGGCAGAATAGGGGAAAAAAACTAATAAAGTGAGGAGGAGACATTTAGAAGAAAACTGAAGAAAAAAATTGGGATGAGAGGATGAGAAGAGGAAATGGAACAAAAACTGAAATAAGCAGCAGAAATATAAAAAGATTAAATAAAAGAAAAGTGAAAGAAAGCAAAAAACATTACAGGACTAAAAACCAGAAATGAAAAGAAAAATGAGACATAAAGACAAAACTGAACAGGAAAAAATGTTGAATAATGAGAGGAATGGATATGAATGTCAGTTTGAGCCCAGAAACAGTAAAAACTGTGAAAATGAAAGATGTTGGTAACAAATGAGTCTGCATGTAATCACTGAACAACAATATGAGCCGTCGTCACAACAGACAGAAAACAAGATTTATCCGTCTGACAAACCAAAAACTCAAACATACAACTCAGTAGATATATTATAATTAGGCCTTTGACATGAAATTCACCCGGGAACTGGAACCAACCCATTAAATCTACATTAACTAAGAAAAACAAATAGATCCATAAGTTACACGACGTGTCAAAGTGTTTAATTAATCAGAAACTGAAGGCAGAAAGCCAAGAAAGCAGAAGAAATCTGTCAGCACTCAGAGAGCAGCAAATATCAGCTGATTCAGCAACGCAGAAAAGTTTCTGGATTGTCAAACAAGAAGCGACTCAGGATGAGAAAAAGCAAAAATCAATTTCTAAACCTTCACACAGTTTAATAGAATCAATACTTCTGTTAGAGGAGTCAAAATATTAAACTAAGAGCCTCAGAAAAACCTCCAATTACAGATGTTTGATGAAGAAAATCAGGAATAAACTCAAGAACCCTGGCCTCTATCTGCTCTTACCACACAAGAAACAAAAAGTTTAAAGTTTGGTGGAAGGAAAATCATGGTGAGGAGTTGTTTTTTTTTAAATTTTATCTTTCCATCATGTTACTCCCTGGAGTGATGCTTTGACTCTCGCATGCACGTTTATGAAATCCTTTCATCTCCAAGGCAACCATTCAGCTGATTGGACCTGGCTCCGCCTTCGAGGCATAGCTCTTCCCCCACTCAGCTCCTTCAGACTAGCTAGCAGCAATTAGCAAACAGCTGATGGATCTGCTGAAGTCATGATAGGAGCTGCTGCTCAGAGCAACGCTGGTAAAAATGTTAAAGGGTTAATAGAGGAGCCATGTTGGGATGACTTCCTGGAGGCGGATCTCAGGAAGAGCAGGCATTTTTAAAGAGCCCAATTTCAAGGCATTAAATTAGGAAGTAAAATTTCTTTTAACTCATATTTGATATACAGCATTTTTATAACATGGAAAGTTGACACGGTGACTTAGTTATGCTATAAGGTGGCGCTATATGCCTAGAAAACACATTACTGGCCCTTTAAAACAAATACTCCTGACTTCTCCGCCCTGGTGTTATATGATAAATGAGCTTGCCATACAGTGATGAAGGCTCCACTCTGTCCAGAAACCAGAAGCAGGAGGACAACATGTTCTCTCTCTCCCCACATGTTGCAGCTGCAGTTGCTCGGCCCAGGCTAGCGTTAGCGTTAGCCTCAGTGGGCCGACACCCAGGCAGAGCCGGGTTGATGCTGATTGCAGCCGGCTGCTGTTCCTCCTGCAGCCTCCAGCCACACATTCATCAGCTGGTAATCAGCCGGCCCGGTCCAGGCTGTGCTTCACTTCCTGTCCGGCCTCTTTACACCAGACAGGCTGAGCGCCGCGCAATGGGACACGAAGCCTTAACACCGCGCCCCAAACAGAGCTGCTGCTGCTGCTGCTGGGATTTCAGGCATTTAATCTGTTAGTTTATTAATTTCTGGCTCTTTCTGGTGGTTTGGTTTCTTTTCTCGCAGAGAAAACCAGAACCAGCTGAGAAAGTTCAGTCATCTCAGAAGTACCTGCTTTAGAAAGTTTAAGCTGCCAAAATGTTCAGATAAATATTATTCCTGCATGCAAATTATTACCTGACACAAAACGTTATGAAGTAACAGGACGATAAGCTTCATCAGTTCATTTAATGGCATGAATGTGACAACATGAAACATCAAGTTTCATGTTGTCCAAATCGGACAGAAAAGACGTGCAAAATAAAAAACAAAAGATTTTATAACCTTCAACTGTATATTTAACTGGTGATAGAGGGTTGTAGTCATTGAAGAACAGAGATCATTTTAATTGAAATTAGCACATTAGCATTAGCTTCTGCTAAATATCATGTTGATGCTGTGATTTAGCATTAGGTTATGCTAAATGCTGTGTTGGTGTAACGTTTCAGCGTTAGTGAAACTAATTTTTTAGCGAGCGATGACTGAACTGGAGGATTTAAGCATTTATTAATATTTATAAGGAACAGACAAGAAGACTTTGAGTTAATGAGTTACATCAACATTTAATTTCCCTTTGGGATTAATAAAGTATTTCTGAATTTGAACGACTAGAGGGTAAATGCCTGTATTCTTTCTCTCCGTTTAGTTTTACAGTAAAATCTGTTTTTAAATTTCCCATAATTCTTTGCTTCCAGCGTTTTCCTTCCTTTCCAAGCTGCACGTTTCATATTGTCCTTCCTCTCAGAACGTTTTGTCCAGTTTCCAGACTCCAGAGAAACAGACACGTCTCCATGTCTAAATGTCTAAATGTCTCCATTGTTGCTGCAGTTGTTTTTGTCTCCGGTGTTTCTGTGGGCTGCCTCCGTTATGCTCAGCGCTGGATGAAAGCCCGGCAGTGAGCGGGTGGAGAACATCAAAACTAAACCCCTGAGGCCATCGCTGCGACCGTCACGCTCTGGCGGAGCGTCACAGGAAGTGGCTCCGGTTGGACAGGAAGCAGAATCATTTAGCAGGAGAAAAACTCTGGTTCTGCACAACACAGCAAAACTGGCAACAAAACTGAAGCAAAACTGAAGCAAAGGAGCATGAAGAATTAAAATGTTTGATTGTACAGAAGGTTGAGCTGAGCTCTCTGCTCTAATCTGGATTATTTTCACTTCATTTCCTCTAATCTGTCATTTCCTCATAATTATTCAGATCAGGATAAGAAATAAATCAAAACTGTTTTAATAGATATATGTGTGGACGGTTTTTCCTCCTAAACCACAACACTCTTAATGGAATTCACGTTTTTGCGACCACAGTTTGTCCTTCCACCAAACTTTCCTTGATCTGTAATCTTCGCCAGCAGTCTTCCCATGATTCAGTTCATAGCACCAAATCAAAATCAGATTTTACTGGATTAATAGAACATTCTGATTTATAACGGAAGAAAATAAAAATAATAAAACTACAAAAATAAAGTTGAAATAATGTGAAATCCTATCATTGTGACTCATCTCGTAATTTTATGACTATTCTCACAATATTGACTTTATTCCCATAGTCCCACTTTATTTTGATAATTTTATAACTTCAGAAAAAATTAGCATCCTTTTATTCTCATCTTATTAGCTTTATTCTCATATTTTGATTCTGTTCTGATAGTTTAATATTTCTTCTATAATCCTCCATCATCCATTTTCAGTAAATATTTCTTCTCTCCTCCTGTTTCCTGTGTATTATGATAAAATATCTGATCATGTAAGGCTGCTCCGCGGCTCTCAGCGCAGCAAACCGTTTCTGTTTCTGGATTATCTAGATCAGCTCTGGCTGCGTTTTGCTTCCCCTGCCTTTGCCTCATCACTGTAAAGTTTCTGATGAATCTGCGTTAAAGTCCCGCTGCGTCGTTCTGCCAGGCGGCGCCGCCTCCGACAGGAAGCCATGCTGGACTTCTGCAGAACACTCGATCAGATTCCTGCGGCTTTTGTTGAGCGGAGAGAAGAGAGAAGCTTTTTACCCAGTCAAGCGTGCGTGACCCCCAGATAAGAGACGCAGAGGCAGGAATGGGTTTTCTGAGCAGATTGGGTCGGCGCCGCAGCCCCGTCAGCCAATCAGCTCAGAGATGGAGGCAGCGGCCCGCCAGGCGCCGCCGCCGCTCTGCCTGTAATGGAAATGTGACACGGTGCGCTGAATCCGAACAAACCGGGAGCAGGGAGAGAAGTGTGAACCGAGAAACGCTTTCCGGAGGTTTCACTTCGATATTAAACCAGAAAAAAACCTGAGAAACGACGCAGATAAAACATCCTGACACCGAGATTTATCTGCATTTAAAAACATTAAAGTTCAACTCAGACAGGCAAAAACCAGAAAGAAGGTTTTGGAGTGGCCTAGTCAAAGGCTTTGCGCAAAGCTGTTCAACCGTCTCAAAACGGTTGAGTAGCAGATCAGACCCACGGCGACGCTAACCAAACCTAAACACGCTGATTCAGGGAGCGATTACTTTTGAATAATCTTTTTAAAAACGCCTGTTTGTTTTTACTCTGATGATCTTAAAAATGAGTTTAATGATCTGAAATGAAAACAGAAACATCATCAATGAAAGCTGTTATTATTATTATTATTATTATTATTATTATTATAATTAATAGTTTTAATGATTAGAATGATTATTTTATGATTCCACGATTGTGGAAATTCACGCAAAATCAACAAATCCCCATATTTCTTCACACTAACGCGAGGATTATTGCAAGATTTGAGCAAAAATGGTCAAAACAAAATTACGTTTACGCGATGTTAACTCCCACCTGTAGGTGGCAGTATTTCCAACTTCTTCTCCTTCGCTGTACCTCAGTCAAGTTACAATTCATGTTTCCAGTCTGTTTCAGTTTTCCTTCATCTTTTTCTTCTACATGTAAATTTTATCAGTGGTTTATTGAGGATTTTTCTTGCAAATATTTTAAAAAGGGCAACAAAAATAAATCTGTGACTTTGATAAGAAAAATCCACCAGACCAAACGAGCTATCCACCTATTATTAATGTAATTATAGTGTAAATGGTAAGCAATGCATTTAGAGCTGCATGTTTATTTATTTATTTTATTTCAAACAGACACTAACTAAAAGCAGAAAGAAAAAAGTGAATAATCATGTGGACTTACATGCAATTTCACACGATTTGTTCAGAAAGGAGCAGTTAGAAAATATAACATCTTTTGATTTCCACCAGTTTAAACTCTTCAGTTATTCCCACACTGAATGGTGTTTAAACCTCACATTCAATTATTTATCCACATTTAATATCGACACCCGTCCTATAAAACATAATAAACTAATTATTGAACTCAGATTTCTAAAAGCAGGCTGAGAGATTTATTCTCATTCATTTAAAGCACAACAGCAACAAACCTGCATCAAAAGTCTGGTCCTAAAACTGGACGTTTGGGACCAGACTAACCGCTGGATTAGACCAAACCGACTCATGCTGCATTTGCTTCCCGTTGGAAAGCAGGAACGCGTTTCCAGAGGCGGCCTCACCTCGGTCCGTGTCGTACAGGAAGACGAACTTCTTCCAGTCGTAGTGGTCGAGCAGGGAGAGCAGCGCGCGGCGGATGGACGGCCGCAGCTGCAGGGCGAACTGGCTCTCGCCCTCGGTGGGGAAGCTGGGCGTGATGAGGGAGATGTGCAGCGCGCTGCAGAACGACGTCAGCGTGTGCACCGACCGCTTGTCGTACAGGCCGAAGATGGCGAAGACACCGCGGGAATACTGCGAGCAAACTGCGGACAAACACACAACAGGGGGCAGTCAGCAGCGCAGAGGTCAAAGGTCACCGGCCTGGGAGGAGGCCTGGAACACAGAGTCAGAAAACGTAACTTTAAAATGAAATCCAACGTTAAAAGTGAGCAGAATTTATGACAGCAAACCGAAGCTGCTGGATTTAATCTTTCACTGAGGCTCATGCACTGTAAAAACACAAAATCACTCCAAATATTTTTATCCAGTTTTTACTAGAAATATCTCAGTTCACTCGAAACCAAACCAACTTAAAAGTCACTTTTCAGAAAGAAATGAGTTTAAGTCAGTAATGCCTGACTATTATTATTTCACTTACAATAAGACATTTTTCTCATGTTGTAAGTGAAAAAAATCTGCTTATGGAATTAGAACTTTTTCATAAATATTGAGAAAAATGTCTTATTGTAAGTGAAATAATCTGAGAATGTTTTTATAAATATATATATAAAAAATGATTCACTTAAAAACAAGCTAAAGTATCCTGCTGAAACAGTTAATTGTGAGTGGGCCTGTCATGATAACAAATTCATAAATGATCCCAGCAGTTGTCACCACAAACAATAATATTTATCCAGCATATAAAACAAGAAAGACGTGAACTGTTCCTGTCTCTGAAAATACACAAAAATACAGAAAAAAATTAAAACCTTAGGTTTTTTATTAACCTGTCAGACCTGCAAGAAAGAGCTGCAGAGATATGACTGCTTTTATTTGATTAAAATATTCTGTGATTAGTTTGTTTATTTAACAAGTAAAAACAAAAAATGAAATAGTTTTTGGGATTCAAATTGATAATTGCCACAGGCTGTTTATAAAGGAAATAATCTGCAACATTTTCATCAATATTCTCTTCAGCAGCTCTTATGAAAAATGTTCAGTCCCTCCAGGATTCCCAGGAATTGTTTTTGTGGTGTTTTTGTGATTAAAATATCAGATTTTGTGTCGATAATTTGGTAGGATTTTTTTCTCATTAAATTTCTTCATACAGAAGAAAAATGAGGAAAAAACAAAAGATGTCAGGTTGGAGTCAGAAGCTACAACTTGAATTCAAGTAAGGCTGAGACAGCAGAACAGTAGAAAGAACAAACACTGCCCCCTGCAGGTCGGAGTTAGCATCACTTAAATTTGATGTTTTTGACTTCTTTTGCAGAAAAATTCACCAAAAAAAATTTTTTAATTTTTTTTTCTTTTTTAAATCGGGAATTCAATGATCTTGTGTGAAAATCCAGAGAAAGTGACTTTTAAAAGCATTATTTTTTATACCAGATGAATGAACGCTGCTGTTAGCATAGAGGCTACATGCTAGAATGAAAGCTAACAGAGCGGTTAGCTGGAGCACGGCGTTGGAGGCTGATGGTTGAGGCTCGTTCTGATCAAACATTTCCTCTGTGCTGACATGAACAGAAACTGTTTCCTTTGGCCGCGCTTTGAGTTAAACAGAAACTTTGATTAGCATAAAGTCAACAGCAGCTCTCATTACAGAGCGGCGCGCTGCGGCGCTAATGGCCTCCTTTCTTCTTCTTCTCCTCCTCGCCGCACGGAACGACAACAGGAAAGAAATAATGAGCCGCCGCTGCCACTCTGAGCAGAAAGAGAAGAGGAAGAGCTCAAGATGTTCCTGAGACAAACATTTCCTCTTCTGTTTGACACGCAGCTAATGCAGACGGAGGCCAGATAAACCCGCTAGCAGCAAACAACCATTTTCATCTCAGAATATTTAAACTGCGGCTCTGAGAAAACAACAAACATTATCTCCAGAGAAGAAGAACCGCTTCAGGAACACCCCAAATAAACTTTAACACGACTCAGAAATTCAAGAAATACAGAAAAAAAAGCAAATAAAATCAGACTTTTTATGTTTTATGTCAGGGGGGATCAAAGTGAGGCCAGGGGCCATTAGTGGTCCTTAAAGTTATTTTGTTTGGCCCTGGAATACAAGTCAAGAATAGAAAAAAAACAACTGATGATCCAGAGATGTTTTGGAAAATGTCTGTTTTTCTTTTAATAATGCAAAAGTCCAAAGTCATTTTTATGTTCTGGGTCTTTAATTTTATGTAGATTTCTTAAACATGTTTATTATTGTTGAGCAGATTAAACAAACAAAAATAACATTTTTTTTACATCTTTATTCTAATGAATTTTGTTCCCCTCCAATTGTTCTGATTTGCCAGTTTCAACAGAAACATTTAGTATAATATTGGTAACGTAACATATTAATAATCTAAACTAATTCCTAATTTGTTTCTTAGCAGAAAAATTTTTTATTGCCTAAAACAGAGATGTTCAATGAAAACTGTCAAATTTAAACAGCAGAACAGCCACAAACTCCATTAAACATCGAAAAATTTGTTTTAATGACATTTTCTTGTTTATTTATTTTATCTGCTCAACAATAATAAAAAAAAAGATCTTTATGAAATCTCTATAAAATTTTAATCCCAGAACATGAAATGGCCTCGGATTGTTGAATTATTAAAAGAAAAGCAAATATTTAAAATTTTTTAAATTGTTTTGACCATTCTTGACTTGTAATCAGGGGCCGAAAAAAATAATTTCAAGGGCCACTAATGGCCCCCGACCCACACTTTGATCACCCCTGACTCTGACAGCTCTCTCTCTGGGCTCCATTATTAAGGTCTGGATTTGGGGAAGCATCATTTCTCTTAAATCTTCCAATGAAACTTTGAAACTTTCCCCTGTTTTTGTCTCGTTTTATCAGATAAAAACCACCAAAGGAACCAACTGAGGTAACATTAATGCTAATCTAATGTAATAATGACTGAATATTGAATAAAAGAGATGAAGAACATTTTAAAAGTCAGAGTTTCTGTCCATACTGTGTCGAGCCCTGGTTAGAAGTTGGGTCTAGAAATTGGCAGCTAGATGTGTCAGTGAGGAGCCGTTCCAGGCCTCGGCGGCCATGTTGTGTTCACTGATCAATAATTCATATCAGCCATTGATTTGCTGCTGAGTTATGAATCACAGACTCATCAGCGGCTCTCTGCGCCTGTTCAGGATTTTCCAGCTCACTGCTTCTGGTTTAAATCCTGTCGTTTTTTGTTGTTGTTACTGTTTCGGAGACGCTGCGAGTCTGAAAAGTGAATATCTAGACTCAAAACTCCCAACCAAACTGCCGCATAAAGAAACAAATCTGGACGAACATCGTCCTAATTTCATATTTCTGAACTTAAAGAGGATCAAAGCTTCACCGACAGAGAAAAGTGTTTCAATATTTTAAAGATTTTACGCGACAGAGAAACACAAAGAGAAGGAAGGAGAAAGAAACCGAGAAATGCTTTTGTTTTTAAATAAAAATCTGCAAAAACAAAGAGATGGCAGCATCATGCTGTGGGACAGGGGAGTGTTTAAGAGTTGATGTGAAGGTGGATGGAAGAAACCTGGCAGCAGACTGGGGTCAAGGTTCAACTCAATAAAGCAGAGTCATGTGTTAGAACGGCCTAGTCAAAGGCCTAAATCCAAACTTAAAAACCTGATGTTTTATGAAGAATGGGAAAAAAACGCTCCAGATGTTCACATATGTTTGAGATAAAACCCAGAGAAACTGCAGCCAGAGGTGGATCTACAGAGTTCTGACTCATTTCAGATGAATATAAATGCATGCCGCACCTTTCAGATTTTTTTTGGGGAAAAAAAACATTTAAAAATTCTAAATTTTCTCCTTCAATTTGACAGGTTCTCATAAATTTCTTAAAATTTGTGTTTGGGTGTTTTAAGCTGCATCAGTAGAAAAATCAAGGTCAGAAAAATACAGAAAACAATAAATTCTTGTTTTTAGTCTGTCAGAGATCTGACTGGTTTTATTTCATCACAATATTCTGCCATGAGTTTGTTGACTTAGCAAGCAAAAATAAATAAAACCATCTAAATTCAGACCACCAGAATAAAAACTTTTATCATCCAGATTTTAGTAGAAGAAAAATTCTAAATCATCAAAATGGAAAGTTTGTTTTAATTTACTATGTGATTAATTGATTTATTGATTATTGCTACAGGCCTCCTTATCACTAGAATGCTGAATACTTTGTGGCCCTCGGGGGAGTTGCAGCGTGCCATTCTTGGCCCCCATATGTTTGGCCCCTCAGGTAGCTGGAGCGATCCGGTAGAGGTGTGCTGGTCTCCCGGCCCGGTCCGGCCCGCTCAGCGGTGACCCTGAAACGGCCTCACACTCTGCTGCACATCCAGGTCAGCGCGCCGCTGCAGCGGGTCGATGAGCGGCACACTAACACAGCAGAAGCCCCACCCCCGCCGCGAGGCCCCGCCCACACCGCCATGCTGGATCCATTTATCGAGCCGAGCTGCACAGAACGGACGGCACCGGTTCTGCTGACGGTCGGTAAGGACTCCGCACGATTCAGATTAAATTCAGGGTCAAAGTTCAGCAGGGGCTGGATTAAATCTGCTGACGTTCAGCGACTCCTTCCGGCTAAATTATCTCACATTAAAACTGAAAGTTTAATTTTATTTCGCTGGGATTTTAGGTGATAAACATGGGGTGATCAAAGTGTGGCCCGGGGGCCATTTGTGGTCCTTGAATTGATTTTGTTCGGCCCCTGAATACAAATCAACAATGGTAAAACAACTGATGACCACATTTTTTAAAGTTAATGTTTTAGCTGTGAAATAATTTGATGTGTATAAATGATTTTGATGATATTACTGGACAAAATGTAAAGTTTGTTTCTGTTTCTCGCTGAATAGTTTTTTATTTTTGTGTTTTTAAAGCACTTTGAACCGCGTTGTAGCTAAAATGTGCTGCAGAAACAAACTTGACTGATTAATTGGCTTATTGAACAATCTGAAGCCCTGTTTGTGTTTCAGTGACAAAGTGTATCGCTTTAGCGTTAGGACAGCTACTGCTTTAGCCAGCGGTCTCCAGCATATTGGATGAAGTTGAATCATTTTCAATGAACCAGTCAAAGTCTGAGGAAACGTCTTCAGAAACGCAGCAGGTCTGCCGACGCAGACGACGACGTCGGCCATCTTGGAGGAAACGCAGCAGGAGATCAGAGCTGCTGTGCAACATTTTCGCAATGTGCAGAAAATCCATCAACATCAAATTAAATCTGAGAAACGGAATAAGAGCAGCTCTAATTTCCTGCAGCTAGAAGATCATGAACATGTATGAAGAAATCAGAGTCGCAGTGTTAAGCGTCTCATAAGCATGTTTGACAGAAACACGCCTGCTTCCTGCAGCCACACGGTTAAACCTGTCACCTTACAGTACTCTGCTGCCTCCTCTCATTCCCCAGTGTGTGTGTGTCTCAGAGTGAATAAGGCTCTCATGCCCTGTGCTTCTGTGCAGTCGGGTGGAAGCTGCAGCACGTGAGCATTTGTGCGCAGGAAACCCACAAACGTGCAGCAGGAGGGACAGAGAGACGTCACATCATGCTTGCTGTCGTCACACAGCGCAGCGCCGCATTCTGTCTGCTTCACTTGGTCTCCCATCATGCCCCGGGAGGAAGGAGAGATGCTCCACTCCTCATCCTGATCCTGTTCTCCAGCAGCCCGTCACAAAGATCAGAGTCTTGGGGCTGAACGCTGGAAGGATGAGAGGAGAAATTCATCCTGATGTGATCTGAGCCTGAAAGGAAGAAACTCCTTAAAACTATTTACCACAATACAGAGGTGGTGTAGCGATTTAGCATTAGCTTCCTCCAAATAACATGTTGGTGTAGCTCTTTAGCATTAGCTTCCTCTAAATAACATGTTGGTGTAGCGATTTAGCATTAGCTTCCTCCAAATAACATATTGGTGTAGCTCTTTAGCATTAGCTTCCTCTAAATAACATGTTGGTGTAGCGCTTTAGCTTTAGCTTCCTCTAAATAACATGTTGGTGTAGCTCTTTAGCATTAGCTTCCTCTAAATAACATGTTGGTGTAGCGCTTTAGCTTTAGCTTCCTCTAAATAACATGTTGGTGTAGCGCTTTAGCATTAGCTTCCTCTAAATAACATGTTGGTGTAGCGCTTTAGCATTAGCTTCCTCTAAATAACATGTTGGTGTAGCGCTTTAGCTTTAGCTTCCTCTAAATAACATGCTGGTGTAGCGCTTTAGCATTAGCTTCCTCTAAATAACATGTTGGTGTAGCGCTTTAGCATTAGCTTCCTCTAAATAACATGTTGGTGTAGCGCTTTAGCTTTAGCTTCCACTGAATAACATGCTGGTGTAGCGCTTTAGCGTTAGCTTCTGCTAATACAGTGTTGGTGTCGTATTTAATGATGTCTCCTTACACCAATGCAGCTGAATGTGGACATTTAAATACCTAGATTTTAAAGAGCTACATTTTCATGTGTCATTGTAATGTTACGGTTGAAACTGAGCTCCAAACATCTGCATCAATTTTCCAGATTTTTGTTTAGATCCTGGCGTGAAGGTGTTCTCCAGAAGCTGAAGGATTTGACTGGGAGAATAATTCAGCCTGCGGACTTTAACTTTATGATCCCTCTGTGCAGGAATCCGTAAACGCAGCAGCGTGGCTGTAACTCTGAAGCTGAAGCAGGTCAGTAACTCTACGGCTTTCATACTCGTGACAACAGGTGAATAAAATCTACTCTGACTCTTAAAAACAACAACAAAAAGCTTCAAACGAGGTTCAGCAGCAGACGTCCTGGGGGATTCAGCAGAGGGCACCGAATGCTTCTGAGTGTGAATATTTTAAGTGGCGCCACTGAGGGGTGAGTGAACTAAACTCCTTTTAATGCTTTATCACTTAGCATCCATAAAACATGAGGAACCAGGAGGGAACGCAGACAGAGATCAGTCAAATAAAAAGCTTTTACAGTCACCTGTAGGGAATGATAATTTGGGATCTAAACGCTGAGTCATCTCCAGGATGAAGCTCCAAATTAGCTGTGAAGACACCAAATTATCTTCAGGTACAATTAAACTTTTTCGTTTGGTGAAAAGAATAAAAAGACAAGTTTTTTAAGTACAAATTTGTTAAGATTTGATGGAATTCACAAACGGAGCTAACACTGTGTTTCATTTGGACGGCGGTTGGCACACTTCCGCTAACATGCTAATGGCAGAGCTAATTTGTAGCTCAGCGCTTCAGCATTTTTTGCTAACTCTGAAAATGATTAGCGCACTTAGCTTCCACTAGATTAATCTTTCCAGGCCGATTCTAAAGTACTAAGTTAGCTAGCGCAGTAGAACTTGGTTATTCATCCTAATGTAATAAAACTAAACAAAACAAAAAATCAGATTCCAGCAGAAACGTGGAACATCAGAACATGACTTCTTCTGGCTTTCTTCTCCCAACTGAAAACTATGAATCATTTTCTGTCCACATCACATTAAACTCACATAAAACATTAAGTGAAAAACTCTGAAGTTTATTATAATGTGACAAAATGTGAAGAAACTCTTTTGCTGCTGTTTATAAATTAACCTCCAATCGTCTCCTTGTCTCCATATTTGCTGCTTTTTCAGCAGAACTGCCTCCAGCTCTGTCTCACGCAGATCTGGTTGCCCCACACACACAAACACCCCCCCACGCACACACACTGTGGGACATGCATGAATCCCAGGTGGAAACATGTCAGCACTAAAACCCATAAGCTGCGGTGCGGCTCCCAGTTTTGACAGACGCTGGTGACTTGGTGATGCCGACGCGTCGTTTT
Organism: Xiphophorus maculatus; assembly: GCF_002775205.1. Classification (NCBI taxonomy): domain Eukaryota; kingdom Metazoa; phylum Chordata; class Actinopteri; order Cyprinodontiformes; family Poeciliidae; genus Xiphophorus; species Xiphophorus maculatus. The sequence continues at coordinate 12,816,892 of NC_036453.1, read as the reverse complement.
CCTCATAAAGACATCAAACATGTCACCAAACAGATGCTGTACGGTGGCGGCCATTTTCAAACTCTGGATCTGGACCAGTCGCCAAGTCAGGCCCAGACTTCTATTGTTACTGTTCATAATAATAATAGTTCATGATGCAAGAGGAAAACTCGTCTTTATTTAGCCCAAAAGTAAATTAAATGTCGTAACCGGATGGTATTGCTCCAGTAGCAGTCAGTATTCCAACAATTTTGTTCAGGCCTCTGACTGAAGACTGTTGCTGCGCGACCTGAAACATGCAGGCAGGAGAAATCTGGAGCCCGTATGAAGACTTTTGGACCCGGTTCTCAAAGGGTTAATTAAAAATGAATTTTATTTCAATGTTTCCGTTGTTTAAACCCAGAAAATGAGCCTGACGTTCCTGAAGACGATGAGACATTTCTGGAAGCGGGACAACAGATTCTGTTCAGGACCGGTTTGTGATTTATTGTTCTGGTTCCAGTTGCCTGAGGTTCTGCTCCAGCAGTAACTCGTCCTGTTTTACAGTCATCAGCTTTATAAACGTCTGCGTCTCCGCGTTCAGTCCAGCTGACGCCAACACCCAGCTGGAGGCCAGAACCATAAAGAACCGGATCATAAAACCAGAACCAGAACTCTCCAAACGGCTCAGCGGCTCCCAGACAGAACCAGAGATCCAGAAGCAGAAGATCAGCAGGCGGTTCTGGTCGTTTGGACCAGAGTATTTAGACGGTGCTGAGATGCTGCACTGGCAAAAATCTAAATCTTACCAAATATTTTCAGTTTGGTTTCCAATGCAAACGTCTTAGTTCACCTGAAATAAGACAAAACTAACCGACAAGAAACTTTAAGTCAGTAAATTCTGGTTCTACTGGCAGATTATTTCACTTGTGACATGATATTTTTCCTGTATTATAAATCAAATAATCTGCCAGTGGAACTAATATTTTCTCATTTAAAAAAAAGTGTTTTTTGACACTTTTGTTTTAAATGTCAAAATGTAAATTTGAAATTTAAAATGTACATTTAAAATATTTTTGTTCTTCCATTTGGGTTTCTACTGTTTCTAAAAATGAGATCACTTAAAAAAAACACCCAGCTGTTTTTCTGCAATAAGCTATTGTCTCTTTGGTGTCTGGAAAATGAGTCATTAAAATACATCTAGATTGTTAACTCATATTCCACAATGTGCTGTTACCTAGCAACCCCAGCAGAGTTCCTCCCCGTTACCTAGCAACCTAAGCTGAGCTCCAGTATGTTTGTTCAGCTGGTTTTACCGCTGTATGCACTGTACAATGGCTGCTGTTACTGACTCGCCACCAGGAAACCTCTTGCTGGATTCTTATTGGTTGTGCAGGAGGCTTCACTAATGCTGTTCAAAGATGTACAGTTGTATAATTGCATATCTCTGTGTTGCCATTTTGATATGTGAATTGGGGGCGTGTCCAACAGCAGCTTATTTAGATTTAAAGTGACAGAGGCCCTAAAGCAGCTGATTCTGAAAGAAGACTGAAATCTCATTATCTAAGAAAAATTCTGTCTAAAAAACTGTAGAAACATGTTCTGTATACTTTGCTAACTTGTTCAAGGAAACATGATAGGTTACAGGTCACCTGTAACCTGACAGGTTATTTTATTTTGAGTGAAATTAGATATTTGTAGAAACGAGACAGAAATGCTTGGTAGATGTTGTTTCTGTGTCCTGACCCGGTTCATCGTCCTGTCAGTCTCCTCCCAGACCCAGAGTGAGTGATGATTCCCCTCCAGGCCACTATGATCACTCCTGTCTCTGGCTGCTGCTCTGAGTGGATGACCGGTTTGGGACGGCCTGACCCGGTCCGGTCCGGTCGGGTCCAGCTCTGAGGGTGAGCGGTTCTGACAGCGTTGGCTGAAAACGGACTGCTATCCTCAGAGCGAGCGGCTCGGTTAGCGAGGTGGCTGGCGCTCTGCTCGGTATGTTCCCCTGATCAGAACCGCGTCCTGTCAGGGAGGAGGCTCCGCTGGGGCCCGGGGCCCGGAGCCGACAGCAAACCAGCAGCCACCTGACCCGGCATCGTGGTGCAGCTCTGCCTCCGGCCCACACTGTGCTCTCTGAGTCAGAAACCATTAGCTTACATGCTAGCACTGCCCATCCCCCACCAGCAAATACAGAGAGAAAAATCAGCCTTCATGACATCAAGACATTATTTATCCTGCAACCCCCCCCCTAAAAAACACAAGCTCTTTCTGATATTAAAGGTGACCTGTTACGGTTTCTTGAAAAACATGTTTCTACATTTTTTACACAGAATCATTCTTAGACAACCTCTGCTCAGTTCTTCTTATGTTTAGCTCCTTTAAGGCCTGTGTCACTTTAAATCCTAATAAGTTCCTGCTGGCCACGCCCCCCAACTCAAAGTTTATACTTACACATGAAAATGATTGCAAACAGATGCACAATAATATCTGTACCACATCTACTTTGAAAAGTAGACGTGGCGCCTCTAACAATGCATCACAAGGTTTCTGGATGTCAAGTCGAAAACAAAACACTTCTCTTTTCCAGCAGCCATTGTACAGTGCATACAGTGGAAAAGCCCGCTGACCAAATGTGCAGGAGCTCAGCTTGGGTTGCTAGGTAACAGACGGAACTTTGCTGGAGTTGCTAGGTAACGGTGTAGTGTGACTCAGCATTCTACAGGCTTTTGAATAGCTAATTTTCCAGACAAATATTAACTTATTGCCAAAAAAACGCTTTTGTGAGTGTATGGCCTGTTTTTTTTTTAAAGGAGTAGAAACTCAGATGGAAACACAAAAACATGCAAAATGTGAATTTTACACAATTCGTCCCCTTCATGGCTGTTTTACCTCCTGGTAGTCCGGCAGATCCGGTTCCGTTAGAACTAAAACTGCAGCTGTTGCGGTTCTTTCTCTCTGCTCTGCGTCAAACCAGGAAACTTAACCAAGTAAATCAAGTTTTACCTGCAAATCTTTAGTTCAGCTTACAAATCTGCTGACTCATCATTTCAATTTTAGGTCTAATTCCTTTTCATTTATTTTATTTTTTTATTTCTCCCCTCCAGGGAGAAATAAAAAAAATAGTGTCTAGTGTCCCTTATATGAAAGTAGTAGTAGTAGGGGGAAGACGTGGTAAATATCGTCGGTCCGGGAATCGAACCCGCAACGGCCACGTCGAGGACTCAAGGTCTACAAATGTGGGTCGTGCTAACCCCTAAACCACCACAGCACACCCCATTTATTTTACTTTTAAATGTGACCAGCTTTAAGACTCGAAGAAAAAACTGATATTTATTGCTGTTGCTTGTTTTTATGTTGTGTTTGCCTCCAGAGTTGGTGTTTAAGTATCATCAGTAGTTTCTTCCAAATACACATAACTACCGAGTCATATTCTCAAACTACTGAGTCATATTCTCAAACTACTGAGTCATATTCTCAAACTTCCTGTCAAAAACAGAAACAATGAACTATAGGTTGTTTACGTTAGCTCCAGGTAACAGGCTAAGCTAGTTTTCTGGGGGAAAATCCTGAATTATGGAGCAGATATCAATGTTTCTATAGTTTCAGCCAATAATTATATTAAAACGCTTTGTTAGTTTCGTTATAATTTTGGGGGGGGGATTTAAAACCAGGGGCTGCACAGTGGCGCAGTTGGTAGCACTGTTGCCTTGCAGCAAGAAGGTCCTGGGTTCGATTCCCGGCCGGGGTCTTTCTGCATGGAGTTTGCATGTACTCCCTGTGCATGGTGGGTTCTCTCCTGGTACTCCGGCTTCCTCCCACAGTCCAAAAACATGACTGTTAGGTTAACTGGTCTATCTAAATTCTCCCTAGGGGTGAGTGTGTGTGTGCATGGATGTTTGTCCTGTATGTCTTTGTGTTGCCCTGCGACAGACTGGCGACCTGTCCAGGGTGAACCCCGCCGCTCACCCGGAACGTAGCTGGAGATAGACACCGGCAACCCTCCCGACCCCATTAGGGACAAAGGGTGAACAGAAATGGATGGATGGATTTAAAACCAGGTTCTTGTGCAGAAAGCAACAAAATGAAGGAGTTTCTACAGGAACCGGTGAATAGAAGTTTCAAACATCAGGCAGTGAAAACCTGCTGGAAGTTGATAAAGTGCTGAAATGTTGATGTTTCCCCGGCTGCTCGTCTGGGTTACTAACCGGTCAGAACTCGGCGACGGGTCAAAACCCGACCCAAACGGGCCTGACGTGGTGGAGGCGACGTTCCCGGCTGCGCTGCTGCACCGAACACTGCAGAGATCCCGGATATTTTTAGAAACAGCTGAAAGCGTCTCAGAAGCTCAGACAGGCAGAAGATATCAAAGGGCATGCAATGTTTAGAGTTCCCTGGCACAGAAATGCGTGGGGGAGGGGCGACGGGATATTTACAACCTAAAGGTGAGAACCCAGCCGGGTTCCCAGGAAACGCCAGGAGGAACTCCTGATGGAGGAGAAGCAGATCTGCTGCCCCCTCTAACAGAAAGCTACGCTACAAAACGACAAGATCAAACCAATCCAGGGACAAGGTCGTCATTTCCGTGGCAACCGCAGCCTGGGCGACCCCCGCTGCAGGGCGCCAAACAAAAGACGCCTTCGTTTACCGTTGGTGATTCAGCTTCAGCCAAAAGAAACAAAAGGTTCAAGAACAATATGAGAATACAGTCCTCTGCATTCAGTTACACATTAAATTAATTTATAAATAAATCTAAAAATGTATCCATATATCGACAAATATATAAATACACTTGTGGATAAAGTAATTTATACATAAATACATACATTTATAAATAAATATAACTAGATAAATATATAATTACATTTTGTAGAGGTAAATAAATGGATAAATAGTTATGGATAAAAACATTTGTAAATGAACATGTAAATTTATAAATAAATTATAAATAAATTGTTGTTGGTGGTTAGGCTTTATGGATCTGCAGACAATTTATCAACATATAAACCAATAAAAAGCTACAAGAAGTTCACATCAACTAAAATAAACTGTATTCAGAAATTAATTTAAAAACAAGTTAACTGAACAATGAAGTGAGAATATTCCCCAGTACAGATTCAGTTTCCATGAACTGAATCCTGACAATGAAATCCATGAAACCAACATGATTCAGAAACACTTTAGAGTCAAAACATGAAAACATCTCCTTTAAGACATTGAAGGAAACAGCAGCAGCAGAAGAAGAAGTAATGACTGAGTGACGGCGCCTCCATTAAACCCAACCTGGAACCAGACGGGCGGGTTAATGAGCAGAGAGTCGGGCCGAAACATGGAGCCTCGCGCTGGGAACCAACTGGGAGCGCCGAGAGGCTCCTCTGGGACCCTGAGTGTCTGTGTGTGTGTGTGTGTGTGTGTGTGTGTGTGTGTGTGTGTGTGTGGGTGTGTGTGTGTGTGTGTGTGTGTGTGTGTGTGTGTGTAAGGATTTACAGTAAGTGGTGTTTGCAGAAGAGAACCGAACACTGGAGAAAAAAGCTGCATCAGTGGCAAACTCCATCAGGATGCAGGGAGAACTGGGAACACCCACAGACAGATGGTTCCCCAGTCCTCCCAGTGTTCACAGTGTTTCCAGTCCTCCCAGTTCCCCCAATACTCCCAGTGTTCCCATCCTGGTGGGTCCAGAGATCCTGCTGGCAGCCATGCAGTGTCCACATCTCTAACCATTATCATTAAAGCTCATCCAGTAAATATCCCAGACCCAGTTTGTTGTTTCTCACTTCACCATGAAGATCGTAGCCAATCACAAGTCGACTTCTGAAATGCCTGGCTCTAACCAATCACACACCAGCTTCATCAGAATCTGTCCTGGTTTACAGTAGAAAATGGGTCCAAAGGGAACCAGAACCACAATGAATAAGAACAAAGAGAAATAAAATGTATTTTAATAATAATAATACGCTTTGAAGGACTGAGCCATAAAGATGAGAAATGGACCGGGTCAACGACTGGGGATCTGGATCTGTTTCAGTCCCACAGGCTACCAGCACACTCAAAACTGAAAATCCTGTTTCTTTATGGTCAGTGAACGCACCGCACTGAGAAAACAGTCAAACATTAACAGCGATAATTTGCGTTCATAGAACCTGCCATAAGAACAAGTCATTTTCACCATGGTATTAATTCATTTATAAATATCTCACAATCTGTATTGATATGTTGGAAAGTGGTAAAAAAAAACCCCAACAGAAATAAACCCAAAAAGTAATCGATTAATTTCTAATAAAAGTCAGGTAAACTCCACTGGGCCAGATGTGTTTTGGGCAGATTAAACTAACATGCAGCTTTCCAGCCATAAAACCTCCAGATGAAAAGGAAGGAAAACACTGTGAAGTAAAGAGGAGGTTCTGTGATGCTGTGGGCCTGATTCTCTACCAAAGGCCCTGGAACGTCAGCAGCCTGAGGATGGGCCGCCGTTTGGACTGTTGGCACGAAAACGGCGTAAGTAACGTCAACAATACTTCAGCAGAGACAGGAAGTGACCTAAAGCCTGGACCATCTACAGGAAGTGACCTAAAGCCTGGACCATCTACAGGAAGTGACCTAAAGCCTGAACCATCTACAGGAAGTGACCTAAAGCCTGGACCATCTACAGGAAGTGACCTAAAGCCTGAACCATCTACAGGAAGTGACCTAAAGCCTGGACCATCTACAGGAAGCTACAGGAGTTTAAGGGATAAATCTGATGAAACGTTCCTCCAGCTGCTCCTCATATCGTCTCTCTGGAAATGATTGGACGGCTGGAGCGCCCTCTGGTCTCCTTCCTCCTTCTCCTGCTGCAGAGCATCAATAGAGCGGCTGTGAATTGTTTCAACCCGGTTGTTTAATTGCTTCTGTCGTTCAGGACGGCTCCACACAAAGCCACCGCTGCGCAGCAGCAAGCGCCGCTGTGAGACCCAACCCCGGTGCTGGACCGACACCAGAAACCCAGTCAGTTCATTTCAGGGTCTGTAATTAATTCATCATATTTCTATCCATAAAATAAGCAACATAAATTGTTGAATAAGTAGTCATATGAACTTGTTTTAAATGTATTTAGATTATTGAACCGTCTGGTGCAAAGTATTCTACCTACACTCATAAGAAATGAGAATATTCATTCATTCTGATTTTGAAAATTGACAACCTTTAAGCAGGTATTAAACATAACATTTCATAAGGCCACGGTTCTGTATTAAACTGTTTTTCCATTACTCTGACATAATCACATCAATATTAATATTCACATTTAAATGGTTTTACTGGCTGTAAGCAGAAAATCAGTGTAAATAACAGAAATAAAAGCCTTCCAACTTCGATCTGGTGTAATTCATCAGTATGGATTTCCTGGAATAAACGGGCTTTTAAATAATGTGCCAGTTTATTAAATGTTTCTGTGTTTATCTTCCCAGAGTTTCTCTGATTGTTCCTGGATCTCCTTCAGCTCTGCGTCTCCCTCTGCGGTTCAGACACCAGCATCTTTATCGGGGTGAGCCTGGAGGCCAGCGGACTTCTTCTCCTCTGGATAAATCTCCATCTGAGGTGGACAGCGGCGACTCTGACCTCATTACTGCTGCTAAGCGGCGTTAGCGTCGCCGTTAGGACTCAGGATTTATCAGCCTCCACCTCCAGCTGCATTCCTGCAGGCGCAGGAAGAGCTGCAGCAGCGAAGCTTTCAGTGCAGCTGTCGGCTCTAAGGGATATAAAACCTTCCAGTAGAAGAGAAGGTCTTCATCAACCATGTCTGGAACATGGGTTTAAATCAGATATCAATAAGTCATATCAGAACTTTTTCTTGACTTCTAGGTTTTTTTTTTGGTTTAGACGTTTCGTGTTTGCTCATTTACTCATGTTCAGGTTCATGAGGTGAGGAAGATCGTCGTCTGGATCTTTGTTTTTTACTCTGGTGATGCAAAAACAACTTTATTCCCACATCCTGACCCACATCAACATAACGCGCGTGCGTGTGTGTGTGTGTATGTGTTTTATATTAGCCTGATGTCAGAGCACATCAGGACGTTTCTCCTCCTCTCCCCTGAGATCACTTCCTCTTCCCTCTCAGTCTCTAGTTTTTGCAATCGCTTCATTCATCGCAGGTTTAGTAGATTTTTTTCCAGCGTTTCCCTGAAAACAAAGACTGATGGTTTACATTCGTTTTCTATTACTCTCCTAACCCTAAACCTCTGAATAGACTATTTTCTTAAGGTGCAGACACAGGAAAGATGCAAATAAAGTACACAAGAGAAAAATACTCCAAACACAAAATGGAAATATGCTGTAAAAATGAAAAACAGCAGCAAACGTTGCAAAATCTCTCAACAGAACAGAAAGCAGAAGTCCTCCTGACCAGCAGGGGGAGTCGACCAGCAGATGATCTGCAACACGATGCTCAGTAAAGAAGAAAGTTAGAGGAAGAAATAAAAGCTGCGTTATACTTTTTGTCTTTTACATTAACAGCAACAGATTTATTTAGGTAATATTACCGACTCCAGACGCCCCCTGGTGGCCTGGAGGACTTCTGTTTAGTGGAGCGAGCTAGCAGAGTTTGATACTCGACGTTTTTGTTATTTGTAGATTTTTTTTTCCATTTTCTGTGATTGCAGCTTCTCTGTTTAAATTTGTTTTTTGGAGTTTGCATCGTTCATGTGTCGTTTTCACCGCCATATTTCCTAAAGATTCACCGATCTGACGAACGACGATTCCTGGTCTTCATTAGGATTGTGACCGGTCCAGATTTTTTATTCTGACTTTCAAGATCAGCTCAGACCAAAATGCACTGCAGCTTCAGCCCGCAGCACCCTGAGTCACCACCGTGCTTCAGTGTGACTGGTTTTCACCTCCACAGTCAACGTTATAATCAAAGTTCATCTCTGAATGGAAAACCTGGCAGTCTGAGCTCCACACTGATGATTTCTGTTTGAGTGAATGATCCAGTAACTGGATCAGCAGCGCTCATGTTGAACCTGCTGCTTTTCTGTTCCTCTGCTACTGAATTATTCATCACCTCTCCAGGCGGCGACCGATCCGGTGCTGCTGTTATTTTAGGATCAGATCTACGTTTCCTTCCAGGTTCTGAAGCAGACGAAGACCCGGTCCAGTAGAAATCAGCATTTATTGCATCATTTATCACGATTAATTACAATTAATATTTAAAACCGCTAAAAACTGTCAAAATATTTAGTCTTAGTAGCCTATTTTTTTCACACTATTTGTCTAATGAAAGCATCAATAAATACAGATAAATTAGAAAATATGATTAAATCCAGTTACTGTGGGCAGAAATCAAACTTCCTCATGTTACAGCTGTCCAGATGAAGCGTTTTATAAAATAGGAATATGTTTCAAGCAGGATTTGTGTTTGTGGGGCCGTAATTACTGTGACACACAGTTACAGTCATGGCGTTACTTTGGATGGGAACTGATCTAAATTTATCGATACAGATTCCATTATTGATCTCGCTTATTAATTCTGTTTGAGTTGGGAAATAAACTCTTTTAATTCAAAATATGAACCATGTCGTATTCTAGGGCCACTTCCGGTCTCCACAGGAACAGGAAGTGGCCCTGCAGGAGGCAGGAAGAACCCCAGATCTATGAATGATAGATGTGTCAGCGTGAGGGGAATCTAGTCTGGAATAGACTAGATTCCAGACTCATCTAGTCTGGAATATTCCCAGTGAGTCGGATTTATGGCGTTGTTTCTCATCTTTTGTTATTGGTGCAACGCTGAAATTTCATCCCGCACATGAAAACATAAAACATGCCGTGAATGCAGAGCAGCAGCTGAAGCATGAATACATTATGTGTGGAAAACAGGATGAAGACGGATTCATTCTCCATTCATGGCTGAAATAATATTCTGCTGTTAATCAGTTTCTTCAGCTCCGCTGTAAAACGTGAAGCAGAACCGAACTACAGAAACGGTCCAGCTAGAGTCAAACTGGATCAACTTCATGAATATCTTCATTCTTTAAACGAAGAGCAAGTAGTTATAAAATACTCTGAGGTGAGGATTGTTTGCATGCCATCGAAATAACTTTAGTTCTATTAGAGAAACTCATTTATACAAACATTGCCGAATGTTTGTTTGGATCATTTTAGCTTGAAGCTCCTTTAAACCCCCAGCCTCACTGATTTAATGCAGAAATGATCTCAGACACGAAGGTTGACATTCAACTAGTCTGAGTTTATGGATCCACCGGAGACATGAATATGAAGCGATTCTTCACCAAATAACTCCAAAACTGTCAGATGGCTAAAAACTCCTCATGGTAATTGTAACATCAGTGCAGCAAATTATCAACCTTAAATTATGTTTTAACTAACCCTCAGAAATCAGAAGTGGGAAAGGTGGATTGGCGCATTCTTAATTTACATCATTTAATCACATTTTCAAGTTGACTGTTTTGTCGATGCTCTTGTGGAACAGAAAATGGAGAAAGTAGAAACAATAACATTTGAGATAATGTCAGTTCTTCTTTTTTTTACCATCAATAACTGAAGAATAAATCATAATAAGACATTTTTCCCGATGAATGCCCAGCTCTAAGTTGAGGAAGGAAAAGCCGGCCATTTGCATTTGCTGATAATGACAAATTCTTCTCCTTCTCTGCCCTCTCTCCTCCTTTGCGTCTGCCTCTTTGATGGTGTTTGTCGGACTGAGATGTCCGCTGATGCTCCCATCATGCTTTCTGTTCCCACAGGAAGCAGCCAGTCAGCGGATTTAGCAGAGATCTGCGGTCAGGACTCAAGGACGATCCCTGATCTCCGCCGCAGAGCACAGGGGCATGATGGGAGCCGTCCGCAGTGAAAAGCTCGATTATATGAGTTTTGATTGCCCGAAGTGAGCAGCGAGGAAAAGTCAAGGGCGTGACCTCCAAATCCACAGCTAGCCGTCTGAGGGAGTCTGCTGAGTGTTAGCCGAAGGGTTCAGGAGGAAAATGAATCTGCAGCGTAAGTTCTGTTTCCTCTGCAGTCAGCAGTAAGCACAAAGTGTGCTGCTCCTGCACCTGATACGTCCGCGTCGCTAATGCAAAAATACCTGCTAAACATCAATAAGTGAGAAGCTGAAAAAAACAAAAAATATATACTCAATGCAGAAAGGTTCAGTTTTCCACCAGTGTTTAGAGACCCAGCAAACTTTGTTTTTAGCACTAGAAACTGATGTTTACAGTAAGAATGCACTGTTAGCTACAGATACTGATACTTTTAGAATAATTACTGTTGACGGATATCTGCATGATGACTGAGATATGCAGCAACACTAGAGGTTCAAAAACTATCAGGAACTGGATCAAAAAGCTGTGAGGGTGATAGAAAGTTTTCCTGCAGCTGGAAAACATCAGAGGTACTTGGGAATTCAGCAATAGTTTGGGCTACTTGGCCGGTCAGGAGGGCAAAAGAAGATTGTTTTTTCAAAGTCATAGATCAGGGGTGTCCAAACTTTTTGCAAAGAGGGCCAGATTTGATAAAGTCAAGATGCCTGGGGGCCAATAGTTTGTTCGGACATTTTTTAACTACAAAAGTTTCATGCAAATACACACTGTTATAAAATAATTTTCATTGTCACAATTATCTTTATTTTTCAAATGACAAAATAACCAAATATAAGCCACTCAGGCAACTCTAAAAACAGAAATTCTGCTTTTCTTTCATATCTGGAGAGTCAGATAACATTGAACACACTGTATAAAATACCTTAAATTTACATGAGTTTAAAAATATCTTTGCCTCAAGAACATTTTAAACAGGAGTTATAAGTAATGCAAAGTTGTCTGTTATTAAATTTTAAAACAAGTGAATTTTGCTCGTCATTTACAATATCTTTCAGAAAGTAATAATTTGTATCACATCTACAGGTTCATAACATCAACAGTAAAAACCAAATCTTACTCAAGAGTTTAATAAAAATAAGTGCCATAAATCCAGGTGCATAAATGTTCTTTGGCTCTTCACTGCTGATAGTGACAGACGTTGCCGTTCAAAATACTCAGTTTCATGTCCTCAGCTCTCAGTGCCACACTGTTACTGCCAGGCAAACATTTTTCTCAAATTCTTGCTTCTTCTCAGGGCAAAATGTTCTCCACCATTTTCATAACACAGTCTTTGATAAATGTACCTTCAGTAGAAGGTTTGCCATGTTTAGCTATTAACATTAACTTCATAGCTTTGGTGGTATTTTCTTTTGACTCAGGCCCAAAGAAATCGCTGTTGTGATGCCAGGGCAGCTTGGAGTTGCTTCAGTTTTTCAGCATGGTCACTTCCTGTTAGCTTGTTGTATGTGTTAGCATGTTTAGTCTGGTAGTGTCTCTTTACGTTGAAATCCTTAAACAAGGCAACCGTCTCATTACAAATTAGACAAGCACAATTGGCTTGATTTTCAGAAAAGAAGTATTATAATTCCCATCTCTCTTGAAAGCGGCGGCCCTCACTGTAAACTTGTTTTCTTTGCAGTGGCCATGGCAGAAATGAATGGAGAGCGGTTCGCTGCACGGAGGCAGAGACTGATAGTATTAAAGTGGTGCTGCCACCATTTGGTGAAAGGAGGAATTACAGTTTCAAGTTTTATGATTTATTTATTCTGTTTGACAGTGGAGCCATAAATAATACATTATAAGACCGAAGCTGCGGGCCGTATGAAATCTGACCGCGGGCCGTGATTGGCCCCCGGGCCGGACTTTGGACATGCCTGTCATAGATTTTCAATTAAGAGTCATGATTTTTAAAAGTCATAATTTTACCTAGTAATTAATTCGTTTATAAATGTCACAAATCCAAACTAAATATTTAGGTTAGAGCTAAATAGTTAGCTAGCAAGCTAAACATTTAGTTCCAAATACATTTTGAACTCTTTGAGCTAGCTTGCTATTTAGCTAGCCAGTTAGCTCAGCGTCATAGACATTTAGCATGCTAAATATTTACCTCCAAAGTAAATAATTAGCTAGAACTATGCTAAATATCTAGCTAATATGCAAAAATGGCATGTTAGCTAGCTAGCTAAATATTTAGAATAATATTGAGCTAGCTAAATATTTAGCTAGCTCAGAGCTAAACTTAATATTTAGCTAATTCAAAGTTATATATTGTTAAATAAATATTTAGCTTCAAACTAATTATTCAAGTTGCTAACTGAATATTTAGTTTGTTACTTAAATATTTAGCTTGAAATTGTGAGATTTGAATAATGAAAGAATTATGAAAATATGAGTTTGAGCCTCTGTGTTTTTCTCTGACAGCTAAATTATCAGTGTTAATTTTTGACTGTAGCTTTACATATAGGAGAGTTATAATTGAGGTTGTACGCTGAGTAACGCTCAGAAAGAACTAAAGAGGACAAACAGATTCAGAGAAGGCCCTGAGGCTCTGGAGCAAACCGCCTGCAGTAATCGGTCGAATGAGTCAGTGACCTCCTTTAACTCGCCTCTCATTTTTCCTCTTTATATCCACTTTTATCTGTAATTCTCATTTTCAATCAGCCTCACTGAATCAGTTGTGTTTCGTCAGATTGATTTTCCTGAAAAACTGGAAATTCAGAAAGTTTAAGGTGACAGGCAGGCTAATAACAGCATCTCAATATGAAAATGTTTTAAATGTTCGTCTGAACATTTTGGATTCTGGTTTCCTGTGACCAGTAAGTCAGCGCGGTTTAGATTAAATTCAAATCACGTTCGAGCGGCAAGTCACTAAAAATCATGGAAGCGGCCCAGGTAAATCACAAATATATTGATAATTCAGCCATGGTGCTCATCATCCATCAGCCAATCAGAGGAGATGTTTGTACCTGGGAGAGACAACCTATTACGTGAGAAAACTGTAGGCGGCCATTTTACAGAAGAGCGATGGATTCAGCACGTTGAACTGTGATGCTGTGAGACTTTCACACAGTGTCTGAAAAATAAAGTCTTCATCCTCTTCCCACTTCCTGTCATCTTCTTTGGTGTTTCCGCCAGCAGTAACATCCGGTTGATCATGTGATTGATCATGTGATTAGAAAAAAGTGTTTCCATTGCCGTTTTGAAAATACATCCATTTTGATACAGTTGAAAAAAACCCTCATCCTAAATTTGCGTGTTTCTACGAAACAAATTTATTTCAGTTGGCTGGATGTCAGGCTACATGGAAACACAGCTACAGACACTCTGAGGTCTGTGAACAGGAGCGCCATCGGCTGACTCCTCTGAGCCACAGACGTCTGGATGGAGCGGCTCAAACTGCAGGTAAAGGAGCAGAAACATCCAGCTAAGAGAAAACATCTGGGGTTTTTACAGAGTATCATCAGCCTGGCGGGCCTCCAGGCTTTACCTGCCCCCCCCACCAGCCAGAGCATTGTTTACTTATTTTAACTTATACACCGCTAATAGTGATAGCAAAGACGGGTTAAGCTAGATTGATGTACAATAAAACATCAACGATTTTAGCAGACAATTATCTATTTAAAAAGAAAATGACATTTGATTGGACATACACAACGGACAGAGAGATTAGTTTTATTAATTCACTGCTGGATTTTCTTTGTCGTTTCCAAAAATTTCCTGTCAACTTTGAACATTTTTAAGAGAGAAACCCGGTGGGGCAGCTGGCGGTCGGCCTAGCGCCCCCTAGCGCCGAGCTGAGCAGGTTTTCTGGAGGAAACGCTGATTTGGTGGCAGCTCTAAGGAAATCCGTTTCCAAGTTTCAGTGTCGTCGTGTCGGCTGTGTGAAGGTCATGGCGACCTTGGGCCGGTTTCCACCTGGAGTGAAGCAACACCTCACACACGGCTTCAACAGCAGCAGAGAAAAACCGACTCTTCCTCATCAGCTCATCCTCTGGCTCTCTGACCACCATGTGGGGAGGGGGCTTGGATAAAAGCGAAGTAATTGGCCAATCATGCAGCAATCAGGGGCTTTTCTCTGCTGGACCGCTGGAGAGAATTCAAAAGCTGCAGCCACTCCAGCAACACACACACACACACACACACACACCCACACGCACACACACACACACACACACACACACACACACGCACACACACACACACACACACCCACATACAGTGATGGTCCAGAATTGATAACCAGTAATCATCTGATCTAATAATAGATCAGAGCGAGCAATAGTACAGGAGCGAACACGCTGCTGCTGGTCTCCATGTTGGGACCCAGATCATTCCTCTGAGGGAAAACCAGCAGCTGGACGACACAGCGCCTCACCCACACACAGACACACAACCACACGCAAACACACTCACACACACACACACACCTTTGCTGACACTGAGCCAAGTCCTGTTACCGGACGAGAAGCAGTGACATAACAGTAATGACATAAGGATGCAAGATCAATAAACTTTATAATGAACATTTAACACTGGAACTGGAAGACATTTTAAATATCATTTTAAATATAAGTTTAAAAAAAATCAGATGCAACATTTTAAATAAATAAACAAAACAACAGAAACGACTAGGTTACACTATGTTGTTTTTGGTCGTTTTCAGGACAAAATGACAGTTTATTAGACTTTTACAGGGCAACGTTGCATTATTATGTAATTATCAATAAATTACTTGATAATGGTCCCAAAACAATCATTTATCTCAATAATTACTGGGAAAAGGGATCGTCCAGTAAAATGTCGTGCACAGCTTATTACTAAATATCACTAATGTATGTTATGTTCTTTTGACTTTTTTCTTACAATACTGTTCTATTAGAGTAGAAAGCTAAACATTTAGCTAGCAAGCTAAATACTTAGCTTAAGACTAAATATAGCTTAACGTTAGCCAGCTAAATATTTAGATTGAAGCTAAATCTCAAGTCATCGACAAAACTACAAAATTCTTCAACTAAAATGGAGCAGAAAAAATCTAACAAAAAAGTTAAATAATCAAAACATTAAGAAAAAATAATTGCTCCTTCCAAAAACTACTAAAACTTAATGACAATATTAGTCAAAAAATAAAAAGAACAGTAGAAAAGAGTTGAGCTGCAAAGAAGGTTGTATCTAAATGTTCTGATGGCCATTTTGTGGTAGGATGTGGTTTAGTGACGTTGGTCCAGTGAACTGACCCGTTGGTAAAAATGCTTGTACTCTGGCTGGCTGCACACAGAGAAACTCCTGGTTTCCCTCTGAGAAAAGAAAACCGAGCGGAAACCTGAAATCTAACTGGAAACCTGATTAACACAAACTGGAACGGCGTGCTGTCCCAGTGTGCTGGGCATGCATCAGAGCATCCAAGCAGACTTCTAGCTGAGAAAGACGGTGACGAAGACGCTGCGTCTTCCTCTTTAAGCGTTCCGACAACGCGTCCGATAATAACTCAGCTGACACGTCAAACCGTTTCCATTCAAACGGCGACAACATGGCGGCTCCGTCTGAACCGCTCAGCCTCACGTTTAACCACAGCAGCTTCAAACCGTTTCCTCATCAACACCCAGCAGCAAAACCAACCAAACAAAACCTCTTCCTCCTCCTCTTCCTCCTCAAACATCTGATCAACACCTGATCATTTTGTTCTTCCCCTAATATTGACGCCTTCACATTTCCCCCCTTCTCTTCAGGGGAAAGTCATTAACCAGAGAAACAGTTTTCCAAACCAAACGTGAAAAAATAATCACTATGCTTGTTCATTATGATTAAATGTGATTAACCGCTCATTTTATTGGAAAGCTGAGTCCATTTTCACCAGGTTTGACCCAAACCCAGGGCCTACGGAAGCCCTGAAAGGCAAAAACACACTTTCTAACTCATATATTCTTTTGACTTTACAAGTTATGCGCAAGTAAAACGAAAACAAAAGAATGTGCTTTAAAAAAATATTTTAAAACTACGTTTTTGTCCTTTGAAGGTTAATAAAAAAATATGTGCAAAATTTCATTATTTGTGTTTTTCTATTACTTCTGACTAAATTTCTTTAATTTGTACAGGGAAAAAACCCCAACAGAGTGAAAAAGAAAAATGTGTGTCTTCTTTTTTCTCACCGAAGTCCTTTAGTGAAGAAAAAAACATTTCTGCTGTGTTAATCTGCTTTTCCTCTCATCTGACACAAATGATGTTTTTGTTTTGCTTTAACAATTTTTTAAAATATTTGTTGAATCAGAATGAAAAGAAGACAAAAAATACAATAGAAATATTCTTTTATTGTCCCACAATGGGGACATTTCAGTCTAACAGAAGCAAAAATGGCCAATAGACTTACACAAAAACAGAAGGTAAATGAAAACAGAAATATCTAGAATATTTTTTTACAGCTCTGTGCTTTTAATAATAATTTTTTTTTTTTTTTACAAACAAAAATCATTTTGGAAGAAAAACTGTAATTTCTGTGGCTTCTTTTATTCATTATTTCTAAGCAGCCGACAGACGTGTAAACAGGTCAGATTAGACTAAATACCTGACGAGCAGCACATCACCTTACATTTACCCATCTCTGCAGGCCAGCTCCACTAGTTTAAATGTAGACATTAAACATTAATATGTTACAGTTAGACTCTGATGAGCTAATTGCTTAATTACAGGCATTTTAAACTCATAAAATTTTATAAAGCACCTTTCAAGATATAAGAGTCCCAACAACGCATAGAAATTAATAAAATGAATATGTTCCAACTGGCTTTAAAAAAAAAGAAAGAACAGAGCTTTGCATGAATAACTATCTAGTTTGGTGATATTTCTCACATGATAAAAACTAAATATTTGCAGATTTTCCACTGGAATGTGACTCCAAATTATTCATGGGAAATCAAACTAATGAAAGATTTTTTTGGAGATAATCTACCATCTCTTAAATTATCAGTAGGTTTAAATGAGCTAATCTATTAGAAATAGCTCATTTCCACATCAATCACTTATTAATATTTGCAAAATAAACATCAAGTCTGAAAACATTAAATTGTTTTACGGACTGAATGGTCTGTTCTTTGTGTGGTAAATTAGTGTTTTTTGGTGTTGAACCCTGATAAATTAGTGGCGTTGTCAGTTGCTATGACAACGAATCTGTGTGTAGCGTAGCGACGCAGAGAACGAGAAAAAAAGTGGTTTTGAGTTGTTGTGATTAGCTGTGGCGCAGTGCACTACATTAATCATGCTTATATCTCCTGGTTTCAATAAGTTAACATCATTTATGTACCGCGGCAAATAAAAGAATCGGCTTTTCTTTTCCTGCCTTGTGCACATGCGCGAAATTTCCGGATGTAAACAATACATCACTTAGTGAAAAAGTTTCTGAAATAAATGGACTTTTCTGTGATATTCTTGTTTATTGAATTGACAGGTAGGCGCAATGCTATCAGACAGAAACATCTGTACACGTTCTTACCGCTAATAAAGTGATGAGAACCAATCCGTGATGCATTTCCTCTGGGTATCAGCCAGCCAAAGTCCTCAGCGCTCGATGTTTCGTAGCAACCGCCCCCTTCAGACGGGATGTAATGGAAACTTCTCTCTACTGTTTTACCGCCTTTGTTTTCACGGCCTTGAATCGAACAATATCCGACAACCGCGGTTCTCCAGCGTGCGATCAATGGACCTTACCAAGCTCCGCCCACAACCGACCTAGAAAATCCCAGGTGGCCGCAAGTCTCACAAACAAAGCCTGGTGGCGCATTGTTTCTATGTAAACATGGCGTCTTCCACTTAGACTGAGTCTCTGCAGTGTATTTCTGACTGGATTAGTGCATCATTTCTACCGGATTTTCACAATATATCAGCTACTACAATGGACAGAGGAACTAACAAGTTCATGTCATCTTTTTTGGATGAAATCAAGGTGTTTGAGCCACACGATGCCTCCAACATTGTGCATGTCACAGCAAAATGCTTTCACTCGATGAGGAAAACAGCAGATCCACACACCCTCTACATCAATATAGCTGTGGACAAAGATCACTGATGCCTATTGATCTTGCAAGGCTGGGTAAGTCGGCCAGTCATCGTTTTATAGGTTACTTTTGAAATCAGTGGGTGATTCCTGTGGTTTATTGGCAAATGTTTGAGTGTGCCAAGGCCTGATACACTGTACTTGGTGCTAGCGTGGCTAACATGAGTAACAGTTTAGTCCAAAGCCTTTTCTGCTAAAATAAAATCTTTAGTGTATGTCAGATACAGACACATTACATATTGATCTGTTTAGCTAAAGTAAGACTGTGTAGCAGACAGGCTTCAAGGTGTAGAAGTTGTATCAGTTCTGCCATTGTGCTGAACTTAATTAACGGGAAGCTAAGTGTGTTTGTGAGACGGCCACGCACGTGACCACGTAGGATGGGCATCAGCCAATGAAAAGCGGCCCCTGTGGTAAGGTCCATGAAGTGGAAAGCCGCTTCGCAGGACGGCCACAGAGCACCCGGATGTTGAAGGCACGACGTTATAGTTACAAAGCGGCCAATACAGGAGCGCCATTCATTGTTCTTGCTGCTTATTGGCTGAACCTCCAAAGAGCGAAGGGCTGTTAGCTTGTCTAGTAGCCTTAGGACGTTTTCCATTGTACTTATTAATGAATATTATGGAATATTTGCAGTTGGAACCATTAAAATATGTTGTTGAAGGTGTTTTTAGAGGCGGTCTGGAATGGTCACAAACAGCTGTGGTTTCCAACCCTCATTGTTCACTGTGAAGCATATATTTTTTAAACTTACCTATTTATATTTGACATATTTTTTTTTATTATTTGTCATTAATTAGAACATTCAGTGAAAATTATAATAAGGTGAAGAAAAAAAGCAAAGTGGGACTGCACTCCCACTGCAAATTAGATATGCTTTGACTGTGTGAAAAGTTGATGATTTTGTCTAATTCTCTCACACTTGTTTTTATCGAATGGTTTGGCAGCCAATCGGTACAAGGCAATAACAGGACGAAACCAATTACTGGTGTCAAACATTTTTAAGAAGATATTCTCTGCTCTCCAAATCACCCACTGCTTATGTCAGGATACTATTCAGATAAGCGTCAAATGAAAGCAGGCTTGGTGTTCATCACTTAGTTTATCTGTTTTATTTTAATATTTTCACCGATATTTGATAGTATCATGACTGTCTCTATGTTCGTCTTAAGTTTCCTCCCTGTGATATTAACCGAGGTTTTAGCTTCATGCTTTCCTCTCGGTGCTCCTCCTTCTCTGATAACTACTCCTAGTTCAGCTGATTGTTTGTTTTTCATGGCCTCTGGTTTTTATCATATCATGTGAAGCACTTTGTGTTGCCGTCGTGTTACAGCTGTCAATAAATAAACACTGATTGATTTAAAAGATGCTAAATTATTCTGCAGCCTGAATGCTCCTACGCGGGAAGATTTCACAGAGGGATCTTCACTCTGTCAGCCGCTTCTTCAACTCTTTCCCTTCAGGCTGTAATAACGGAATAAATCAATCATCTGAACGATCGTAGCTTGAACACAGCGCATAAACACGCCCGTCCGGAAGCACCTCGGACCAGGAGGCGGAGGAACAACGAAGGGAACAGACGGAAAGCAGAGCTGCGCACACTGACTAACGAAGAGGCGATAAAGGCGGCACCAAACGTACGGCGGCGGCGTGAAAGTAAATGATGTCGGTTAATCTTGATTACTTTTTTGGAACGCCAACGGCTCCTATCTAAACTGGAATCTGTGCACATTCACCTTGTTTAGTGTAGAACAGATGGTTTCCGGGTTCTTCAGCTTCTAGTCAGTAAAGTAACAAAGAAGTGATGAAGTGAACAGATCCTGACAGATCAAAACATGTAAACATGTTTTCCTTTAAACCTCTACAAAATACAGGAAGTTGCTATATGTCAATAATTCCATAAGACAGATGAAAAGTACTAGTGTGAACAAGAACTCTTTCATCAATGTCGAGGAATTATTGACGTAAAACAAGCTCTTGAAAAGTTGTAAGTTAGTCTTTCTCATTTCTAGTGAACCAAGACATTTGCACTGGAAACTAAACAAAAATACTTGGTAAGATTTTGTATTTATGTAGCGTAGTGACCCCAACACATTGGTTTGTACTAGTGATACCTCAGCACCACAATTCCAATAAAGAAGTATTGAATTGGAGCAGACAGGTTTGGCTCGTTTTGATCAGACAGACAGCAAAGTCCTAACTTCCTCTGTGAAGACATGTTTGTCTTTCTGCGAGGTTTTCCTTTCATCTGCTCATTATTCCTGCTTCTCTGCTGCTTGACTGCATTAATCTCTCATTAGCAGACCTCTCGTTTTCTCCAGAGCCCAACGTTTCGCACAGAGGCAGCCAGTGACGAAAAGGCCTCAGCGTTTCCGTCCAAGCGGAGGCATGTCCGGACAAACGGGGCGCGCGGCGGCCATTTAAAGGCCGGCAACAGCAGAACAAGGAGAAGTAATCAAGCCCAGCAGGGCTGACATCAGGCCGAGGAGACGGAGAGAGGAGGCGTGCACGTGAAACCGCGCCGCGCTCGTCGCAGGAGCAGAGGTGGCTGCCTGCTGTCTGGATGTGGAGTGAGTCAGAGCGCCACGCTGAATATGAATGACTCAACGCACATTAAGATGTCACCGATTGAATGGAGGCCAAGGCAACGCGGAGGAGGGACGCCTTAACCCCTTCCTGCCCGGCAATCATCAGGCCTCAGCCTGGGCACACGAGACGAAGGCAACTCGCTCTCTGGGGAGCGGCCATGTTGGTCATCCTCCTGTTAGGATGGCGGCCATGTTGGTCATCCTCCTATTAGGATGGCGGCCATGTTGCTCAGCTTCCTGTTAGGATGGCGGCCATGTTGGTCAGCCTGTTGTTAGGATGGCGGCCATTTTGGCCAGCTTCCTGGTAGAACGTTTGCATATCAGAGGCTTGTAATGAATGATCACTGTGACTCAAACTCTCCTTCCTCCAGCCGCTCACATCATTTACGTTAAAAACACTCGACTCTCCGAGAGCCGCCCAGACCGGCTGCCTTAAAGAGAGTCACTCATCGTTTCTCTGCTGCACCGTGAGGCAGTTAGGCTGCTCAGTCAGCTCATCCATCCATCCATACATCCATCCATCCATCCATCCATCCACCCATCCATCCATCCATCCATACATCCATCCATCCATCCATCCACCCATCCATCCATACATCCATACATCCATCCATTCATCCATCCATACATATTCCTCTGAGAGGAGGTGTTCTGAATGTGCTTCTTTTATTTTGAAAGGCAACATCTTTCCTTCCTGTTTACCAGACTCCGCAGCGATAAACAGAGCGAAACTCCTTAATCAAATAAAGACTGATGCAGATGAAAGCGTTTGTGTTTATTAATGGTTGCTTTAGAGGCGTAGTGACCTCAGGGTGAACCGAGTTATAAATCAAACACGTGTGAAATCATTTGTGTCTGTGTCCACAGGAAGATTATCAGCGACACGGAGAACATCTAGCTTGTCCTCTTCCTCCTCCCACCAATTATCTCCATCATCCCCCCTGACAGCAGCCTCCCCACATCCCACCGCCTCCCCTGGCCTAACCCACTACCTGCCCTCTACCGCCCTGATCACACGCAGACCTTCTGAGGCTCCGATGGCTGAGCCGAGCAGCAGCCGAGGAGCAGAAATGCAGTGAAATGTAACACGGAGGACTGGGGGTGAAAACAAGCCGTGTGGGTTCGATCTCAGACTCCCAGCTGACCCTGAGCTATCACAGCCATTGATTGGCTCATGTAATTCTGCTCTGATTTGGCTCGGCCAATCAATGAGCTGCAGACCGACTTTCAGTGGATGTGGAGCCATTAAAGTGGGAAGTGGAAAAGCCAGCGTAGCGTTCTGTGGAGGGAAAGCGTTTTCTCCGGATCATTTCAGGATCTGAGCGTGGAAGTCTTGAAAACTCCCAGCAGGAGGATCTGAAAACATGCAAAAATCTAAAACGTTCAGGTGTTTGGACGAAAGTTACACGAGAACACACGAAGTGGTTGGAAACAAACTGATATGACAAGGAAGTCCAGAGGAGGTCGGGGTCAATTCACAGTAGTCCAGTCCAGTTCACCTTAATCCAACTCCAGTCCGGTTTGCTTGGCGAGGTGTGAATGCTAATTGCCTACAAACCGTGGTCTCAGTTCGTTTGAAGTGAACTCTGGTTTGGTCCGAATGTTTTCGACCAACACCACTCCAACAGCAGGAAGCAGACCATAAAGGGATTAGATGTTTAACATGGCCAGTTTCTGTGCAATCTGACTGCAGACAGAGCCAACCCGCCTTTAAACTGGCCCGGTTGCCATGGTTACCCACTGCTGTTTTAACATTAGCTATGGCGTGATGAAATAAGTTATCCTACCAAGCAGACATTAGTGAATAAGATTTGTCCTAATGACCCAAATTTTTTTTTTTTTTCTTTCGAAAAATTTTTATTGTTACTGTATACATTAAAAAATTACATTATTGCAGTTATACAGAAATTTTTTTCAGGAACTTACAAAATCGACCTAATGACCCAAATGTGTTAAGTGGATAAATGACAGGAAAAACCAAGCAGTCATTTTGACTGCAGGGAATTTCCTTCCAAAATAAAAGCACATGGTGGTTTTCTTACGGTGCTTGGTCATCCTTACAGAAAAACTCCCATGAATTTCACATAAAAAAACAAACATACAGCTGCAGCCTTCAAGGCAGGTGGTAAACGAAGTAATCGGTGCAGAGACGCTGCACTGAAAATAAGAACTTGCAACTTTGTAAGTCATTTTATTTGCATAATTCTAAATAGTTTAAATGGTTGGAATAATATAATCCTGCTTTCTTTATGCAAGTGACATGTACAGTACAAAAGTTGCTGACACAAAGTGACGTTAACTGAAAATCCCTCTACAAAGCAAAGCATTCTGGGTAAATACAACCAAGACAAATGTCTTGTAGTGTTTAGCCAAAGACCAAAGAGAAATCCCCCAACTGTTCAAATCAGACACCACTCCATTTTAGCAGGGTTTCCTCCAGTGAATCATCAGCCTGGCGGGCACCCGGCTTCATTTGCCCCTGCCAGGCTTAGCATCATTAGTTTATTTTAAATAGGATTGTTTATACACCAGTAACAGTAAAGGTAGATGAATCTAGATTTACAGTTGACGCATTGAACTGGCTGTGAACCAATTGCTCCATCGCTGCACCTGCACACTGACATCACACAATATTATACCAGACTACGATGCCATCCCATAAAACTTCAAATGTTTGCAACATTTAACATATTTCAACACAAAAACATGGTGGACTTAGCAGGTTTTCTGGGGGAAACTGAGTTTTGCTTCCATTTGGTGAGGAATGAAGTTGTGCTCAGTGTCTTCTTCAGAGGTTTTCATGTCTGTCTGGTACTGGAGATCCTCCCTCCCTCCACCATCACCATCTGGATGATCTGAGTTACAACGGCCAGACGGCCCGTTCTGCCTGTCCGAGGTAAAACCCAGCTGCCTGCAGCCTGCCATGCACCAACATGAAGCCACTTCATTCTCTGCTTAATTTAGCCATTGATTTTTTAAAACAGCAGATAGTGGGAACATCAGGCTGAGGTGTTTTACGGTCCTGCAGCCGCTGACAGAGTGAGCGGGGTGAGAGAGGGAGGACGATGCTCCTCCAGGGAGAACATCCCCGCCTGCTGCGGTTAGGACACCCAGGCCCGGTGTGGGTCCGTCTTCCTGTCGCCGTCGGCAACCATGGCTCAGCTGTTGACGCCGCGTCATCAGTACTCAGCTGATGGAAGCACAGAAACCTAACTCTGTTTGGGGGAGGTGGAGGACACCGATAATATACCCGTAATTATCCATTTTACTCTTTACTTTATGGCTGTGACTTCCAGCAGCAGATGGTCGTTTAACCAAACTCACTGCGATGTTCCTACACTGATCTGAAATGCTAAACGCACAAGCAGAATCAGCAGAAATCCGTCAGCGTCAGTAAAACTGTGAGGGAAAATCACCCAGTTTTCCTCTACTGTTTATTTATTCAGCCATCAGCAGCTAACATCTAGGAGAAAATTCAAAGCAAGTCTCTTCAGACCCGGACCAACTGATCCTGGTTTTCAACAGGAAACCAGCTGGCTCTTTAGTTTTTATGAATTTAACTAAAATATCGTCACACAAACGTTGCCATTTTGTTTACGGTGCAATGCATTCTGGGTGGACGACGCACGCTAGGTGCAAAAAAGCTCTAAAAAGCTAGCTGCGTCCAGAAAGAAGACTTATCTTTGCGGACTGAGTAATGGTCCGTCCTTTACATTTGAACCAGAGCGCTTTGAAATAGAAGGTAGAGAAGAAATGATGAGGAGAAATGAAGATGAGGAGGACCAAATGGAGGAAGAAGAGAGAGCCGGTCGTTAAAGCCGGTGTTTGTGCTGCTGATGTTTGGAAATGCTAACCGGAAAGCGGAGCTCCACTTTCCAACTCAAGCTATTGATGGTTAGCATCGAGATCAAAACATTGTGAAAAAGACGCTTCATTGTCACTTTAAGCAACCATTTATTATCTGCCAAACTGTTTTGATTTCATATTAACTCTAACTATCGGTGTTAGCTCCTGCTAATGGCCTAAACTCTAGTTATTGGCATTAGCTCTTGCTAATGGTGTTAGCTCTTGCTAAGATAGTAAACAATAGATCCTAAGCTGATCAGGTTTGTTTGTTTCAACATATCTCATGTATCACAATGACACTTTTTATATGAGATATTATATTACGAAGACAATAAAGATATACAAGTTTTTCTGTATCAAAAAGCAGCAGTATTTAGGTTAATAGGAAAATTACAACATATTTAGGCTAATCTGGCTTTAAATAACTCAAACTAAACTCTGAATTAAAGCCATAAGAAACAATATTTTCAGTTCAAGTCCATCACGGCTGTCTGTGACATCAGAAGAGTAATTAGCATGTTAATAACTTTTCCGAATCAGTTGCTCGCTGCACAAAAGGACAAAAAGATTCAATGGAAGGTCACAAGTTCCTTTTTCCATGTCATTAATCTTAAACTGACCAACACAAACCTCGGAGAGCATCGACTGAATGTGAACGTCAGAGAGAAATAAGATTAAGAGAAGCAGAATCTCAGAATTCTCTTTTTTTTTACTGCAGCTTTTCGAACCAAAACAGAACAAAGTTTAATGTTTTAACCGCCTCATTAATTACACGCTCACTTAAATCCCCGACGCAGAGCAAAGCAGCTAGAACCAGCAGAGTTACGGTCGTTTTTCAGCCCGTTATTTCTACTGCGTGCGTTGAATCAGTAGGAGACGCTGTGGACTCACAGGCGTTGGTGACGGCGAAGCTGTTGGCCGTTTCGATGTTGTCCACATGAGGCACCAGGTTGAACGGGGCTTCCGACGCGTTGGGGCTCGTGTTGTGCAGGAAGATGGCCAGGCGGAAGGCCGTGTACTCTTGATCCGTGTTTCTGATGAACAGACCACCTGCAGACGGGACGAAGAACATTCAGACCATTCAGCCAGGAAACAGCAGCAAAGAAACGACACAAACTGCAAAAACTGCAAAAAAAAAAAAAAAAACTAAACTGTGGAAACACAAATCCTCTGCTTCTGCCTCATACAAATGGAGGAGGAGATTTAAGGACTCCTGTAATAATTTAAGCTGATTTTCATGTAAAATGCCCTGCATCATTTTTAATTTAAAAACAAAAAGTGTTTTCATAAAGACAAAATCACAAACACAGCGATAAAACAAGCAGTTAAGAATCAACGCCCTATCCCCAAAGTCTGATAAATTCAGATTAAAATCAAAACCAGCGATGGAAGATGATGGAAAAGCAGCGGCTTCCTGATGGAAATTATAAATGAAAACACAGAAACGCAGGAATAAATGGACCGGAAGCAACGAGAGAACAAAATCTGCCAAAGAGGGGAGAAAACGGACTGGCTTTTAAACATCTGGGAAGGCGGATGGCGGCAGGAGAGACACGCAGGAACGATTGGGACAAATCTCCCTTTACTACGACTTCATTGTTGTGAAACTTTCTCTGTTTTTTTTTAATCTCGTATTATGTCTTTATTCTCATATTATCTCAACTTTTTTCATTTGACTTTCTTCTTGTGTAATAACTGTTTTTTCTTGTGTCATATATTTCTCATATTATTTAGACTATTCTATGAATAATTTTGACTCTTTCATTGTATGACTATTCTATTATTACAAGATTTTTTTTGTATTATTCCAACTTTAACCTTGATTTATTAAGACATCTTGATCGTACCATTTCTTTAATCATATTGCAACTTCACCCTGGCATTGTTATGATTACATTGTCATTTTATTTTGACTTTATCCTCATAATTAAGTTTTTTTCCCCCCCAGTTTGAGTCTAATGCTTCCTGCACGCCTGTTTCTGTGTCCCTGCCTGTTTGTTGCTCGGCTGGATGAGGCGATGCCGTTCCTGCAGCCTCCTGCCGGATCCTCTGAGTGTTTCTGTTTCTTAGCTGAGCGCTACGTCAGCCTGGCGCTGCGGATCAGCCTCGTCCGCTTCAGTCTTCATCCGGAGACCCGAACTAAGCCGCTCGTGGTTGTGCAAATGTCACAGGTGTTAGAAGTGGTTTGTTTCATATTTTGAATTCAGACTTAAGGCAACATTTGCGCGGACGGGACAGTGTAAATGTCATTTAAAGCTAAATGTCAGAACGGTCTTTCATGGCTGACCTCTTTGAAGAAGGTAAGGCTCAGAATAATTCACTCATCTTTACGCTCGGTTCAGGTTTCACCTGAGCGCACAGATGACCCCCTGTTGTCTTCTGTGTTTCATTAGCAATGGGAGAAAATGAAACCCTCTGGTAAGTCTTAACAGTGGTTGTTACGGCCCTGGGCCTTAATGGCTGGGTTGCAGGTGTCTTGTTGTCTGTCTTTGTGCTCCTCCCCTTTACAGGTGCTGCTGATTTTATTCATTTGGAGCACAGAGCATTTAAACCTGGCTGTCTCCACCTTCTGGGTCGCCATCAGCGTCCACTCTGCCTCGATGCTTGCGGTGTTTGGTTGCCAGGCCTCAGCTCCCCTCCTTTTGCACATTTGAGTTTGTCTTTGTTTTTGCACTTCAACAATTCCATATGCACTCATACATCACATCCAAGCATTTGCATTACACCACTGATACTGACATCCTCAATCCATTGTTGTTTGTGTTAATAAACATTCCTTTTTATGCACTTTAATCCCTGCATGGTCTCCCGTTATTGTTATGACCTTGAGCCAGTCGTAACAGTGGTTAACAGTCTCAACATTTAGGTTTAGAGCGCTTCCCTCTGATCCGCCTGAGTAAAACCAAGAGGAACTAGTAGTTGTCTTCAAAGGTTAGGAAGAACCCAGAGAAACATGGTGGTGGCAGCATCATGCTGTGGTCCAGAACCCAAGAACACAAGCAGCAACCAAGAAACCGATGCTAGAAAAATTAAATCATTAGAAAATGTTAAAGACATGAACTATAATGTAAATAAAACGTTCTCCCCTGATCCGAACCGGCCCAAAGCATAACCAAACTAAGGGAATTTAACACAGACTATCGCCGTCATCAAAATGATTAGATCTGCTTACTGAAAATGAAAGGAAAACTTTGTTTATGTAGCACCTTCAAGACATTAACAATATTGTCAGTACATC
The DNA here is from genome assembly GCF_002775205.1 of Xiphophorus maculatus. Classification (NCBI taxonomy): domain Eukaryota; kingdom Metazoa; phylum Chordata; class Actinopteri; order Cyprinodontiformes; family Poeciliidae; genus Xiphophorus; species Xiphophorus maculatus. Next base: position 12,788,377 of record NC_036453.1, on the reverse strand, counting down.
CAATAGTTAATCCAGTAGAATAGTTTTACATTTGATTTGCTAGGTAGACATGTTAGCTGGACTTAAGATACATTAAAAGAATTGAAATTGTTTCAAATTAAATGTAAGATTTAAAGGAATCAGATCGTTTGTTTGTAAAAGAAACTTTCCAGCCGTTGCCTTACTACACTATTCCACTTGATTCTCATCTCCCTTCAGAGTCTGTCTGGGATTTCTCCCATTGAGCTCAATTTCAATTCCTATTTGAATTTAATTAATTCCTCTGGTTGAATTTTAATTTAGTTTTAATCAGTGTACAGAGGGAGGAATGATGTGTGCGATTTTCTGAACTGTTTCAGGATTGCAGTCTGCTTATCGACTCTTTACTTGTGACATCAGGCTCTTCAGAAAGCGAACCACTCAGCCATGACAGACCTTAAAACAAGTTAGGTGAGCGCTAACTCCTGTAAAGCTGGTGAAAGACGTACAGCTGGTCGCCTGATGTCACTTTTATTTTGCTGATTTCACAGTAGAAATGGTTACAGGGCGCTGAGCTGCACAAACAGACAAGGACGTAAACCAAATTTGATTCAATCATAAACCTTTTGACAAAGAAAGATGACGGCGATGGACAGCACTGGTTTATTCATGGATTTGCTGTGAACGTTTTTTTTAGAAAGTAAGAAGATTAATGTTAACTTAATTTATAAGCATGATTCGTAAGATACAATCAAATACAGCACTATGGAGAAGGAACCATTAATAATTATTAATGCAGGCTAAAAACCACCACCATTTAGCCTAGCATGCACGAAAAAACTGGTTAGCATGTAGACTTTTGTACAGTATTAATTCTGCTTTGATGTAAGGGGAAACGCTGTTTTTTGTGGCATGAAATTAGGCAAAGTCAGTTATTTGATCAAACCAACAAAAACGTCAGAAGGGAGAAACTTTGGGTCGGTTTCTAAGCTAGCTAGCTACTACAGTTGGCTAGACAAGTTAGCTTAACTCAAACAAGTAGTAGCCATGAATAAACTGCTAAAAACAATTTAGGAAAATAATGGCAGTCCCTTCCATGCCTCTCTTCCGGCCTCCATCATGGCGGCTCGGCGTCGCTAGGTGACGTAGTTAGATACAGTTTAGTAATGGCAGCGGGTGAAGTGAAACGAAGCCGTTCAGTCCGTGTCGGCAGTTAAAGTCAGAGCAATATTTAAGCTCTTGGAGGTGCAGGCTGGTTGTTTACAGCACATTTCCGGTTAGCTTCACAGCTGAGCGCCACTTACTGACCATTAGCGATCGGGTAAAACCAGATCCGATCGCTTCTCTTCGTTTCTCAACACCCAGATGGTCCAGATCTTCTGTCCGAAGCAAAGCGCAGAAAAACCGGAGCGGCTCACCAGAAACCTGCGCATCTGCAGACCTCTCTGTCTCTGAACCTGAGGGGTTGTGGGTGAGAATCCCGGCGGAAGCGCTGGTTCTGCTGGGAGTTATGGTTTCCATTGGAGAGGTTCTTCCTGGTTCTGCTGCGTCTTCGACACGTCAGCACGAACCAACGAACTGAGCTGCTGCCATTTTGATTGGCCAAGCCGATATCGGCGTTAACGAGCATGTGAAGAGCAGGGAGCGGGGGGGGGGGGGGGGTGCCTAATAAAGTGGCCTCCTTTGGTTCTGAAGAGGCTCCATGCACGGCGGAGTACCTGTGATGCTGTGGACCGTTTTACAGACCCGGATCCTGTAGAGACGACCTCAAACAACCAACTAACAATCCAGATTTTGCTCTAATGTGTCACATTTTCTAAATGTTTCATTTACAGAATGTGTTCATGTTTCATATTTTTTCTCTTGATAGAATTATTCATTTCTGTTCCAAATCCACGGAGTCATGATGTCGGAGGCTGCTGGACCTGGACCAGCCTGGACCTCCAGGTAAAATGCGAAGCGGAGTGCGTGTTGTGCGTGTTGTGCGTGTTGTGCGTGCGTTGCGGGCGCAGGTCAGCCTGGGCCGACCGGAGGTTGCATAAGCTGCGTTATCTGGCAGCGGTTCGGTTAAACTAACGGTAATAAGCTGCGATTGTTGGTTTAAGCAAATATCTGGACGCGCACACTCACACGCACACCGGTTACATAAAGCTGCAGCCCGTAGAGGTGACGCTCTGCAACGAGCCCTGAACTTTGACCTCTCCTCTCCCCTCCAGTGGGTCGCTCTGGTAGTTGCGGCTCGTCGTTTCCCTCCAGCCTCTCTGTGGTTTTTCCTCTCGGAGGATTGGAGGCTTGTTTCTGATTTTAGAGGTGATCAACAGCTGGAGGTCACGCGCTGCCCTTCCCTCTCTAATGGAAACCATAAAGCTGTCACCTCTCTGCTCCCAGCAGGAGCTGCAAAGTGGTTAAACTGGAGGGAGACGAGTGGGACCCACACACATACACAGAGAGAGTCACAGTTTACCGCTGTGATCTGCTGCAGTGGCCGCCTGAGCCCGCAGATACAAAGCGCATTAACCCTCCTGACTGCATCCTGGAGGAGCAACCCGAGCGCCGCCGCATCCGCAGCCGCATGCGGGACGTCCACGCAAGCGAGCCGCACTCACCGATCTGAACGCTGCTGGGGAAAGCTCCCATCGCGAAGCCCGAGAACATCCACACCATCCAGCCACAGGGAGAAATCCTCATCTTGGTTCCGTGATTAACTGAAGAGCAACATCGAGCAGATCCTCTCCCTTCCTAGGGCAAAAGCAACATCCTTAAAAAAAAAAAACAACAAAAAAAGAAAAAAAAAAAAAACCAAACACTCCAAAATAAATCTAAAGAAAAATCTGCAAACAGCGTGTTGTTGGTGCGGAGAGCAGCGTGCGGGTTAAACATCCATGTCCGCTCCGGCGGCTGCTCCTCCTGGGTCCCCTCCGTCCGGCGCGGGAGATTTTTGCGCACAACAGCACCAAGATGAGGGGCGACGCGGAGATGGCAAGGAGGATGATGATGAGGAGGAAGAGGAGGAGGGGAGGGGAGGGGAGGGGGCGGGCATCAGCCAGCGGCGGGCAGCGCGTCTGGATGCGGCGCAACTGGCAACACAACCGCAAACACACATGCGCCTTTTTTTACGGTACCGGCGCAGCCCGGAGGGGCGGCAGACACAGGGACCCTCCCCTCCCCCCAACACACACACGCACACACACACACACACACACACACACACACACACACACACACACACACACACACACAGTGGGACCCCAAACTTCTTAAACTGCTGACATCAACACACCCAAACATCCTGGACGGACCGGAAACAGGCGGGACCGTCAAAGCACATCGCGAACATTTTACGTTTCTGTTGAAATAAATAAATACATTTTAACATCAGACAGTAAATATAGATATAAAACCTAAAACAAGAGTAAAATCTCCAAATCAACCACAACCCGTGTGAAAAGTGGTCACACCCCTTGTTTTCCTCCCATGTTGTATTATTATTCAAATCACGAGCAAAGCACAGAAATGAGTTTAAAACCATTAAAAACTGGAAGACTGATTTTAAAAAATAATCCAATTTGGCTCGTGTTAATGCTGAGGAGAGCCGGGATGATTGATTTTACCAACTGAGCCTCGTTTCAATCACAGTTCTCTGACTGTTTAATAAAACTCAAAGCAAACTGATGCTAAATACAGAAAATCACATTTAGAAATAATTATTCCAACATCATTTTTGGCGCCCCCTCCAGCGTGGCGCCCTTCTGACTCATTGGGGCGCCATAGCCACATTTCTTTTTTTTAGCTAGCTGTATTAGCATTGTCCTGCGAAAAAAACGCATCACAGTTTCCTAGAAAAGTTGACAGTCATTTGATTCTAGTTTTAGCTGTGAAATAAATCACTCTTACCACTCTACACATCACAGATCTACGTTTTTAAAACTGAAGTATTAAAATATTTTATTAACCAAACAGGCATAATGTGAAGTTTTTCTCATCAGTAATGCGTCGTTTTGTATTCTTGACGTGTTTACAGACAGTTTGGTGGTTACAATCTGAGCTTCAAAATAAAAGCACATTTTAACGTCCGTCTTCCTCGTGTCGCCTTTCTTCTGTTTGATCTCCTTTATTTAACCAGATGAAACCCCGCTGAGGTTTCTAAGACGTCCTAATTAAAGCAATGAGAACATGTGGCGTTAGTTTGCTGCTCCACAGAGACGATGACGATCTGAGTGATTTCTAACCTTCAACATTTATCCCCAAAAGGAGAAAACAAAAAGAAAGTCCTAAACAGAAAAAATTCAGCCCAGACTTTACGCCAACTGAATAAAACCCAATAAAACCCTTTTGCTCAGAAATTCTTTGTCGTGGAACAATAACTACATGCAGCATGAAGGAATGTTTCACTCCTTACCAAATTAATCAAAAATACAAAAAAACAAACAAACATAGAGCCAACTAAAGAGCGGTGCAATAAAAATTTTACTACTGCTGAAAACCACAAAGAGGAAGACATCAGGAAGCAGCAGGAGGGTCCCCAGATGTTCCTGATGTTTTTAATGAACTCTTCCTGCCAAAAAGCGGACGCTTCTCCTTTAAGTGATGAGGTCAAAGTGCCAGTTAATCAGCAGCAGCTTAAGGAGAAACGTGTTGGTCCGAATCTGCAGCTCAACTCAGAATAAACGACATGGAACTGGAGGAGGAGGCAGGAAGTGCTGAAGCTCGGCGCCGGTTCTGCTGATCTGGAGGTTTGCTGTTTCCTGCAGGTGGAGAACCTTTTCAAAATGAGTTATTATGAGAGAGAGACAGAGAGACAGAGAGAGAGAGAGAGAGAGAGAGAGAGAGAGAGAGAGAACTGGAGGTCGGTCTGTGTCTGTTCCCCGCTTCAAGTTAGAAAACCAACAGAACCAGGCTGCTCGGCTTCAGAACCGTTTGATCCAAACAGACTGGAGCCGTTCTGCATGACTTTAGTTGTTTGTCCTAAAGAAACAAAGTGCAAATCAAAGCAAATTGGTTTATGATTCATCTTTAAGAAAATACAATACAAAACAATTTTAATTAATTAAACATTGAGAGGAAATCTGAAACTACAGTGGCGCTCTTGCCACACTGGTATGATCCGATACTTACACCGATGTCATCAATCAATCGATCGATCACCTCTGGCAAAGAACCGTCTGAAGACTCAAACGGTTCTGAAGAAGACGGAAACAAAAACAAGTGAAATCAGAAACATCACAGATTCTCTTACTCATTTTTACCTCCAGTCAGACGGAGAGGAAAACTTTCATGTTTTCGCCTCTTTGTGGCGAATAAAAATCCACAATTTGTTTTTACGCCTAATAAACGTTTACTGTTATTGTCCTACTGAGTCTCCAAATGACTCATCGTGTTTGTATATTCATGACGTCACCAAGCCTGGTGTTTTCTCAGAGTTTTGTGCTGTTGGTTCCAGTTCTTAGAGGAATAAACAGCTCAGGCAGAAGATGACATAAAACTCCGTCTTGGCTTGTTCAGAACCCCTCCTAATGCCCAGACTAAACTTTCCAGGAGCCGATCGATAAAATAAATGTTTGCAAACCGATCCAGAGCAGAAGTATCGCATCAGCAGCTCTATGCGGAGCGGCTGCTGCTTCTCACAGAGTGCAAACACTCCAGAAGTCCATGACTCGGCGCAGATCACTGCGACGTGCAGGAACAAAATTGCAAACATCCCATTTCTGCTGCGCGCGTGCTTTTATTCTGAAAGAAAAACGACAACAGGTTAGCCACCGTCGCGTGGGGTCAGAGGAAGCAGCAGCGCGTTGCATGTCGCCCGGGTTGCTCTGGACCAGCAGAGATGCTGAAACGGAGGCGATCTTCTTCGCTCCTGAAGCCGTGAAGAGGAACTTCCTGCAGACGCTCCAGCTCCTCACATTAGAGGGGAAATTGAATCTGCTGTTCCAGCTGCCAGGTTGGTGCTGAGTGGCGGTGCAGCTGTCAGGGCACATTTCAGAGGTCTGCTGTGACTGAGCAGCATGAAGCAAACGCATTTATCAGGACGACAGGCAGACATCTCCTATGAAGTGGTTTGCCGACACAAGCAGCTCTGAAGCCTCCTTACTCTGATTTATGGAACGACTGAAACTCGGAAAACCACAGAAAACTCATCATCTGCTGCAGAAGCACGAATATATGATATTTAAAGTGTGGCTGAGTGTTTCCCCTCCACGCCTGCACACACACACACACACGCATACACACCCAAACACTACACACACACACAGAGCAGCGTTAAATATTACAAAACTGTGAGGCGTTCGTGGGACGTAGTTTATCAAGGTTTCAAGTTCAGTGAAGCTAACAAACAGGAGGGCTCCGTTTACTACAGTAAAATATATATTAAAATAAAATCTGAAACCAAATCTACCCTCATTATTCTCTTTAATGTTTGATTTACTATTTTAGGTACAAGCTAGCATAGCACTGCAGTCCAGCTGACTGCTGCCGGACGCTAGAAAAGTTGAAGTTTAAAAATTTTTATAGCTTCACATTTTGCCTTAATATTCTGGTTTATTATTATTATTAACATTCATTAAAGTTTTTTCAGCACTGAGTCAAATCCTGTGAAAGCTACATGGATGCTAAAGCTAGTTAGCTTGTTAGCATAAGCATTAGCAGGTTAGCCTACGTCCAAAGTACACTACTGACGGAGCTTCAGAACAACTGAAGATAAAAACGACATTCAACATTTTTGACAGTTTTTACTTAAATTCACTAAAACGGCAATAAAATAATGTTTAACCACTAATTAAAGAGAGAACCAGCGGCAAGTGACACAGATAACGCCTCACTGGCATGAAACGACTCTGCAGGAATAAATCTGTTTGTTTTTATCTGAAATGCATTAAAATGAACTAAACTGAATTCATGTTCATTTGGACCAAACTGGTTCTAAATAAAAGCGTCTAATTTTGGACCAAAGCAGCTTAAGATGACGCTTTGATGATTTTCACATAAACCAAATTAAATATTATGGAACTTTTTTTTTTTTTTTTAAAGAAAGGTTTTAGAAAAATGTAAAAAGGAACTCATGAGCATTAAAGTGCCTCTATGAATGAAGCGTGTGTGTGTGTGGGGTGTGTGTGTGTGTGTGTGTGTGTGTGTGTGTGTGTGTGTGGGGTGTGTGTGGGGTGTGTGTGTGTGTGTGTGTGGACCGCTGCCATGTCGCGGTGCTGAGCAGATGGTCGGCTGCAGCAGGTTTTCCTGCTCACATCAGGGTGACACTCAGAGCTGTCAGGGAATCCCGAACCGCCGACACGTTGCAGGTGTTTGGATGCCAAGGTGTGCTGGTTTGTCACCCGGGAGAAAAAAAACCACAAAACAAAACCCAACATGCTGTTTTTCTGCAGCGCTTGGCAGTTCCAGTTCTTGGCTTCCTGTGGGTTTTTTTTGTTTTGTTTTTTTAAGCTCTTATTAAAACCGTAAATGGTTGGAAAAAGTGTGAAATAAAAGCACGAAGGTGAACGAAAAGCAACTGGAATGAATAAAACCTGAAAAGTTAGAATAATATAAATCCTTGATCGGTAGTGCTGTGGGCTTTTTTTTTTTTTTTTTTTACCTTCTCTGTTCTGATTACGTTCAGAGGAAAATGTTACGCTTTCAGGAGGTGAAGGACTGAGGCGAAAATCACGAATCAGTAACAACACACTGAAACTAAAACGAGGAAGACGTGGACACGGAAAACAAAGAGATGAATGCTTCCAATAATAAGAGATGAAAACTCAAATAATAGCCTTCAGACTATTTATTAGTCTGAAGAAGAATAGAATAACTCTGAGTCACTGAGGCATAAAATGTTCCTAAATTAATCCAATTCAATTTAAAATATTTTATCTCAGGAAAAGTAAATGACATCATAACTCATATCATCCACGTCTGATGCTGTAGACGGGAAGGGTCTCCTCCAGCAGCAGTCAGTTTTCCAACAACTCTAAAGAAGCCTCTGACTGAAAACTACAGCAGTAGTCTTCCGACTAAAGACTAGCAGCAACTGTTAGTTTTTAGCATGTTAGCATGCTAACACAATAACAACTCAACATCAAATATTCCACAGCAACACGTCCTGGCTGACATCATCAGCTGCTTGCAGCTGTTAGCAGCTCTGCTAATCCGCCTCCTTTGCATTTGCTGCATCTCTTTAAATCTCTGTCTGGCCGTCGACCAAAAAAAAAAAGAACAAAAATAGAAAAAAACCAGTCAGAGCTGACAACACGAGTGACACAAAACGACTGAATGGACGTTGAACGTGACGAAGCAGATTTTTAACAAACGTTCTAATTTATCTGAGGAAACATTTTGATCCCGATGCTAACAGAGTCACACACTGGAGCAGCAGCAGCACAAACTCAGGTTCTTCTCCCAAATATCTCTTCTTCATCTGTTTCCTCTTCACCTTCATTTCTGCTAATTCACACTGAATTTGGTGGATGTTACCTATAGCGCAAAAAAAAAAAACTACTGTTCTGACTGGACTGAGCTAGCGCTGCTAACACCTAGCACACATCACATCAAACAGGCTATACAGGCTTTCGCATGGCTCAAACCAAACCTGATCTGAGTCCGATAAAACTACAAGCAAACTGAAGCGCAGTCTGAAGCGGCGCCTCCTGCAGGCCGGAAATGAATGAGAACATAAAACAGATGAAACGTTTGTGCTGCAGCAGGATTAGCTCTGATGCTGCATCAGTTTGTGGTTTCAAACAGCCACCAGCAGACCCAGTGCGACCGCCGTAGCAGCCCTGCTCTTCCTCTGGCTGCTGCCTGCTGGCTGAGTGTGTGTGTGTGTGTGTGTGTGTGTGCAGGTATGTGGCTGCGTGTGAGAGCCGCTCTGTTATTTGTAATCAGCTGCTGCTGCTGCAGGCGCAGGAACTGTGCGCTGTAAGAAGGCAGCGGTGCTGGTGGTTTATGATAAATAGCCTTTTCTTGCCTCAAAACCCATAACACGCACACACACACACGCACACACAGCCTCCTCTGTGAACTCACACTCATGACATTTGCTGGGGCCAGATTCATTTGTCGTACCCAGAGCCGCCTCCTGTTTTCCCATCAACCTGAGCCGCTCCTTCCTCCAGCGGCTGTTTGCCGTCGACATCCTTGAAATTCAAGACGAGCCTCCAGGAAGCGAGGCTTTATTAACTTTACCTCACATAAGCTTGTTCTGGTGATGGCATGCAGCTTTTGATGCAGCCCAGGAGATGTGATGTTACAGACCTGCTGAGGGGAACATTTCCACCGAGTCCCCCCCTCCACACTGAGTCAGGATCGCTGAGGCGGCTGAATGAAGCCGGACCTCAGAAAATACAAGAACCTCAGAGAGGAGGGAGAATTCTGTCTGCTGCTTTACAGGTAGCGCCAGGCTACGCTATGCTACAGCATGCTATAGTAATCTTAGCTATGATTTGGTTTGGTCTGGCAGAGTATGCTATGGTCTTTCCCAGCATGGCCACTGATATCCTCCATAAGAAAGGTAAGTTAAGAGCTAAACCAGCTGGTTTTGGCGTTTTGACCAGGTTTTGTCTCTGGCCACTCAGCCAAAGACATTTGTCCATCTTCTGCCATTTTGTCCCAAACTCTTGAGCGAGCGTGACATCCGATCTTCTGGAGGCTGCAGTTATCTCTGCTGCTCCTCCACATGTTTCCGTCACATTTTGTCCTTCCATTCAACTTTCTCTCAGAACATCGTGATCTTGGTCAGATGCAATATTAACATTTTCTGAGGGAATCTGAATTCTGATTTTTTTTTACCGGCTTTACGCCAGAATCATTAAATCTAACAGAAATAAAGTGAACTCACAAAGTCGTAGTGTGGTGGGGTTGCTCTCTTTAAGCTCGTCAAGTTAATAACATCGACTATCAGAGTGAGTTTTGGAAATAAGCCAGCAGTCTGATGACCTCATGGTTTCTGCAGTAGCTCCTGCAGCAGTGCTGGTTTACGGTGTAAACCAGCCGCTGTGAGTTAGCCTCCCTAACGCCCGGCCCAGACTGTTAAACCTGTTGATTCAGATGTGATGGCTGAAGTGTGGCGCCGCTGCAGCGCCTCCTCCATCCGTCCTTCTGAACTCCAGCCTTTCATGCGCCATGCTCTCGGTTGCTCTGTGACGGGCGAAGGTGGGCTGAGGGAGAATGAAAGGCATCATTATTGTGCTGAGTGTGACTCACGCTATGATTCACTGTGGAGCTGCTGAACAACAACACCATGTGACTTCAGAAGGTTAACCTGTTTGTATGCAGCCCACCTTTCTGTCCCGACGGCGCAGCACCGAAAGGTTACATCTGCTTCATCTCGCCTTTGTTAGCCTAATATGTCCTGCACTACTGAAGTTAACGCGTTTTTATCAGGGTTTGTTGGTCAGACAGGAGCTTCTGTCAAATGTTTGTGAGGTCACAGTTCATCATGAAAAAGTCTTCATCCCCTCACAGATTTATTGTGTTTTTGTCACACTTGGGGTGTTTTCTGGTGAACTGCGGAACCAGAACTTCAATATCTGTTCCATCTGCAGCTGCTGTGGTTCTCCTTCTCTCTGCTCTGTGTCAAACCAACCAAACCCTTTGAGCAACCTGTTCCCCTCCTGGCCTGTGGGGGCGCTGCACCAAGAACCACTGAAGGAAACGACACAAAAACCTCTGAAGACGCTGAGAGCAACTTCCTCCTTCACCAAGTGGAAACAGGGATGGAGGCATCAGATTTTAGTGATTGGAGGATTTCTCTTTGGTCTTTGGTTAAAAACCACGAGCCATTTCTACAGCTAGCGCTAAGCTAGCACGTTTGTTTCGGTTGTATTTATGCCCTGCGCTGTAGTCCACTTCCTCCTTTTGGAGCGGTCTCTGCTCCGCGTGGCGTTCATGTATGCATTCAAACCGAACCAGAGTTCACTCCAACCAAACCCAGACCCAGGTTTGAAGGACCAGAGGTCAGAGGTCGATTAGCGTTCACACCTCGCCAACTGAACTGGACTTTCTAGACAAACGGACTGGAGTTGGATTAAAGCGGACTGAAATGGACTGATGCAAATGCAGACAAATATTCTTCAGGACATTACAAAAACAAGTCTTTAACATCTCTGTGGAGGAATTTGGACTCTTTCCTGAACTGGTTTAAGCTCACCTCACAGCCTTTCATTCAAGTCTGGACTTTGACTAAGCCACTCCAAAACCCCCCCTCTCTCTCTCTCTTTTTTTTTTTTAGTTGTTCAGGTGAATTTGCTGCTACAGTAATACCATTGTGCTTCATCCTAACTCCCTTACTTCCCACATTTAAATTAAAAAAACATATTTGTGCTTTTTTCTGTCAAGCAGATGTTAAATTTAGAAGAGACAGTTAAAGATAGTGCATCCAATAAATACAGATATTATTATTATTGATGAAATGGGGCATAACTTCAACTACTGCTGGGAGGCAGGTGAAAGCAACCAGCAGTCAACAGAGCAATGGAGCAGCTGAAGAAATGACAGAAACAAGGAAATCATGACAAAAAGCAAAACAATGATCAAAATGTAGCTTCAGTCTTTGGTTTAGTTAGACTGGTTGTGATTGTAAATGTTTTCTACCGTAAAAAAAAAAGCATCTCAGTTATAAAGTAGAAACGCATTTCCTAGAAGAACTCAGCAGACTGTTGGTAACTCCCATAGTTTATACGCTTTGTGTTCGTTTCTGCAAACGTACAAGTCCTAAAAAAGTCCTGAAAAACTAAGAGTGGTGTAAATCACATCTGAATCTTTCCTAAAACTGCTTTCACGGAAGCAAACTGCATTAAACTCAGATTATCGGGTGGAATATTGGACCATCACGAGGTTATTCATGACATTATTGCATTTCTGCCTGCAATCTAATCTGCAGATGTTCCCTTCCTGCAGCCGCGTTCAGATGTTGGTTTGTAGTTGAGTGTGGAGAGCGAGGCTGCTTTCTGAGGAGCGGCTAAGTGACAACACGCTGACATCACATTAGCAAATTATCAGAGGTAATTTCAGTACAGCTGGCTAATTTAGAAAACGGGAGACAATCTGAGGAAGCACAAATCAACGGAACAGGAAATGAATGGCAGACATCAAGCAGGTACCTGCAATTAAACTCAATCATATGAATACAAGAGAGAAACGTCATGAACTACGTTACAGAAACACACAGCGATGCCACTGTGCGTCAGATTTACAGAAATACTGCAAACACAAAAAATGGGTTAAAATCGAACCAAGTAATTCCTCAAAGTTAACGTTGTTAAAGTCGTTGCTTTAGTAAATAACAAAGACGATAAAAAGATCCAATAACGCGGCCTCTTTCACTGACACAGATTTTAATTCCCACTTTGACATTTCAGAGAGATCGTTACTGAATATGGAAAAATTCTCCCCAAATCAGCAGCTGCATCAAAACATGTGTGAAGCAGAAATCATGTGTTTGCTTGTTAATAATTCTCCTGTTGCTCCTCATGAACGTCTCATCCTGCTCGGATTGTTCAGAGCGTTACCACAACGCACCGCAGCTCCATTCATCTCTCTGTTGACCATCTGCAGCACATGCAGCATTACTCTGGACATGGGAGCTGAAGTGTTTCCTGGAACATCAGACGCTGCTGCTGCTGCTGCAGCAGCTGCTGCGGTCCGCAGCGTGACAGGCCACCCGCATTAAATGATGAATCGTTTCTCATTATGTTTTCCAGTTTGAGCCGCTGGTCCCATTAAACGCCGCCGAGCAGCATCGATTCCTGAATGCTCACAAACACACGAGAATTCATTTCATTATTCAACTGTAGCTTTAACTGTTGATTGGTTTGACTAACAGCACGATGCAGCGAAGCGGCGCTGTCTGCATGCAGGAGGCTGACCTGCAGCTGCAGCCGTGTTTCCAGGAGCCCATCAGGACTCTGACGCTCCTGCAGGAGTGGAGCTCCGTACGAATAATAGCTAATTAGTGTTTATTTAAATGACCTCCTGCAGCCAGAGTGTGTGTGGCAGCAGATGAACTCGCCGTGTGACTCACATCGATGGCAAAAACTAACAGCTGCTCTCGTTTTGGGACCGGTCGGTAATTAAGTCCTCTGAAGCCTCAGGCGCCATCTCAGCCGGATCCTCCGTTTTCAGATCCGTTTGCAGACACCGTGTTTTAGAGCCACCTCAGAGGGGTTAGAACCTGGACCTGGCAGCAGACCGAACCCATTTATTGAATCCACAATGAAATCATAGTAACCGGCAGCGCAGTGCGCTGCAGATCCATGACTCCACGGTCAGACCTTGAGGTCCAAATCTTTCATCACTTCGTGGAGGAAGTAACCGAACCAGACCGCAACCAGCCAGAGAGACTCGTTTCCATGGAGAAGAGGCTTTAGTCAGGCTCAGGGTAAAGGTTTTAACCAACATGGCGTCCTGTTCTCGTCTTCTGCATCACCGTTCCTGGGCTTCAGAGATATAAACCCGGGTTCTGCAGGGTATCCAGACATAACGCCGTAACTTTGATCAATTATTCCAGGCTGTGTATGGATATTTGTCTACATGTCTGAAAGGTTTCTGCTTTACAATAAACTGCAAACTTGATGTATTAATCTGTGATTTAACTATTAAGCGATGTAATGATGACAAAATCCTTCATACAGGCCAACATGTAGCTATCTGTCAGTCACTGGTTTCTTCAGCTGCAGGCATTTATCCACGTTTTACATTTTCCAGACAATGTTTGGGTTTTGGAAAATGAATAAACTTGACTCTGCGCTCTGGGAAAAAAAGTGTCTTCATTGCATGTTCCCCACTGAGGACCTTTAACCACTTTTAAATGAAATAAATGACAAACACCAACAGTTTGTTAGAAGTGACCCATCCGGCTCTCTGTCTGCACACAGACAGGATGTGTGGGCCGTCTTCTTCCTGCCAGCTGATTAACCCTTAAATCAGTCGATTCGAATGAATCAGCTCCATTAACAGTATAATACGAAGTAATTACAGTCATTTAGTGTTAAATCATGGGGGGGATAAGCCGGAGCTTATAGATGGAATTATTAATTACTCCTGTGGAAATAAAGCGACATGATGAACAATCCTCAATCCTCATGTCTGTTTCACCGGCAGCCGGTTTCGGCTCTGTCAGGTCCGGTCCTGGTCCGGTCAGGTTCAGATGAAGATCCTCCTCCTCTGGTCTAAATTCAGCCACTAAATTAACCAAACCAATGGGAAACATGGAACCAGCTCATTATGCCTTTAATAATGCACAATGGAGGAATTAAAAATGAACCAGCGTTTTATGAGTCGCCTATTTACAGAAAGGATGAGAAGCAACGGCATTAATTTTTAAAAAAAGGGGAAAATCACCAGGGGAATCATTATTAAAGCGTTTGTCTTCCACCCTGGTCATAATAATAAGCCTCAAAGCGACACATGTTGACCATCTATGGAAGAAGCTCAGAAAGTTGTGAATATGGTTTTTGTTGCTGCAGCTGCTGAACCGGATCTGGACCCGGATCTGCTTCCAGATCTGGACCCGGATCATCCTGCATGGCTGTATGATCAGAGTCCAGTGACTTCCTCAGATCATTTGTGACATTTGACTTTGCAGTCACAGAAAACTAACCGTGGATGGATGGATGGATGGATGGATGGATAGATGGATGGATGGATGGATGGATGGATGGTGGATGGATGGATGGGTGGATGGATGGATGGATGGATGGATGGATGGATGGGTGGATGGATGGATGGGTGGGTGGATGGGTGGATGGATGGATGGATGGATGGATGGATGGATGGGTGGATGGATGGATGGATGGATGGGTGGATGGATGGATGGATGGATGGATGGATGGATGGATGGATGGATGGATGGATGGATGGATGGATGGATGGGTGGATGGATGGATGGGTGGATGGGTGGATGGATGGATGGATGGATGGATGGATGGATGGATGGATGGATGGGTGGGTGGGTGGATGGATGGATAGATGGATGGGTGGGTGGGTGGATGGATGGATAGATGGATGGATGGATGGATGGATGGATGGATGGATGGATGGATGGGTGGATGGATGGATGGATGGGTGGATGGATGGATGGATGGATGGGTGGATGGATGGATGGATGGATGGATGGGTGGATGGATGGATGGATGGGTGGATGGATGGATGGATGGGTGGATGGATGGATAGATGGGTGGATGGATGGATGGATGGGTGGATGGATGGATGGATGGATGGATGGGTGGATGGATGGATGGATGGGTGGATGGATGGATGGATGGATGGGTGGATGGATGGATGGATGGGTGGATGGATGGATGGATGGATGGGAAAAGCGAAGAAATTCTGGAAAAATTGATCATTTTACTTTCCTCACTTGAAAGTTCCATAAAATGCTCCGTAAAAAGTGAGGCTGTTGCTAAGGAGCATCACTTGTGAAGTTTGCTCCTCTCTGAATCCAGGATCAGTGTTGGGAATGGGGTCTGGTGCCTTGCTGTCCGAACCATTTGCCCTCACCAGTCTGCCCTGCTGGTTTCTCTGCACCCAGACTGGGAGGCTGCTGGATGTGACGTTCTCAGCTCAGAGGCACCTGAAGGTAAAAACGCTGAAAATGAGCCGCTGAAGGTTCCCATCGTTTCCTGAAACAAGGGCGCTGATTCAGAACCAGGAAGTGGAACCTGACAACAACAACAGCTGATGAGTGTTTTTGTAATCAGGCAGCAAATTAAGCCGTATTCTCCACATTCTTTGTTTTGCTCCTGATGAATGAAACAGACGAGTAGGTGGAAGAAAAAAACCCATCTGAGCTCATTTCATCTTCATGCATAATTGCACTGCGGTATTTTTTTTTTCTTCTTCTTGAGTCAATGCCTGCAAGACACAAAGCTTCAGTTTATGCAGCTCTCTCCATAAATAGCAACATGCCACCCCCTGTAGGCTCCCCCCCCACCCCACCCCCCTTTAAATTCAAGGCTGGCCTAATCCCTGCGCTGTGCAGCGCCACAATCTCACCAGCAAACGCTTTCCGCCTTTCATCCTGCACAGCAGCGCTCAGCAAACCCAGCCGATGCGCCACGGCGACATCTTTAACTCTCTCGGCTCGTCATGATTTCTGACCAATGGTGACCTTTAACGCCCCGCAGCCACTTACCTCTGCCAAACAAACACCTGACTTGTGCATAAAGTAAGTCTAAAGAGCTGACGGGGAAATTAGATTCGATTTAGTGAGTCAAATTTAGCCATGTGAGCTGAAATTAAACTCACAGGAAGAAGAAATGGAGGAGTAAAAAGTTCAGGAGGCCTTTAGGAACATCTGATGATGACGAACCAGTCGGCTTCGGCCACAGAAGACCATAAGGAGAAATGAGAGCTTCACTGCTGAGGCCTCAACCTGTCACAGATTTACAGAAATCATTTGGGTTATTTGGTCACAAGAGAAAAATGGTGGTTCGCTTTTCAAAATCATATTTACTCCGTTTTATTCATTCATTTATAAATGTCAAAGTTTAAATACTTAATGAGAAAGCTAAATATTTTGTTTATAGACTAAATAGCTTCAAACTAAATGTTTATTTAGCAAGCGAAATGATTAAAACACAAACTGAACTTGTTAACCACGCGGGACTGGAAGCATCTTAAAGCTGCTTCACCATTAAATGTTTCTGTATGAAGTTTTAAACACATTTTTTCGGTCAGTGGGTTTAATATTAGCTGAAATGCTAATAACATTAGCATTCGAACTGCTTCTGGTATATAAACTAAAACTGACACACAGAATGAAATAAGTCAACGTTAGCCAACATAGTGACAACATTTTATCTAACTTTAGCATTTTAGCTAATTCTGATATGTAAGTTGGACTGCATATTTACTTGTTATGTTATTCTGGTATTTAGCAACTAGGAAACATTTAGTTCGTCCAAACCGACTGGAAACCGGAAACATTTTGTCTGATTTAATGTCAGTTCGTGTCTTTCTATGTGATGTATTTAAATATGCAGCTCCAGCTGATTAGTACAGCTATTTCACAGTTTAATGTGTTATTTTTTTTTTTATCACAATGCAAAAATTCAGCTACTCTGAGTGTTTTTGAGGAAATGTTTTGCCAATCAGTTAAAAAAAATGAGCTGACAGGCAAGATAAATATTCAGGCAGAACACATATGAACTGGAATTGTTTTGGCGGTAATTTTTCAGAGTTAAACCAGATTTAATTATTGAGAACATGAATGAGTGGTCGTGTCAGAGAAAGCAGAGAAAACTCCCGTTTCCTGTCCAGCTCTCACGAAGCCGAGCGAAGCGCCAGCAGCTGCGCTGTCGCGTCGCTTTCTTCTTCTCTCAGCAGCTGGAAAATCTTTCCCAGGCAATTAAAACGCTCTGCTTAAAACAGTCAAATTAATGGTTACATAAATCCCTGCGTCACTAATGACAGCCTCCCCACAAACGGCTGCGATAAAAGGATTTCATAAACAATAAAACTAATGAAGATTAAAGAGGAGGAACGAGCATTAAGATTCAAATAAACGCTCAGAAGAAAGTGGCATCTGTACGTCTCTGCACAGCTGGAGAACATCTGGGATGATACCCTCACATTTAATCAAATGAAAATGACAGAGGTCTCCGCTGAAGACCAGACAAAATTAATTTCCGATATTTCCATTGATCTCGTCCGAATTTGGTAGATTTATGGTTGAACTGTTTGACTTGGACCAAATGTTTCGCTTCAGTGTTTCCACAACAGTTTTCTCTCTTCAGGATGTTGTTAAGTTCATGAAGGGCACCAGTCCTTCCTGGAGCAAAACAGCCCACATCGTGATGCTGCCACCACCATGCTTCACTTGGGCTGCCGTTCCCCGACTCAGAAACTTACAACATTCGTTTGTCATTATGAACAGACACTTTGTTGGTTGCTGAGTGTATTTACAGACAAAAATCTTCATTTGCTGTTGACCTTCCATGGGTGGCTTCTTCCTCTCTGAGCGGCTTTTCAGTCCAGTCCAGGTTTTATTTCACTTCATTCTGGGGTTGATTCACACGTTTCAGTCAGGAACTCTGAGCTGTTTCCTTCCTGAGCGGCACGACGGATGAACAGTCCCATCACGTTTATGCTAAGTTGAAGCTACCACTAGCTACCTGTTAGCAGCTAGACGGCTAGCTCCTTGTGTTTATCACGGGTGATGGACTCGATGAGCGACAGTGAAACTCATCGCCACTCGGTGTCTAACCCAACACACAGGAAGCGATAGCGATAAAAGCTGAGCATTCTTCAACATTCTTGTGTTTGCGTGTGTGTGTGTTTACATTTACAAGTGCAAACTTTCCCGTGCATGTCATCGTTGGCTTGGCTGGAGGAGGGGAAGTGATTGTTGTTTTTGTTGTTTGCGTTGAGCCTTTTAAATTTGTAAAATGTAAATTTAAAGGGCCGGTCGACTTTCTCATTCGGCTAGGTGCTTCTGTGCTAAAACTCGTTTAACTTGGCAGTACAGGGTTAACATAGCAGAACATGAGCAGTGGGAAAAGCACAAAGCTGCTGCCAAGAGCCACGGAAACCCCAGAAACTTCATTATTTTTGCTTTGCTTCATTGTTTTGCTGCAGAATCCTCCAGCCGTCCTCCATATTTACAGTTTTTCTGTCTTAAATTTAGTTGAAGGTGACATTTAAAAAGTTTTTAAAAAGTCTTAAGTTTGTCTTGCTGAAACCTGCAGGTGCCCTGGGAATAGAAATCATGTGGTTAACAACTGAACAAACCGATTTAATGTCAGATGATTTATGCTGTGGGTCCAAATGGTCTTTTAAGGAAACGGAGAAAAAAAATAAAAATCAAGTCATTAATTTTTTTCAATGGTCTAAAGTGGCTCTGCTACGACCTTTAACCCGGTTGCACGTCTTATTTCTATTTAAACAAAGTGAGTAGAAAATAACCTGAAACAGGAACGGCAGCAGACGTTTTCACACCCTCCAAACACCCGGACAGACGATGGCGCTCGTTAATATTCGATGAGTCCCAGTCGTCGTGTAAGTGGGTGTAAATTATTGACGCATCGTTTCTCAGCATCATAACATCATAACTGTGACGGGCGCTAACAGAGCAGCTGAAGGACGAATCCGTCTGGAAACATCCAGCCCTGCTTTTCTGAAGGATGTTGGCTAAAATCACAAACACAAATATGATGTCGTTTCCTCGGCAATGACCGGCTCTGTTCCAATCATGTTGGTGTAAAAATGAAGCTGACAGTTTGGGGAATCCGTCAGAAGAGTAAACATCAGCAGCTGCTTCAGTTTCAGAGGAAATGAGGAGGAAACCAAATAATTTGGATTTCTTGTTCTGCACCAGAATTTGCATCACAGAATATATAAATGATGTATCAATATCATAAACACAACTATAAACTTTTGGAAACTGCAGGTCCACATGTGCAAAGATTGATGCAGCAGAGCGAAACTGAAGCAAATTTACAGAAGTTTTATTTTGAAGAAATGTCCAGGTGTTCTTCGTATGGACTGGGTCAAATAAAGGACAGGATTTCTGTTGTGTTTTTACTCACTAAACTAAATAAACACATTTTAACACGTCTAAAACTGTTTGTTTCTGATTCTTTTTTGAAATAACCACATGTATTATTTTTATCCAAGTAGAATAAAACAATAAAAAAAATGCTACATTTGAATTGAAGTGTGTTTTTTAAAATCCATTTTAGAAAAAAAAAATTACAACAAATTTAGGCACACTTTATTGAAATGTTTTTTTTTTTAAAAAATAACCGCATAGCATCACTTCTCTTATAGAGAAAAATAAAATACATTTACAGCATATTTGTGAATCTGCTAACCTTAAGTCCTCCTGAATTTCTCCACATCGGAATAATAACGGATGTTCCTATTATTTTACTTTTTCATTATTTAATTATAACCTGACAAACCGTGATCAGAGATCAAAAATCTTTAAGAAGCAGTTTTATTTTATTTCCTGGTTTGAGGCCAGTCGCAGCCTGTTGGGATGAGTTTCTGTGGTACTTTTTTATTTTTTACAGTTTATTGTTACTGAACGGCGGCGGCTCTTTGTGTGGGTGGGAGTGATGGAGTCCCCACTCTGTCTGACGGAGGCCCATCCATCACCTGGAACCAGCCTGAACCGGCAGCCGTCTCAACGCCGCGGCTGCAGACTCCGTTTCACCTGAAATCCTTTATCAAAACCTTTAAAGGGCCAGCATCACGGATAATCATCGAGAGGGTTTCGTCGTGTTTTAATGTTTTTCCCGCATCAGAAACAAACCTGGAGACATCCTTTCATCTCCATGGCAACCACTCAGCTGTTAAAACACCTGGGTGGGCGTAGCCATTAGCAGCTTATTGAAACCAGAACTTCTTTACGTCAGACGTAACTTCTGGACGTATCATATCTTCGACGCCATAATGTTGCTTCAGTTGTGAATAACTGCATGTGAAATAATGTTCTGGCTGCACTCTTACATCGTGTCTAGTAACATGCTCGGCACGTTTTTATTTAAATATGTTGTTGCTATGATTCATTTCAGTGATTATTTTTCTCCAACCTGATGTTTTGGCGCCCATGGCCGCTTGGTGTCCTACATGCAGGAAAACAGGAACTGATTCATTTATGCTGTTTTATTCAGATCTGTTGTCAAACTTCACTTAATGCTTTAAAAAGAAAACCTGGACATGCCGTAATTAGTTATTAAACTACTCCATCAATGATTTTTACCACTTTTATTTGTTAAATCTGGTTATTAATAAGCAGGACGGGCTAAGTCACTGATGAACGGTAGGAGCGAATCAAAAACAAAGATTTGAATGATGAAATGCGGGAATCTGGTTGTAAAACAAGATCAGGTCTTTTTGTTTCTGTAGCCAGTGGAATGGAAAGTGCTGCTTGGAGAGCATATGGCTCTGTTTACAGGAACGGCCTTTTGTTTGAGGAGACCAGACGGAGCGAAGCCGCGCGGGAAGCAAAGCCAAGTCCTCTGAGGCAGACCAGCAGCGAATGTGGGTCAGAACCAACCAACACAAACAAACTCATCCATTCAACCCATTTTTATTATTACAGACTCATTCCTCCATGGATGTTTGGAAAGTGGGAAATCCCCCCGTCTGAAGGAAGCTGTAAGGCGCTGAGGCAGGGAGAGTCAGCGCAGAACCAGCCTGACCCGAACCCCTCGGCGCCGTCTGAGGGGAAACTCCAAATCACGGGCGGAAAACGGAAAACTGAAACCGGGCGACGGCCAGAGATCATGTTGTTTCTGCTGCTCAGCTGATCCTGAAGCTTTAAATCCCAACAGCCTTAAAATAGTTTAGAGGTTTTTTTTTTTACTATAGTTCACTTTTATTTTGTTGTGACCTTTTGTCTTATTCGGTTAGTCTAAATACGTTTTTATAGTGTTTGCCAGTTTTTATCAGTCATTGTTATTTAAATACGGCTTAGGTTTAGTTTTTGCACACTGGTTGCATTTTAAGTGCAAAATTTATGAAGATTAAATTGTTCGATTTATACATGACTTGATAAAAAATAAATTAAAATGTTGAACAACTCTGAAACTTCCTCCAAACTTTTGCTGTTGTCATTTTGTGGACTAGCTTAGCGTACCATAGTATAGCATAGGATAGCGAAGCGTAGCATAAGATAGCGAAGTGTAGCATAGCGTAGCATAGGATAGCGAAGCGTAGCATAAGATAGCGAAGTGTAGCATAGCATAGGATAGGATAGCAAAGCGTAGCATAGCATAGGATAGTGAAGCGTAGCATAGCGTAGCATAGGATAGCAAAGTGTAGCATAGGATAGTGAAGCGTAGCATAGTGTAGCATAGGATAGCAAAGTGTAGCATAGCGTAGCCGCCATGAGGAAAATGGAGCGCCGTGATTTACCGACAGGTGACGTAAACCGCTTGTGTGGGGAAAAAATAATTTCACTTCAGTTCAAAAGGCTAATAAATAAATTCATAAACACAAAAACAAAGGATATTAAATGATTTCAGTATGTTTTAGTTAGTGTTATAAACATGATACAGTTCAAGTGAGCTTTAGTTTTTCCTCATTGATTGCTGTTTTTTATTTCAGTTAATGAAAATGTTTTCTCAAATCCATTTTTATTATTTCATTAGTTTAATTTAATTATAATAACTTTGGTTTGAACAGGAGGAAACAGATTCAGGCTGAAAGCTGCTGAATGGATGAAACTTTGGACTGCTGGAGAGATTTAATACAAAAATGTTCAAAAATGTTTTAGTTTTTTTTTATTTTTAGAAAAGTTGGAATTTTCTGAGTTTCAGATGTTTTTCTTATATGTTATTTGTTATTTTTGACTTATAAAACTCCAACTTTTTTCTAGAACAAATCAGAGATTAATCTCAAAATCTTTTACTTTTTTCTTGTTAATATATTCACTTTTTCTGTGTTCAATGGCCCTAAATCACCAGAGTCATTAGAATGTGGATTATATTCTGATTTATTGAATGTGGTTCTATTCTCATAAACCACATGTTTTATAATCTAATGCATTCCTGACCTAATAATAATAATAATAATAATAATAATAATAATAATAATAATAATAATAATAATAATAATAATAATAATAATAATAATAATAGTTAAATTTGAGGAGTTTCCTCTGCTTCCGTCTTCAGAGCCAGTTGGTCCTGATGAGGGATTAATAATCTGGGATGAATTTCTTCCTCTCTGCCTCCTTTAGTCTGTGTGGGATTGAATTAAGCCTGGCTGTATTTATGAGTGAAAGATATGAATATTATTTAGGTTTTAATCATTCATGATGAGCTGCTGAGCTCAGAGACATTGGCACCCCTGGAAATTACCGGTTCACCTCAGCTGTCCGTGTGTGTCTCTGTGTGTGTCTCTGTGTGTGTCTCTGTGTGTGTCTCTGTGTGTGTGTGTGTGTGTGTGCGCGCGTTTGTTTCTAATACGTTGTGGGGACACACTGCTTCTTCTTGTGGGGACAGAAGCCTGGTCCCCACAAGGGGAAACGCTGTTTTTGGGTCAGGGGTCAGATTTAGGACTAAGGTGTGAATTGAGTTTTGGTTAGGGTTAAGGTTCGATATGTAACGGTTAGGGTTAGGTTAAGAGTAAGGTTTAGGCTGTAGAAATGAATGGAAGTCAATGGAAACTCCCCACAAAGATAGCTGCGCAAACGTGTGTGTGGGGTGTGTGTGTGTGGATGTGTGTGTGTGTTCAGGTGTTCAGGTGTTCTCTGTACCATCTACTAATGAGATCTTCACCATCACATCCTCACTGGTCAGAGAAGTTTTCACTTTGATAAACTATGTGGGATTAATTTATTTACCCCACCTGGAAAATATTTTTATTGTTAATTAATTAGATTTTAGTTTTTACTTTTTATATTTAATAGTATTTTATTATATTATAGTGTCATGTATTTTAAAGGCATATAGAGCCATTTTATAGCACAATAAATGAACTGTTTGACCTTCACTTGATATAAAAATGCTACACACATCAGATATTTAAAAGAAATTTTACTTCCTGATTTAATTGATTAAATTGGGCCTCTGTCTCTTTAAGAAACTCCTGCTCTTTCTGAAGCTCCGCCTCCAGGAAGTCATCCCAACATGGCTCCTCTGTTAACCCTTTAGCATCATTACCAGCGTTGCTCTGAGCAGCAGCTCCTATAATGAGCTCAGCAGATCCACCAGCTGTTTGCTAATTGCTGCTGGCTAGTCGGAAGGAGCTGAGTGGGGGAGGAGCTATGCCTCAATGGCTGGGGGTCCAACCAGATGAATGGTTGCCATGGAGATTAAAGGACTTCTCAGGAAAGAATGAAAGAATGAGGGAAAAACTTACTGAGATGATGGGAAGATTTTTATTTATTTATTTATTTTTAAAGTCGATTTTGCACGTTTCTGCCCCTTTAAAGTCAGGATTCTTAAAAAAAAAAAACAAAAAAAAAACAACAACAACAGATTTTTAATCCTCTCTTGAAGCTTTCTATGCTTTCCAGACTGAATTCATAAAACACCTGACTGCGACTTCAGCATGGAGGCCAGTTTTCTTTCCGGTTTTTGTTCTGGACTGAGACGAACCGAAGGCAGAGAAGCAGAGAGAAGTTCAGGCTGAGCTCTTCTTCAGCCCTCATGTTATTAGTCGAGCGGCAGAAAGCCAGCGCAGTAATTAGCTTCCCAGGGGCGGCGTGTTTAGCACCGATAAGCGCCGCTCGGGCTGGAGAGCAGAGGAGCTGCTGGTTATCTGAGCAGAGCAGAGGAAGAGGAGGGAGAGGAGGAAGGAGCTGCCGAACTCCGCAGACCGGCGCGGAGAGGGTGGAGGTCTGCATGCTGCTGCAGCCTCCACCCTGCTCCACCCTGCATGCTGCTGCAGCCTGCAGGAGGAACCAGGGCCAGGCGGGATGTTCCGCTGCTAGCCGCGGTGAGCATCGTGTCTTCGCGCCAGCATCATTATTCATGGTGCGTCGCGGCTGCGGAGCGGCTCGTGACGCAGTGCTCGTCAGGATGCGCCTGTCGACTGAGCCCGACCGCCGTGTCATGTGAGGAAGAGGAGGGAGAGGAGGAAGAGGCTGCTGGGAAGTCAAGCTGAGGTCCGGATGGTTTAGAAGCGGGCTGGGCAGAAAACCCAGACCGGTTCTGGTTCTGGTTCTGGAGCACAGCAGCTGATTACTGTGAGCTGCAGAGAGTGATCTTTTTTTTTTTTTTTTTAATTAAAAATAAATATTATTTTACATATTTGTTCAAAATGTCATGATAGTTTAATGAGAAACAGGTAATTGCTATTCTCCTCTGTCTGAAACAACCAATCAGAGCCAGGAGGAGGGTCTTAGCGCTGTCAAGCAGGCTTGTGTACGTGCTGCTCATGCTGCCACTCTGCTATGATTCATCTGAAGGCCTTTCTGTCATTTTAACTGATTGTAATCCCCCCTCCTGGCCACTAGGTGGCGACACGCTGAGTCCAGGTAACTAAACCAGTCAAAGTCCCAGCAGGGGGAAGTCACGGGATCAGGACGTCTTCTGATCAATTCAACTGGAGAAATGTTCCCCGATTTCCAAACTTTTTCCAAAGTGTCTCTTGTCGTCCCCGTTTCCAGTGTGGCAGCAGAAAAACATCAAACCCCAGAACGACGTCGCCCTGGAAACCAGGAGAGACGGAACAAACCAAAATGATCAAATTAACCTGAAGGTCCAACAAATCATGACGACATTTAAAGCTGGAAAAACCAGACAGAGAAAAAAGCATTTGGAAAAAAGAGTAAAAGTTTAACCTTTTAGATGGTTTTGTTGAACTTTGGATGTGAAAATATGTTTTCAGATTTGTTTTTTTGCAAGGTTTTATGCAAACGTAATAGTAAATATACTATTTTGTGAAAGTGTTACACAAAAATAATACATTTCCTTGATTTAAAAACATTTTATTCACAAGTTTTATTAATCTGGTACAGATAAACAGAGATTTTCCAAGTTGTGTCAGTTTGTGCCTCTTGATCAACTTGATCAAATTTTCTAAACAATTTTAGGTGAAAACATTTGTCCACTTTGTCTAAATATTACAACACGTTTATTTCAAACACTGCGTCCTGCAGGGATAAACCGCTTTCAAATTTACATCAGTCTGCTGAAGAATGTAAAAAATAAATAAATATCTGAAAACTTATAAGAAAGGAAACACGGACGTTTGTGTATAAAGTCTCCATAGTTCAGCTGAGACTGAAATCAGGGCTGGACAGACGGAGCAAATCTTTCAAAAAATAACTCGGACACAAGAGGACAGGTGAGAACCTGCAGCGGGCAGAGAGGCTCCTCGTCACCTGGACCGGCTGATTGGAAAGCTTTTTACCCGGGCAGAGAGCAGCGCAGCGGGCCGCACTTCAGGAACACGGAGCGGAGGAAGGCTTCAATCAGCGCAGCGGACCAGAACCGCTTTCAGGTCCGAAACACTGATTCTGGGTTTTATTGCTAACAGAGCCGGACGGAGAGCGGCTCCTTATGCAGCCACTCAGGGGCCCGGCTGGCTGCTGGAGCCTTCAGGGAAACACCAAGGGTCTTTAAAGAGTTAGCAGCCTGTAAATCAAACCTTAAAAGCAGGAGGAGGTGGAACATGGGATTCATTTTGGGTTTATACTCTATTTTTTTTGACTTGTTCCTTTTACAACTTCTATACTTCAGGGTCTAATCACGTTTTAATCAAAAATTACGTCTATAAAATAAGCCACATTTTCTGTTCCTCAACCTTCAGATTGGAGCAAAGTTTCAGGAAGTCCTGATCATTCACGGATCTTCTTTAGAAATGTGGGCGCTAACATTAGCATTAGCTGCTAAATGTTTAGCATTGAGATGCTATTTTAGGCTAGCTTTGGTTCACTGATATGCTAGCTCCTTTTAGCACAACTTGAACACAACAGTAGTCTTTCCCAGCGTCCAATCAGATCGTTTAGAAGCAGAAATTAAACCCCGATTGGCCGAGAGAAGCAGTTTCGTCGTCCATCGCTGTAAATAAAAAAATATTGATGACTAATTTATTATTTTCATAATTACCTACACTAGTATATAATTTTTCTAAATTGTAAAACAGCGTGAATGTTTCTATGACAGTACAGTAAAGTGAGTTTTCAGTATTTAGCTGGATTGTAGACACTCTAATGTATTTATAAACAATTTTCTATTTCTGTGTTTTATGTTTTTGTAGCATTTGTCATGTTTTCTATGTGTTCTGCGCATCACTTTGGTCCTTTTGATAATTTAAGGTTCTTTATAAATAAATCTGGATTGGACAAACACCAATAGCTGCTCAAAAATTTATGTTGAAATTCAATTTTGAACCTAATTTGATGTCGCTGAAGTGGCTACAAGCTAATGGGACTGTGGAGTGATGGGTTTTAAGTACTATAGTGATGAAAAAGTAATAATTGTTCAAAATACATACATAAAGTTTGAGTGAATCAACACACTGACATTGAACAGTCTGTTTCATTCCTTAAGCGCCCAGCGCACCTAATTAGCATCACAGCTAAAAGTACACTTATGGCCCTTGACATGTTTTAATTTATAATCTCTTAATAATCTAATATCTGATTAAAGGTAAAAACATCAAAGGTTTTTAATTCGGACTTTGGGGATTAAAACACTCCTGGACCGAAGTGGAGAAAGTTTCTCTTCTAACATCCAGCAGAAACATCAGGATGAGTCCCGGTTTGTTCCTGCGGTTCTGCCAGGTGTGGAGGGGCTGACCAGCACGTCTCATTGTTTCACTCATTCAAACCTTTAATTAACCATAAAAACAGAAACGGGACGTTAGGCACAAACTCAGTCTTTTGTCTCCATGTTTCTGCAGAAACATTTAAAAGTAAAAGTAAACCCCACTTGTTCTGACGCCTCCCTGGGCATTCTGATGCAGTCTGAGCTGGCTGCTGTTTTCATATTCATTGCTCTCTGATCTCATTGTCTTCATGCGTATTTTTATTTATTCATTGGTTTTGGGCTGCATGAGGAATCGCCCCGCAGTAAAATATTTATTAACCTTTTTCACCTCAAGCTGCAGCAAAACTCTTGGACCGAGCAAGAACATCGTTAAGAGAAAAAGAAAAAAATGTTTTCATGAGGAGTGAGACATTCCAGCGATGAAGTCTGGAGCAACAAACGAACTCCTGGAAACCATCAAGACCAACGCATTGCACCGTCTGAATGTCCAGTTTCAGTTCAGAGAGAGAAGAGTCACGTTTTAAATCAGAGAGGAGGGAGAAGTCTGGGTTTGAGACACACCGGCACCCTGCCCAGGGTTTTAAATGCGACATGTGGTTATGTGATAAAAACTGTAATTCAGTCTTTAATTTATATTTTAATTCATTCTTACAAAAAAAACCTTAAAAACGCACGCAGTTTAGATTCAGGTGTTTTTCAGGTACGTTCTACGTTGCTGATGCTGCTAAATTCATTCTGAATGAACTTCACTGTGAACCTTTCAGTGACGTTATAACTGTTATAATTATATACGCATATGTTGTTTGTTGTGGTTTCTAGGATGTTTCTTTTCTCTTTCTGCAGGTTTAAGAGCAGACTCCCTCACCTTCCTCTCTTTCTCTTCTTCTTTCTTTTCATCTCTGTTGTCTATTGCAATTTAAACAAATTCAAATGAATTTCTAGTAAAGCCTCATCTTTCTACGAAGTGGAGCATCATGGCGAACCCTGCGATGCTGAAATCTGTTGGCTCTCACCTAGGAAACGTTAATAAAGTGTTTCTGCTCCCGTTCTGACCAGCATTATTACTCTGCATTTCTACTAACATCTGTGTCACCAAGCCATCCATTCATCCCAACTGACTCCTCATTTGGGAAAGCAGGGACGCTGTGTGTATATCAATAGATGATGTCACTTCTGTATATGATGAGAATAAGAAATTTAAGCAGTAATAATTATACATTTTGCATTTTGATAGCACCCTGATGTGTGATTTGTGCTTCTACAGAAAGCTTTCATAAAACATTTAATAACTTTAAAGCAGATCATTTGAGATTCTTAATATTGTATCAACCATGAACATTTTTCTGTTTTATAACTAAAACTGTGATCATCGGATTGTGTTAAAGCTCTTTTCTCTCTGAAAGGTTTGTTTTAAAGTCAAACTGAATGTATTTCTGCTCCATCCTGTCAGGATTTGCTGGTTTTCTGGATTTCACCTTTAAGTCTGGTTTCTGTTCTCTGAGTCGGCGGCTCGTTGTTCTCCTTCACGCCGCTCCCTGTGAGCAAACATCGCTCATAGCAGCGTTCTCCGGTCTTAATTACAATGAAATATTACATTTACAACAAACGTCTGCGTCGGCGCTGTAAGGAGCGGGTTTATGTGTTTGGGTTTTCCTCTGCTGCTTTGTTGGATCTGGATGTGTCTGTAATTAGTCCAGGGTTTTCCCAACAGCCTGGGACTTGCAGAGACGAAGAGCTGGTGTTCCAACATGGCGTCGGCGAGATTCACCGTAACCCACGCCGACGTGTAGATGCCAGCGGAGAGTTCAGCCTGCGGCGCTGCAGGTGAGGGGAAGCCCTCCAGTCCTGTAGAAGATAGAGTCACATATCGGTTTTACTCCGTTCTCCTCCAGGCTCGCGTTGTTCTTCTTGTCTTTAAGAGGACAGGCAAGTGGATGCTCCTCGTTAGAGGCTTTTTACAATTCAGATCTAATCCTGACATCCAGAGCAAAACGCCTGCCATGCAGACAGACACTGTGTGGAAGCTGAGGACCTCTGTCGACATCAGTCAGCCTACACTTCAGGTCCAACAGGTTAGCAAAGCCTCTGAGAGGCTAACAGAAATAAAACCAAAAATATAAAAGGATTCAAATTTTACTGAGTCATCATCCTAACTAAGGTCTGGAGTTTAACGTGTTGATTTCGATTATTTACATGGATTTTAATGAGTTAAAACGGTTCCAAGCGGAACCTTTGTATTTGTGTGTTTCTGGTACACCCGCAAATCTGACGCACATCACCTGCAAACAACACAAACAGGAAACCCTGAAAACTGAAAAACAGCACTTTGCACCAAGCGATGAATAACTTCACATTAAAGCTGTGAATGTTTATGTTGTTGAGCTCATGTGTCTGTTTATTCAATAATCTAGCAGAAAAAAGGGATTTTTTTTTAACTGAAAAAGCTGCGTATTTATTTAAATAGTTTGATTAAAATAAAATTAACTTGATTAAAAATTTGTTTTTTTCTGAAAATGTATACAACATAAGAGTCCTCAAAAGTTTTCCTAGTATTTCCAAATCTAGTTTAAAAGTTAAAAGCTCAAAAAGAATCGAAGAAGAGCATGAAGATAATTATTAAAACATGTGAACCATTTTATGCTAAAAGATTACCTTCTTCTGTTGGATTTGTATTTATAATATGATAAAAAATGTTGTGTTTTTCTGTCAACACAATAAGATTTTGCAAAACATGATATTTAGCAACAAGAGTTTGGATCAGTGGAGCCGACGTACTAATATTAATAATACTACTAATACTAATACCAGCATAAAGTGCTGAACAGTAATCAACTAAACTTGATTTAACTCTAATGAAGCATTTTAAATGTAGCTGTTGTAAAAATGTGCGGAAGCAGAATCACTTATTCATTGATTATTGATTCCAGTGAAATCAGAGAGGAAACAGAAAAATCAAATCTCACAACCAGGAAATGCTACAAGCCGTGACGCTAACTCCACTGATCATTGACAAGTATGAACACAGATATTTATTTAAACGTTTATCCGAGCCGCAGAGATCATTTATTCGGCTGAGATGCAGTCCACCTCTGTAAAAAAAAAAAGAAGAAGAAAAGAACAAACAGTTGTTGCCTGGCAGACGCTGTGAAGGTCACATAAGATGAATCTGCCACCCAAGTAATGAGTTTGCCATTTACGGCTTGATGAATTGTGATGTAAACAAATTAATGCAAAGCAGACTGGGTTTTTTTTGTTGTTGTTGTTTTCCAATGTTCTAAAATTCAATGATTTCTCTGGAGCGAAGTGAAGAGGCGGTCTGTCTGAGGTCTGATGCAGGTGGAAACCTGCAGCTCTCATGACCTTTACAAGGTCATTTACTCTAACCGGAAGCTTTGCTGCATCGCAGAGAAGCGTTGAAGGGGGGGAGAAGAGGGGCCTGATGCGGTGGGTCCGTTCAGCTGCTCTGTATGCATGCGTGTCCGTCCGTCCGGCCTGCCTGCATAATGCAGAGCACAGCGGATTGCTTAGCGATTCCTCAGCAGCGCCGCGCTGCCGCCCCCTGCGAGCGCAGCGGGTCGAAGCGGCTGGAGGACGGGACGCAGCGGGAGAGGACGCTGCTGCCGGGGCAGCGAGCTGACTCCCGCCACGGCTGAACTCAGCGGCAGGCGGCAGGCGGGCCAGGTGAGGTTTAAACACACCTGGATCCGATTTATTTACTGAACTGATCCGTCATTTTGATCCGCACGTCTCAGGTTCTGCAGACGTTTCTAATTCTTCTTTAACATGTTCAGGAAAATGATTTAGAGTTTAATAAAAGAATTTTAAAAATCCATTTAATTGACGAAGAGTTTCATGAAGAGTCACTGCTGAGCGGAGTGTTGGCAGTAACTATGGTTACCTTTATTTGAGTAACTTTGGGAAAACATTTACTCTTATGGGTATTTTTTTCTCTTATTTGAGTAAAACGTCTGGATTCTCTCCCCACTGAATGAAAAGCAAACATTAAAAGTTCATCAGACCCAGGCCTGCAGTTTTCGCTCAAGTTTCATGAGTTTTTTTTTTTTTCTTAAAAGAAACTGATGTGGAAAAAGTTTCTCCTGCATGTTTATGTCGTTTTGCAAGGATATTATTTATATGACTAACTTCGGTCTTTAAAGTACCAACATTTCCACTTAGCTTTATATTTTTGCTCCAACTCTTGATGTGGTTTTTGAAATACTAAATGATTGATAATTTGATCAGTTTCTCGGTACTCGAGTACTGCTGACTGATTAGAAACCAGCATTATGTCACGATGGGCGAGTTTGTAAACCAAAAAGCAGACAGGAACTGCAAGTCTGAGATAGCATGACATGCTACATGTAGGCTAATACTTTCAGTGTCGCTTTAATGACATCATCAGGTTAAAAAAAACAGAGATATGATCTAAAAGTGGAGGGCGATTTGTCATTTAGTTAAACTAATTGATAAATATTTACTCCTCCTTCCCGCCCGGTGCGTCGAGGAATGTGGAAATGAAATAAATGAATTAGATGATCAGAAATCTTTCACTGACAGAGGAGTTAGATCTGAGTCTCACTAAACCACGTCTGTTTTGATTTTCTCTTCAGTTAGAGTCGTTTTTATCCTGTCATGGTTTTCTCTTCTTGTTTTAGTCTTTGATCCATCAGATTTGGAGCCAGACGCGGTTTTAAAGGGGAACGTGTGTGAAACAGAGAGAAGCGTCAAACATCAGAAGAAAGGAGTCCAGAACTAGCTGGTGCTAAAGCTAACGCTAGCTTAGCCACTGAAAAGCCTTTGTGATGTAAAGTTTTCCGAAACATAAAGTCCAGCAGGAGAAACGGCGCGCATCAGCTGTTCAAATCACTAAGAGAAGAGGAAGAAGCTCGACTCTGTTAGAGGAAATGCCGCCATTTTGATCCGCATCCAAACAGGAAGTGACCCGTTTTACCCACACCCGGACGGGCTCTTCTGCACAGGTTGGTTTGGATAAACACTGAATGAAAACTACGTTTTCATATTTATTCGTTTCTTCTACCTTGTTAATCTGTTGAAGTGAATTTGATGGTTTGAAACATTAAAGTTTGGGAGGAAAAAAATACAACAAAGCAAAACTGAAAATGTGTCCTGAAGAAAAGGCGAATATCTCTTTATGAAGAGAGTCAGGCCATCGCTGCCCATCATTACACATTTCCGCGTTTGACTGAAGCGATTCACTCCCAGGCTCTCTGCCTCCATCTTAATTAACGGCGCAGAGATAAAACGTGCCTCCGAGGGCGATTCATCCATAATGTGCATTAGAATAATTCTCTTTTCATAAAAACACAGGGCCTCGGCTGATTGGCTTTGCGCCGCCAGCCTTTCATCAGCTGCCATGCAGTGGAAAACCGACACAGAGCGTCAGACCAACAAAAGGATTTATTCACTTCCATTTCCCTCTTACTCTGAAAATGAACAAGTTCGTTCTGTCCTCCACTTGAGATATCACCTTTTTTTTAGACCAGAGGTTCAATTTAATCTGATGGAAACGGAGCTGAAGCTTAAAAAACAACATTTCCTGTGATTAGAAGAGTCGCAGTGAAACGTCCCGACATTGAACGGACTTCAGCAGCTAGACTTTGCCATAATTATGAGTTTATGACTTCATTTCATCTTATTTATATGAAGGTTGTTATAGAGGATCTGCTAAGTATATATAAGGAACTAAACATGTTCGTTTCAATTAATTAATCAAATGAATTAAAGATTTTAATGCAGTTAATCATCTTATTAAATGAAATATTTCAATAGAAAAACAAATATCTTATTTGGAACTACAAAAGTGAAACTAAACATTAAATTTTCTGTAGTTTAATTGGTACTAAAATAAATATTTACTTTCACTAAATATTTAGTGTCATAACTAAATGTTTAATTTGCAAGCTGAAAACACAGCATGCATATTTTTGCTCTAACTTAATTAGTTTAAATAAATGCTTATTTTTCTAACTAAATATTTAGTTTGCAAGCTAAAAATTGAAACAAAAATATTTAAAGGTACAGTTAGGTACAAATGCTGAAATTTGTACCTATTTAGTTTGTAAACTACTTCTTTAGCTCTAAATTAAATATGTATTTTGCCAACAGAATGTTTGAATTGCAAGCAAAAGTTTTGTGATAAATCATGAATAATGTGGTTCCTATAAATCTAGACTAAGAGCCAAATGTTGGAGTTGTTTTTAATTTTAAATTAAAACTATGTAATAATATAATGTTGAAATAGTTGATTTTCATGTTTACATGATTTACAGCACTTTGAACTGCTTTACAAATAAACATGATTGATTGATTGATTGATTGATTGATTGATTGATTGATTGATTGATTGATTGATTGATTGATTGATTGATTGATTGATTGCATATGAACGCTGTTATTCCCAGAAGCAGAACCAGTTTTATGATCAACTGTAGCGGGTGAAAATCATCCAAGGTCATGCTCTGAAAACATTTATGTTACAGTTAAACAGCCGTTTAAGGAGGCGTTAATCTTAATGGTGCGTAGAGCACCTCTCTTTATGAGAGCCGTGAACAAACGACTCGTTACAGGAACCGAGTCCCGGAGTGGCTGGGAGCTCGTAAAAGAAACTCCAGCGATAATTACACACAGTGATGGAGTCCAACGGCAGCGCAGCGGTGATCGGGTCGTCATGGTAACGAGTCACAGCAGCCGACTTTTTATGATCCAACCAGGATTCAAGCTGCTTAAAGGTCCACAACGTTAGCAAACCAAACGAGGCTGCAGGCTGATGCTACGATCTTATCCTGTAAGCAGAGCTGTCAGCAGTACCACACACACAGACACACACACACACACACACACACACACACACACACACTGAGGCCGGTCCTGGTTCTGCAGAACCGGAGCAGTCTCAGGTTCAGGCCAGTTTGTGCAGCGCAGCGTGACCCGGCGCTGACACCAGGCTGACTGCAGCCGGGGCACAGAGGGAAAGTTATGGATAAAAACTAAAAACAAGATGTGATCCAACAAAACATTTCAGTACTGGAAGCCATTTACACATCTGGGCTTTACTTCAGCTTTGGTTCTCACAGTTAATTGTACAGCACCGGTGTCCAAAGTGTGGCCTGGGGGCCATTTGTGGCCTTTGAAAGGATTTTGTTTGGCCCCCGAAGACAAGAAATTTGGTAACAATTTGGCCAATAAAACAGAAAACAACTGATGAACCAAAAACAACAGATTATTGTCTGTTTTTCTTTTAATAAGTTAACTGCCTGAAGCCTTTTTATGTTTTGGATCTTTAATGATGTAAAGATTTCATTAAAAAAAAGTTTAATGTTGAGCAGGCTCTTTGTTTATAACAGACAAAGTTTCCGACCAGAACCTTTGCATTGTGTTTCTGGTACAACCGTAAATCTGATGCACAAGCTAAACCCGCTAACAACAGCGATGGGCGATAAAGCTGCTTCACTGAGCCCAATTCATTTCTGCTAATATTATCTAGAAAAAGGATCTAGTTTCACTTGTCTGGTTTCACAGAGCAATTAATTTATCACATAATCTGAGCAAAACGGCTCATTAAACGTCTTTCATCAAGTTGGAAAAAGTGCAAAATAAAATAATGAGTAGTAAACTGAGTCCAAAAATGATTTCAAAATCTTAAATAGTGGAGATAAACATTTGAATAAAATATAAGTAGAGCTGGGATTTTAACACATTAACTTAGATTACTTAATCACTTAATTAATCACATAAGTGCTAAAAAAATCATAATCACATTTTTTATTTTTACATTAAAAAGTCTCAAGTAGGAACCTTTGTATTTATGTGTTTCTGATACACCTGTAAATCTGATGCACAAGCTAAATCCGCTAACAACAGCGACAATCTGGTCCCATTGGGGGTTCATCTCTGCTTCTAATCGATCTGATTGATTGTGTTCAAGATGTGCTAAAAAGGAGCTAGCCTAGCAGTGAAGCTATGCTAGCCTAAAATAGCATCTCAATGCTTAACACACAGCAGCTAATGCTAATGTTAGCGTCCACAGTTTACATTAATATAGAAGCTCCATGAATGATCAGAACTTCCTGAGACTCTGTAAAGATAAAATCAAAAAGTTCGATTCTCAAATGTTTATTTATTCAATAATTTAGCAGCAAAACAGGGACTTCATTTGAAAATGTTACTTATTTTGTTGTATGAGTTTTAATTCATTATTTTTCTAAATTTGTCTTTAGAAGAATATAACCGAACACAAACATGTATAGATTTTATGAAGCAGTCTGTAGATTTGTGCAGTAAAATGTCGTTTTAAGGCCTTGTGTCAATTCATCGACAATTAATCTACAAATCCAGAGCAATTAAAGCGGAATAAATCACATGAAGTGGAGGCGGCTTGGTTCAGTGATTAATAGAAATAAGATGTGTTGTCAGCGTAGAGCAGGGTGACTTTGTCCCGATCTGTTTGTGTGGCGAAGGGAAGCGTGACCAAACTGATGTGAACGCCGCTAATCCGGTTTTCCACTCGGCTCGTTTGCCTCCTTCACCTTGAAATGGGACGGGACGTTTCCTGACCAGCCAAATCGGCCTGATGACGGTCACCGTGGCAACCAGTAACTCAGCCCGGTCGTGCTCTTAATGCAGAAATTAGCAGCACTACTGTGGGAATCCAATCAGGACTAATGGGAATTAAATCTAAACGGTGACATTAATGTAGGAATCTGTTCACATTCAGATCAATCTTCTCAACAACCCATTAAAACCAGAAGAAGATAAAACTTAGTGCAGTGAACTGAATTCACCACATCCAGCTAGTTAAGAAAACTTAAAGCTTTACTGACTCACTTTATTTTGGTTTATAAATAATTTGCTAGACCATTAAAGAGTGTCAGATGGACCCAGGAAACTTAAAGTACCTGATTAAATGGGAAAAAGAAGTACGGTGTAAATGGCGTGTTGAAAGTAAAATAAAGAAAAAGCGTGGTGTTTTAGTTTTAAAATAAGGGTTAAGTAAAAAACTGGTACCAGAAAACAGGAAATTATTGGTTGTTGGTAGATTCTAACATAAGTTTGAGATGTCCCTTTTTAAACGTGCACGGTATTTAAAACAGGTTCCTGTAGACTAGAGTTTAAAATTAATTAAATTAAAACATGAAAAATGTTAATAAAACATTGGAATATTCCTGAAGCTTCAGTGAAATTTGATAAAATTTCACAGATACCTGTGAAATCTAAAGTCTCTCTCTCCCAAGCTCAATTTATTGCCCTGCAGGAAAATGCTAATTTTATGGCCTCCTGTGCTGTGGGTGCTTGCCCAGCTGGCTTCATTTTGAATGCTTAACACAAACCTGTTCAAACTAAAGAAATTCTGTTCAAAATAAGAGTGTTGACTATACCTTTTACACATGCCGTAAGATTAACTGTATTAAGCACTAAAAATAATCATTTTTCCTCAACACATGCAACATAATTTAATGCAATTAATGAAATCATTTAAAAACATGAAGAATTAAAGACTGAAACTGTCAAAAAATAAAACTAGAGATCATTTTAAAGCTCAGAAGGTTCAGGAAACAGGACAAAAATAATTAAAAAACAAATATTACAAACGTATTAATTCAGACGTCGGCCCGTTAAAGAAACACCTGTAGCTGATGCGTCATGGCAGGTTTGCTGAGTCATGGCGGCAGTGAGTGGGCAGCCGCCATGACTCAGCGTTTCATCAACACGCAGTCGGTGACTTCCACCGGAGCCGCTGTCCAGGCTGGCTCACCTAAGACTAGCAGAGAGCAGAGCTGGTGATTGACAGCGCTATGCCCCGCCTCCTGGCTCTGATTGGCTGTTCTTAGTTAGCACTGGGAGAAGGCAGAGGAGATTAGTTTTTTCTGATTATCTTTTCTGCCAAATTTGGAAAGTTTTTTTAATTTATTTCCATCAACCTTTATCAATGCAATTCTTCAAAATGCAAACAAACAAAAGGTGGCAACACGGCTGGAAAGTCTCCAGCTGCGTTTCCATTCACCATATATTTGCAAAATTTGACGTTTCGAAAATAAATTCTGTCAATGGAAGAGAGTTTGACAAAACTTGTGTTGCAACTAATAGTTTTGGTGTCAAAGTTGATGTATTTCACAAAACTCCAACGGAAACACTTTTTTCTGATCACATGATCAACTACCGGATGTTACTACTGGCAGAAACGACAAAGACGATGACAGGAAGTAGTTGGAGGATAACTGTGCTGCAGGTTTCTTAATGACTTATTCACGTTTCTTAATTAATGGAAACACAATGGTGAAATTGTGTTGATTTATTTTATTTTTTTACATTGGTGGAATATTGACAACGTTTTGAGTAAATACGTCGGGCTCTGATTAATAAAAATAAATTTAAATACAGATCAAGTCCTTGATTACTGACTGACTGGAGCACAGGGAGCAGAGGGAATGAAGAATGCTCCCGTTTCTCACGTTGGGCTGTAAAACGGGCCAAATCAGAAAAATGAAGCCAGTTTGGGGGGTTTTGTGTCTGATTTGTCGCAGCTCTGTCGCTCTCTCTCTCCCTCAGCAGCACAGCTGTGTTCCTGTTACTGACTCTAACGCCAAATCTGAGAGTTCATGTAACATCGCACACACCAAGCTGGCTGAGATCAATAAATTAAACGCTGTATAATTCCTGAAACCACCCGAGCTTCTCTGGTTTTCAAAGAGTCGCTGCTTCGCTGTCGAGACGTTTTGGTTTCAACGTCTGGTGGAAACATCAGCGATGGCAGCAAGGTTCAACAACCGAGTCAGTCTCTGAACAGTAATGTTGTTGAAAAATGTTTGAAATCTGCATGGAAACGATTGAAACAGTTTTTCCCTTTCAGCAGCGCATAGTGGAAACGATGGCCGGCCCAACATGGCGACACCAAACCCAGCAGCAGAACCTCGGCTGCCAGAACATCCGACACATTTTACAACTAAATGATGATTATTATATCAAAATCCATAAATCACCTCCATGTCAACCCACTAAACACATTTCTGGCTCCAGCACAACAAAACTTTACAAAACTGGAACTAAACATGAGTCCAACACGAGTAAAGACCACCGATTTGATTTGATTTATTTTATTTTATTGTTTGTTCGACACGGAGAGAGACAGGAAACATATAGATCAAAACAATCTGATGCCTGCAGCCTACACTCGTCCAGAGAATGACCTTTAACAGTCGGTTTAAGATCAACAGTAAATGCAGTGAAGTGGTGAAAAAGAGATATGAAATAATGTCTTTAAAGCTACTGAATAAAACCAATTACAATATTTAAATTAAGTGAAATTCTGGCTGAGATTTTGAACCTTGAAATAAATATTTTAATGACTTCCAAGGCTGACAGAGAAGACTCTGTCCAAAGTCTGACCTGCAGAACGATTATTGGTGGAGCTTCTACTGACTCCGGTTCTGTTCGGTCCAGCCGGCGGACCGGACGGATTCCTGCTCCGTGGCAACCAGAGTTGACATTATTTTAAACTAAAACCTGTAGCTACAGAAACAACCGGCTGCAAAATGTGCGACTCTGTTTGATTCTAGTGACTGATTTGTCGCAGTCAGACGCAGCGGCGGTGAAGAAAACTTTGGAGGATTTATTCTGGTTCTGATTCGTTTCTTATGGTTCTGAATGAAGCCGCTGGACTGGGTTCAGCTCACAGGCTAACTCTGGTTCTGGCTTTAGATTGCATTCTGCTGCTTTTCCTCACCTGCTAATGAGAAGGTGCCGACCTCAGTGGGCACCATGGCAACGGGCCCATTGTGTCCCAGGTGACATTTTGCCTTCCGTTGTCCTCATCACACTTAAAGGGTTCAGATAAATAAACGCCAATATCCGGCAGAAACGGTCAGAATAAATATAAAAATTCATTTTTAAAGGATATTTTATTTACTCAGATAAAAACAATTTGTCTATTCTTTATCTTTATAAATTATCTCTGCGAAAAAACCTGGACATTTCTCACCTCAGAAAGTTTCAGATTTGCAAGAAAAAAAATAAAAAATGTTGACATTTTTCTCAGAAGTCTTCAGGAAAAAACCTGGATATTTCTGAGCTCTGTGAGCAAAACATTTGCAAGAAAAAAACTAAAGGAAATTTAGATTAATCTCAGACATTTTTCAGAAAAAATGTGCAAATTTTGGGAATCCAGAGGTCAAAATTTTCCAAGAAAAAGGTGAAGATTTTTGAGATTTCTGCCACAACGTTTCTAGAAAATACTTGGAACTTTCTGAGTTTTGAAAGTTGAAAATTTGCCAGAAAAAAAAACAAAAACTCAAAACATTTTAATTTTCTCTCAGAAAAAAATGAGAAATTTTCTGAGCTCATAAAGTTGAAAATATTTTACTTTTGTAAAAAAAAAATTCAGAATTTGAAAAGGCAAAATAAATTTCCAAGTTTTTTCTAGAAAATTTCTGAGATTGATCTACAAATTTCTAATGAAGGGTTGAGTGGATGATGTGAGCTGATGGTGGAGTTTTGCCTCTGGCTGCAGATCAGTGATCTGCTGAAAAGCTGAGACGAGCCGCCAGCGGGTTCCTCTCTTCCCTCTCTTGTTCTCACTGCAGTCCTGCATTTCAAATCAGGCGGTGGAATAATAAAACCCATCGCACATAAATTAGTGAGACATGCTGGATTCCCCTCAGGATTCATCTCTATGAATATTAAAGCAAATTCAGAAGGTTAAAGGGAGAAAGACGCAGGAAGAGGGAGAGGGCGGCCATGTTTGTTTATCTCACAGCTGAGAGGAATCAGGAAATGTTTTCCTGCTCATTAAAGCTGTCATGTTTTATCACATTAAAACCAAAGTTATGACATTTACAAGAAGCAAACCATTACTAGCTATGCAGCAGGGTCAAAGGTCAGGCCTTTTCTTCAGATTACTCGGATTCACGTTTGAAAATTGAAAAACAAAAAAAGAAATTGTTTCGAGAGTAATTTACAATGTGTTTGCCATAGACGAACCTGCTGTGATGTCGTTTGCTGTATTTTAGATTTTAATTATGATTTAAGATATTATAAAATTAAATTCTTTCAGATAGATTTTTTTTCTCCAAATATTATGTTTCTCAATTTATTTTTACGTATTTTATTGTTCAATTAATTACATTTTTCAGATTTTACTTTTCCCTATTTTGTTTTTTGAAATTATTCTTTTTGCAGATTTTAGTTTTTCAAAATATTTTCAGATTAAATTTTTTGAGATTTAATTTTGTCAGTTTTCTTTGCCAAATTGCATTGTGTGTGAGTCAGACATAACCCAATCTGCTGTAAGCGATAGGAAAATCCAGCTGCAGTACCACAGTTCTTTACATAGAGGGCAGCACTGACATAGTTCTTGCCTAAATATTGCTAAATTAAACAAATTTACACAAAAATCTTGAAATTTGCACATAAAAACCCCCATAAAGATAGAACCCTTCGGAATTGACTGAGAAAAATAAAAAGTTAATTTTGAGTTTTTCAGTTTTATCTGCTCCAGATGAATAAATGCATCAATCTGTTGACTGACTGCAGCAGGCTGGGTGGATGTGTTCAGGCCGGTGCTGCAGTTGATGCAATCGGAGCGATATTACAGGAAACTGAAGACATCAGGAAGGAAAAGAGCTCCAAAGAGGGAAGAAGTGAAGCTTCAGGTTGTCTTTGTAGAAAGGGCACCAAAAAAACTCACCTTCATTCATATCTTTTGTCAGCCAGTTTCATGAAAGAAGCCCCTTCACTTTTCAACAGAATACACGTTTATCACAGGCCCACATTCCTCCAGCAGTGACACATCTCCTCTGCGTTATCGCGCTTCCCTTCACCTCTCCTATGCTAAGAGGCCCATTTGTATTCCGCAGCAGGCTGCGCTTATCTCCTCTGAAGACGTCCTCTGAACAGCCTCCATCCCACAAACCCGACCCGGCTGACATCCAGTGGCACGCGGGCAGGCAGGGTTCAGGGTGTGTGTGAGGGGGGAAGTAGCCATCACGGCTGGGACGGCCCACAGTGCATTTGGTGCAGCGCCGCATCAACGTGTTTCTGCCAGAAGCAGACGGAGAGTCGGAGAGAGAAGCAGGCTGCTGTTGTTGTTCGGAGGCTGACAGCGCTAGCCGCTAGCTAACCGAGGAACCCGAGGCTTGGTGGCGGCTGCAGGAGGGGAACAGAGGAAAACCAAGAAGAAAAAAGGTGTCCACCCATAGAGAACAGATGTGAGGTGTTCACGTTAAATAGCATCAATTACAGTCAAAATTAGTGACGCACCAACTAGAAAATTTGGGTCGATATTGACACCCGATATTCACATTGCTGTCATGGCCGATTACTGATACTTATCAGTATTGTATGAGTTTCACTTTCCTTTCGACTCCAGCATTACCTCACCACCACTTCAGTTAAACTCCCCACAACCCTGCGCTGCATCACAAGTCGTGTTTCCTTTACAAATGAGCTCAAAACTTTGTTGAAAACACAATTTTTCAGTTGCACTGTTTCTATTAATTAAGTACTGTGACTAAAATTACACGTGAATAAGTTTGTTCATGTGATAAATCATTAAAGGTGACTTATTATACTTCCTTAAACAGGTCAGGATCAGTTATGGTCTATACAAAACATGTTTACATGTTTTTCCTACAGAATCATTATTAGGTCAAAGGAGTTTATTCTGCTCAGTTCTGCCTGATTTCAGCTGTTTTAGGGTCTCTGTCACTTTAAATCCTGCTGGCCACGCCCTCAACTCAGAGTTTGCACTCACACGTGAAAATGGCTGCAAACCGAAGTGCAGGTGTACATCTTTGAAAAGCACAAGTGGAGCGTTCTGCACAACAAGAGGTTTCTGGATGGTGAGTCAATAACAAAACTCTTTTTTTTTTTCCAGCAGCCATTGTACGGCGCACAGAGTGGTTAGACCAGCCGAACATACCTGGTGGAGCGCCGCCTGGTTCCTAGGTTACCAGGTGGGGTTGCTAGGTAACGGAGTAGTGCCTGCTGTTACATTCTGTTTGGAAAAATTTTATTTTCTAGACACCAAAAAAATTAAGTTA
Organism: Xiphophorus maculatus; assembly: GCF_002775205.1. Taxonomy (NCBI): domain Eukaryota; kingdom Metazoa; phylum Chordata; class Actinopteri; order Cyprinodontiformes; family Poeciliidae; genus Xiphophorus; species Xiphophorus maculatus. Next base: position 12,746,211 of record NC_036453.1, on the reverse strand, counting down.
TTGCTAAAAAAACGCCAGGTGTTTTTTTTAAGTGCTTAGTTTTTAGAAGCAGTTCAATCCAAATGGAAGTTTAAATGTATATTTTGTAAAAGACGTCACCTTTAAAGAAAACACAGACCCTCCAACCACTTCCTGTCGTCTTCTTTGTCATTTCCAGCGGTAGTAACATCCGGTCGTTGATCACATTAATCACGTGACGCAAAGAAAATGCAGTTTTGCAGTTTTCTGCACCTAGATATAAAGAATATGATTAAACGTGTGATTTTCGCCCAGACTGAGCCTGAAACCTGCCGATCCTTCACGCTGTGCCTCTCCAGCGGAGCTCAAGACTGATGACGGCCGAAACCAAACTCCAATCCGGATGATGCCGTTAGAGCCTTTTTAACCTGGTCAGCGTTTTCTTCCGAGTAAAACTGATGTCAAACCACATATTTTCATGCTGGAGGTCATGAAGTCTTGCACCCCGCTGTGTTTTTAAAAATAAAGATGAACAGCTGTTTTGTTCACGCTGAGACGGGAAAACGCTGCCAGAAGCAAAAGTTCTGCTGAAACACGGAAAATGCAGTAATGGACTTTTCTTCTGACGCTCTGAATAAGTAATTATTCAGACATTACTGAGGGAGGCTCATTATTTCTACTGAGAACAGTCCTAACATTGCTTTTTTTTTTTCTTCCTTCAGCTAAATCATTTCTTTTGTGATTTAGATGTGGAGAAACATAACAGGCAGGTGTAGCATTGTGTTATAAAATCAAAGGTGGAATTTATTCCGTCGACCAAACAGAAGCGTCAGAGAAATGAGGACGAAGATGAAAGGCTGAGAATCACCGCAAAGATTCTCCGGAGGAAAACTGAGGAAATAACAAATACAACTAAGACCAGCCAGAACTGCAGGCAGTTGTTAATGGGTTCCAAGAGAAACTCTAAATATTAGTAAAAAAAAACAAAAAAAAAACAGATATTTTCTGTCTTCATATTATCTTATCTGACATGATAAAACCTTAAGCTGAAATTTATTCAAGATTTATCAAAGATTGTCAAAAGTTTAATCCCTCTAAAACATTCAGTTTCCTATTAGCTTCAGTTAGCTCAGATAAATTGGCCTGTTTGCTTAAGTTAGCTTAGCAAAATTTGCTAAAAAGTCAATAGGTGCTAGCTTAGGTTAGCTTCCCACAGTTTCAATAAATAACTAATTAAATGGTCCATTACCTTAGCTTAGCAAATCAATCTGTGTTAACTTATGTAAAAATAGCAAGTTAAACAATAACCTGCTGTACCTTTGCTTTCCAATATTTTTTCTTGTTTTATTTAATTTTTATCATACACGGCACTGTGAACTGCCTTGTTGCTGAAAATGTGTGATAAAAATAAACAAACTGCTTTGCCTGAAAGCTTTGCTGTATTTGTTTAATAAATAAACACATGTTAGTTTAGCATAGCTTAAATCTGCAAAACTCAATTACACACATTTACTTAACATCATTTAAAAAACATAATTTTAGCATTATCTGTTATTTTACCCTTTTTTTGCCAGCTTAAGCTCCACTGTGAGCAGCGCGCTAGCAGGAAGCCTCATTAGCATCGGCGACACGTAGCCACCTAGCAAGAAATTATGACAACTTTTGTATTGAAGAGTATTAAGCCTTTATTACACTGTTAGTGTTTGTCTGCCCTTGGTGTAAAAAGTATAGATTTCCAATGTGATGCACAGTTTAGCATTAACCTAAAGCTAACGCAATTAGCATCAGTAAGCTAACAATTTAATTTGGTATTCTGGACAATCCAGTCATCCACCCGTCACATGTTTTCTGCTGATCTGAGATTTCCTGAAAGCTAAAGAGAGACTTTAGAGATGATCTTTAAAGATAATTAAGGTTTTGATGCCCAGTTCGTCCGTTCCCTCTGTCAGCGCCGAGACCTGATCGGAGCAGGAAGAGTGTTTCCATCAGTCTGAGGTGTGGCGGCCTGGGCATGCTGATCGCTCTGAGCAGGTCAAACATGTTCAGGATCTGATCGGTGCGAAACAGGAACGCTACCTGGAGAGCAGCACAACCAGCAGATGTTTGTTTTGATCACTTCTCCCTGCTGGTTTTCATTTCAAGTATTTATCCACATTCATAAAATCAGCTCAGGTTCTTATTTATTAGTAACTAGAACATTTTAGGACTGCTGAATGTTTTCATCTGCTAGGTGATCTCAAAAGAGTTGATTTCATTTCCACTTGCTTAGTTAAACAAACGGCTTATTGCACCAATAATTACGCTTCACTGATCAGTCAGTAAAGCAACAGAAAACCCTCCTACATTTCTATTTGTTCTGAGAAGAAATCCCAGATCAGAGGAATTTTCAGCAAATAATCTGGAGTCATGTTCCCCAGAAAAATAGTCCACTCCAACGAAAACAGACATTTCTGACAGGTTTTTTATATTAAAAATGTATGCTGAGTATATTTTAACACTGAAAGAGTGAGTACAAATATGCAACATTAAAGTTTCAGTGGTATTTTCTAACCAAATCCCAGTGACACATATTTGCCTCCATATTGTGCGTCTCTGATCCTGCAGTGTCCCGTCAGCAGCAAGCAGAAACCCGGCTCTGTTTCGGCTGCAGCTCTTCCTGTCTTGATGATAATTGTTTGTTTGACAAATTGCCAGTAATAATGCGCCGGAGCCTCTGTTCTTACTTAAATAATTACTCTTATTCAGCGTCTTGTAGCCCACTTCCTTGTGCAAACACTGATATGCTAATTAGCCTTTCAGTCTCGTCCTCCGTCAGCTGCTTTCATTGGACTCGTGTGCTGCGTCCAGCGGTCTGTCCCGGTCCGTCCCTTGGTCTCAGGAATGGAAATGTGTCTCGGCCAGCTGCTCTGTTTTATTTAAACGTCTTTAGTCAAAGTCCAAATTAAATCTGCTGGCTTTTCCTCAGGAGGGAGCCGGAAGTTTAGGAGTTTTTATCTTCGCTGTCCCTCCGTCCCTCGTCTCGTTAAAGAAACGTCCCCCACCGTCAGGCTGTCATGACCTCTGACCTTCAGACGGTTTAACAAACGTCCAACTGGACCTGGATGTGATGAAAACAGAAACGAAGCTCTGAAATCCTTCAATCTATCCAGAACGAAGACACGGTGGAAGCCTACTGAGGTGACTGGGAGGAATGGTGAGTTCTTCATCAGAGATGCCAGAGGCTTCATTCAATGGGCCAGAAGAAAGTACTGTGGAAGGAAGATCATTTTCAGAGGATGTGCTTGTGTCTCACATATTTAACTGAACTTTGTCAACACAAATTAACCTGATTTTACTCCCTTAAAGGGCCAGTACCACATAAAACCCTCTGTTTCTATCTTTACATCAAAGTTTTTCTCTCATCAAAAACAAACCTGACTCTTTCAGGCATGTTTGAGAAATCCTTTCATTTCCATGGCAACCGTTCAGCTGTTCAAAACGTCTGGGTGGACCTAGCCCCGCCTTCGAGGCGCAGCTCTTCCCCCACTCAGTTCCTTCAGACTAGCCAGCAGCAATTAGCAAACAGCTCATTCTCAGAGCAACGCTGGTAAAAACGTTAAAGGGTTAATACAGGAGCCAAGTTGGGATGACTTCCTGGAGGCGGAGCTTCAGGAAGAGCAGGAGCTTCTTAAAGAGGCAGAGGCTCAATTTCAAAACATTAAATCAGGACGTACATTTTTTATGTCATATTTGAAAGAACAGCATCTTTAAAACAACTGAAGGAAACACAGCTCTGCTTCTGCTTTCATGTTGTTCCATTTTCCTCAGATATTTGCTGCTCAGCTCCCCACAGCATGACACTTCCACCTCCATGCTACACACCAGGTTTATGCTGAACATGCTTATTCACACCTGACCCGTTCTGGTTCTGTCCGGACCGGGTGTCGTTGCCACGGTTACCCCTAGCTTTGCTCTGCTTGGAGCAGATCTGCCAGACCCGCCGGGACGCGCCGCTGGGTTCCTGCGTTCTGCTGACTCATGGTTCTGAAGCGGCTCGTATCATTGTGGATTGCTGAAGCGCTCCAGTCTTCAGTTCACCTCACAGCAACACCAACCGTTCATCTGCCCCCACTAATTACCAACAGCAGGAGCAGGAAGACGGAGCGGCCGAGGCGTCGCTGTGGCAGAATAAAGGAAGAGACTGGATTATCATAATGCTGATATGCAGCGCTAGCCGGCATATTAGCTCATCCTCCACTCTGATGGGCATGTAGCGCTGCAGTGGCGGGATTATGCAAATAGCAAATTGGAGAGGAAGGAGTTGCTGGTTTCCCTGCAGTCGACTTCAAAGCAGGAAGGAGAGGAGAAGGAATTAGAGCTCAGCTTAATCCCACCGGAGGAGGGAGAGGAGCCGCGCTTATTAACGCACCAGCAGCCTCCATCAGAGAGTTAAAACATGATGGAGGGATGAGGAGGAGCAAAGGAGAAGAGGTGGAGGAGAAGAAGAGGAGGAGGAGGACGGACAGAACCAGATTCTGTTTCAGGTTCAACAGCTGCAGGCAGAAACTAACAAACATTTCCTGGAAAGTTTTCTATTCCAGCGAGGATCCAGAGCCGTTCCTACTGTGAGCGAACACTTAAAGGGCCAGCACCGAGGTTTACAGCCACATGGAGCCATTTTATGGCAATCAAGTAACTATGTTACCGTCAGCTCTTATAAAAATGCTGCTTTCGTCTAATACGACTAAAAGAAATTTGACTATGTAATTTAAAGTTTTGAAATAGTGCCTCTGTCTCTTTAAGAAGCTCCTGCTTTTTCTGAAGCTCCGCCTCCAGGAAGTCATCCCAACATGGCTCCTCTATTAACCCTTTAACATTATTACAGGCGTTACTCTGAGCAGCAGCTCCTATAATGAGCTCAGCAGCTGTTTGCTACTTTACTTTTAAACAAAGTAAAACAAATATCTTAGCATCCTCAACACTGCAGACTTTACATTATTCCTTTGTTGTCGTTTGTTGAGTCGCGGGTTGCGGTTTTTCTGGGCTTGTTTTTGAACATGAAGTTGCTCATTTGGGCCTGTAAATAAGCAGAACCACACAATGAGACCCAGATGTTGTCTGACACCCAGGTAGTTTTAGTCAGGCTCTCCCTGTTCACCATTTCCCGAATGAACAGGGAAATGTTCACCTGTGTCTCTTTGTTAATGTCAAGGTAACATAAATAAGCAGTGACGTGCGGTCAGGGGAGGCAGGTGAGGCAGTGCCTCACCAGCCATCATGGAAAGAAAGAAAATATATAATCATAAAGTAATTTAAATTGTTATATTCATCCGGTGGTTTGTACTAAAAAATATTTATTTTTCATGTAGCTTCACCAATTTCGATTTTTATTTGTTCAAAATCGCTGAATTTTCTTATTTTCCCATTCAAATGCTTGGAAGCGATGCCGGTGAGGCAGCAGCGAGCTCTGCCTCACCTTGGATTGCGCAACCCCTGGCTCTGCGCTGGCTGCTAAGCGGAGAGAGCATGTTGCTGTACGGCGTCAATAAAACGGTTTAAACAAATTTAATATGTGAACTTATTTCCAATAATTTAGCTTATGTATATAATGTACAGTGCTTTTTGTCACCAACTGTGTTTGTGTAACGTGTTTCGTGTAATGAGCGATTATAAACGGCAGAGAACAGGTTCGAGGTGAGGCATGCAGTTCTCTTGCCTCATGGCAGGGGGCGCTCAAGATCCCAGACGTTCGTTTTGTTCACTCCTCAACTGCCGAGTAAGTGACAGCGAGCTAGGCTAAACGATTCGGGAAGCAAGTCAAGTGCAGCGATAGATTTTGTGAGCTACAGTTTGTATGTGTAAGGATGCAGAAGTGAAACATAACCTGTAAACTGCTGTCAATCTATGCATCTATTTGCAAATCTGATTCTGATGACGTCAGTGCCTCACCAGCTATGAACCTCACCGCACGTCACTGTAAATAAGGATAAATTTAAATATAAAAATATATTTATTGGCCGTCCTAGCCAAACAGGCTTAAATTTAAAATTACATTTCATTTAAGCCTGTTAGATTTCAGTGCCAAAATTAAATTTGGTTCGTGCAGGCGGTGTTGTGTTGACGTCCCAGTTTGATCCGTCCGTGTTGTGTTCAGGGCCTGTAGGACGTGACGGCGCTCTTGTGCCTGCAGCAGTCTCCCGTGGATCAATAATCCAGCCCTGATGCATTTCACATAATTAGAGCTGCAGATATGAAACCAGCGGCGCATTTTCTCTGCTTCTTGCCACAAATTGATCTATCTGAAGGAATGGAATTGATTTTCCCTGGGAAACCAGCCGCTCTCTGCATCCTGCGGAGAGCGGCGGAAAGCAAAAGACTCTACTGTTTGGACAGTGTGTGTCGCTGCCAGATTAAATCAATAGGAAACAAGACAAAGTGTCCGACGCCTGGACACCGCGCTGCAGTATTTCACCGGGCTGCAGGTAGAGCTGAGGGTTTTCTGTCCAGCAGCACCTTCACATGGACGTCTGGAGACACGGCGGAAACAACCACAGATGCACTTCCTGCAACCATATTTGGTGTTTGGCTCACTTTTTAACTAAAGAATGAAAGTTAAATATGAAGAGCCGTGTGTAAACATACAATAAGAAAAAATAAATTAACAGCAATAATTTGTGTTATTTGATCTGTCACCAGAGGAAAAAATAGGTTTCATTTCTCATCATGTTATTCATTTATAAATGTCACAGTTTAAATAAAACGTTCATCAATAGGCTAAATATTTAGTTTAAAATCAAAATATTACTATATTTACCTCCAATTTAAATATTTAACTAGCTCTGATTTAAATATTTAGTAAAATATTCGGCTGGTTAACTAACATTAGTTTGCTAATTTCAAGCTAAATACTTAGTTTCAACCTAAATATTTAGTTAATAAACTAAATATGTAGCTGGCTAGCTATTTAGTTTAGCTAGCTTTGATTGAAATATTTAGCTACCAATATGTTAGGTTTGCTAACTAATAATAGTTTGCTAGTTTGAAACCATTTAGTTTTAGTCTAGATATTCAGCTAGCTCTGATTTAAATGTTTAGCTACTAAATATTTAGTTAGCGAAACGTTTAGTTTGAATCTAATTGATTGTTTTGCAAGCTAAATGTTTAGCTCAGAGTTGAGTATTTACTGTTTTTAGTTTTAAAAGTGAAGCTAAGTAGCTCCAACCTAAATATTTAGTCATGAGGTAAATATTCACTAAGGTCTCCTCTCATTAGTCTCCATCTTCCTCTCACATTTTACTGTTTGACAGAAATAAAAACCAGAAAAGACGGATTTGAACCTGCTAGCTCATCACACCTGGATTAGAAACACTGACTGTGCTGTTGATGTGCTGAATGAGCTGAAACACGTTACAGATTTAACAGATTTGATTCGAATTGACCAAAGCTGACCCTGGTAGCCGCTGAGTCCTCTTACAGTAATCCCTCAGCGTCAACACTGCAGAAAGGTGAGGAAGAACTGAGTGAACATGTTGACTGAATGGATGCTGCTGTCACGAGTCGCTGCTGTTTGGTCCAAACTTGGATCCAAGTGTTCCAGTGATCTTTTTTGAGCTTTTTTATGTCAAGTAGTATGTCATTATTGCATTTCAGTCAATGCAATTAATTAAACAAAATTATCTCATTAAAGTCCCAGCCTTAAAAAAAATCCTTTAAAAATCTGTTTCGTTTCTGTAAGTACTGTGACGTCGCACCTTTTTGACATGAAGGTTATTAAAGTATTTTAGGTTCTTCTCGGAGAAGCTGCAGTTCTGCGGGTTTGCTAAAGCAAACCAAACAGAAATCGCTCAGATTGCTGCAGGAATCATCCCAGGAGACACACACACACACACACACTACCTGTGCTTTTCATGTTTTTAGCTCGTTAACTTCAAGGTGTGAAGGATCCGGATTGATCTGGAGTTCAATCCATTATCCGTCCACTCAGCCTCACAGCGGAGAGACGGGAATCCATCAGAGTCAGCACTGCTCTGGGATCTGAACACCAACTCCTTAAAGTGTTTGTGACAACTGCAGCGCTGCGAAGCGTTTCAGCTGGCTGCACTCCACACCGCTAATGTGTGTCCCTCCCTGAACAAAGCTGCTCTGAGCAAAGCTTTCATGTAGGGAAGTTTCAGCTGAAACATTTTTGATTTGGCCAAAAAAAAAGAAAAAAAAAAAGGAGAAAGTTTTCAAATACAAGGTGATAAAGTGTGAGCGTTAGTCACCGTCGTGCATATGGAGGATCCTGACTTGTAAAAGTCACTTGCATATCCATTGGGAATACAGGGGGCGGACATGTGAATTGCTTGTCTCAATGAATAAATATCTGAGCTCAATGAGGGGTGACTCATTTCATAGAGTGCAAAAGGAAGAAATTGTGTTCGCCTCCGATTTATCAGGCTGTCAGTAAAGCTGAATCAGCTGCCGGCTCCACCAGATGTCTTATTGTCAGGACGCTCTCCGAGACATATTTAGAGGCAGACTTTCTCTGAAGAAGAACGCTGATGTTCCCGCTTCCTCAATGACGACGATCCAGCGACAGCTTCTGGGCTCTTCTGTTCGCTCAACGTACACCTCTAGCTTCTTTTAGCATGATAAACTGAACTATTCGGTTCAGTTTTTCATGAATAGTTCATGATAAACAGTTAAACTTGCCCTGTGAAAACAGGAGAGGTTTGTTACTCCTGCAAGGTTAAAGTCATCAGCCATGATAACACTGATGTGATGTAAGCTAATAACAAACTATGCTAATGCTAGCAGGTATGTTACACATGTAGAGTAGCTCAGGAATGATGAGGCTTCTGCTGTTGACATGTTGGCAAAGGGGGCCCCAAACGAAAATCTGCCCAGGGCCCCAAAAGGCTTGGGTCGGCCCTGCTAACAAGGACCGTCCCAGTCCGCCAGTTTTCCGCTGAAGCAAAGCCGTCAGCACGGAAAGGCCTAAAACCCGCAGCGCTGTTCTCCTCGCTGCTTTCGTGTTCGGGTCAGTAAACCGAGGAGTCGCTGACTTCAGCGGAGGACTGGAGCTCCGCCCCGCGGCTCTGACTGACTCTCATTACACCAGTTCGCCTGCCGCTAATCCGCGGCTTTGCTCATGTTGCTATGGTGACACAACGCGGCCTGCGCGGCCCTCTGGGGTCACGAAACAAACCGAAACACTGACTGGCTGTCAGAGAAGCGGCCCAGCAGGCCGGGAGACTCCCAGCATGGAGCTAACTGGGAGCTAACTGGGAGCTAACTGCGGAGTTTAGTACTAGCTAGCTGCAACTTTAAATCAGGACGTTAAACTTCATTAGGAAGCAAGAGGAAAACTACAGGGCGCGGTGTGTAAAGTTACCCAATAAAAGGTGCGTGTTCATTTCTCTAAGTCATATCTTCACCGTTTTATTTCTACATTTTTAATATCAGAGTTCCAATCTAAATATTTAATTCACAAGCTAAATATTTAGTTTGTAAGCCAAATATTTAATTTGGAGCTAAATATTCAATTTGAAAGCAAAATATTTAGCTTCAAATTAAGTATTTGCAAAGTTACTTTCAAAATGTCAAATTGTGTAATTATGGTCAATGCAAACACAGATAGCAGTACTAACAGAACTAACTTAAAATTAAACTTTTCAGTAAGATATAAAAGCGTTTTTAAGTTCATAATTTTGAATATAGATTTAAAAAGTCTTAGAACAGACTTTTCTTGTTTTAAGTGAAATTATTACTTATTTAAATCTATATTCAATCATTGTTACGTTTAAACAAGCTTATATATTAACTTTTACGTTTTTTGTGTCTCTTAATTTAAGTGTGTGAAGATATCTGCTCTTGAAGCCAAACTAAAATTTTCAGTTTCTGTCCTCTCGGCGCTTCGGCTTAGACTCTCCTGTTAGTGTTTGTCTTTTTAACATCTGCTTTTAAAAAAATTATTACATTTTGTCAAGCTTTTAGAAATCGGATAATTTCACTAAAATAATGACTCTTACACCTTGAAGTTGTATTATTTCTTTCCCTCTCAGTTCAACCATGTTCAATTTTGTGTGAGTTTGCTGCCCTCTGCTGGTCACTGAAATTCAAAAAGGTCCAAATAAATCATCACAACTCTTCAAAAATACAACAAAAAACTCGCTGCTGCTGCTTTTACCTGGTAGAATAAATTACGTCAATTCAAGATTCTGACCTTTGACCTAATTTAAGAAAAATAATGAGCAGCTGTGTTTGTTTATTATGACCAAACATCTAAATGAATGCTAAAGCTTCTTACTCCTGACACTTTGACACATTATTATTATATCAATAACAGAAAACAGAAACAAAAAGACAACAAGCCAAATTTAACTGACATTTAATTTTTATTAATGTTTCTAAAAGTACAGCACAGACAAATTAAATCCACAGTTACAATTACCGTTACAGTACTTTAGTGAAGCATACAGAATGAAAACATCCATGCAGATTAAAGCAGAATACTGGAGCCTAAATTCATCTAGATTACAGTGGAATGCCACAGATTACCAGATTAACCTAAAATAGTTTGGAGCAAAGCAAGGCGGCAGAACGAGGTGAAATCAGAAACATTCAGCGGCTGCTAAACACCGACTAAAAGCTTCAACTCGACCCAAACAACCAGCAGTGGCAGTAAACATTGATGCTGTACATTTTAAGGATTTTCACACCGTGGTGATGAATATTAAAGCAAAGCAACGACCTTAAAGGAAATGTGCAACTTAGAGCAACTTAGAGCTGAGACAATCAAACTGCTGCTGAGCCAATAAACGGGACGTTTACGACTCTTTAGTCTGAATAAAACTCATTTATTATTTCAGATTAATGACTGTCAAAGCTGAAGGGTCATAAAAATATCAAGATGAGAAATGTAAAAAATAAACTGAAAGGTTTAACAATCTTTGGTTGTTTCTGACACCCAGTAGTGAAAGTATAAAGATTTAAATGTTTAATTTAGTTTTTTTGTTTTTAATGATTTCTGGAGAAATAAACAGATTCAGTTTGGAGAAACTTGGCGAGTCAAGCTAACATTTCCATCTGCTGCAGGTAAGATACTGACTGCTAACAGCTCCACGTGACCACCAAGCTATCACTTTGGAACATGATTAAACTTTAACTCTGAAGTCCTGATTTATCTTATTTACATGGTTCCAGTTAAAACTACGTTCCTCCAGAGTAAATAAACAAAATAAAGTAAGAAAGTGACCCAGTTAAACTTATCCTTACATTTTATTAAGTTTTTATTTTTTGCTCTTAATAGACCTTTGGATCTCTGTGTTTAAATATTCAAAAAGTACTTTTAATATCTTAACGTCCATCTGATTGAATGTTTAGTATTTGCATTAAGGACTATTGTAGATTTGACAGCTTGACTAGTTTAAGTTCTAACAAATTCTAATTTGATAACTTTTAACACGTTTTTTAAAATATCTTATCTGAAGATATGCACACCGGAGAGACGGTGACTAGAACAGGTTTGTTTAACCTTTGACCTCTTGGTGTGTGTGCAGCAGCCTGACCTTCAGCTCCGACCCACAAAGCGAAACAAGCAGGCACGCGCGGCGCGTTTACAGAAACCAAAGGAAATTATTGCTTTGGTTGAAACAACTATAGAAACATTCAGGAAATGAAACAGATTCAAACATTCAGAACAGAAGAAAATGTGCAAAAACTCTGAAATGTGAAATATTTATAAGTGATTCAACTTTCATATTGAAATATTTCAACACCATTTAGCGTTTTTTTGTTGTTGTTTTGTGTTTAATATTGAGCTACAAACTAACTGCTGCTGAGTGTTTTTGGCAAGAAGACGTCCCTCGTGTTCAAGTGTCCAGAAAATGTCAATTACAATCTATGGCAGTTTCAATAATACAGATACAAGGTGAAGCAGCTCCTTAAGTTCATAAAACCACCAGGAGCTTTTCCTCTAACTACGTCAGAAACATCTGAACACAAAACGCGTCGCTAACGGCACGTCAACATCCCAACAGACGGCTTTTACGGATGAAATGATGAAAATGTTCATGTCTGAGGTGAAACGGCTGCGATACAATCAACACGATTCCTTAAAGCAACGATGAAACGGAGAGAAGCAGCTACAATCGCCAAGGTCGTCCTGATGCTGGTGGTCTGAGCTGCAGCCGGAGGCAGTGAATGAGACGGGAAGGTCAAACTGACTGAAAGGTCAAACTGATTCAAGGTCAAAGAGACTGAAAGATCAAACTGATTCAGGGAAATAACCAGATTATAGCATCTGCACCTGGCTTTAGCACGAGGCTAACTCCACCCTAACAGATACTTTCCACACTTTCTGCTGTGTTTGAACTTCTCGTCCACATGCTAACAGCTAACTGAGCATTTTTTGTTGTTAAACTTATTTCTGTTGAAGTGGACCACAGAGATCTGTGCTAAAATCTGGATTTTTTTTTTTTTTTAAAGTTCTTTAATGTGTTTAAAGTCCAGTTCTGTTGGTGAGGTGTGAACGCTAAGCTAACTCTGGTCCTCCAAACCTCGATCTGGGCTTGGTTAAAGTGAACTCTGGATCGGTTTGAATACTTATGAGAACACCAAGCGGACTGCAGACCGCTCCAAAAGCAGGAAGTGGACTGCAGCACAGGGCATTCTGGGTAAATACAACCAAAACAAACACGCTAGGCCAGCAGGAGAAATGGCTTGTGGTTTTTGGCCAAAGACAAGGTGCAAATGCACAGCAAACAGCAAAACACACAAAGAAAGACGGGATGTCCAGGTGAAAGACGGAGGAAGAATGAAAAGGTGTGCTATGTAGAATTAGGCAGGTAACATTACAGACTCCAGACTCCCCCTAGTGGTCTGGAGGACTTCATTTTTGTTTTTTGTTTTTTGGGGGGGTTGGCAGCGTTTCTCCGTCACATTTGTTTTTTTGCTTTTGTTGTTTGTGTGTTTTGGAGTTTGCATTGCGACGCTTGCACGTCTCTGCCACTAATTAAAGTAATTCAAATAAAAGATTAGCTTCGTCGTTTGGGAGAATGATAAGTTGCAGTGGAGCCCCGCAGTTAGAGGACGTGAGAAAATATCTGAATACCTCTAAACATTTAGAACTGCCTAATCTAACACTTCACACATCAAATATACCTGAATATGGATTAATACGCACAGTAAAAACCAAGCTAGCGCTACAGCAGAAGCTAACATTTACAGTCTTCCTTATCTCTCTGCTCTGAGGGGTTAAGCCAATCAGCAGCCAGGAAAATAAATGCTGATTTGCATTTTGTTTGTGATAATTTACGAGGATTTTACTGTACAAAACAATCCATGAATTATTTGTAGTTACGTCTCACAGAAAAATGGGTGAACACTAAAAATAGGCGGGGCTCCACTGAACTCTCAGGATCAACTTCCTGTGTGATATTTTTACTTCTTCGGTCAATTCTCGCCACCTGCTGGCCCAGGTTCTGGTGTTGCTGTGAGTTTTCATGTGGACACACGTGTCAGCCTGACATGCAGACGATGTGGAGGCCTGAGGGCGACCAGGAGCAGGCGGAGCGCCGGGGACGGTGAGCTGCTGGCAGTGACGCCATGACGCTAGCTGGGAAACGCCTCCAGCGGGTCGAGGAACCATCAGCGTGACGCTTCGCCGACCCGCTGGAGGTCGCCTGGGGGACGGGGGGTCACAGGTTGACCAGGTGGAGGTCGGAGGCGGAGAAGTGGGGGCACAGAGCCATGTCCGGGTTCTTCAGCTGCCGCAGGATCCGCCGGTGGAACTTGGAGCGGACCCGGTTGAACTCCATGATGTCACTGGGATCCTCCTCGATCCAGAACCGCTGGAACTCCTGCATCAGGTAACCTATGGATGGATGGATGGATGAATGGGTGAAGGAAAAAATGGGGTTAGTTTTTAAACATCATATTTTCACCATCATTCATTTCCAAAGATCAATGTTTCAAAACTAAATATTTAATAAGCAAGATAAATGTTTAGTTTGAGGCTATTTATTTAGCTTCAAACTAAATATTAGCTAATTACTTGGTTTAGAGCTAAATATTCAGTTTCCTAACTAAACATTTAGCTCCATACTTATAATATACAGCCAGCAAGCTAAGCGTTTCATTTGAGGCTAAAATTTGACACGCTAAGTAAATATCTTGTTTCAAGCGAAACATTTAATTGGAAAGATAACTAAATATTTACCAGCTTTAATGAGCTAAATCTTTCTAATTAAATATTTAGCTCATTAAATATTTAGTTAGTAATCTAAATATTTAGCTTGATTGGATTAGCAAGCTAAATATTTATGTCGAACTAAACATTAATCTAGCCAACATAACAACTTGGTTATTACGGCAATTATGAGCCAAAATGTGGTTTTTCTAACAAGATGACTACTTTTTTGTTACATTTTTCAGTTTTGGTCTTCAATGTTTTTGTTCTCGTTGTTAAAATGTTATTTGTCTTTAGCTCTTTAATTAAATGTTGAGTTGTTGGTGTGGGTGCTCACAGAAGATCTGCTGGAAGTGCTGCAGGCCGGCCATCTCCGGCGCCACGTTGTACAGGTGGGTCTTCAGGGCGCCGCTCACCAGCAGCGAGTAGGCCAGGTCCGTGATGTTGATGCCCACGATGGCGAACGAATATCTGGACGGAAACAACAGACGGTGAGCCACGATCACAGGATCAGAACCGAAAGTTTGGACCAGTAAACTTTAAGCAGAACATTCTGTCTGATCAGAGTCTGCAGCTGAACTCCGGTCCAGCCGAGCTGTTTGTTCCCCAAACCTTCAGGTTCCCTGAACCCACCGACCCTTTCAGAAACATTCACACCCTGTCAGAGCTGGGTACTAATTATATTTACTTGAGTAACTTTTTAAAAAAACATTTACTCTTAGGAGCATTTTTTCTACCATGTACTTTTTATTTTCACTTGAGTAATGTTATTATGAAGTATTTCTACTCCTACTGGAAGAAATGTGTGGATTTCCTACCCACTGAATGAAAAACAAACATGTTTTAACCAGAAACTCACCAGACACAAACACACACCTGCAGTTTTTATTAAAGTTTCAAAGTTTTTTTACTGAAAGAATTTTATTTATTTATTTTTGCCTGATTTCATTTTTTGGTTCCTTATATGAATTATTGTCATTTTTGTCCTTAAAACACCAAAATTTCCACTTAATTTTATATTTTGGTCCATCTGATTGTGTAATTTTTTTAATACTAAATGATTGATGATTTGATCAGTTATCAGTACTTGAGCAGACTTTTTACCAAATACCTTTTAACTCTGATTTGAGTCATTTCTTGGCTACTTTTTGCTGTTGGTTGAGTATAAAATTTGGGAACTCTGCCACCTCTGGAGCCAGTAAACTTTTCATATTTTATCACATTACAACCAAAAACAATGTTATTTATTGTTTTTATTTGTTGTGACAGACCAACGTAATGTGAAGGACAAACTTCTAGAAAACTGCAGAGATGCTGAAACACTGAGTTCATTTAGAGTTGCTTTTGAACCATAATTAACGGCTCATTAATTAAATCCAAATTTTGTTCTCAAATCTATGACTGTATGATGTTTTTGTGACTTTTTATTTTTGTGTTTTTATGATGTAAAGCACTTTGTTGCTGTAATGTGCTATATAAAATAAACTTAACTGATTGATTAATCAGTTAAAACATTTGAAAAGCTTGAACCAGTCGAGCTGAACCTGCGGGTAAGACACTAACCGCTCATATCCGCTCCACTGACTCACAGAGACTCACCCGATGGCTTTGTCAGGGACCTTCTGCTCCCAGTCAGGCTGGTTCAGCTCACTGTGGACGACACGCTGTGAGTCACGGTGGGAAGCAGCACACACACACACACAAACACACACACACACACTGTAAACTGCTTTACATGAGCTGGTTCACAGATGTGTCGTAACTGTGACACTGTGACATGTTGCATCGTTTAAATGATGCAACATGAGCTAATAAATACAAGTATAAATAATCTAATAAAGTCTCAGAGGTTCTGATCAAATAAAAGCCACATTTTGAGCTGCGGCTGCATCAGCAGACCCAGAATTAATTTTCAACTGAAAAACCAAACAGACATGGGAAAAAGTGATTCCGTTTTTTTGGGGGGTTTTTTTTGCTTTTTTGTCACATTTAAGGCTTCAGATGATTTCAATATCAAACAAATATAAACCTGAGGCAAGAAGTTACCAGCTACATTTACTCAGGAAAAAAAAATACTTTCAGGAGTATTTTTACTACATTGTAATTTGTACTCCTAGTTTGTTCTGCATGCAGTGAGTGAAGAACAAACATTTGGTTTTTAACCAAAAACGCACCAGAGACAAAACTAAGAGTTTATGTCAGAGTGAGACCTCTTGTTTCTATACCAGCTTTGCTGTTTTAATGTTATTTTCTATCTGCTGAAACTTTTCTGGCTTCAGGGGGTCAAATAAAAACACAAACACCATAAACTTTAACCTGTTAGCTAACAAAGATGGTAACAATCAGGCCAGATTATTATTATTATTATTCTTTGTCTGATATCAACATTTATTTGATGCTCTGAAACATTGAAATGTGACAGAATGCAGAAACAAAACAATTTTATTTTACAGCTTTCTTTTTTTAAACTTTAGACCTTTAAGTAACAGAGAAACTATTTAAATGCAGTTCATCTATATGAAACTTGACCCTGAAGGACAAATCAATGAAAGGTCAATGCAAGTGAATGAAAGTGGAGGTCAGTACCTGGGCTTTCTGTGAGAACTCCTAGATGGACAGAAAGTAAAGGAGTGCGCAGAAATGAAGGTGGAGAGCAAAACAAACAGAAGAATCTTCATTTGAGAAATGAGACGAGTCAGTGAGAAGCAGCAGCAGTCAAGAGAACAGTGAGGCAGCGATGGCATGGAGCAAAGCAGGCAGAGAGATGGAGGCTAGCGGCGGCTGGTCTGACTTTAACTAGCCAGTAACACAGACTGATCTCAGGTCAGGAAACGTCACGCCAACGTACTTGTGCTTTGGCTGCAGTGAGTCCTGGAGCATCTGCAGCGCCGCGGCTCTGTCATGTTCTGCAAAATACCTGCAGAGATCCAGAGCAGGTGGACAGACGCTCAGCAAGGCAAACACTGCAGCTAGCTTCCTCTGCAAACCAACAACGAGTTAGCGTGCTTTCAGATTAACAGCTATAAACTAACAGGAGCCGTTTGTAAAAAAAAAAAAAAAAAACACAGGAAGAATTAGCAGCAATAATTTCAGTAAATTTGCCTGTTATAAGAGGAAAACTGTCAGCCTCTCACTGTTTTCACTCATTTATAAATGTCACAGAAACTAAATATTTCATTAGTAAGATAATTATTTAGTCTACCAGCTAAATATTTAGCTCCAACCTTAATATTTAGCGGGAAGCTAATTATTTAATTAGCAAGCCCCAACTAAAAGCTTTAACTCAGAGCTAAATATTTAGTTTGAGGATAAATATTTAGTTAGCAAGCTACAATTTAGTTCACAAAGTTTAAAACTAGATATCTAGTTTGTAGCTTAATATCTAGCTAAAAAGTCTTAGCTAGCTAAATATTGAGCTAGCTAGATGGCTAGCTCAATATTTAGCTCAGAGATTTAGCTCTGAGCTAGCTAATTTAGCTTGTAAGCTAAATATTTATGTAGCTAACAGTGACATTCATAAATGGATGAATAACACAAACGTGACTTTAGTGAATAACCTCCAGTTTTTGCCTCTAATTAATTTGAAATGTTTCCAGGTGGCGCCTCGTATTGTGACAGTTTGTTGGTTTCTTGGTTCTGAGCTTACAGCAGGTTCTGCAGTCCCAGCAGGCCCATCCCTCTGAAGTCAGTCTTGGGATCGTTGCCTTGGAAACCGATTTCACACCACTGCTTGGAGATGCGTCCGGTGAGGGGCGTGTCGGGACGCAGCTCCTTCCACAGCTACAACACAGAACCAGAAGCTCGCAAAGCCATGACATCATCATCTGGGCTTTCCCAAATACTTTAAAGGTGCAGCGATACTGGTTTATATAACTAACAAGCTAATTGAATATTTCCTCTCCTCATTCTGGGTTTTCCCAGCAGACTGCTGTACCTTCATCAGCATGCTCTCATGCTCGGCGTTCTCAGAGTCGTACGGCTCCCTGCGGAGCTTCTCCACCTCGGCCATCAGACTCCGGTAGCCCACGATCTGCAGCAGGCTGGCCTGCAGCGAGACGCCCAGCCTGGAGGCACAGAGACAGGCGGGGTGACCTCTGACCTCAGTTACCACTACGCTCAGGATAAAACAGAGTCGTACTGCGGGTTGGTGTCCGGGTTGATCTTCTTCAGGGCCATGATGTCGTCGATGGTCTTCTCCACCTGGTCAGGATGGACGCTGAGGGCCGACCGCAGCAGCTGCACAGGAAGAGAAGAGGGAGAGGGTGAAGGAGAACAGGTGGAGAACAGGTGGGCTTATTTATCCAACATGGTGCCGACAGCAGACTGGTACCTCATACTTGGAGTAACGCAGGGACGACTCTGAAAGGAGAACGTTGAACAGCGTTAGTAAAAATGATGAGAAGACCAAATAACTAATTATTATCCTATTAATGCCAGTCAGACGGGGATCAGGATTTTAAAACTGAATTTTCCAAACAGTAGAGACAGAAACAGAGATTCAGTTTTCACTCAATATTCAGGGTTGGTTGGAGCTTTTTTAAAAAAATTTAAAATAAAATCTTGATTTAAAAACATCTTCTTGTTTTTACTCCTGTCAGTTTTATGTTTTATGTATTAGTTATATAGTTACTGGATTTGCCATTTTATAGCAAATCCAGTAACTGTGTTACGTTCAGTGGTTATAAAAATGTTACATATATCTAATATGACTTAAAACTTATTTCACTTCCAGATTTAACTCCTTGAAATTGGGTCTCTGTCTCTTTAAGAAACTACTGCTCTTCCTGAAGCTCCGCCTCCAGGAAGTCATCCCAACATGGCTCCTATATTGACGCTTTAACGTTTTTACCAGCGCTGCTCTGAGCAGCAGCTGAAAGGTAGACGTTAGCAAACTTCAGATGTTTGCTAATTGCTGCTGGCTAGTCTAGCGGAGCTGAGGGGGGGAGGAGCTGCGCCTTGAGGGCGGGGCTAGGTTCACCCAGGCGTTTAAACAGCTGTGTGGTTGCCATGGCGATTAAGGATTTCTCAATCATGAAAGAATCAAAGCAACACTGCAGGTTTGTTTTTGATGAGGGAATAACATTCTAATATGATGGAAATATTAAAAAAGTAAATTTTACATGATACTCTTACTTTAAACATAGAAATGTGGTGAATACCTCCTGACCTCTGACCTCTGTAGCTGCTGTTCCAGGTTATTAATGGATTCATTTCTGAACCTACAGTAATGAAGTCAGAACAGGTTCTAAACATGAGGGAATCTTTCACTGCAGACGTTGGTTTCCTGTTTTCATGTGACGTTAAAGAATCAGGCAGCCTGCAGGTATGACAGGGGCAGCATCCGTTGACGGTGCGCAGGGGCAGCATGCGTGCAGGGGCAGCATGCGTGCAGGGGCAGCATGCGTGCAGGGGTAGCATGCGTGCAGGGGTAGCATGCGTGCAGGGGCAGCATGCGTGCAGGGGCAGCATGCGTGCAGGCACCGCGGCGGCGGCCCACCTATCTTCAGAGTCCTGCGCGCTCCCGGCTTGTTGCCGTAGCAGATCCTCTGCAGCTCACAGCGGCCCGTAAACTTCCTGGTGACGAACTTCAGGCCTCGCCACAGACATTTACAGTAGAGGAAGACGAAGAACTGGGTCACCACTCTGCAGATGAGGAACAAAAAAATACACAAAACACAGGCAGAATCTGAGTCTACAGATTTGATCATTATTTCATGTTTAAAAGGTGAAAATTACAATTCATTTGTTACATAATAACATTAAGATTGTTCAATATTTTAGCTGGTTTTTTTTGTTACAAACATATGAAGATTCAATGGTTTGTTTTTTTTAGTCTGAAGATGTTTTTACTCCTGACCAAAAATTTCTGAACTGGGTTGAGTTCAGATTTCCTACAAACTCTGGAAATCCTTCATTTTTAAAGTTTGTGGATTGAAACATTTTTCTGTGGTAAATCTGGACGATCCAGATTCTAGATCTTTACCGATCCAAGTTTATCCAGATACGTAAAAAAGTCCTTTACTGCTTGCTGTCTGGAAAAAATATGACAAATATGAATGTTTTCACTAAAATGAGCATAAAAAATTTAGAAATGATAAAAAATGTAGAAACGTTTGACTTCTGAAATGAAAAATTTACAGAAGCCTTTCACACTGTTCCTCTATCTTTACATAAAGAGATTTTAACCGCACCGAATACGAATAAACTTATTTTTCTCTAATTTTTGCTAAAACCTCTGAATAAAAATCAAGTTTCAAAAGTTCTCCTCACATCTGAATCTTAGCTCTTACTATCCCTGTCTCGATAACAAATGCAGCCAGACGATAAATCGTCCCAGGAGTTATTGCGACAAACGATAATATTGTTGTTTTGAGATGATTTTCCAGTAATGAAATGGTAATGCATAATAAGACAAATACTCATTCTCAAATATCAACCAAGTGTAAATTCTAATAAGCATTAGAACTGGAAGACATTTCAAATATTCAAAATACAAATAAAAAAACAAATGAAGTGGATTTTAAAGTCTTCAAAAAAAATAGTTTTAGTTGAGACCAAAACACCAGACTGAAAACTTTTATCATCCAATATTTGGTAGAAAGAGAAACATGATAAATCATCCAAATGTTAGTTTTAATCTATCACGTGATTTATTGATTAAACCTATAACTGGTTTGGATTCCGAATCACTGGATGTGAACTGGATCTGTTTTCAAAAACAGGATAAAGAAGACAAACTGAAGTGAATTTATTTCTGTTTGTAATGAGATCGGAGTTAGGAAACAGAGAGAATCTGGCAGGAAAGCAGAGACGTTGCCGGACCGCCGTGCAGCAGCAGACCTCTGGTTATTTCTGTCAGCCTGCAGGGAGAAAAACCTCCAGCAGCCGGAGAAGAATCACGTCTGCATGTTAGAAACAGAGAAAACCGTCTTCACGTCCAGATCAGCCTGAGCCGAACGGCCCAGCAGGACTAGAGCTGCTGCAGGAGCAGAGCTGCGTGCAAAAACGGCCCAGACAGACTCAGTTGCTTCCTGTTCACCTCCAGGGGAAAAACGAGCGGCGAGCAAAAAGGAAAACGGGATTCTGACTCCAACCAGTTCCACATCCTGGCACTTCGTTCTAAACTCTCAGCAGATAAACGGCATCGAAACGAGCTGCAAATCTGAACAACGGCCTGCAGTCGTTAACTCACTGAAATGATTTCAGTTCTTACAGCAAGAGTTCAGACCTGGTCTGAACTCTTGCTGTAAGAACAAGAGAACAAGAGCAGGTGGTACCAGGTGGTACCGGGGCTTTGATCTGCATTGTGACTCGCGGTTCACCTATGGAGGGTCAGGGGCTCAAATTTAAAAAAGGGGCACATTGAACAAAAACTCTGTACAACAACATAGCAACGACCCATATTAATCAAGAATCTAATTGGTTCCTACTGTATCATCGCCATCATGTGGGGAAATGCAAAGCAAATCTAGTCTATATTTTCCCCAACAGGTATAAAGTTTCTGTTTCTGCTGCTGACAGTCCTGGAGATCTGAGCTGATCTGAGACTGTAGCTGTTAAACAGACCAGAGGAGGGAAGGTCAAAGGTTATGAAGTTATGAAATAAGAAAATTTGCTGCCATTTTACTAATTAATCCCTAATAATATCTATTTAACCTCTAGAACAACCTGGCTGCAGACTGATTTATAGATCAAAAAGCTCACAGGGGTTAACTCTATATAATAGTTTGATGTTAAACTTCCAGATCTAGAATTATAAGACTGGGATATCAAGGCAAAGAAAACTGAGTAGCTGCTGATGGGGGCCATTCAGGGGCCTCCAGACATTCAGGGGCCTCCAGACACTCAGGGGCCCCTAGAAATGGTTTAATTATAACACAGACTGTAGAACTAAACCTGTAGCATCATTTATAGAGAATGACAATGTTATTACATTTTATTTAATGCATTCAGCTGAGAAAAATAAATAGTACATTTAGGATTTAATTAGGACGTTCACTTTGTAAAAGTTTAAAGAATCATCTTGATAGTTTGATTGTTGCGTTACCATGGCTACAATATGGTGTAATCTTTGTGTTTGAATTGGGTTTGTTCACAAATACATCACAGCAAATAACCAATAATCAGTGATTGATTTTAAACTGGGCCAATAAACCTGGTCTCCTTCTCACAGATTCACCTGATCGACATTTAAACGTTAGTCATGCGGAGGTTCTTAGTAGGACGGGTTCTGGAGGGAGGGGGGTTCTGTCTAAGGCCCCATATTACTTTGGGCCGGCCCTGGAGGAACAGCTGCTGCAATGCACATCTCTGGAATCTACCTGGAATCTACCTGGAATCTACCTGGAATCCCCTGGTGGCTCCTGTCAGTCCGCCGATGCTTTGGAGACATTTTGATTAATTTCATTGTGGCATGTTTGGCTTTTTGCTGCGGTTCTAATTATTGCTACAATATTTTCTCTGATGTTTATTTCATGAACTCTAATTGGGCCGAATCTTCCTTTAACACTTGAGGTTCTGCAATAAGTTCTATTTACAGTCGTGAACCTCCAGCCCAGATCCTGTCAGCAGCAGCTTTAACCTGCCTGGTAGAAACGTTAAGGAGAAGCAGAGCGAACAGAAAGCAGGTGGTACCAGGTGGTACCAGGTGGTACCAGGTGGTACCAGGTGGTACCGGGGCTTTGATCTGCATTGCGACTCGTGGTGACAGTCGGTACCGTGTCTTATATCAGGATGTCTGATATAAATCAGATATTCTTTCTATCTGTCGGTGGACCGACTCAAGCTGCCTGTAGTGAACCGGGCTTTTAGCAGAATGATGAAGTTAAAAGTCAGAAGTTTCTCTGCAGCTGAAACATTTCTGTGTTTATGGGCGAGGCGGGTTTTGTCCCGCTATAGCGAGGACGATTATAAAAATATAAATAGAAACAGTTTTTCTAACATCAACATCAGACCTACAAACCAGTGTATGAAAAAATATTCTTGCCCATAATTTGATAGAGGACACAGATCCGCCTCCTCCTCACCATGGACCCGGAGTCTGAACAACATGGAGGCTCTGAGAGTCATTATTAGACTGAGGGCAGCCAGACTAGTTTATTTTTACTAAATTATTATATTTAGCTAAATATTATTGCTGAGGGGCACAAACAGGCCTTCTGACATACAGATTAAAAATAAAAATTATAAAAAAATGTGAACATTTTTTTATGAAAAAAAATAATCAAAAAGGGCATCAAGGATAAAAGGGGCTCAAGCCGCCTTCGCCCCCCTTTCTGCACGTGCCTGGTTCAGATTCAGCTAAAAGAAAAAAAAATGACAAGCTGCTGTTTCAAACGTCATGCAGAAAAACAGGGTGTTTGTTTTTACAATTTGAACTGAAGTACTGACTGATAAGAAGTGAAAGACAAAGAAATAAATATTATTTTATTTTATCTCCATGTTATAAATAAAGAACAGAAACTAAAATAAGAGCTGAAGTCTCTTCTGTTTATGCCTAGCTAGTTAGCTTTAGCGCTGCAGCAAAAAAGGATCAGCAGCAGATTAGAGCAGCAATAGTTTATATTATAGAAAATAATAATAATTATTATTATTATTAAATTATTATTATTATTATTGAAATAATACATCGTGGCTAAACATGTAAAATTCCAGCATTTTAAAGGTTTCCTTTAGAGTGATAACTGTCTTCTAACTTAGAATAAAAATTGTGACCAGAAACAGATTTTGAAATTATTTTAAGCTTCTGGTTAAAAACTGAAAGTCCTCTATGTTATGTCATGTTATGTCATGTCATGTTATGTCATGTCATGTTATGTTATCTGTTTAATGCCTTTTAAATCGCCAGCAGTGTAAACATGTCCTCTAAAATCGGCTGGATTTTATTATTTTACATCCAGCAGTTCAGGCCGCCGCTCATCATTAGCCATTAATCTGATTCAGGTGTTTATCATCCAAAGGCTGAACAGTCACAGACCCTGAAATGGAGTCAGGATAATCTGGATTTTACCAGTTTAATAAATTACAAACAGATTGAAAAAAAGAGTGATTTTTTTTTCTCCAGGACTAAAATCCTCTGAAATAAAAAGCTGTCCAACATGCTGGGCTTTAAGCAGAGCGGCTCTTTCTGCGCCTGCAGAGAAACTCCGTTCATGAATTAATCAGATGTTTCATTTTCTCGGTTCGCCCGTCAGCCGCGCAGGTAAAACCCATTCGGTTCGGTTCGGTTCGGTTCCGTCTGCTTTTCAAGCCTCCATCTTGATTCTTACCGGAGGAAGTGCTTCATCTTGGCGGCTCCTGCTGGTTCGGCTCGGCTCGGTTCGGTTCGGTTCGGTCGTGGACCTGAGGACGGAGCAGATTCTCTGTTATTCGGGCCCGGATATCCGGAGCTGTCCGCGGTGCTGACGGGCCGCCGCGCCGAGCCTGATCCCCGGATCCCAGCAGGATCGGTTCGGTTCGGTCCGGTCCGGTTCGGTGGCAGGTGCAGAAGTGAACTGTTTTCTTACCTGTCCTGGTGACACGAGGCGATGCAGCGGAGGGATCCTGCGTTTGTTGCCCAGCTACAGCCTCTGCTGCGCCTCCATGACGGCCACAGACGGTATGGCAAGCCGTCACCGCATTTAGTCTGACACCCTGGAACCAATACGTCATCGATCACCAAGTTCCGTTTCTTGGACGCGTGGATGGATCGTGTGGAAAAACAACTCAGTGTGAGCTTAACTAAAGTACAGGCGTCCCAAAAGTATTCATACCCCTTGAAGTAGTTCACGTTTTGTCCTGTTCCAACACCGTCCATATGTTTCTTCTTCTTCTTCTTTTAAATCACTGACATTCTGAAAAGTGTGGCATGCGCTTATAGCCACCGTTCTCTGCAGGTTGGACGGAGAACACCTTACAGTCTCAGTCTGGACTTTGACTAGGCCATCCTAACCCATGAATTTTTCCATAATGTGAGGCTGCCGCCTAAAATAACTGAAATAAACTTTTAGCTGAGTTTGAGCTCCTCTGGTAAAGCCTGAAAAGCAACCTGAGGCCAAAATGATTCATACCCCTGGCAGATTTAGATTTAAAATAATATCAAACCTGACCGACAGGTTTCTTCTTACGTGAAATGATATTAACATTCTGGATAAACAGAACTGTGGATTATGATATTATGACATTTCTAACTAATTAAAGCTCCATTAGGCCTCAATAAGTGCAGCTAAAAAAACAAAACTCGTTTCTCATTGTTTGATTTTTGGTTCACTGCTGGCTGTTCGATTCGCTCCTGGACGTCAGATGAACGTAAATATAACAATTATTTCAGAACTGAACTGACGTTATGATTCCAGACGTCGTCTTGTTATGAGGGTCTCTGATAAATGCTACAATGACTTGCCATAGCGCCGACAGCTGCAGCGCATGCAAACACTGCAGCAGACAGACAGACGTGCATCATCCCGGCGCTGCGTGGTTTGTTCCTGCAGCTCAGGACGAGTCCAGAAAACACGTCGATCGTCAGAATCCCGCTGGATTCTGGGAAATGTCATTTAAAAATCCGGCCTGGCATTAGGATGCAAGGGTTTACCACTTCTAATCCCTTATTTTCTCACCACTTGGTGGCGCTGCACCAACCTCTTTGTCCTCGTATTAAAATTTTTCTTCCGACTCTAAACTTTTCCTCTGAGAGGAATCTTTATTGTTGTTTATTAAAGTTAATCACATAAAAACCCAACAATGTGCTGAGGTATGGATTTATTATCGGAGTAAAGAAACTAAAATGATTTGAAGCCTGAATTCATCAAACTCACCACTAGATGGCACCAAACCCATCAGTTGGAACAGGAGACAGACTGCAGATTTCATAAAATAAATCAATTTATTAATAAAACAGTAAACTGTGACGGCATGGTAACATGTACAGCATCTTCATCTTTGGTCAATTGATAACAAAACACAACAGAACTTGTAACGACAACAAAAGGCAAATAATTTGGTATTTAGACGACAGACTCTTTTACATCCAGTCCCAGATATTTACAGTAAATTAATTTAATCTCCTCCTCAGGTGGCGAAGCTTCAATCTATGGATGCACAGTTGAAACAAAAGGACACTTGGTGGACAAAGTTTCAGCTCTGACTCACAAAATAAAAACCATAAAAAGCTGCAGAAGGTAAACATTCACGTGTTTCTTCATGTAAAATGCAGCTCAGAGTTAAAAATAACATACAGACTGGCTGAAGTCCAACTGGAAAGCTTTAGGGATGCACCATATATTGGCATCAGACGATGTTCACCATTTATCAGTATCATTTATATATATATATATATATATATAAAAAGAATAGGAACATCCAAAATATCAATGTCAACATCATCAGTATCGGCTGATCGGCCATTTTGTAACGCATCGTATCGGTTCGATGAGTGAAACTGGGCCAATAAACAGATGAAATTTATTTATTTATTTATTGTTTGTGTCACATGAAGGAGCGGGGCTTGTTCACGTGACTCGTCGTGATGCAGCAAAGGATTCTGGGATGTTAAACTGAAGCAGGATGGCTGTGTATTCATGAGGTCAGAAGAGGCGATAAATATATCCGATATCAGATGTTGGCAATATAACAGTTGTTGTTGTTTTAATATCAGATATTCATATTGGCACAAATCTGGATATCGCTGCATCTCTAAAATAAAATAAAGGTTAATATAATATTATTAAGTATTGATTACCATCCATCAGACACTGAGATCAGTCCGGTCGTATCAGTTTATCCGTATTAAACTAAATTAATATTTGGGAAGTTTTCAGATGGTTTCAAATATTTGCGGTTTTGTTTCATTTTTGGTCGTATTTCACTTTCTGGAGGTAAAAGTATTCGAGTCCTTCAGGATGTTTAGTAACAACCTGAAATCAGCTTTCACCCATTTTAAGGCAAAAATTAAAAAGTTATTTTACAATAATTTACCCAGTCTACTGTAAGAAACGTGATTATGTAGAAATAGTCCAGAGAAATACAAACTTTTACCTTTCTGCACCCGCTAAGACAAGAGGAATAGTTAAAGAAGTTATTAAAATATTATTTTATTTTGTTTGATTAAAGCTTGGAATCTGGTTTATATTTTATGCATGGAGATCAGAATCAGCAGACTGGAGAATTTTAAAAACAGTTTTATCTCTGAGACTCAGTCTAATATGGAACTACAAAAATAAAGACTAATGAATGTGTAACAGCTTCAGCTCACTGGTTCTGTACTGGTTAGTTTACTGGAGGCAGGAAGGGGAGACGGGGCCACATGCTGGTGCAATGAGGAGTACAGAGCAACAGAGTCAGGTTGTAATGATGGTCCGACCTGCTAAACCTATCAGGAATATTGAATATTCTTTAACAGGAACAGCCACATAATTCAGCGATTCAGAAACAGGAAAAACTAAAAAGGTCCGTGACCCGGACTGTAAACTGGCTTTGGAACAGAAAACGATCCGGTGTAACTCGTAACAGCAACTGGCCTCGGTTACAGAACCTGGTTCCATCAGAGAGGCGTGAACATCTCGACCGTTCCGGTTCTCTGAGCGTCTCCGCCTGCAGCCAGCAGCCGGTCGGCGGCTGGATCGGCAGCGGCGTCAGGCGCCCGCGGGCCGGCGCCATCCGGTACGGCGGAGAGCGTCGGCACGGCGTTGAACATGATGAACCCCACGGTGATGATGATGAACGAGACGATGTACAGCACAGAAAACTGAGCAGGAAACAACATGGAGACGACAGAAGGTCCATTTAGTAACAGCACTGAGTATCAGCTAATGCACTAAACATGCAATACCAGCGATGGACACTAGGTGGTCTCTAACGGCGAAGCTTTAACAGCGTTCGGTGGCAGTCGGTCTCACCTGGTAGCTGAAAAGGAAAAGGCCGCAGAACAGGCTGAACAGGTCGGCGGTGAGCAGCGACAGGTTGACGGCCGTGGCGCTGGTCAGCCTCACCACCACCGGCATGAAGCTATACAGCGCGTACATACACAGGGCATAGACCGCAAACAGCATGACTGCAGGACAACAACGTATGGCTGTTACTTAGCAACCAGAGACAGGAAGCACCATCACAGATTCAGGTGACGCTGTTGACTTACAGACGTAAAGATCCCATTTTATCGCTTTAACAGCATTGATTTCTAGTGCAGCCCTGAAATCAGAAAGCAGACGAGTAAACTCAAAGCTGTAGAAACAGAAGCTCCAACAATAAGGCTAACAGCTCCAACATGGAGGCTAACGGTTCCAACAATAAGGCTAACGGTTCCAACATGGAGGCTAACGGTTCCAACATTAAGGCTAACGGCTCCAACATGGAGGAGCTCTTAAGCTCTTAAACAGTGACTTACAGCTGCACGCCGCTGATCAGAGTCCCAAACAGTCCCATCATTCCCAGGAACTCGACCCGGCTCAGATTCTTCACCGTGTGCTCCTGGCACAGGTTGGACACAGCATAGAGCACGGAGCTGAGCAGAACCAAGCCGTCACCCAGAACCACATCACTTTCTGCATGGAGGGAAAACTGGCAGTTAGAAACACTGGAGATAATAAAAACCTTTAGTCCAGCAGAAAACACAGGAGATGGAATTAAATTAGTGAACATAAAAGCAAAATGAAAATCATATCACGGTCCAAAATATTGTAAATAGATCTTCAGAGTAAAACAATTTAACAAACCATCTTTTTTTTTTAAAGAAAAACAGAGAAGTAATTTTCTGATCCAAGAATCTCTCTTGAGTTGTTATTTTTGCTTCATGCTGAAAGTTCAAAAGATGCTTTGAAGATTCAGAAATAAAACTGATTTAGTTCCACATATGGAAGTGGGACAAATCGGATTTTTGAGGGATAAAAATATCAGAACTGGGCTGTTGACCAAAGTGCGCTTTTAAATCCCTGGGTAGAGTGCCGGTCTGTTGGGTCTCCATGTTACTGCTCTCATTTGTTCTGAGTTTCTCACCAAATTTACTTCACCATCTCACAGCAGAGCTGCAGATTCACCACTTCACCGAGTGGACACTGTTAGCTAACCAGAGTCAGCATCATCGCTCTTCAGCAGTGAAACACCAGACTGAAAGCGTCCTTACCGGATCCCTGGTTCCTCCCGGCTACGATGTCAGCCCCCACCATGGCCCCCACCCCCAACAGGCACACCACCACGGCTACGAAGTGCAGCGGCCTGTAGCGCGTCTTCAGGAAGATCCACGAGAGAACCATCAGCACCGGGATCACGAAGCAGTCCAGCAGCTGGAACCGCAACACAGGAAACACATTCAGCGATAAAAATGAAACATTTTTCAGTTAAAATGATTTCTGGCTCATTTAAAATGTGAATCATTTCACTTTTCTGCATCACTTGAAAAGAAGCGCCTCGGATAACGACAGTTTGCTGCAGCTGCCTGCGTTTCCTCCGTACCTGAATGCTGGTCAGGGTGGTGAACTGATACGCCTTCACCACCATGTAGTTTGCCTCCACATCGGCCAGACCCATCAACAGATACTTCCACCACTTGGTTCTGAGGATCTTCAGGATGTTGGCGTCACCTGCAGGAACACATTGGCAGGCAGACGCCATTTTCTCCCAGGTTTGCAGAAAAACGCAACAACTTTCCGCACAGAGCAGATCCACTATTCAGCAAAAATAAAACAAAAATGGTTTACCTGGTAAATAAATCACTACAGTTCTGTTTTCTTCCATTAAACGGCAAGTTTTAATTGCACCAGTTTTTAAAAAAAAAATTAAAAATCAAAGTGAGGAAGTTGCTATGGATGCTCAGATTCCCAGGCAGTCGTTCTGACCTCGGTGGATGCAGAGGGTAGGGGTGTAGGTGAGCAGCAGCAGGGCGTAGTTCAGGAAGCTCTGCAGCATGGGCGTCTCCACCCCGGCATCGGCCAGGTACTGACAGCTGCCCGCCGTCCCACAGATCAGCAGGGACAGGACCTGGCCCATGGCGATGGTCTTCAGCAGCCGGCTGCAGAGAGAGAGAGTTACAGTTTTCTGTTTTCAGGCTTGATGTTTATTTTGTGATTACTTATTAGATTGGCTACTGCTGTGGTTAGCTAATCTAAATTAGCTAATCTGCCACAGCGGTGGTTGATTAGCTTTTTTTAAACACCTGCTCTCCTGATGATCTGTCAGAGTTGGTGTTTGGGTAGCCTTATACTTTAACTGAACCAAAACGCACCTAATTCCACAGCATGTCTACATGTTAAGTTGTCAAAGTCAAGCTAGCGTAACTGAGCTACTTTCCTCTCCCTCGCCATTTTTGGCTAATTAAAACTTTGAAAACTATTGACCCCCTTTAACTGTTCATTCACGGTGCCATTACAAAACCAAACGTCCAAGTATTTCATTAGGATTTTATGTGACAAACCAACTCTAAGTGGTGTGTGTTTATGAAGAGGAAATGTTCAAGTCTTTCCTTGGTTAGTGTTAGATCTGTCATTAACATGTACACTTGCTGTGGCCATTAGGGCTGGAAAGTCCTTTCAGTTTGCCAAATATGTTACTTTCATGCAGAGCACAATGCAAAATCTGAATAAAAGTTAAAGGACCAGCAACACATGATAAATCTGACAAAACAGTCCAAGAATAAATATTTTACACACAGTAACTAAAAGCTATAGATAAGACGGACAGAGCGCTGCTCACCATGAGAAAATGTCCTTCAGCCTGTTTCTGTCCAATCTGCAGCCGTTTCTCCATTTGCCACACAGGCTGTCCTCTGTGGGCCCCTCCATCACTGTGACAGCTCAGCCTGGCCCCACGGGATTAAACACAGAGTTAATGTCATTTTTAGTCATCTTCATCTGACAAGCCGAGCAGAAAATCTGACAAATATCCAAAAACCCTGGTTCCTTCTCACAGAGGAAAAGAAAATTTCTAATATATATTTTTTTTCATAATGGCAAAACATAAATGTAATTCTGCAGAAAATGAGGAACAGACCAAAGCAAACAATCTGAATCATTTGGCTCAACTGGGAAACTTGAAAACACTTACTTTAAATGATAAGTTTACACTTTCGCTCCAAAAGAAATAAGCCGATTGTTACAGGAACCCTGATTGAGTCTTACAGCTTGTATTATTCCAGTTGACCAGCTTTAACTACCTGCCAAGAACCGCAGAAATGTTAAAACTGCTACTATTTCTGTGGAATTTGTTCTAGCTGCTCTACACACGAGCCAGGCGGCGCTGATCGGCGCTTCTCTGTGTTTTTAAACAACTCTCGGCTAAAATACAGAGAAAAACGTTTTTAAAGACATGAACAAACCTTCTTCTCCCCTGTCATCTCATTTCATTGTTCAGATATTTTCCAGACGAAAATATTGATCGTATTTCAGCTTTATCTTCACACGCGCCTCCCAGGACCTACTCACTCTAACCTCGTGTCAATAAAGCCTGCCTGGGGCGTCCTGTGGCGGCGTAGTATGGGACAGCGCGACCCACGTTTGGAGGCCTCGAGTCCTCGACGCGGCCGTCGCGGGTTCGATTTCCGGACCCGGCGATATTTGCCGCATGTCTTCCCCGGTCTTCTTCCCCCTTTCCTGTCAGCCTACTTTCATATAAGGGACACTAGAGCCCACAAAACCCTGGAGGGGAGGAAAATTAAAAAAAATAAAGCCCGCCTCCTGCGCTCTGATTGGTTGAAGAGGAGCTGACGGACGCGTACACTATTCATTCATTGGTTTAGGGCTGCTGCTTTTCCAGTCTGCTTTTAATATGCAATGGACCGTAACACAGGGGCCGCTTTTCATTGGCTGATGCCCATTCTACGTGGACACGTGCCCACGCCCGTCTCACAAACACACTTAGCTTCCCGTTAGCTAAGTTCAGCATAAAGGCAGAACTGATACAACTTCTACACCTTGAAGCCTGTCTGCTACACAGTCTTACTTTAGCTAAACAGATCAATATGTAATGTGTCTGTATCTGACATACACTAAAGATTTTATTTAGCAGAAAAGGCTTTGGACTAAACTGTTACTCGTGTTAGCCACGTTAGCACCAAGTACAGCTAGTCAATCAACCGTCGCTGTGTTCAGGGAAGCGCTGATTAATAATCGATAAATAAATATCAAGCCTGGAAACTTGATATCGTAACGGACTGAATGTTATGTTTTTAACTAATCTTTGCTCATCTTGCGGGGCGCAGGCAGTTGTCATGGTAACAGGTGTGCTTAAACTACAGAGAGAGAGAGAGAGTAAAAAGGTAGAGTGGTTTTGAGATGATCACCTGTTCGGGTTATTTTACCTTTGTTTACCTTTGCTGTGGCTCATTACAGCCGCTGTAGTTTCTAAACGTTGGACTAATTACCTCGATCGTTTGTGAGTTTACGTCATTCACAACAAACATCAAATAGAACAAATATATTTCATAAAATTTTAACAAACAAATGGCTTCTACCGTGGTAATTATGTGAAATTAAATTAATTATATCCCAACTTCAGAAGATTTGCCTTTACTTTTACAGAGCTCTTTGGTTCCTCCTATCAGTCTGTAGCTTCTCATATTGACGTCATCAAACCAAATGTCAGATCTACCATAACTGACTGACACCTGCTGGCCTCAGGTTTGCAACCAGCTTGTGACTGAGAAACCAGTAACCTCCTCCCAGATGATGACATGAACTTGTTAGTTCCTCTGTCCATTGTAGTAGCTGATATATTGTGAAAATCCGGTAGAAATGATGCACTAATCCAGTCATGTTGACATAGAAATAACACGCTGCCAGGCTTTGTTTGTGAGACTTGCTGTCACGTGGGTCGGTTGTGGGCGGAGCTTGGTAAGATCCATAAATATGATTTGGGGAAGTATTTACCGCCAGACAATTAGCTTTTTTTGTGTGTGTCATATTTACCGTAGATATTTTACATCATGCTATAAAATAAAAGTTTTAAAAAACTGTCAATAACTATTTGGGCATTTTAGGAAAGACATTTGATTAATTATAATTCAAAAATGCTTTATTTATCCCAAAAGTAAACTAAATGTTTCTAGCTGGTATTGTTCAAAGAGCCGCTGTGAATGGTGATGCTGTGGGCAGGACGGACCTCTGATAGCAGTCAGTCTGAAAAGCCTCTGACTGAAGACTGTTGCTGTCTGTTAGCTATTGTGACGTTTCAAAAGCTGATTATCCAGGCAGCAGAGACGATATTTCACCCAAACATGTCTTCTGTGAACAACACCAATTGTTGGCTAGCTCACTGATAATAAAGAAATGAGAAATAATGACACTTTGTTCCTAGCTTCCTTGGCCTTCAGTTCTAAACCTTGGGAATCAGTCAGGACTCTGATTCTCAAGGTTTAGAACTGAAGGTTTAGGACAAAGCATATTTGTCTGTAACATGTTGTAATATCTTCCAAGCAGGGAATGGAGTCAAGGCCAGTTCTTCCAAGACAACAAGACAAGCCTGAACGGTTAGAGTTTGACTAAAATTTCAGGACATTGTTGTGGCTCTGTATGCTGAATTCTGTAAATCATAATTTAAGAACGTGGTGGACGTCTTGGTGGACGTCGTGGTGGACGTCTTTTGTTTGTCAAATGTCTGATGTGATGACAGGAGGTTGTGGTAAAATGATTTTTTTCCACCACTTTTTGCACTTGTAACATCTGAGTCAACTTTTGTTTCCATCCAAGTTGTAAGACATTTTTAGTTATTGTTTTGTCCACATTTTTGCTGGAAGTAAACTGCATTTTATTTATTTATTTATTTTTTTTCAAACAATCAAGTCGGAACTGCATTCAAGAAACAAAACACCTGGAAAATTTTGGTTTTGGAAATTGAAGGCCACAAGGAACATCGTTTTTGATTCTTTTTTGTACACCATGAAGTACAAAAATTAATGGAAAAACAGTTAATTTCTCAGCCCTAGCATGAAACTAATAATTGTCATATTAAACTAATATTTAAGCTATTAAATGCAGCCACACATAGATATACAATCACTAAACTGAATTCATCAACTTGCATTGCAAAATAGTTGAACAGCTATGATAAATGTAAAAAACAATAAAACAACATCTTTTAGAGAACAATAAGGGTTTGTTACATCACGGCCGGTTCTACTCCAAGGCCAAGACCAGGAAAACCACCCCAGACTGGTTTCCAGTCCTCCATCCTGGTTCCTACTGTGGAAATGTGTCAGTCTAAAAGTTTTAGAACAGTTCCATCAAAAGCATGAGAATATGTTTTATTTACTGCTGAATCAACAGGAAGCCGTGTACGTGGAGGCCTAACTGAGGCCGTTAATGAAACTGTGTTCACAGGCACAGGGCCGGCCAAAGCCTTTTTGGGGCCCTGGCATTAAGTGTGAAATATTATTTTAACTATTTGAAAGTAACGCCAGCTGATGAATAATAAAAATACAGAAAAGTAAAGTAAGTTAACAAGTTTGATATATTTCCCCACAGTGGCAGCAGGAAGATATTAACCTATTATTTGGGTAACAACTATAAAAATAAACTGTTTTTCCATGTGCAATAGCATTTAGTTTGTATTTTTAAATATGCATATATATTTATCATGCTAACCCTTGTGCTGTGGCAGCTGCTTAACTCATATGTGCCTTGGGCCGGCTCTGCACAGTGAACTGATGGCAGAAGGTGTTTGTTTAACAGCTCTGCACAATTCCCAGGCAGACTCCTGTCCTGGTGGTGAATATTAACATTACCTGAAAGCAGACCAACTTAGAAATTACCCAGGATTTTAAAATATTGCTTCAGTTTTCTGAAAATCCTCCTTTCGGTCTCAGCAGCTGTGTTGTTTGCGTTCTGATTATCTGCTCTGTTGTTTTTCTACGCGGGTTGAAATCCCTCCTGCTGACGTGGGAAACCTTGATCCACGTTTGTCAGGCAGAACAAGGAATGATAACAAACACTGAGGTGCAGACGGAGCAGGAAGTTCCCCTGAGACCGTTCCGATCCGTTCTGATTCTGATCCGACTCAGTGGGATCTGTGTGAAAATCTGCCTGTTGCAGCAACGCCTACCAGACGGTGCTGAGGGGAAAAACCCGGGTCAATCCCTACATGGAGGCCAGCAGAAGTTCAGTTTCTGTCTATTTATTAAAGAAATGCCACAATTAATAACAGCGCTGTGAAAAAGTAATTACACTCCTCTACGGATTTCTGCTGATTTTATATTTTTACATTTGAATTGAACCAGTCAAAGATTAGACATAATCTATTTTATAGTTTTTGGGCGACGTGTCCCTTTCTAATGCCTCCTTGGGCAACCGCCCATATCAAAAACAACCAACATCGAAATATTACTTTAGTGTGAAAAATGGTATTTCAGTGCATGATATAAACATTGCCACACAGTGATATTGCGATGACGATATATTTGCAACACATTGTGCAGCCCTCAGTGGATGGACAACAACAGTACAACAACAAGTTTGCTGTTTAACACAAACTATAACTGTGTCTCATGTAATTTTGGTTAAAACATGTGAAGTTACTCTTAATTGGTGGAGGATTCAGAAATTCAACTCAAGTAAGAATAACAGTATTACAGACATCAATATAGAAAGAACAGTATCCTAGCGCTACTTCTGAAAGTATTGGTTCCAGTAAAATGTAACATACTAGCTAGTTACCGCCAACAGCCGCGAACCTCTGCCCAGTTTCAACCTGAAAAATCCGAGGGGACTCGAACGCAGCATATTTCCCCACTTTTGATGTTGACGCGAGATTTTCCGAGAGGATAAGTTGAGGAAACATGGCGGCGCCGTCTAATTTGCTGAAGGTAGGAACCTCAATTCAATGATGTGGTCTGTCGGCTGACTGCAGCGGCCGTCCGGTCCGCGGTACCGCAGCGGTTCCGCTCCGGGTTTACCGAACAACACCGGGCCACGGCGGTGCTGTCAGGGCCGCTCCTCCGGGTTGTAGCAGCTAAACTCAGGGGCTAAAGCACAGCTAGCTGTGGGGAAATAAAGCAGAAACAACGGGACCCGGTGGGGAACAGAACTTGGTTCTGAATGGGATGTTCTGCCTGGGTCTCCTTCTGGGCTGGTCTCAGATCTGATCCGCTGACATTCAGTAGATGTGACGGTTCTTCCAGACCCAGCAGGAGGTCCATGGATCAGCTGTCAGCCTCCTCATGTTGTCCCCTGATAAACTGATTCTGTCAGCTGGGCAGAGACGAGGTTTGGTCAGAACAAATCATTTAATCTGAAGGAGTCAGTTTATGTTGTCCTTCATCCAGTTTAGCCAAGTTTATTTGTGTTTCAGCAGCAGAACAATTCAACTTGTAAATGACAACAAACATTACAGCAGTAAAACAAAGACAAGGAATGGAAAGTTGTAATCCAGATTAGAATCAGTTCATATTCCAGATGTTATGAATGAAAAGCGGCTCTGATCAGGCGGGTGTTTAGTCTAGACTTAAAGGAACTCAGCGTTTCAGCTGTTTTTCAGTTTTCTGGATGTTTGTTCCAGATTTGTGGTGAATAGAAGCTGAATGCCGTTTCTCTATGTTTGGTTCTGGTTCTGGATGCAGAGCAGAGCCAGAACCTGAGAGGTCTGAAGGCTGATCCAGCAGCAGCAGATCTTTAATGAATGCTAAGCCATTCAGTGATCTATAAACAGCAGCACTTTAAAGTTTATTCTCAGACCTGTGAAGACGCTGCTGCAGTAATCAACAAGACAAACATCTGGATGAGTTTCTCTGATGCTGGGACATCAGTCCTCTGAGCCTGGAAATATTCTTCAGCTGATAGAAGACCCACTTTGGAAAAAATCTTTATGTGGCTCTGAAGGTTCAGGTCAGAGGTCAGCCTGATCTCTAGTTTCTATAACAATAGATCTATAAGTATAGATCGTTCCCTTTAGGCTCAGAGATAATGAGAGATGGATGAGGGTTTCTGGTTTAAGATGCCGCAGTTATGAATTAAAGTTTTTGTTTATTAGTGAACATAAATAGCGAGAATAGGTCTGATATAAAGAGCATGCTGTAGTTTGTGCTCCTCCTCTGTCTGTCTCCAGAACAAAGGCTCCCTCCAGTTTGAGGATAAATGGGACCTGATGCGCCCCATCGTCCTGAAGCTGCTGCGCCAGGAGTCCGTCACCAAGCAGCAGTGGTTCGACCTCTTCTCGTGAGTCTTCTTGTAACTCTCACCGCCTGTGTTGCTTCCTGTGGGCGCCACCTTGTGTCTCCCGGTTGTCTCTGCAGGGACGTCCATGCGGTCTGCCTGTGGGACGACAAAGGACCCGCTAAGATCCACCAGGCGCTGAAGGAGGACATCCTAGACTTCATCAAACAGGCTCAGGCAGTAAGGCGCCCTGCTCGTCTTTCTGGTTAAACTGTTATAATCATGTTGTTATAACAGAAAATCTGCTCTTAAGGGGACAGTATCATGAAAAACAATTTTTTTTAGCTTTTCTTCATGTCATGATGTTAATCCCTCATCAACAACACAAGGGGAAATCCTTTAATCTCCATGGCAACAATTCACCTGAGCAAAACACCTGGGTGAACATCGCCCCGTCTTCGAGCCGAACCTCCTTCAGACTAGCCAGCAGCAATTAGCAAACACCCTCTGAGCCCATTATGGGAGCTACTTCTCTGGCAAAAACGTTAAAGGGTTAATAGAGGAGCCATGTTGGGGTGATGATTCAGAAAGAGCAGGAGTTCTTAAAGAGACAGAGGCCCAATTTCAAGGCCTTAAATCAGGAAGGAAAATAAGTTTTAAGCCAAAATTCTATAAGTAGTATTTTTATACCACCTGAAGGAAACATAGTTACTGAAATGGCGCTTTGTGCCTTTAAGACATGGTGGTGTGTTTGGTCTCGCAGCGGGTGCTGAGTCACCAGGACGACACGGCGCTCCTCAAGGCCTACATCGCGGAGTGGAGGAAGTTCTTCACTCAGTGCGACATCCTGCCCAAGCCCTTCTGCCAGCTGGAGATCACTCTGATGGGCAAGCAGGGCAGCAACAAGAAGTCCAGCGTGGAGGACAGCATCGTCCGCAAGGTGAGCCGCTGTCCGGTTCTGACCCGCCTCCGGTTCCGACCCATTCTCCTGACTCTCCCCCCTCCTGACTGACTGCAGCTCATGCTGGACACGTGGAACGAGTCCATCTTCTCCAACATCAAGAGTCGTCTGCAGGACAGCGCCATGAAGCTGGTCCACGCCGAGCGGCTGGGCGAGGCCTTCGACTCGCAGCTCGTCATCGGAGTACGGGAGTCCTACGGTGACAAACTTCAATCATCTCTGCTTCTGCCGGCTTTTCCTAAACTCACAAACTCTTAACGTTCAACACGACAAATCACAATAATTGACGCAGTCTAGTTTTTACATTCGTTCCACATCAGCAGGAATATATTGTTCGTTTGGAGGATTGTCGTTTACAGCGAGTAAAGGAAACACAAGTTCTGCTTCTCAGAAAATCAGGACCTTGCATCGTCGGGCCGGTCGCAATAATCAATCAGGAAATAACGACACTTTTAATGCAAGAACACATTTTCAAAGATCAACAAACTTTAAATTCTAATGATCATTTAACACTTTAACACTTTTCAGCTGGAAAACATTTGAAATATTCTAAATGGCTATAGAAAGCAACACAAACAACAAATAAAATAAATTATGAAATCTTCAAGAATAGTTCTAGTTGAGGCCAAAACTCTAAACTGAAACTTTTATAAACCAGTTTTTGATGAAAAAGAGAAAAACAATAAATGATACAAATGGAAATTAATGAGCTCGTTTTTATTTATTTATTGTTTATTGTGACTGTGTCTCACTTATGTTATTTAATTTATAGGAATTACTGCCATATTGATGTTTAAAACACCAACATTTCCACATAAATTTGTTTCTGCTCCATCTGATGAATAATCTTTAAACATTTAATGTTGTTTTGTTCAGTTTTCTGGAGCCTTTTTAACAAACACTTCTTTTCTCTTCTTTGAGTCATTTCTTGGTCAGGATACTTTTTACTTTTACTGGAGTAAGAAGATGTTGACGTAGAGTTACTACCTACACAACTACTGGCTGATATTGGATAAATACAGTGATGGCTTGCCATAGGGTTGTGATTATATGCCACAGTTCCAGTTGAACGCTCATAATGATTCCTTGAGCCAAACGATGTTATTACTGCATTAGTTTGGTGTGGAGTGCTTCAGGAAACACATGCAGCCTTTACTCAGCTAAACCGACACATTTATGAGACTCTGAGCAACAGAACCACCTGGTTAACGGGCCGACGTGATTGGCTGCTGGACTCCAGATGCTGCCAGCTGCTCTCTGACCTCTCTGGTTTTTTTTGTTTTTTTTCTAGTCTCCTGCTATTTGCTGATTTCTCTCTTTTTGTTTGCTGATTTTTCTCTGTGATCAGTGAACTTGTGCTCCAACCCTGAGGACAAGCTGCAGATCTACAGGGATAACTTTGAGAAAGCGTACATGGACTCCACTGAGAGGTTCTACAGAACCCAGGCGCCGTCCTACCTGCAGCAGAACGGAGTCCAGAACTACATGAAATACGTGAGTTCAGCGCATGAAGCCACAGATTTACACACGCTCAGTAAAAACGTTTTTTTTTTTTTTCTCTCTGTCTGAAGTTAACAAACGGAACAAACTTTTCTTGTTTCGGGTCAGTAAAAATGACCAAAATTATTTCTGTTTGCCAAATGCCAGAAAACCTACTGAGGACATTTTTTTTAGGAATTTTTTTGTAACTTTCATCGAATTCAAAAGTTTTATTTCGGTCAAACCTTTATGGTTTCCTTCCACTAAGATCTGATATGTGAACTGACACATTTGAGTTAACTGGAGTCTCTTATGTTTATGAATTTTAAACAAACAAAAGTCAAAGGAAATCAGCCAGGATGGCTAATAGGAATAATTTTGGTAATTCTAACTAAACTAAAACAAGAAAAGTTTTCTCCGATTTAACTTCAGACACGGAGAAAAAAAAAGTGTTTGTGATTCCTTCATGTTTGCTGAGAGATAACATGGTTCTGGTTTCTGTAACTGGTTCTGGTTTCTGTCACTGGGTTTTTTTTGGTTCTGTAACTGGTTTTCTGCCCAGGCGGACTCGAAGCTGAGGGAAGAGGAGAAGCGAGCGCTCCGATATCTGGAGACGAGACGCGACTGCAACTCCGTCCAAGCTGTGAGTTTCACCTCCACATTTTAGTGATAAATCATAAAACATGGTTATGAATGTTATGAAATGTTCTTACTGGATATTTCTGATGTGCCGGCAGCTGATGGAGTGCTGCGTAAACGCTTTGGTGACGTCCTTCAAGGAGACCATCTTAGCCGAGTGTCCAGGCATGATCAAACGAAACGAGACCGACAGTGAGTCCATAACCCAAACGGATCAGTGGGACTTTATTTTTTTTATTATCATTAAACTTTATTTTTAATTCCGCTGAGTTTAAAAATCAGTTTTACTAGAGAGTCCTGACCAATGCTGTGGTCGGGATAAACCAAGTGTGGATCAGAAACAAAACGTCTCAGGAGGTCAAACGCCGCAACCAACCATTATATTAGTGACAGATTCTTCTGACGATTAATCGACTTTTCTAATGATTAATCGGATAATAAAATTGGCACATTCTCCAGTATTTCCATAGCACCACAAAATATACATTAAAAGACGAAAATAAAGAAATAATTCATTTAATTTTTCAAGTTAAGAAAATAAACATTTTATTGCCTAAAATACGCTAACAGCATTCCGTTAGTGAAAGCTTCATCATTTGTAGCAAAGGATAAAAAAATCCTTCTGAGTTCAACATGTAAAAAGCTCAGATTTGTTTGTTTTATTTTATTTTGATTAACCAATTAATAATTGAAAGCAGAGATTTATTTCTGCAGAATGTGCATCAGCTGAAGCTGAAATATTTACTGATGAAGGTTTTTTATTTGTGTTTTTGTCCAGTTTTGCCTTAATTCTGCTCCGTCTGTGTTGTTCTGTTAGCAAATGATCTTTTCTCTCTATACTATCGATTACTTGAGTAATCGATTCAGCTCTGGTGCAGATTTTTTTTTTTAAGCAGCAGAGCTTCTACAGCTTCTCTGAAACATTTGAGCTAATCCTGTATTGACCTCTGACCCCCAGAGCTCCACCTCATGTTCTCCCTGATGGACAAAGTTCCCAGCGGCATCGATCCGATGCTGAAGGACCTGGAGGAGCACATCATGAGCGCCGGCCTGGCCGACATGGTGGCGACAGCCGAGACCATCACCTCGGTGAGCGACACACACACACAGGAAGTTCACTCTGGTCTGGAAAGCTCCACCAGTTTAACCAGTTCAGCCATCAGATCCAGATCAGAACCAGAAACTTCTTCCATTCTGTGAATTCACTCAAACTAAACACTCTGATTTATGAGAGATTTACAATATAAGGTCATATACACTAGCGAAGCACTAAATGTCACCCAAAGGTATTTTATTTTTACTTTTATTGATAATATCTCAGTGCAGACAAAACTTTCTTAAAAATGTCTTGACGGAAATGTTAGGAAAGTGTTCACTGCAAAAACAGAAACTCTTGACCTGCTCAGGTCCAGTCGGCGTTTTCCTGCCGGGAATCCGACCCGTAAAAACACCTGGATCATAAGAACCAGCTGAGCGTGTCATAATTGTGGAGCTTCTGCTTCCTTTACAGCGGAACAAATGTTTATGGTTTAAAATGTTTCCTGCTGCAGGATTCAGAGAAATATGTGGAGCAGCTGCTGACTCTGTTTAACCGCTTCAGTCGGCTGGTGAAGGAAGCCTTCCAGGACGACCCGCGCTTCCTCACCGCCAGAGACAAAGTCAGGTTCCTCTAAAAACACAAAAATAAAATCGTTTAAAAAAAAAAAAGCGGCGATGAGGTTTTCCTCTGACGCTTCCTCTCTTGCAGGCGTACAAAGCCGTGGTGAACGACGCCACCATCTTTAAGCTGGAGCTTCCCATGAAGCAGAAAGGGTGAGAGGAGCTCCTGTTGCTGACGCTGCGCCTCTGGGCAGCGCTGACCTCTGACCTCTGACCTCTGACCTGCTGCTCACAGGGTGGGGCTGAAAACTCAGCCGGAGTCCAAGTGTCCGGAGCTGCTGGCCAACTACTGCGACATGCTGCTGAGGAAGACGCCGCTGAGCAAGAAGCTGACCTCAGAGGAGATCGAGGCCAAGCTCAAGGAAGTGGTGAGTCCACAAGTATTCATACCCCCCCAGCCGCTCCACGTTCTGCCGCCGCAGGGGATTTAAAGAGACGGACGCCGAAAAATGACGGGGTCATGATTACAAGGTTTACTGGACAATAAAATGTCCCAGAAGTTACGAACATAATAATATTGTGGTTTTAAGATCATTTTCAAGTAATGGCATAAAAATGAATACAGGAACACATTGACAAAGATTAATAAACTTTTAGTTCTAATGAACATTTAACACAGGAAGACATTTTAAAAACCGGATAGACAAAACAACAAATAAAATGAATTATGAAGTCTTCAAATAAAGATCTAAACTGTTAAATAATAACACACAGCTGCTCTGCATTCAGAAAGTGCATCTTAAAGTAAATAATATCGAACATCTTTTCACATTAATTTCACGATTGCTTTCGAGAAATTAATGAGAAAATAAATGCACTTCACACTTTTCAGATTGTGTGGGTGGAAAATAATCAATGATGAGTCTTTATCTTCTGATCGATCCTTCAGAACCTGATCTGGGTCATGAAACGAGCCGGATGTGATCCCTGAGCAGAGCTCGGTGTGCTAACGACCCGTTTCCTTTGTGCAGCTTCTGGTTCTGAAGTACGTCCAGAACAAAGACGTGTTTATGCGGTACCACAAAGCCCACCTGACCCGCCGCCTCATCCTGGACATCTCGGCCGACAGCGAGATCGAGGAGAACATGGTGGAGTGGCTCCGGGTACCACACTCAGCCCGCGGTTCTGATCAGAGCGGGTCTGCTGGTCCGGACCTGATGCTGTGATGTCATCTCTCCTGACAGGAAGTGGGGATGCCGGCGGACTACGTCAACAAGCTGGCCCGGATGTTCCAGGACATCAAGGTGTCCGAGGATCTCAACCAGTCCTTCAAGGAGATGCACAAGCACAACAAGCTGGCGCTGCCAGGTAAGCGCAGCCGCACAGAACCAGAACCGGGCTTTGGACCGCTCCTACGGAGAATGATACGCTCATATTGTTCCAACAAAATACAAGAAAAACGGTGATCAGCCAGGCTGATTATATACAGTAGGAATATTCAGTGAGGTAGCCTGCAGGGGGCGCTCAAACATTTCATAAACCTGCAGCCAGTTCAGATCAAAACCTTCAAAATATATAAACGATAATGAAGAGAAAAGAAAAGAAAATATTTGATTTACTTTTGGGAACCAGCCTGACTGAGTTACCAGGTTTCCCACTCTGCCTGTTTTAACAAGGCCACAGATCAAACTGTCCGTCCCTTATATGCAGCGGTGGGCGCTGCTAGCTTAAACGTTAGCTGCACTAGACCTAAAGCACAGATTATAAACATTAGAGCTGCTGACACGCTACACCAAGAGTGTTTAGCTTAAGCTAATGCTAAAGCACTATATCAAAACAGTATTTAGCTGAAGGTAGTGCTAAAACGTTAGAGTTTAGCTAAAGCTAAGACCTGCGCTAACATAATGTTTAGTGGAAGCTAACATTAAAGCATTATATCAGCATGGCATTCAGTGGAAGCTAATGATAAAGCATTTTACCAACATGATTTTTAGCTAGAGCTAATGCTAAAGCGCTACACAATATGGTCCTTAGCAGAATCTAATGCTAAAGCACTAAATTCACCCTTGTTGATACCCAGTAGGTGTAACCAGAACGTCTCAAAACAATAAATAAGTTAATTTATGTCTGGTGATGGTCTCGGCGATATTAGCATAATTGCGGTAACTGGTGCTGGTGTTTTTCTGAAGCTGTTTGCATCCTGCAGCGGACTCGGTGAACATAAAGATCCTGAACGCGGGCGCGTGGTCGCGCAGCAGCGAGAAGGTGTTTGTGTCTCTGCCCACGGAGCTGGAGGACCTGATCCCAGAGGTGGAGGACTTCTACAAGAAGAACCACAGCGGCAGGAAGCTGCACTGGCACCACCTCATGTCCAACGGCATCGTGAGTGCAGCTGACCTGCAGCAGACACGGCAGAATGCTCAACCAACTAACCCTCAACCTGCCTCACGCCTTCAGATCACCTTCAAGAACGAAGTGGGCCAGTACGACCTGGAGGTCACGACCTTTCAGCTGGCCGTGCTGTTCGCC
Organism: Xiphophorus maculatus; assembly: GCF_002775205.1. Classification (NCBI taxonomy): domain Eukaryota; kingdom Metazoa; phylum Chordata; class Actinopteri; order Cyprinodontiformes; family Poeciliidae; genus Xiphophorus; species Xiphophorus maculatus. The sequence continues at coordinate 12,701,849 of NC_036453.1, read as the reverse complement.
TGGAACCAGCGGCCCAGAGAACGCATCAGCTTCGAGAACCTGAAGCTGGCCACGGAGCTGCCCGACGCCGAGCTGCGACGGACGCTCTGGGTAAAGAGCCGTAACGTTCTTTGGGGTGCTGGGTTTGGATTGGCTGACTCGGTTCTGGTCTGATCCGTCTCTTCCAGTCGCTGGTGGCGTTCCCCAAGCTGAAGCGCCAGGTTCTGCTGTACGACCCGGTGGTGTCCTCGCCCAAAGACTTCGCAGAGGGAACGCTGTTCTCCGTCAACCAGGAGTTTTCTCTCATGTAAGGAAGCGGAGGGAGGTGTGGAGGGCAGGGCAGCTCAGGGCAGCAACCGGCACGGGACTCACATTACGTCACACAAGATGCTCAGACAGGAGCAGAGAAATGTTCAGGAGAGTCAGACATTAAAAACGGAGTGCAGTTGTTACCAGACAACACAAACCAGAGTTAGTCTGATGCAAGTCATAAACCTACAGTGTCGTAGAAAAGTTAATTTAGTTTAATTCAAATTAGAACGTAAACTACATGAATGTATTTTTTAATAATTCTGGCTCACAGGTAACGCAACCCGAACCTTAAAGCCTAAGAGAATCACATCATATTGATAAAGAAAGGACTTCTGGAAAGGAAAGTTAAGTGGAAGGAAAAACTCAACAAGCAACAGCCAGAATAATACATATCCCTGTGTGTGGAATGAATCAACAGACCCAATGGTAATGTTAATCACTTTAAAGGGAGCAAATATGCGTACATATTTTTTATTTAATTGTCATTTATAGAAATCAGTTTTCATTTATTAAGTGTTTTTATTTTTTTTAAAAAGTCAAATTTTGTTGCTCTGGATTAATTTCTAAAAGCCATAAAAATGGTAAAACATTGAAAGGAGTGAATACTTTTCATTGACACACAGGGATATGTACTTCTGATGATTCTGGCTGTTGCTTGTGGATTTTTCTTCTACCACAGTTTTTCCTTCCACTTAACTCTCCATTGAAGTAATAATTTGTTATAGATTTGACGTGATACTGTGAGGACTTGAGGTTTGCTTTCTGTTTTCTGTAAGTATGTATCATCAAAATGAACAGAAATGAGCACATTAAATGTGTCACGGTGCGTTTAATGACTCTACTTGAGTACAGCTGTTCAGATCCACAGATCTTCAGCTATACGTTCCCTGAACAGAACAGCTCAGACTCCTACAGTGACTTTTAATGTTTCCAGAAAAAACTCAAAGGTCCAGAAGAGAGGAAAGATCAACCTGATTGGTCGGCTGCAGCTCACCACCGAGCGAATGAGAGAGGAGGAGAACGAAGGCATCGTCCAGCTCCGGATCCTCAGGACTCAGGTAAGAAGGACCAGCATGAATGTGGACATGTGGACTTCAGTGCAGGGCATTCTGGGTAAACGCAACCAAAACAAACATGTTAGCCTAGCGCTAGCAGGAGAAATGACTCGTGGTCTTTAGCCAAAGACTAAAGAGAAATCCTCCAACCGCTGAAGTCTGACGTCTCCATTGTAGTTTCTATTTGGTGAAGAAAGAAATTACTCTCAGCGTCTTCAGAGGTTTTCATGTCGTTTCCTTCAGAGGTTCTTGGTGCAGCGCCCCCACAGGCCAGGAGGGGAACAGGTTGCTCAAAGGGTTTGGTTGGTTTGACTCAGAGCAGAGAGAAAGAACCACAGCAGCTGCAGATGGAACAAAGGTTGAAGCTTTGGTTCCCAATCAAACTGAGTCTATCGGTCTATCAGGAGGAAAAACAGTCTGAATCTGATCGCGCCGTGCTTCGACTCAAAATGCTTCTTTAAGTTTGACATGATGTTATTGTAGCTAGCTGAGACAGAGAATGTCTTCAGCTTCAAAATGTCAACATTTCAAGGTTGTTTACCTTGTGTTGCTGAATTAATGTGACTTAACCTCATGCTGAAAACGTGACGTGTTGCAAATGACAAATATGTCCTTTAGGAAAGTAAAATGAGGAAGATATGACTTTAATGAGTGACTTTAATCTGATAACACATTAGAGTTCTGTTGCTTCACCTCCTCTCCTCCTTTTCCGCCTCCTCTTCCCGTCCTCCTCCTGCAGGAGGCCATCATCCAGATCATGAAGATGCGGAAGCGCATCAACAACGCCCAGCTGCAGACGGAGCTGGTGGAGATCCTCAAGAACATGTTTTTACCACAGAAGAAGATGATCAAGGAGCAGATAGAGTGGCTTATAGACCACAAGTACATAAAGAGGGACGAGACGGACATAAACACCTTCATCTACATGGCGTAGCGCCGTCGGGTCTAAGCTTCCACTGGGCCGGGCCTGACGGATTCCAGAACATTTCCAGGACTCCCAGACTGCTGAACAGAACTTTGTTTGTTTACTGCAGGGAGGCTGAGTTCAGAAGAGACGAAACAAACTTCCTGCCTTAAACCTGTACACAGAAAAACAGCAGCAGAAGAAGAAGCTGCGCCTCTGACGCCGGGTCACCACAGGTTCTACAGAACCACGACTGCGACTACACTCCTGGTCCGGGTTGGAGGAAGCTGCAGAACCTCTGCAGTCCGACCCGAATCCAGACCACTTGAACTGAAGCGCTGCCACGATTTGCTGCTACGTGACCCGGTTGCTCTGGTTCCACACGGTTCTGATCCGACACGATTGGAACCGCTGCTCGGATTCATTCTGGGTCATCCTCAGAGAAACACTTCAAAGGTCAGAGAGGTGCTGGACCCAAACAAAGGGCTGGCTCTGCCCACATCGGGCCTCTGGCTCCGCCCACATCGGGTCTCTGGCCCCGCCCACATCGGGCCTCTGGCTCCGCCCACATCTGGGTTCTATGCTGAGACGTGAGACTGAAACGTCTCACTGAATCAGAAAATTACCAAAATAAAAACATAATTAATTCCTTAAATTCACTTCAGAACTCAAACTGAACACACTCTGATGTTATTCAAGCCATAATTTCTGCTAGTTTTCATGATTTCTCAGATATTTACAATATAACATCTGACCTTTACTCTTCAAAAACACAAAATCTTACCAGAAAGTATTCATTATGATAATATCTCGGTATATATGAAATAAGACAAAAGTAACCTTTTTGCACAATATAGCAGCTTGTTTTAAGTCAATAATTCCTTAATATTATTAAATATTTCTTGTTCCACAGGCAAATTATTTCACTTAAAACGTGAGGAAAATGTCTTATTTATTGAAAACAATCTCCTATATGTTGCTGCAAAGGTATTTTTGTGTTATTTTTTTTTATTCCAAGTGTAATAACATATTTGCATTTGAAAATTGACAAAAGTACTTTTGACAGCGTAGAACTTAATGCAGAACATTATTCCTGCTGAGCGGGTGTAGACTCTCTGCTCTGGGCTCCGTTTGAAATCCTGCATCAAAACGAACAGAAATAGAAGCTAGAAATGTCTCAGTGTGTGTAATAAATATGAGTTTCACTTACTGCATAAAGAACAGTTTTTAAATGATTTTCTGATTTATTAAGATGAGTTTATTTAATGATAAACGGACACGGTTCTGGCCAATTTAGTTTCTTTCCGTGTTGCTTTGGCATCTAATTAAAGCAGCTGCTTTTCTGGACAAACGTTTAGAAAACAGGTCTTGAGTTTTTCATAGTGGCAGCCATTTTGAAATGAGCTCTGAGGATCTGAGACCCAGTTCCAACTTTAGCAGTTCTGTTGTCGAATTCCAGTTGAAACTGAAAAATCCAGTCTTCCCAGAACAAACTGAACGCACCGTAACTTAAATAGAACATACAGAATCAATTTAAACATTTAATAATCAATAATGCTGTTAAAAATATAAAATCATGGTTTAATCATTTTTGAATTCATTTTGATGAAATCAATCTACATTTGTCTTGGTGCTTTTATGTTTTTCATTTAGCAGCATCAGAACCATCTGTGGGCAAAACTTGTTTGACCCGATTGGGTCCAGACCGGCCCAGAGTGAAGAGGACTTAGAGTTTAAACAGAGGCTGAAGGCTTAGTATGGAGATAACCCTCAGTACCCGGGGTCAGAGGGTGGAGCCAGAGAGGGCGGAGTCGGGTTTGGGACAGAACCCTGGTCTCCAGGAGGCTGAGGTCAGTATTACAGAACAGATCCAACGTATCAGGAGCAGGGGGCGGGGCCAGATGTGAATAATGGAATAAATAAATAAACAGCACCTTATTATGAGATATTGTACAAGTGTGTCTTTGATTGTGGCTCAGAGAGCTCAGGTTGGTTCGTGTTTCATTTGTTTATTTATTCTCTGTTTAGTTTCTCTTCACCTTTGAAAATGATCAAATAAGCTGTTTTAGAATCAACCCAATAAAAGCTTTGCTTACAAAAAATGCATTTTGGGTCCAGAAGATATTTCACATAAAGTGGAGTAATATTTCTGATTTCCAATTTTTGGTGTTTGTCTCAGAACATTTATTTAAATTTAAGACGACACACATAAACACAAAATACAGTTTTCAAATGACGTTTATTGTGAAGTTGGAGAAAGACCTGGACGGCCCAGAGGAAGGGTTAGCACCTGGTTAGCATCTCGTTAGCGCTGCTTGTCCTGCCTCACATGGGGAACAGCAGATGACCGCTGAAGGTGCAGATGTGGTCTTCATCGTCGTGGACGACATGGCCGGACCAGAGACGAACAAACACGACGTCTCCGGCCTCCAGCAGCAGCGAGGCGCCGTTATAGGCACTGCCAAAGCCCACCTCCGGATTATACTTTGGGTCCAAGTTGTTCCTTGCGGTGAAAACCTGCTGGTCGTTCTTCACCAACGAAATTATTGCGCTTCCATCCTTGTTGATGCCGATGTACCACTCAGAGTGGTACGCTCCTCTCAGCGGGGCAGTAAAAACTCCAGCAGGACAAACAGAGGAATCCTCTCTGGTCATAGTTTCTTTACCTCTGGCAGAACAGCAGCTTGTTTCTGTTGTTACCTGTCTGTGGGTTGTAGGCGTCTCCGATGTTTGTGACGACGTGTTTGAAGGCCAAAGTAGTCTCTGTAAGGGCGGGTCCAGTAGTTCCAGAACCTTGATCCAGCAAAGAGGCTGAAAAAGCCACTTTGTTTGCTGAAACTGAGCAGAAATGTTATGTTTTTAGCTTTATGATTCATTATTTGACCTAATCAAATGCTAAAAAAAATCAGATTTTCTTGTGGTACCTTGAAGCTGCTGCTTTAGATTGTCAGCCAGAGAAATCAGATTCTTCTCTTGAGCCTCTACCTGAACCCACTTCCACTCCTGTCCTGAAGAAAAAACACATGATGTTTCCGTACATACTTTCAGAAGAAAGCAGAAGCTTTGTGGATAAAATGTTCATCAAATGTGGAGAGCTTTTAGACCTCTACCTGCAGTTTTCTCCGTCAGTGTGGATATTTCATCCTGTTCCTACCTCCAAGTTCTCATCTTCTTCAGTTTTGCTCCTTGCTCTAAAAATCAACCATCAATAACTGTAAGCTTGACTTGATTTGGTTTGACACATTAAAACCAAATTATTAATCAGAAAACGAGAGCCGTTCCTCACCTTCAGTCTCCTGTTGTAGAACAGAGACTTTGCTCGTCAGGGCAGCCAGGGCAGCGGCCATCTTTGCCAGGGCAGTGTGGACGTTCTCCTCGGGAGAGATCTCTCTGTCTGAGTCCATCTGGTTTGTGGAAACAGAGGAGAAGAGAAGAAACAGCAGGAAAACCAGGGCCACCTTCATCCTCATGGTGAAAATCCGGAGCTGGTGTCGGCTGCAGACCTGATGGAGATTTAAACGCTGCAGCCGGAGTGAAGAAGAGGCGGGTCTGAGGTCAGGAGGTCACTTCCTGTGACTCACAGACTTTAATTCATCTTATAACTGTTGGAGGAAGCAGTCATGCAAAAAGTAAAAGTGGCGTAAGAGCATGATGCTTCCACCTCCATGCATGTACGATGCGTTCAGGTAACGCTCAGTATTTCTCCACCTTTCTCCACCAACAGCAGCTGACTTTAGTCTCGTCTGATGAACTTTCTCTCTAACTCTAAGGGAGAGCCCAGACAACCTACGGAGAAAACCCATTTTGGCAGCTTGTATCCGCGATCTTGTTCTTTCGGTCATGACCCAAAGCTCATGACCATAGATGAGGGTGGGAACCAGTGGTGGAGAAAGTACTTAAAAAATGTACTTAAGTAAAAGTACAAATACACAGGCAAAAATGTACTCAAGTAAAAGTCAAAGTACCACATTAACATTTTACTTAAGTAAAAGTAAAAAAGTACTGGCTTTTAAAAATACTTAAGTATTAAAAGTAAAAGTACTTGCTGAATACATAACCTAATCGCTAATATCATTAAGTGTGCCGATAGTATTTAATTCGAATACATCATAAATGTGCCATTTTAATAAACAATGTCACAAATTAAACATGTTCTTATTGTGTTTATTCTCTGTAAGAGTTTAGACTTAGATATGTGATTCTATGCATCATAATTTCAAGGATGGAAACATCTTATTTCCTGTTCTAATGTAGCATGAACTTCATTAGTGACATTTATTTAGAAAGAAATCCAACTGAAAGGGGATGGAACGAAGGTGTGGGGGGGAAGACATGCAATCGAGGAGCCACGTAGCAGAGTTGTAGTCAAGACCACTGAACACGAGACCAAGACCAGCGCCCTGCGCTACATGACACAATAAAATGAAGTGCACCTATCAAAATTGGTTCTCAGATTGATCTGAAAGATCCACATTTCCATAAAAACACCTAGATATAAATACTTAGAGCTGAAATATATTTAACCAGTATCAATTACAACTCATTTCATTCTGTTTTGCTTTCATCGCTGTGCTACAATCCGCAGAGGTCGCCTGCCAACCCTATAAAAATAACGCCCTGGGCGGTTGCCCATATTGCCCATGTCAGAAACCACAACTGTCTGCACCATTAAACCATGTAACATAGCAATTAACTGTAATTGCTATGTTACAATTACAGTTGTAATTGTAACATTACAACAACACTATGAACACTGTCCAACGGCGCAACAAGCAGAAGGAGCACCATGACTGTTCTCATCCTCCCTCCCACTGCATGTTTGCCACCATGACAGGAGACAAAATCAATCAATGAGCATGCTCTGTGTTCATACGTTCAACTTTTACTTATTCGGCAATTAAATAAATGTGTGTGTGTGTATATATATATATATATATATATATATATATATATATATATATATATATATATATAGCTATATATATATAGCTATATATAGCTATTGCAGTGTATACAAGAACAAAGAACGGCTCTCAGTGAGGCTTCAGTCCCATCAACTTTAGTAAAGATCCGTCCAGAAGAATCAGATCGTTCCTGAATCCACACAATAATTCAGCGCATGAGTGACAACTTTTTTTCATCGCAGATGCAACATGTGTCTCAGTACAGCTAGCTTTGCTAGCATCACGTCCACAGATCTTACCTTTCTTTAAGCTTTCCTTCCAAGTGACGCTAAAAGTTGGACAAAGTCCCACCGTCTGTGAAAGTGAAGCGCTGCTGGTTTTACATGTCGTCATATCTTATGATTTATGCAGCTATTATCGATTAGTTAGACATCTTCTCCCGCTCAGAGGAAACCACTGCGCATGTCTGGAGCTCCGCGTGCTAGTAAAGGGGGAGGCGATGGGTGACAACAGACACTAAGTCACGTTATTGCTTGGATTTTACGGCGCCACCTTAAAGTCCCTGAACTTCATATTTTAACGGACAAAAAAGAGAGCAGTGCGACTTGGATGTAACGAGTAACGCGACACTTTTGTAGAAATGTAGTGAAGTAGAAAGTACAGATACTTACTGTAAAATGTAGTGGAGTAAAAGTAGAAAGTACCCATTATTAAATCTACTTAAGTAAAGTACAGATACATGAAAATTGTACTTAAGTACAGTAACGAAGTACTTGTACTTGTACTTCGTTACTTCCCACCACTGGTGGGAACGTAGATCAACCGGTAAATCAAAAATTTCGCTTTTTGACTCCGCTCTCTCTTCACCACGACAGACCGGTACAGCGCCTGCTTGATGCCAAACGCTGCGTCAATCCACCTGTCGATCTCCAGCTCCCTTCTTCTCCCTCAATCGTGAACAAGATCTCGAGATACTTGAACTCCTCCACTTGGGGCAGGACACCCCCTACTCCCACCACTCCACCCCCGACCCGGAGAAGGCACTCTACCCTTTTCTGGCTTAAGACCATGGCCTCGGATTTGGAGGCACTGATCCTCATCCCGGCTGTTTCACACTCGGCTGCAAAACGCTTCAGCGAGAGCTGCAGATCACGACCTGATGAAGCCAACAGGACCACATCATTCGCAAAAAGCAGAGACATGATCCTAAGGCCACCAAAAAGGATCCCCTCAACACCTTGGCTGGTCCAGTGTTCCACGACCAGGACGAAAACCACACTGCTCCTCCTGAATCAGAGGTTCAACTATCCGACGGACCCTCCTCCCCTTCTGAGACACCGGATGGTGGACCAGAATCGCCTCGAAGCCGTGCGGATGTCTTTCTCCATGGCCTCTCCAAACTCCTCCCACGCCTGAGTTTTTGCCTCAGTAACCACCTGAGCCGCATGTCGCTTCGCCCGCCGGTACCCATCAGCTGCTTCCGGAGTGCCACAGGCCAAAGAGGCCCGATAGGACTCCTTCCTCAGCATGACAGCATCCCTCACCTAAGGTGTCCACCAACGGGTTCGAGGGTTGCCGCCACGACAGGCACTGACAACCTTGCGGCCACAGCTCCGATGAGCCACCTCGACAATGGAGGCACGGAACATGGTCCACTCAGACTCCATGTCCCCCACTTCCCTCGGAACATGTTCAAAATTCTGCCAGAGATGGGCTCGGTCTCAGGGGATTCCGCCAGAAGTTCCCAGCAGACCCTCACAACACTTCTGGTCCTGCCAGGTCTGACCGGTATCTTCCCCCACAACCGGAGCTAACTCACCACCGGGTAGTGGTCAGTGGACAGCTCTGCACCTCTCTTCACCCGAGTGTCCAAGACGTACGGCCACAGATTAAACGACGACAAAGTCGATCATCGAACTGTGGCCTAGGGTGTCCTGGTGCCAAGTGCACACCCTTATGCCTGAACATGGTGTTAGTTATGGACAATCTGTGACGAGCACAGAAGTCCAACAACAGTACACCACTAGAGTTCAGATCGGGGGAGCCGTTCCTCCCAACTACACCCCTCCGGGTCTCACTGTCAATGCCCACGTGAACGTTGAAGTCCCCCAGCAGAACAAGGAAGTCCACAGGAGGGACACTCTCCAGTACCTCTTCTAAGGACTCCAAGAGGAGTGGGTAATCTGAACCGTCGTTCGGCCTGTAAGCACAAACAACAGTCAGGACCCGCCGCCCCACCCGTAGGCGGAGGGAAGCTACTCTCTCGTTCACCAGGGTAAACCCCAACATACAGGCGCCGAGATGGGGAGCAACAAGTATGCCCACTCCTGCCCGACGCTTCTCACTGTCTCTCACCTATGAAACACCTACAAAAACACCTATGATAAAGCCCAGCAGCTGGAATGGAAACACGCATGAGAAGATAAAGGCCAGCCACAGTCCCAGAGCTCCCTCGACGCCTCCAGGTGGTCCCAGACCTCCCGCGTCGCCTCCAGGTGGTCCCAGGCTCCCTCGTCGCCTCCAGGTGGTCCCAGGGCTCCCTCGACGACTCCAGGTGGTCCCAGGGCTCCCTCGACGCCTCCAGGTGGTCCCAGGATTCCCTCGTCGCCTCCAGGTGGTCCCAGGGCTTCCTCGACGACTCCAGGTGGTCCCAGGATTCCCTCGTCGCCTCCAGGTGGTCCCAGGGCTCCCTCGACGACTCCAGGTGGTCCCAGGGCTCCCTCGACGACTCCAGGTGGTCCCAGGATTCCCTCGTCGCCTCCAGGTGGTCCCAGAGATCCCTCGTCGCCTCCAGGTGGTCCGGCCCCTGTGCCGACATTGTCCGCCGGACCCGCCTCCAGGGATTCGCCAACAAAGTTGCCCCCTTGCTGGATGGATGGATAGTTTTGGCCCCACTTGGAGAACATTCAATCCCCATGAAGACAGAAGAGCCCAGGCTGGGTTCTCGAAGCTGCGGCAGCGGTTTGACGCCCCCTACACCTTCTGGGCTAATTTACCCACCGACCTGCAGCTGAACCAGAAACACCTTCCTGAGCAGATGGATTGCCACAGCAAGGGGCAGTCATGTGGCAATCCACAGCAAGATGACCCAGGCAAACATTTCAGAAAATAAAAGAAATGTTTTAATCACACCTTAGCAGAATTCAGAGACCAGTTAACAGTTGTGATTTTAGACTGTGGCAGGAAGCCGGAGTACCCGGAGAGAAACCTGCAAACAGGAAACTACTTTTTGATATTTATGAAATGTAATCACAAAAATGTATGTTTGACATTTGCTCAAAGTAGTTTTGGCCAAAACTACTTTAAGCAATAAAGAGGGAAGAAGACATGGGGCAAAGGTCAACTAGACAAGCCAAATAAATCAACAATCATTTTTTTGGACTCTGGGAGGAAGCCGGAGAGAACCCACTAATGCACTAGGAGGAAATGCAAACCCCATGAAGACAGAAGAACCCAGGCAGGAATTCAGACCCAGGCAAACGGTTTAGTCAAGGAAAAGAAAAGAAGTGTTTTAATCACACCTAAGCACAATTTAGAGATCAATTAACTAAACAGTCTTGATTTCAGACTGTGGCAGGAAGCCGGAGTACCCGGAGAGAAACCTGCAAACAGGAAACCTGTCAAATCTTTTTACCTTTCAATCCCATAATTTCATTTAACTGAACACATCAGGACACATGTTCATTCCCAGTCAGATTTCTCCAGCCTCGAAATGGTCAATAATGATCTGTTCTGGAATTTTTTCCATCTTCCGAATTTGTTAGTTTTAGTTCCTCTCCAAAAGTTCCTTGATCATGTTCAAGAGGAGGGGCTGGAGAAACCGTAACGTCAGGTGTGACTTCATTTCTTACCTTTTCCCACAGACATCCGTTGGTTGTTCCTTGAACTTGAAACGGTTTCCAAAAGCAGTTGCTCCCGTCATCCTGCGAGACCTGGGACACACTTTGGTCCTCTATCGTCGCCATACCCGACGTCGCCATGCATGAAAGGTCCCGATGAAGCGGGAGCGTGGAGGGAAAAAGCGCCTCCTTCTGGCACCGAGAAGAGCATTGGAAATGCTCCTTCGGGCCGTGCTCCATCGGGCCTTTGCTTTGGCCATCCACCTGCTCAGCAAGGTGTTTCTGGGGTCCCTCAGCTGCAGGTCAGTGGGTAAATTAGCCCAGAAGTTGTAGGGGACGTCAAATTGCTGCCGCAGCTTTGGGAACCTTTCAAAGATCAAGTCAATGATAAAAATCTTGATCCCTACAGAAACACCTAGGATAAAACCCAGCAGCTGGAATGGAAACATGCATGAGAAGATAAAAAACAGCCACAGTATCACATAGATCTTAACAGTGAGCTCTGGCCAGGCCCACATGCAGAGGTTTTTTATCTTCTCAAGCATGTCGGCCATGTTTCCAAAAAGCTTCTGAGTTTTCTGAGCAGTTTTGACAATCCAGTGGAACATCTGAACCATATTTAGGTTGTCTTGTAGATGTTCCACTGGCTCACCCATGTTGGGTATGATGCTCCACTCGATCCTCCAGCCTTTGGAAATTAGATAATTTACAGAAAGCTGGAGAATCATGAAGAGCACGACGAAGGAAATGGTCCAGCCAAGCCACACTGTGCACATGTAGATGAAGAAAAAACAGGCAGTCATGTGCACAGAGCGCCAGCTGGACAAAGCAGACAGGTTTCTAAAAAAGTGTTCCACAGATCTGATGTCTTTTTCAAAGCGTCTCATGTTGTGGGTCATCTTTATGGGGTTTAATCCGTCCTCGCTCTCCTCATTCGCCCTCTGGTGAAAATGGAAGTTGTCCAAAAATGCTCTAAAAGGATCACTGATCTTCATTTTGGCTGTTGGCTTCTGGTCTCTGAAAACTGTTTGGGGGTTGGGGAAACGATCAGAACAGTTCTGAATGAGTCAAGCTGAAATAATGACTAAATACTTAAATATTAATAGGAATGTCGCGATAGACGATAAATCAATTAATCGTACGATAAATTAAAACTATCGACGTCATTTCAATTATCGGCTTTATCGTCTCTTCCGGTCTTTTTTTCTTTCTGTTGATGACACCGAATGAAAAAAGTCTCAACTCCGGTGCTCTCCACTGACCCTATTTCCTCATTTCCTTCGTGTAAAGCCCAGCGCACACTACACGATCTTAGAGCTGTCGGCCAATTGTCGACCCATTTTCAAAACTTGACAGACCACACATTAGCCGACAGAAATCCTAGGTATAACGGTTCGATCGGTTCGTTCCTGCTGTGTGGTGTCCAACAATGGGCACAAAATAATGGCTACAAGTCCAGTGAACTAATTTTAAAACCAGGCATTAATCAATGCTTTACTACAATCTACCTGCAATGCATGTAACTAGTGTCAGCGTAAAGTCCTGACTGAATGAAAATCATTAGAACCTATTTACGTCACGTAACGAAGAACAGCTGAAAAGTTGCCGGGTTTATCAACTGCGGTAGCAATTTCGCTCCAACTCCTCCCCTTGTCATTTCTATATTCTTTGCATGTTGAATAAACATTAATATTGTTTCCACATATCATCTCCAATGTCCGCTGGACTTCGGGTTGCTCCGTGTCAGCTCTTTGGGATTCCCCTCCGTAATTTACCATCAGAAAGTAGGAGGAGAATCCGCGCTTTCTGATTGGCTACCTGTCACATTCAACAGGCTGCGTTAAGCTTCCAGTCGGGGAAAACCCCTGATTTAGATCGGAGCGGCAACGAGGATCTACCGTAACACACCACACAATCTTAGAAAGACCAATGTTCTAAGATTGTCGTAAGGGGAAAAATAGGAGCAAAAAATCGTGTAGTGTGAACTATTGCATCAGGTAGTCCAGTGGTTCTCAAACTTTTTTCAGTGATGTACCCCCTTAAAAATATATTTTTAGTCAAGTACCCCCTGACACGGGCAAAACATTTTTGGAATTAAAAAGGGGTACAGTGCTGTAAAATCACTGTCTGATTTATTAAAGCCAAACAACTTATATCAGTGAACCTGACAAATACATCCATATTGCAAACATTGCATGGTTAAACAAAAAAGAAAAACAGAAGACGGTGACCACCAGGAAGGTATAAAACCAGTCAAACCGTTTTATTTTAAAGGATATTGAAACTATATACTGAATATAAAATTCAGTACATGAACACACATTTATATTTTATCGAAGTTTTCACAAAATAATTTTTCCCAAGACTTATTATGAGGAGCCTACTGATTTTTTAAAGATATTTTGAAAAGCTTCACGTACCCCCTGCTGTACCTCCACGTACCCCCAGGGGTACACGTACCCCCATTTGAGAACCACTGAGGTAGTCGATGTGCCCATTTTCTTTATTTAAATCTAATTATTACTGAAGGGCAACATAATATACAGACTTCATAATCTGCACTCTTTAGGTTGAATGCAGTATTTATTTCCACTTTGGCTCTATGTTGTTTAGTTTTTATCAAGTACATTTTTTGTTAATGGAGACTGAGAATCCATTTTGTTTTTGGTTGTTTTGTTTATTTTGTTTATCAGTTCCAGTGTTAAATATTCTTTTGAAAATAAAGTGTATCTATCTTTGGCAGGAAATCGCATGCATTATTACGTCATTTCCATTAAATCAGTGTAAAAAGGTCTTCAAACAACACGCCACGCTCCATCGAAACCAGTCAGGGTTGGAATACACAACCACTTATACCACAGCAGGTACGGAAAACCACAAAATTCAATCATGTAGAAATCTACTGTTGATGTCTTCATGTTAAATAAAAAATATTACTTAATATTTAGGCCTGTCACGATAGCAAATTTTGTTGAACAATTAATTGTCTCAAAAAATTATTGCGATAAACAATAATATTGTTTGAAGACCTTTTTACACTGATGTAATGGAAATGACGTAATAATGCATGCGATTTCCTGCCAAAGATAGATACACTTTATTTTCAAAAGAATATTTAACACTGGAACTGATAAACAAAATAAACAAAACAACCAAAAACAAAAATAAAATGGATTCTCAGTCTCCATTAACAAAAAATGTACTTGATAAAAACTAAACAACATCAAGCCAAAGTGGAAATAAATACTGCATTCAACCAAAAGAGGGCAGATTATGAAGTCTGTATATTATGTTGCCCTTCAGTAATAATTAGATTTAAATAGAGAAGATGGACACATCGACTACCTGATGCAATAGTTCACACTACAGATTTTTTGCTCCTATTTTTCCCCTTACGACAATCTTAGAACGTTGGTCTTTCTAAGATTGTGTGGTGTGTTACGGTAGATCGTCGTTGCCGCTCCGATCCAAATCAGGGTTTTCCCCGACTGGGAGCTTAACGCAGCCTGTTGAATGTGACAGGCAGCCAATCAGAAAGCGCGGATTCCCTCCGTGTTTTCTGATGGGAAATTACTGACAATCTGCCGACAGCTCTAAGATCGTGCAGTGTGCGCTGGGCTTTACACGAAGGAAATGAGGAAGGGAGGAGTCGGTGGAGAGCACCGGAGTTGAGACTTTTTTCATTCAGTCTCATTAGCTGAAAGAGTAAAAGGTCGGAAGAGACGATAATTAAAATGACGTCGATAGCTTTAATTTATCGTAAGATTAATCGATTTATCGTTTATTGCGACAGGCCTAATTAGGATTCAAACTACTTTAATTAAATGAATGCATTACAAAACAATTTAACCTTTCACCATTGTTTAGAACACAAATAAACCCTGGAGCCTGATCTACATATCCCGCTTTAATTCCGCTGCTACAGTGTGCTAACCAACTAGCATCACGGCATGTTAGCTACGCCCTCTAGCCACTGCTGGCTGAGAAATACAACAAAACTCTTTCGATATCTTTACACTTTGACGCATTTCCTTAAACATTTCTCGAACGGTACCAAATAATAAAAAAGTACTTTATTAAAACGAACTTGAAGGTTATTCTCACCTGAAAAATGGAAATGGAAATGAGGACACGGGAGACGCAGTCTGTGTTACTCCAATTTCTCTCAGCTTATGAGAAAACCGCAGAGCAACAGGCAGCTCAGAGTCTCCATGCGCCACCTACTGGTGAAACACCATTACTACACCCATCGTCAAAGAAATGCATGCTCCTTTTTTTCCTATTGTGAGCACACACCCGTGGGCATCACAATACATTAGTGTAAATGTGGATCAAGTCTGTATTTTCTGTGACTGTGAAACAGGGAAATGTTCAATCTGCACTGACTGGTTTTCATGTTTTGGTTTCTCTGCTGAATCCACCTGATACAGTAGGACCTGTTCCTGTGGCCTTAAGGAGGAAATGTTCTGTTTCTGTGTTTCTCATCAGTCGCCTGACATCAAGGTTTCCTTGTTGGTTCAGTCTGTGTTTGTTCGGCTTCATATCTACACCAGAAAGTTTCCACAGCCCCACAGTGTTACACAATCAGTTTTGGTTGCTTTTTGTTACTTTTGTTGTTTTTTTTTTAATCTACACAAATACCTCACAATGATGAAACTAAAAATGATTGTAGACACATTTGTAAGTTTATAAAAATGTAAAAGTATTCATTGTGGCAGTCAATATTTCCCTGATGATCCTTCAGTTGTTTTGCTGCCACTTGTGATGAATTCAGCAGACTGAACAGGATGTGGAGTGAAAGCCTTGTGTCTACAGAAAGTATCTCAGCTGATGAAGAGGTTTCAAGGGTCCATAGAGTAGATAGATTTACTGATGTTTTAAAACACACTGGAGGACATTTCTGATTGGAACATCAATGATTAAAACACCTAAAGCAGACAAACGCAAGAGGACACCGTCCACCAACACCAGGGACGGGCTGGTTTTATACATGCCTGACAACGGATGTCGAGGTCAGTCTGGCATTCGTTAGAAAAAAACTGGACTTTATTATTTCACAACAAAATAAAAGACCTACGGTCAAATCTGGAGTACGGACACAACCACAACGGAAAAAAACTAACTAATCCCAACAGTCCACTGCAAGACCCTGTTACCACTGAAGAAAAACCTTGGTTGTTAAAGAAAAGTCTCAATGTTTACTATTGCATATGTCTGTCACAACCAGTGGCGCAAAAAGTGGGTATGCAGTGTATGCAACGCATAGGGGGCGCTGCACTAGACGGGGCGCAAAAACGATGTGGGGAATTTTTTTTTCTAGTCAGCATTTTATGTACTTAACAGCAGTTTGTGTATGAAATGATCAATAACAGAGGAACAGCACTGATCAGGCGGCCCTCCCCTCCTGCCAGCCGCTCTCCCCTCCCATGTAGCTCGAGCAGCGGCCCTTCGAGAATGAGCTGAGGCGCGTTTTTTTTTTTCTTTTAAATTTGAATTGTAGTAATGCGCTCGACTACAGGGAGCTAAAGATGGGGCGGCAGAAAAAACACCAGGGCACAAAACAGAAAACGGAAGAGGGGAGGAATAAAGATGTTAGAGAGATGAAGAAAATTTTTTCAAAGTGGTTGAAAGACAGAAGGTAAGTAATGTCCGTCTATCAACAAGAGAGTTGTAAATATTCAGGTTAGCTTAAGCTAGGCTAAAATGACAGGCGGTTGTTGTTGTCCAATACGGGACGCGATTTATTCCGTATTGCTATAAATGTCTGATAGACACACCTATCACACACATCTCGACAATAAGTGTAATAATAATGACCAAAACAGAACAGAGGAAATATTAAGGTCAGCTAAATTGTCGTTGCGGGACCTAAATACGAACCTCCTCCTCGCCTCCCCACGAACTGACGCTGTTGTCATGGTTACCTAGAGACGGTTGCTACGCAGGCGCGGTGTGCTGCTATCAACCCGCGTCTTTTTAAAATGTCCACCCGATAAAACACCGTCCTTAGAAGCAAAACCTCTGGCAAAAACACAGACGGTAGTAGGAAGACACACATTCCAGGGTAAACAACCAGAGTGAAGTTTAATAGGGGCATTAAAAAATGTGTCGGTGATATTCAGTGGCGCACAGTGGGTTGTTTGATATCAGACAGAATGGGTCAGGAGAGGAACAGCAGACCCGTCAGAACCTAAAGAACCAGACATCAGTCTCTTCATCCCTCAGTCATTTCCTGAGACCTAAAAATAATATAAATGGCGATTTAATGAACAAATCATACAAATAGATTAATAGTAAATAAATAAATATTGTGAAGAGAAACCGTTTATTTTTTCAACATTAAAAATGTTTGTTAGGATAGTGTAGGAAAAATGTTGATATCTTTTATAAATACAGTGTTTTGTGGTCAATATTATTTCACCATTTTATTAATGTGGGTTGCCAGTTTGGATCAGGCTTCCTATCAAGCTATAAGAATGATAGAAAACATGCTAACAAAAAGCCTCAGACACAGTCTAACAGAAGTGGCTCTTTGGCTCAAATATATACTGCTCAAAAAAATAAAGGGAACACTTTAAGTGTTAAACACCTGTTTAAGTGTTCCCTTTATTTTTTTTATTTTTTTTATATTAAATTATGACATGCGATGACATGTTCGCATACACCTCAGAAAGTACGTAGTTGTGCCCCTGGTCACAACAACAAATGTTACAGGACAATAAATTGTCCCAGAAGTTATTGTGATAAACGATAATATTGTTGTACAATGGCAATGGTATAACAATGCAAGAACAGATTCTCATTTGTCAATAAACTTTAAATTCTTATGAAGATTCAACACTGGAACTGGAAGACCTTTTAAATAACCAAAATAAATAAAACAACAGAAACAACAAATAAAAAGGATTATTAAGTCTCTATAAACTAAATTATCCTTCAAAAAAAGATCTGGTTGAGACCAAAACTCCAGACTGAAAACTTTCATCATCCAGATTTAGGCAGAAATAGAAAAACAATAAATCAGGCAAATGGAAATTATTGAGTTTGTTTTAACTGATCATACAATTAATTGATTCATCGTTTTTTGCAACATGACACTTATTTTATGACTCTTGTTTTACATTTACATTTTTATAACCTTCTGTAAGTCTGAATCGGTTCATAGACCCTTACTACCGGTAATAATTTTGTTGTTTTTATTTTATTTCTTTTCTGCTTTTCTCTTTATTTGTAACAACGGGGTTTTTCTTCTTCTTAATTGCAATAAATGAACGAACATGTACATCCACATGTCACTTCATTCATCCAAACACAATAAATGAAGTGACATGTTGATGTACAAATCACTTGAGGATTTATCCTCAAAAATCAATTCTGGATTTATCCTCAAGTGAAGAAGTTTAAAAATAAATGTGCAGAAATGTTAACTGGTTCTTGGAATGTGTGGCTTTAAAATCAGCGCAAAAACAATAACAATTATAATTACTCACCTGGAAAATATGAAAGCAGACATGGTTTTTACAGGAAACCCATCTTTTGGATTCATGAGTATAAAACCTCGAGTGTAACCAATGCAGCCATTTTAATTCATCAGCATACAATACCAAACAACGTTGTATCAAGTTTATTGCATAAAATATTCAGTTCATCCAATATATATTTATAAAGTAGAGTAGTTTAAACTCTTTCGAGTGTTAGAATTACTCAATCACTTATAACAACTTATATATAATAATTAACACCAATTCTGAGAAGGACCAAATAAAGTGTTGATTTAATTCTACCAAATTCACAGATAATGAGTGACTTGGACCGTCGTCTCCCAGCAGATGAGCTTCATAAATCACATCTTAAAATACCAAACAACAAATCACCTGATGGATTCTGTAAACAATCCCGGTCCAATCTTCTGTAATACAGCAAATAAAATGTAATTATTATTGTTACCGCTGAGCCCCATCAAACCCCCATGGACCCTCCTAGCTGCCGTCAGGTTCCTCTGGTTCTGATTCATGTCCTACCAGCATCGCGCTCCGGTCCGCTGTAGCAGCGGTTTTATACGGGAGGCCAGACCCTCTGAATTTGTTTGACTCCTCATTCAACCAATACTGCAGAGGAACGGTTTTCCAGAGTCAGCACAATCAGGAAGTGTCACAGCGTCCCTACGTTGGAACGACATGCCCACGTTCTTTCTCCAATCTTTAAGATCAACCGCGTCTTTCGCCCAGTCTAAAACTACCAACGTTCACACAGTAAAACTCCTGACGTGTGGGTATAAGAGTATAAGAAGTCACGTACAGCACTATATTATGCAATGTTCACGCTTGAAAATAGAAATAAAATAAACATAATGTCCTGGAAAACTTACTGTATTCACACACAAACCTTCCTAGTAGTTCTCACAGCTTGGATCTTAAAGTTACCGGCCCGTCAGGTTGCAACGCCGTTCTCTTTCTATAAAGAGCTTTTAAATATTAATAGGTAATATATATTTTAGTGTCTTTATAAAGCAGTATAAAGATCTACTAAATCAAAACATCTCAACTATTTGAACTGCAGGAATAAGGTGGTGAGATCAGAAAATCATCCTAGTTCATTATTCAAATTATATATTTAATGTGTTCATATGATCAAATATTCATATGCAGGAATTATATCCTGAAAATAAAATGTTTCCATTTTCAATTTGACAGCAGGATTTCATAACTTTGTAATGTTTGCATTCTATAGAATAGAATAGAAGTATTTTATTCATCCCAGCAGGGAAATTACTTCGCAGTTACAGCATAGAGACAAGACAAGACAAGAGACAAGACACAATAACAATGTCCGGGTGTTGAGTCTGGAGTTTGGCTGTGGTAGAGCTGATGACGTCACAGGCCACAGCGGACGTAAACTCCCTCGGCAATTAATACGGCCGCATTCCCACAGCCAGAAGTTCAATGTCCGGGCTACAATCTGTTAACTTCACGTTAACATGACCGGGATTACACCACCTCTCACTCACATAAAGTGCAATCCCATGCCTGCTTGGGAATATAAAATATAAAGTGTTTAATTTCCCCATAAGTGCAGTTTTATTATTATCTATTCAGACTGATAGAGAAAAAATCTGAGGGGCCGTTCAGGACAAAAATTATGTTTTGCCTTACACACACTACTAAAGACTCATACACACACACACAAAATATTAAAATTGCACGTATATACTATTAAAATGTCACACTTACACATACAATTTTTCTCTCTCATGCATACACTAAAGACTAAGATTGCGCATATTAAAATATACTTATCAAGGACTCGGAGGACGTAGGGCTCTAACGCCGGAGTGAGTGGCATTAGAGCCCTGAGGGAACCAACGAGCATTTGAGGAGGGAGCAGTAGAGAACGGCTGGCCGAAATTAGCGTTCATAAATCGGATCAACCTTGAGCTAAACGCCGCTTACTCCGTGGAGCGCCAATATCTAACTTGAAGCTAACGTCACTGTGGTAACAACGCATGCGTGATCTGATCTCCAAATTATGCCCCCCCTCTTCCGTGACAACTCACACATACAAAAAATGAGTCTTTCACACAGAGAAATACAAGTCCAATTCATTCATTCATCCATTCATTCATTCATTCATTCAGCCTAGTGTTAGTTCACACACACACATACATCGACCTATCATTCAGAATAGTATGTCTGTATCCTATGTGTGTGTGATATTTTAATAGTGTATATGTGTAATTTTAGTATTTTGTGTGTGTGTATGAGTCTTTAGTAGAGTGTGTGAGACAAAACATAGTTTTAGTCCTAAACGGCCCCTCATAACAACAATCTTACAGGACCTCTAAAATATACGCTTATGTGAAGAGCTATACATCAAACCTGAAACATGAATATGGCTGAATATTAACTACACATGTGAACTACACATGTATACGTAACCAGGAGAAAAATGGGTACATATCAAAAATGTATTTTGTAAACCATGTTTTGCTTTTATTTCACCGACTGGTTGTAATTCTTGTTTTTGTCAGCATGTGGTGCTGTTGTTACAGAGAGGTCTAAAATTACCGGAAGTAGAAAACATCTCGTTTATGTACCGTGGCACCCTAACTGGTAAAACGGAAGAGAAGGACATTTTTTGAGCCGAGACCTGCTGGAGAAGACGACTCCATGGCCACATGAGCGAAGAATCCAGGTGTTCGGTAATTAATGTTTGAACTGAATTATCTTCCGTGGACAAAGCTACAGAGATGATGCTAATGTTATGTTTTTCTGTTTGTCCTCTTTTAGAGGTGCCACTGCCGTTGTTAAGATTTCAGCTTTTATGTGAAGCTGCGTTGCTACTCTATTGAGTGCTAATAGGGTTGTTAGCCCGCCATTTCACTGAAGCTAAGGTTTTCTACTGATACAATACGGGTCATTCAGTTTTCCATATATTGAACCTCATTCTTTTCATTTTTTGCAACTCAGAGGGAAAAGTTTTTTTTTTTTTTTTTTAATTAAAGAACCCCTTTTATTTGAAGCTCCGTGTACTGTATTGAAAGAGGTCTTGTGCGAAAATCTGAATTTGTGGTCATAATCCATGTTAGAGTAAATATTTACACTCAGGTACTGTAATCTGTTTTTGTGTCACACTGATGTGATTTCTCACCATTTTCAACTTATCTGTCTCCATGGATACCGCCTATATACTCAAACGACTTTCTTTGTTAGCTGGAGCCTTCCGGTGGTTTACGCAAATGCGTTTCAGCTCGTTTATGATTGGTGAATGATGTTGCTATGGGATTTTGTTATCAACCTGATTCTATTGGCTGTTAGATGTGTCAGTCACCCAAATCAACCAATGGGCTGCATAAAATCTCCCCTGTATGTTTGGTTTTCTGACTCAATGCTTCTATAACCAGAGCGCCCAGGACTGTGCTTTTTAGTAGTAATTCACTATTATATTGTTTACAAAAAATCACTGTTATTAATTGCAAATAATATTTATAGCAAGATATAGGAAAAAATAAATAAATTTTAAAAAGAGAGAGAATTTTGTAATTAGTGTCAAAATGTCCAAAAATGGCACATTTGGAATGTTTGCCTAGAATTTTATTAACCAATACCTTTCTAAAATGTCTATGCTTCAGTTTTCTGGAATGAAATTTGGTCCAGTAATTGGTCAGAACCTGTATTGTGAATTGCTAGAGGTTCTATGTTTCCACTGCATGCTTTTAAGGAAAATCCACATTACGTAATGTATTCTATTAGAATTTATTATTTTTATTTAGTATTTTTTCACTGTGTACCATATGTATTTGTTATTTCTCAGTAATACAAGTGTTGATTTTTAGACTTCTAGAGTATTCTCAGGAATATTACCGTTATTTTGATACCTGAACCAGTCAAATACACCTTGTAGTTCCTGAGATGTATGGAATTCATTTTGGGGATGTCTTTTTGGAGAACTCTTAAAAAAAGTTTCCAAAAAAGAGGCTGTGGTACGAACTGCAGGTCAAACAGATTAGATGATCTGAGGAACACAGATCGTTTTTTAAAGGATCGACTTTAAACTGTTTAAAAGGAAAAGGTGGAACCTGATTCATCTGGTTCTACTGACTGTCTGGTTCAGTGAAGTGAGTTGGAACCGGTTCTGGTGCCTCAGGTTTACCTGTCGCTGTAGAGCACAGGTGTCAAACTCCAGTCCTCAAGGGCCGGTGTCCTGCAACCTTTAGTTGTGCCTCTGCTGCACCATACCTGAATGGAATAATTAGGTCATTAAGGCTCTGGAGAACTGATCTACACAAGGAGGAGATAATTAAGCCATTTCATTCCAGTGTTTTGTACCTGTGGCACATCTAAAAACTTCCAACTCGTTCACGTCTGCTCGTTCACCGAGCAGACGTTCACCGCTGACCCGGACGACTGCCACACCTGCAGACACGGAGCAGTTCAGAACCAGAACCGGCAGGGCGAAGATCCGCAACCGCTCTTCGCTCAGATGGAGGTCAGTCTGCGTCCGGCTCCAGTCGGCCAGCTGCAGGTCCAACAGCTGGCGGCAGAACCGTGACCCCTGAGGCCTGTGACAGCAGCAGGGCCAGGCCGTGGTCGCCTAAACACACACATCACCATGGTTACACACACACATTGCCAAACACTGTTTATAGCTCCAGTTTAAATTCACTATCAGGTTCTGCCGGTCTCCATCAGAACCCGAGGTTCTGTCTGCTCCTCTCACCTTCCCTCTGGGCGAGTTGGCACGCCTCGCTGACGCGGCAGCCCGTCAGGTAGCCGAACAGTTTAAATTATAGGTTTAAATTATTTTATCACCAGATTAAATGAGAAAATCTGATCCATGTGTGAGTGAGGAAGAGTAGGAATGTGGAGCTTAGCAGGCTGCTCTACCTGGGCCTGCACCAAGAGCTACCTTGTTGCTGAAATGTGCCATAAAACAGGGTTTGTACGGGAATCCTAGACTTGAATTTACTACTTATTTTTACTATCGCTACAATATTTTTACTCCATCCATCCATTTTCTTCCACTTTATCCAGGGTTGGGTCGTGGGGGTGGCAGTTTAAAAAGGGTGGCCCAGACTTCCCTCTCCCCAGCCACTTGTTCCAACTCCTCCAGGGGGGAATCCCAACTGTAACCCAGTGTTAAAAACACAAGTAAATAATTAATAGATGTTGATTTAATGTCTTCTTCTACAAGATTAAAAAGTATAAATAGATTTCATGTCTTATTATACAGTAAGAGTTAAAAGTAATAAAGTTAAAAAAATAAGTTAATAAATATGTTCATAAATATAGATAAAAAGTTCTAAAAATCTTTAAAAACTTTGACATGCTTTTAGTGATTGCTTTTAGTGACAGATTAAACAACCAATAGCTGGCACAGTGTGATTTCACATCAGCCAATGAGGTTGATTGTCCCGCCTCTTTAACTGATGTGCTGAGATTTTGCTCAGACTACGTCAGACACGCTTGAGAGCTCAGCGCTAACGGTTGTTTCCGCTAATAGCCTGGAGATCTTGTCAAATTTGACAGACTCTTGGAAATCTGTAAGAAAAAACAACGTTAAGATAGTTTAGCAAAATATATAATTCAAAATAGTAAATCCGTTTATATTAAATCTCAGAAAGCTTCCCTTGTGAGCGGCTGAAGCCCAGAAAAATCCCCTTGTAGCGTCGTGTAGCATCGGAGCCAACTGCCAAGCACGCGCTTGGCAGTTGGCTCAGTAAATTCGCTGAAAATTGGATAAAATACCGAGTAACTGATCAAATTTAATAAAAATAAAATTGTATTGTAAGATTTTATTATTATTGTGTATGTTGTGTTTTTTCTATGTAGTTGCACTTATTTTTCTATTAGCACATGTTCCAATATTTCAACGGTGCTAATTCATGGTTCATGGTGCTGTAATGTGCTTTTCTGTTGGCATTGCTTGGGAACTTTCTGTTCTGAGTAGGTCAGAGCTAATGTGAGGTTCTAATCCACATTCTGATGTTAAATATAGTGTTATAGATAGAAATATATATATA
This sequence comes from Xiphophorus maculatus, assembly GCF_002775205.1. Taxonomy (NCBI): domain Eukaryota; kingdom Metazoa; phylum Chordata; class Actinopteri; order Cyprinodontiformes; family Poeciliidae; genus Xiphophorus; species Xiphophorus maculatus. The sequence continues at coordinate 12,677,337 of NC_036453.1, read as the reverse complement.
TATTTTTTCCATATATTGAACCTCATTCTTTTCATTTTTTGCAACTCAGAGGGAAATTTTTTTTTTTTTTTTCTAAATTAAAGAACCCCTTTTATTTGAAGCTCCGTGTACTGTATTAAAAGAGGTCTTGTGCGAAATTCTGAATCTGAATATATATATATACATATATATATATTCAGATATAATATATACTATATTTAATTTAAAAATATTTATTATATATACATATAATATATTCATATAAATATATCTGAATATATAGATAGATAGAAAGCTAATTTCTTTAGTTTTACTGATGTGTTGGTAATATTGAACTCTGATAACTTGAATATTGTTGTACAACATGGAAAAAACTTGAGAAATGATGAAAGATCTTTTTGAATTGTAGCTTAAGCTTTATTGATATTAGCATCCTGTATTTTAAGATGCTTTACTTTGGCCTTGTTCCAGGTCAAGATCATCCTCTCCAGAACTTGGGATGGCGAGTCCCAGCCCAGAGGTCCAAGTGAACTGGTATATGGTGACCCGACTGGTCACTAGCTGTGAGACATTGAATGAACATTTGACACACACATTGAAAAGACTAAACAAACATTGAATGAACGTTTGACAGACACATCGAAAAGACTGGGTTATTTATTTTATTTAATTTTTTCATGTTGGTGGGATTGAGGAGGTCTTCGAAGTATTCTGCCCACCGGCCCACAATGTCCCGAGTAGAGGTCAGCAGCACACCATCCCCACTATAAACAGCGTTGGTGCTGTACTGCTTCCCCCTCCTTAGATGCCGGATGGTGGACCAGAATTGCCTCAAAGCCGTGCGGAAGTCTTTCTCCATGGCCTCTCCAAACTGCTCCCACGCCTGAGTTTTTGCCTCAGTAACCACCTGAGCCGCATGCCACTTCGCCCGCTGGTACCCATCAGCTGCTTCCGGAGTCCCACAGGCCACAAAGGCCTGATAGGACTTCTTCTTCAGCCTGACAGCATCCCTCACCGAAGGTGTCCACCAACGGGTTTGAGGGTTGCCACCGCGACAGGCACTTACAACTTTGTGGCCACAGCTCCGATAAGCCGCCTCGACAATGGAAGCATGAAACATGGCCCACTCAGACTCAATGTCCTCCACCTCCCCCGGAACTTGTTCAAAGTTCTGCTGGAGATGGGAGTTAAAGCTCTGTCTCACAGGGGATTCCACCAGACGTTCCCAGCAGACCCTCACAACACGTTTGGGCCTGCCAGGTCTGACCGGCATCCTCCCCCACCACCGGAGCCGACTTACCACCAGGTAGTGGTCAGTGGACAGCTCTGCACCTCTCTTCACCCGAGTGTCCAAGACGTACGGCCGGAGATCCAATGAAACGACGACACAGTCGATCATCAAACTGGTGCCAAGTGCACATATGGACACCCTTATGTCTGAACATGGTGTTCGTTATGGACAATCCATGACGAGCACAGAAGTCCAACAACAGAACACCACTCAAGTTCAGATCGGGGGAGGGGGGAAGCGTTCCTCCCAACCACAGCCCTCCAGGTCTCACTGTCATTGCCCACGTGAGCGTTGAAGTCCCCCAGCAGAACAAGGGAGTTCTACAACAAGGGAGCGGCACTCAATCAGTTGAAACACCTTTCCAAAACCAGTCGCTCTCATCATCCTGAGAGAACTGAGAGACAACTGTGTCCAACTCCTTCCCAGGAAAGTAATAGTCCATTATCTTCTCCATACCCGTGGTCGCCACGTATCCAAGGCCCCAACCAAGTGGGATAATGAAGGGAACGAGCGTCTTCGTAACGCTAAACATTGTTACTCTGCACAAATCTGAATGTCCAAGAACTGCAGGGAACTCACTCCACAGTACTCCAAAGTAGCTACTTTAAGTTACTTTGAAAACATGGTGTGAAGGACAGCAACGCAGATCCTTAACAGTATGTTGAGAACGATCTAACACTACTGTATGTCTCTGGATCTTTGGCTCAAGCCTTTTCAACCATCTTTGTGTGCTGGGAGAAGATGGCATCAAACGCCTCATCTCTGTGCGTCATGGCAGTAAACAACATGGGCTTTTTGGTGGTAGGCATTGCTACTGAAATCCCCATCCCAGAACCAGGTAGCACTGAGAAAGCCTTATGCTTCTTGACTTCAGTGATGTCATTAAGTTTGATGGCTATATTTCTCTTATTCCTGTAGCTCTCAATACACAAGTAGTTCTCTGTAACGTACAGGACTCTGGGACTTATGTACTTTTTTGGGGTCTTCCTGTCTCTATCAGGCAGCAGGCCAGCCGTTCTCACACACTTGGCAGAGGGCGCTCACTCTCCGGAAGGTTGAAAGCCTCGTGAAAAGCTCCTCTCTTTGTGCTGTGGTATCAGCCGCCACTTTCTTCTCGTCTGGGACTGAGAAGAGCAGCATTACAAATGCTCCTTCAGGCCCTTGCTGTGGCAATCCATCTGCTCAGGGCGGTGTTGCCATGCTCCTTCAGCTGCAGGTCGGTGGGTAAGTTGGTCCAGGCGGTGTAGGGGGCGTCAAAGCGCTGCCGTAGCTTGGGGCACCTTTTAAAGATCAAGTCAATAATGAATAACTTGATCCCTACAAAAACACCTATGATAAAGCCCAGCAGCTGGTATGGAAACATGCATGAGAAGATGAAGGCCAGCCACAGTCCCACATAGATCTTTAGGGTGAGCTCTGGCCGGACCCACATGCACAGATTTTTTATCTTCTCAAGGATGTTGGCCATGTTTCCAAAAAGCTTCTGAGCTTTCTGAGCAGCAATGAGAGCCAAGTGGACCATCTGAAAGACATTTAGGTTGTCTTTTGGATGTTCCAGTGGCTCACACACGTCAGGTACGATGCTCCACTGGATCCTCCAGCCTCTGGAAATTAGATACTTTAGGGAAAGGCGGAGAATCAACAGGAGCAGGAAGATGGGGATGGTCCAGCCATGCCACGCTGCGTACATGTACACAATGAAGACAATGGCAGTCGTGTACACAGAGTACCAGTTGGATAAGGCAGACAGGTTGCTCATGAAGTATGCCACAGGTCTGAAATCTTGTTCAAGGCGTCTAATGTTGTCAGTTAGCTTCCTGGGACGTAATGGGTCCTCTCTCTCCACAATCGTCTCCTCTGGCTGGAAACAGAAGTATTCCATGTAAACTCCGAAACGATTGTGAAGCCAATTCACAAAGCTCTCGTTAGGTTTTTCTGTTGGTTAAGGGGATGGAGGTTTTGATGACTGAGATGGAGAATCCTGAACTTCTAATTTTATGACTTTCTGTTCCAGCTCAATGCTTTTGGATCGTTCTTTCTCCAGTTTGTATTTAAGTGAATCTATGAGGGGCTCATCTTTCAGTTTCTTCAGCTCTTTCTGTAAAGCGATTCTAGAAGTCCTTTAACCTCATTCAAATCACTCTTTGGCTTTTCCTCCTCTCTGGGCAAGAAGCGCGTTTTCGTCACGACGTCGTCGCTGCTTTCTGTGTCCGATGTGCTGGGCGAGTCAAGGAAGTTGTCCCGTCTTTGGAACCAAAACTGGATTTTGTCAAAACACCTCAGCATTTTGGGCGCTATGGAAACGATCAGAGCAGTTCTGCATGAGTCAAGCTGAAATAATGACTAAATGTAATCACAAAAATGTATGTTTGACATTTGCTAAAAGTAGTTTTGGTCAAAACTGCTTTAAACAAAAGAGAGGGGAGAAGACATGGAGCAAAGGTCAACTAGACAAGCAAAATAAATCAACAATCATTTTTTTGGACTCTGGGAGGAAGCCGGAGAGAACCCACTAATGCACTAGGAGAAAATGCAAACCCCATGAAGACAGAAGAACCCAGGCTGGAATTCAGACCCAGGCAAACGGTTTATTCAAAGAAAAGAAATGTTTTAATCACACCTAAGCACAATTTAGAGACCAATTAACTAAACAGCCTTTATTTCAGACTGTGGCAGGAAGCCGGAGAGAAACCTGCAAACAGGAAACCTGTCAAATCTTTTTACCTTTCAATCCCATAATTTTATTTAACTGAACACATCAGGACACATGTTCAGTCCCAATCAGATTTCTCCAGACTCGAAATGGTCAATAATGATTTGTTCTGGGATTTTTTCATCTTCCGAATTTGTTATTTTTAGCTCCTCTCCAAAAGTTCCTTAATCATGTTCAAGAGGAGGGGCTGGAGAAACCGTAACGTCAAGTGTGACTTCATTTCTTACCTTTTCCCACAGACATCCGTTGGTTGTTCCTTGAACATGAAACGCTTTTCCAAAAGCAGTTGCTCCCGTCATCCTGCGAGACCTGGGACACACTTTGGTCCGCTATCGTCGCCATACCCGACGTCGCCATGCATGAAAGGTCCCGATGAAGCGGGAGCGTGGAGGGAAAACGCGCCTCCTTCTGGCACCGAGAAGAGCATTGGAAATGCTCCTTCGGGCCATGCTCCATCGGGCCTTTGCTTTGGCCATCCACCTGCTCAGCAAGGTGTTTCTGGGGTCCCTCAGCTGCAGGTCAGTGGGTAAATCAGCCCAGAGGTTGTAGGGGACGTCAAACTGCTGCCGCAGCTTTGGGAACCTTTCAAAGATCAAGTCAATGATAAAAATCTTGATCCCTACAGAAACACCTATGACAAAACCCAGCAGCTGGAATGGAAACATGCATGAGAAGATAAAAAACAGCCAAAGTCCCACGTAGATCTTAACAGTGAGCTCTGGCCGGGCCCACATGCAGAGGTTTTTTATCTTCTCAAGCATGTCGGCCGTGTTTCCAAAAAGCTTCTGAGTTTTCTGAGCAGTTTTGACAATCCAGTGGAACATCTGAACGATATTTAGGTTCTCTTGTAGATGTTCCACTGGCTCACCCATGTCGGGTATGATGCTCCACTCGATCCTCCAGGCTTTGGAAATTAGATAATTTACAGAAAGCTGGAGAATCATGAAGAGCAGGACGAAGAAAAAACAGGCAGTCATGTGCACAGAGCGCCAGCTGGACAAAGCAGACAGGTTTCTAAAAAAGTGTTCCACAGGTCTCATGTCTTTCTCAAAGCGTCTCATGTTGTGGGTCATCTTCATGGGGTTTAATCCGTCCTCTCTCTCCTCAATCGCCCCCTGGTGGAAATGGAAGTTGTCCAAAAAAGCTCTAAAACAGTTTTTATAAAACTTTATAAATATGTGTTTTAAATTTTAAGACTTTGAGTAAAAGATATCAAGTCTTTTCAAGTAAACAGCTTCAAGTCGAGTCAAGTCCCAAGTCAATGGCATGAAAGTCAAAGTCAAGTCTGAGTCTTTGAGCATTTTTTCAAGTCAAGTCTCAAGTCGTGATTTTAACGACTCGAGTCCCCACCTCTGTTGACAATCCAGTGGAACATCTGAACCATATTTAGGTTCTCTTGTAGATGTTTCACTGGCTCACCCATGTCGGGTATGATGCTCCACTCGATCCTCCAGCCTTTGGAAATTAGATAATTTACAGAAAGCTGGAGAATCATGAAGAGCAGGACGAAAGAAAAGGTCCAGCCATGCCACACTGTGCACATGTAGATGAAGAAAAAACAGGCAGTCATGTGCACAGAGCGCCAGCTGGACAAAGCAGACAGGTTTCTAAAAAAGTGTTCCACAGGTCTCATGTCTTTCTCAAAGCGTCTCATGTTGTTTGTTATCTTGATGGGGCTTAATGCCATTAAGCCCCAAGCTTTTTATAGTTTTTCCGGCTTCTTCTCTTGCTTATCCCACTTATGCTTTAGATTTATCTGTCGAGTTCCAACTTTGTTGTGGGCATTTTTACCCGACTCTGGAGAGCTAACTGACTATACTCCTATTCCCTCCACCATCTTGTCCGAAGTCCATCTAATATACTGGATGTCTTACTTTTACACTTTGATTCATATATAAGTGACATGAATGAAATTTTACAAATTCTAAAATAGTAAAGCAGTGGTCCCCAACCTTTTTATTACGACCTGTCAAGACTTGGCAGTTTTGCTGCAGCCCGGCGGGTGAACCGTCAGATAATGCTTCTGCATGTTGGTGTTCCTGCTGAAGCTTTTTTTTTTTTTTTTTTGCCCTGATTTTTTCTTTACGACAATCTTACAACGTCCTGCAGTGTGTGGTGTGTTGAATATGCCCGTTTGAAAATCGGGCATATTCAACATTGTCTTGGCCCGATTATCACAGCCTGTGGGGTTTTTCCCTGACTGGGAGCGAGAACGCAGCCTGTTGAATGAGACAGGTAGCCAATCAGAAAGCGCGGTGACATAAGAACGGAGGGAATCCCAAACTGTTGACATGGCAACTGAGAGTCTGGTGGACATCAGAGGTAATATGTGGAAATGTTTATTACTATATGTAAATGTCATTTTTATATATATTTACTATATGTGGTAATGTTTATTCAGTTAAAAATGTTAACTACAAAAAAACATAACTCATCTCCAAATCATAGTGCAGCAAATAGAGTGGCTGCTCCCGCCGTCTTTTATCAAACGCCTTTTCTTTTAGTTTCATCTTTTATCGCGTAAAATGAGTCCACAAACTATCACTACTACTTCTACATAGTCCAGTCATTTTCTACATGGAAAATGACTGTAGGGAACAACAGAAAAATGCTGAACAAATGGTTTAATGCAAGGATGATTCTGGGAAAATAGCAGGGCGACATGACAATGCTTCTATTTCTATGATTAAATCTGAAAATGTTTCTGCTTCTGTGACTGCATCTGAAACAAAGGGAGTTAAGCCCGCACCTTACAATTCTTCTTCTTCTTCTCTTCCCACACATCTGTACCCGGACTTGAGTGCTCTCTCTGTGTTGGATCCGGACCTCAACGCCTACCCGATTCCACCACTACGACAAGCGGTACCTGCACCAACAGCTGGGGTCCCTCAACCTTCAACAACAACAACGGCTGCAGCAGCAGCTGCCGCTCCTTCTAAGGAGGTGGCAGAAATTCTTGTGCCTGAGGATGAAGAACTGTTCAGTGATGAAGAGGATGAAAAGATGGCGCGTCCAATACAAGTTTTCAACTGAAGATGTTAAAAAAAGGGTAGGAGAGAAGATGATCTCAGATCTAGAGACAGGAACAAAGGACAATCTTCGAAGCCAAGCGTGGCTACTGAGTTGAATGCACCCATGGTTGAGGTTATGGGTCTGATGGACCAGATGTCGTCTTTCGATCTTGGACCACCCAGGACATTGAGGACCTGCAAAAAATCTAACTAATCCCCTCCATTCTGGAACTGTCTTTGCTGACCAGCTCGGTGAATTCTGCCGTGAATTCCGGCCTACGGGAGCAGAACTGTGGAGACTTCTGGCCAGAAAATTTGAACCCACTGATTTGGCAAAAATTCATGTCTTTTTGACCATACCTGAGGACCAATTAAAGAACATTGACTGGGATGACAGTGACAATGACAATTATAAAACGATTCTCACTGGACTTGCAAATACCATAAATATTACGTTTCCAGTCCGAATAGACATGGCCTCCATCTATACATAAAAAAGAAAACAACAACCAAATGGGAGTACTGATGACTTCATTCATTGCCTTATGGACACCATTACAACATACGGAGGCCATGCCAGGCCAGATACTTTCAACAATCAAGCTCCACCTGGCCCTTGGGAAAGTATTACCTGTGATGCCATAATTAAAGGATTGCTACCAGACATCTCAAAGAAACTGAAACAGAGCTATGTGGGTTGGGCTGAGCAACCCCATTTGGAAGATGTCAGACGTTATGCCAGACATGCACAGCAGCAAGTGGACAGCCGCATCAGAGAGCAAAAGGACAAGGTGGAAAAAGAACTTCATTTGGCTGCTGTTACAATGTACTATGATCAATCGAGGAGAGAAAGAGGACAACCCAGAGGACAAGGCCGTGGCCGGCGAGGACGAGGCTACGCTCCTCACAACAGAGATGCTGATGTTTGTCACAGTTGCGGGGAGCCTGGTCATTACCGCCGGCACTGTCCCAGGAATTACAGGAACATGGCAGATTGACTAGAAGGGGCGAGCAAGGACGGATCGGCTCAGGGGGTGCACTCAACCGAGTGTAACGTAATGCACACACACACCTATACAAGCAAATTGTGTGAATGTCAGTGATCCTGCTCCTTGCAATGAAAAGCTGCTTGCTGACTGTGAGGATTTGAATGAGTCTCCTGTTTTTCCTGTTTCTGGCAAAGAAGAGCTGCTTGCTGACAGTGACACATTTGACAAAATTCTAAATGCAATTTCTGACTTAGAAGAGAAATTTGGCCTTAAAAAGCAAACTTATGCTCATTTTGCATCTCATGCATAAAAGGCCGTCCCGACTTTTGATTTGACTATTTCAGGGAAAAAGGTGTCCTTTATGGTTGACTCCGGAGCAACATCTTCAATTGTGAGAAAAAAAGAATTTAGTATTCCACCAAAACTTAGTGGGAATTGTCTAGTCACTGTCTGTTTGCCTGAGGTCAGGTAGTAAAGGAGATAATTACTACCCCTATTGCATGTAAAACTCCTCAAGGATTCTCTTTCAAACATTCATTTTTGTTGTCAGATATGTGCCCAGTAAATGTTATAGGGCGAGATCTGATGTGCCGATTAGGGATTCATCTTGTCTCGACACCGGAGGGCGTAAAAGTTGCATCGCGGCCTGATTGGACTCACACAGCTGTGAAATTTGACTCGTCTGCTCTTAACTATGTATATAAATGGAAGCTTCCAAATTCAATTCTTTCAGAACAACTTCTTGCAGAAGTAAAAACTTTAATATCTCTTTTTTTCCGATATTAAACAGCATGATGAATTAAGCTGCATTTCTAATGTTTCATTGGGAGCTGATTGTGATTATGAGAAGCGATGTTTCCGAGCTCCTTCTGAAAACTGTCAACATCTGCTTTGTTTTGGAAAACACACACAGCAGGTTTGGCTGTCTCTCTCTCAGCTGAGCAGAGACCGTTTTTTTTGTGGCAAAATTGCAAGAATTGGAATAGAGTGATGTAGGATAATTTATTCATGCGTGTAAAAATGAGACTGATTGGATTATTTCACCTGCTGACCCAAATGTAATGTTTTCTGAACGCATGTCGGCATTCAAAAAATTGTTTCATTGTGCAGTGCACTGTCAAAAAACTGTGGAATTGATTCCTACCACAGACCTAAATTTTGGAACATGCTTTTTATCTCACACAGATCTGTCTTCACTACCAAAAGCGCTGTCTAAAGTTCCTGATGACTTTTGGGCTAAAAGCAAATATGATGTAGGTCTAATTAAAGGGTGTGAACAAGTTATTACCCTGAAATCCCCTCAAACCTGAAGCTGTTGAAGGCATAAAACGTCTTTTTGAAGCTCTACAAAAAGCCGGCATCATTGTTCCCTGTAATAACTCTCCAGTTCGCTCACCAATATGTCCTGTAAAAAAAGGCAAAGATCCCTGGGGAACGTCAAGAATGGAAATCCTCAGGGGCTGTTTATGAAAATGGAATATGGATGGGTCCAAATGGCAAGCCGTGCCTTCCTAAACATATTTTCCCACACTTCTCAAAACTGACTCATGGTTTTGACCATGTTTCAAAGTCTGGAATGATTGCTGCACTTACAGCACACTGGTTTACAAAAGGATTCAGTTCTTTTGCACAAAGACACTGTAAAACATGCATGATTTGTGCAACACACAATACAGGGAGAGGTGCGAGCGCATCTCAGGCTGCACAGCCTCCACCTGACAGACCTTTTAACTATTTGATGATGGACTTTATTGAACCTTCCCCTGCTGAGGGGAAGAAATTTTTGCTTGTACATGTTTAGCAAATGGGTGGAAGCTTTACCATCAAAGCATGTGGACAGTCACACCGTAACTAAAGCTCTGCTGACTGAAATGATTCCACGATGGGGTATTCCTGACAGGATTAGCAGTGACAATGGCACACACTTTGTTAATGCTGCATTAACTGAAGTGGGAAAGTTTTAGGTACGACTCTAAAAACTCACTGCGGGTATTACCCACAGAGTGCATTTTAAAGACCAAACTAGCTAAATGCTGTGAGGAAACAGGTCTGTCATGGGTTAAAGCCCTACCAATCGTTTTGACTTATATGAGGATGCAAAGAAGAGCCAGGATTAACCTCAGTCCATTTGAAATCCTGTTTGGCAGATCTCCTAACTTGGGTTTACGGCCTCAGAGAAAGGTCCTTCCTTCCACTTCTGTCCGTGATGATGCAAAGTTGTCTTACTGTCAAAACCTGTCGAATGTGATTTCTCAAGTTTTTCAGACGGTGAAAGACGCATTGCCATGTCCTGCCGAGACTCCACTACATGCCATCAAACCCGGTGATTGGGTCATGGTGAAAGACTTTCGGAGGACGCATTGGAACTCCAAACGCTGGTAGGGACTGTTTCAAGTGCTACTCGTCACAGTTACGGCTGTTAAGGTTGCAGAGCGGGCAACGTGGATTCACACCAGCCAGTGTAAACGGGTACCGGAGCCTTGAGAGGACACTCATCCTGACGGGGAGGAATTCGTCCAGCAGTCGACAGAACAACATACCAAGGAGGACGACACGCAACTTTCTGAATGAGGATAAATGACCTTACTGCTGCTGGTGTTAAGTGCTAGTAACCTCTGACACCGCAGACAGCCATGTTTCATTTCTTGCATCGCTGAATACCTTCATTTTGGTGTTAAGTGCTAGTAACCTCTGACACCCATCATTCGGGAAAAGAAAAGAGACGACACAAAGGAATACAGAAGGGACAAACACATCAACGAACATTGGTTGTTTTGTACATCAAAAGGCTCCCCAACCAAAGAACTATTGCTGGTCCACTGGCGAATGGTCGAAGTGGGGATCGAAGATTAAAATAAATATTAAAAGAGTTCCTGAGAGAAAGAAAGAAAAAGGGAGTTCATCATGACGGCGATCACCCTTTCATCTTGTTCCAATTGCAATTATTTGTGTTGGCTATTTTTAATTTTTTGTTGTTTGTTTGTATCACTCAGGTGGTGGGGTTTATTTCCCTCTGATAAGGTGGAAAATTTTCCTCTACATGAATTGCGAGATATTAAATGGCTGTCTACCATTGATTTGCAACTTAAACATTCCACTCCTTACGCCTTGAATTTGTGGTACCACTATGCTAAGTATATTGCAGCACACTGGTTTCCATATTGAACAGGTCAAATTGCTATGTTTGCTCACACATGCCTTTAGCTGCCCACTCCCCAATGGTGATTCCACAGCCTTATCCAAACATCTCTGACTTGTTTCCAGACATTTTGAATTCTCCTCCACTTCCAGCTCTTAATGGTTCCACAAAGCTCTTTCAGGTCACCAACGCATTCTTTGAGGAACCTTTCATTGGCCCTGTTCACATTCCACCTGAAGTAGGATTTGACTGTTTTTTGAATTCCAAAGTTGAACTGATAGGTCACACTCCTACATTTACGGACAATATACCCCATTCATATTGCAAATCTGTACTTGTTCCTTGCGCTCCGTATGCTAACAATGCTTCTCTTAATTACTCTCGAGCTCCTCCAGGAACTATCTGTTCCCCTTATTACCAGGTGCCAGATGCCCTTGGCACTTTGCCCCGAATTGATATGTTCTGGCTCTGTGGATATTCCCTTTACCTGGCTCTCCCAGCATATTGGGCCGGTAGGTGTGCCCCAGTTATAGCAAAGCATTCTTATGTTGTTGGCAGTATAAAAAAACCCATAGACCCGCATGACCCGATTTGGGGTTCAAATGTCTCAGAGGATGGCAAGTTGTGGACTCGGGGTCAGAGGGCTGTTCTATCCTTCCTTCCTTAGGTATTGGTAAAGTTATGCTTCGTGTGGAGACTTTGAGTTACAGGTTTGAGTCATTTGTTAATGATATTTTGGTTGGTCTTGGAGCAGCTAAAGTCGAATTAACTGCGTTAAGCCTAATGGCTCTTCAAAATAGAATGGTTCTAGATCAACTAGCAGCTTCTACAGGGGGGTTGTGTGATGGTGGGTGCTTCTTCTTGTACTTTTATTCCAGCTGATGATGAAGATGGTGGTGCTGTTGCTCATGCACTGTCTAACCTGACAGCTCTAAAGAACGCTCTTAATGATGACCATGCTTCTCCGTCCGATTGGTTGTCGTGATTTTCAGGTAACGGTTGGAGACAACTCCTAATAAAACTTCTCACACCTGTGTTTATTGTATTGGGGATATTAGTGATCTTATCTTGCTATGTGATTCCCCTACTTAAAAGGATAGTAGAAAATGTCATTAACGTTCATCTCCTGAAGTACACTTTCCTTACTCACAAAACCAATCAGTTCCGTAACCCTACCTACCTGAGTGATGAATCTGATGACTTGGACTTTTTGTCCTCCAGTGATGAGGAGGTTAATGTGTAATGTTTGGCTTTTTTGTCTTTAAATAGTTAATCATTGATATTTTCAAGCTAGTATCCTAGCTTAGCTTTCCTATCCTGCTTTGCACATTACAGAAATGTCTATGTTTCACAAAAACAAATGCCTGTCCTTTCTGCATGTTCTGAATATGCATTTTATATTTTGATTTTACATTTCATTTGATCTGGAAATATGTTAGTTTTTTTTCTTTTTAGTTTTTTTCCTTTTAAGTTTTAGTTGGAGTTTCCTTTTAAGAATTGTTGTGGCATTGGTTTTAAATTGCTCAATGTGATTCAGTACAAATTGTATTTCTAGCTACTTATCGGGAAGGTTTTCTATTAAGCTTGAATTTTTGTTCGACACTGATTTTTGTTTTTTTTTTACTACTGATTTTATTATTTCTTGTTTTTTTTTTGTTTGTTCTTTTAACTTTTGGTTTTAGCTTTTGTGTTAAATTTTTTGTGTGTGTTTTTTGATTTTTTCATGTCTTCAATCATTGGTGTGATACCTCCACAATTTTCCTGGACAAACATATACAGGACCGTCTCCCTGGCAAGGAGGGGTTGCAGGATAACTTTTCCTACCTGACAGTCATATTGTTACAGGGTTCAATAAGTGAATGCCGGTAGGTTTTTCGTATCTTGCGTATATGTTTTTTTTTGTTGTTGTTTTTTTCTTTTTGTCACATCTTCCAAGATAGTGTTATGTTATATCTTTTAGCCAAAGAGGGAAATGATGATTAATATTAAATATTATATTTACTTATAATCAAAAGGGGGGGAAATGATGTGGAAAAATTACAACAAGGTCACACCTGCTAGTTGTATTGCTTTATGTTTATTCTAAGTTTCTAAATAGTCCCAAAAAGATAAAGCTATTTGGGTTACATGTACAAGGTTGGACACTGTTTTTCTCAGCTGCATGGGAACCAGTCTGTTTCCTATGCTGTGGATCCCTTTTGTATAAAACGCATGTGTTGTCTCTGCCTGGCAGAGCTTTCCGTTCAGACTTGCTCCATTATTGACTGTCCTACACGCTCTCTGACTTGTGCGCAATTCATGAATAAACCTGATTGAGTGATTTTACCTGAACAGTGCTTGGAAATAGATTTTTCCACCACAGTGCTAAAATACAAAGGTCTCGTTGGAGCCATGAGTTAAGTTTGGATTACGTTCTTTAATCTTGTTTTCAATAGTTAAGGTTGATTCTTGGTTTTTGGTTATAACAGTTCCCAAGTATTTCATTTCAGATTTAATTGGAATGCTAGATATTTCTTTTAGGGGAGTGTCGTGAATGGCTATAAGCTCACTTTTTTTTTAAACTTAGCATTGGTCCTGAAAAAAGTTTAATTTTATCAATTACAATTGGAACTTGCTTGTGATTTTTTAAGAAAATGGTGGTGTCATCTGCTAACTGGCTAATGATTAATTCTGTACCGAAAACGTCTCATTTCTCAATGTCTGCACAGTTTTTAAGATAGCTTGCTAACATTGCTGCAACCAAATTAGAGATATGGGGAAAATGGGACACCCTGGAGGAATTCCAACATTAATGTTAAATCTAGCTGTGGTGCCGTTGGGTAGTATTACACAACTATTAATGTTTTGATATAGACCTCTAATTAAGTTAAAGTTTGCTCCAAAACCTAAATGTTCAAGAACTGAACATAACATAACATTAGCATCATCTCTGTAGCTTTGTCCACGGAAGATAATTCAGTTCAAACATTAATTACCGAACACCTGGATTCTTCGCTCATGTGGCCATGGAGTCGTCTTCTCCAGCAGGTCTCGGCTCAAAAAATGTCCTTCTCTTCCGTTTTACCAGTTAGGGTGCCACGGTACATAAACGAGATGTTTTCTACTTCCGGTAATTTTAGACCTCTCTGTAACAACAGCACCACATGCTGACAAAAACAAGAATTACAACCAGTCGGTGAAATAAAAGCAAAACATGGTTTACAAAATACATTTTTGATATGTACCCATTTTTCTCCTGTTTACGTATACATGTGTAGTTCACATGTGTAGTTAATATTCAGCCATATTCATGTTTCAGGTTTGATGTATAGCTCTTCACATAAGCGTATATTTTTGAGTTCCTGTAAGATTGTTGTTATGAGGGGCCGTTTAGGACTAAAACTATGTTTTGTCTCACACACTCTACTAAAGACTCATACGCACACACAAAATACTAAAATTACACATATACACTATTAAAATATCACACACACATAGGATATAGACATACTGTTCTGAATGATAGGTCGATGTATGTGTGTGTGTGAACTAACACTAGGCTGGGAGGAATTGCCCCCCCAATCTGAACTCTAGTGGTGTTCTGTTGTTCCATAACTAACAACATGTTCAGGCATAAGGATGTGCACTTGGCACCAGGACACCCTAGGCCACAGTTCGATGATCGACTTTGTCGTCGTTTATTCTGCAGCCGTACGTCTTGGACACTCGGGTGAAGAGAGGTGCAGAGCTGTCCACTGATCACTACCCGGTGGTGAGTTGGCTCTGGTGGTGGGTGGGGGAGGATGCCGGTCAGACCTGGCAGGCCCAGACGTGTTGTGAGGGTCTGCTGGGAACGTCTGGCGGAATCCCCTGAGACCGATCCCATCTCTGGCAGAACTTTGAACACGTTCTGGAGGAGGTGGGGGACATTGAGTCCAAGTGAACCATGTTCCGTGCCTCCATTGTCGAGGCGGCTTATCGGAGCTGTGGCCGCAAGGTTGTCGGTGCCTGTCGCAGTGGCAACCCTCGAACCCGTTGGTGGACACCTTAGGTGAGGGATGCTGTCATGCTGAGGAAGGAGTCCTATCAAGCCTTTTTTGGCTTGTGAGACTACGGAAGCAGCTGATGGGTACCGGCGGGCGAAGCGACATGCGGCTCAGGTGGTTACTGAGGCAAAAACTCAGGCATGGGAGCAGTTTGGAGAGGCCATGGAGAAAGACTTCCGCACGGCTTTGAGGCGATTCTGGTCCACCATCCAGTGTCTCAGAAGGGAGAAGCAGTACAGCACCAACACTGTTTATAGTGAGGATGGTGTGCTGTTGACCTCGACTTGGGACGATTGTGGGCCGGTGGGCAGAATACTTCGAAGACCTCCTCAATCCCTCCAACATGCCTTCCATTGAGGAAGCTGAGCCTGGGGACTCTGGGTTGGGCTCTTCAATCTCTGGGGACGAGGTCGCCGAGGTGGTTAAAAAGCTCCTCGGTGGCAGGGCCCTGGGGGTGGATGAGATTCGCCCGGAGTTCCTTAAGGCTCTGGATGTTGTAGGGTCGTGTTGGCTGACATGACTCTGCAATATTGCATGGACATCGGGGGCAGGTCCCCTGGATTGGCAGATTGGGGTGGTGGTCCCCCTGTTCAAAAAGGGGGACCGAAGTGTGTGCTCCAATTATAGGGGTGTCACACACCCGTTTTCAGCCCGTTCAGATTTTCCTGACGGTTTGGCCCGTTTTCAGCCCGTTCAGGAGTTTCTCCTGACGGTTCGGCCCTTTCAGAAGTTTGCCTTGACCGATTCGGCCCATTCAGATTTTCCTGACGGTTCGGCCCGTTTTCAGCTCGTTCAGCAGTTTTTCCTGACAGTTCGGCCCGTTCAGGAGTTTGCCCTGGTCGGTTCGGCCCGTTCAGGCGTTATTCCTGACAGTTCGGTTCGTTCAGGAGTTTCTCCTGACGTTTTGGTCCGTTTTCGGCCCGTTCAGGAGTTATTCCTGACAGTTCGGCTCGTTCAGGAGTTTCTACTGACGGTTCGGCCCGTTCAAGAGTTTTTCCTGACGGTTCGGTCCGTTCAGGAGTTTTTCCTGACACTTTGGCCCGTTCAGGAGCTTCTCCTGACGGTTCGGCCCGTTTTCAGCCCGTTCAGATTTTCCTGACGGTTCGGCCCGTTCAGGAGATTCTCCTGACGGTTCGGCCCGTTGGGGAGTTTCTCCTGATGGTTCGGCCCGTTTTCAGCCCGTTCAGGAGTTATTCCTGACAGTTCGGCTCGTTCAGGAGTTTTTCCTGACACTTTGGCCCATTCAGGATCTGTGTCCTCTATCAAATTATGGGCAAGAATATTTTTTCATACACTGGTTTGTGAATAAAAACGTAGGTCTGACGTTAGAAAAACTGTTTCTATTTATATTTTTATAATCGTCCTCGCTATAGCGGGACAAAACCCGCCTCGCCCATAAACACAGAAATGTTTTGGCTGCAGAGAAACTTCTGACTTTAACTTCATCATTCTGCTAAAAGCCCGGTTCACTACAGGCAGCTTGAGTCGGTCCACCGACAGATAGAAAGAATATCTGATTTATATCAGACATCCTGATATAAGACACGGTACCGACTGTCACCACGAGTCGCAATGCAGATCAAAGCCCCGGTACCACCTGGTACCACCTGGTACCACCTGCTCTCTGTTCGCTCTGCTTCTCCTTAACGTTTCTATCAGGCAGGTTAAAGCTGCTGCTGACAGGATCTGGGCTGGAGGTTCACGACTGTAAATAGAACTTATTGCAGAACCTCAAGTGTTAAAGGAAGATTCGGCCCAATTAGAGTTCATGAAATAAACATCAGACAAAATATTGTAGCAATAATTAGAACCGCAGCAAAAAGCCAACGATCTGATTGGATGCTGGGAGACACCAGTGTGTTCAAGTTGTGCTAAAAGCAGTTAGCCTGTCAGAATCTATGCTAGCCTAAAATAGCCTCAATGCTAAACATGTAGCAGCTAATGCTAATGTTAGCATTTATAATCACATTTCTACAGAAACTCCATGAAATTGCGAAGATAAACGGATAGAAAAACATTTTGAAACCTGAAGAACAGATTAAAAATGATAAACATCTTTGTTGTTTATTTCTATGACTTGTGATGTAAAGCACAAGTTCCTCCCAACTACACCCCTCCGGGTCTCACTGTCAATGCCCACGTGAACGTTGAAGTCCCCCAGCAGAACAAGGAAGTCCCCAGGAGGGACACTCTCCAGTACCTCTTCTAAGGACTCCAAGAGGAGTGGGTAATCTGAACCGTCGTTCGGCCTGTAAGCACAAACAACAGTCAGGACCCGCCGCCCCACCCGTAGGCGGAGGGAAGCTACCATCTCGTTCACCGGGGTAAACCCCAACATACAGGCGCCGAGATGGGGAGCAACAAGTATGCCCACTCCTGCCCGACGCCTCTCACTGTCTCTCACCTATGAGACACCTACAAAAACACCTATGATAAAGCCCAGCAGCTGGAATGGAAACACGCATGAGAAGATAAAGGCCAGCCACAGTCCCAGAGCTCCCTCGTCGCCTCCAGGTGGTCCCAGAGCTCCCTCGTCGCCTCCAGGTGGTCCCAGGGCTCCCTCGTCGCCTCCAGGTGGTCCCAGGGCTCCCTCGTCGACTCCAGGTGGTCCCAGAGCTCCCTCGATGCCTCCAGGTGGTCCCAGGGCTCCCTCGTCGCCTCCAGGTGGTCCCAGGGCTCCCTCGTCGACTCCAGGTGGTCCCAGGGCTCCCTCGTCGCCTCCAGGTGGTCCGGCCCCTGTGCCGACATTGTCCGCCGGACCCGCCTCCAGGGATTCGGCTCCTGCGCCAACGAAGTTGCCCCCTTGGTGGATGGATGGATAGTTTTGGCCCCACTTGGAGAACATTCAATCTCCATGAAGACAGAAGAGCCCAGGCTGGGTTCTCGAAGCTGCGGCAGCGGTTTGACGCCCCCTACACCTTCTGGGCTAATTTACCCACCGACCTGCAGCTGAACCAGAAACACCTTCCTGAGCAGATGGATTGCCACAGCAAGGGGCAGTCATGTGGCAATCCACAGCAAGATGACCCAGGCAAACATTTCAGAAAATAAAAGAAATGTTTTAATCACACCGTAGCAGAATTCAGAGACCAGTTAACTAAACAGTCGTGATTTTAGACTGTGGCAGGAAGCCGGAGTACCCGGAGAGAAACCTGCAAACAGGAAACTACTTTTTGATATTTATGAAATGTAATCACAAAAATGTATGTTTGACATTTGCTGAAAGTAGTTTTGGCCAAAACTACTTTTAGCAAAAGAGAGGGAAGAAGACATGGGGCAAAGGTCAACTAGACAAGCCAAATAAATCAACAATCATTTCTTTGGACTCTGGGAGGAAGCCGGAGAGAACCCACTAATGCACTAGGAGGAAATGCAAACCCCATAAAGACAGAAGAACCCAGGCAGGAATTCAGACCCAGGCAAACGGTTTAGTCAAGGAAAAGAAAAGAAATGTTTTAATCACACCTGAGCACAATTTAGAGGCCAATTAACTAAACAGTCTTAATTTCAGACTGTGGCAGGAAGCCGGAGCACCCGGAGAGAAACCTGCAAACAGGAAACCTGTCAAATCTTTTTACCTTTTAATCCCATAATTTCATTTAACTGAACACATCAGGACACATGTTCAGTCCCAGTCAGATTTCTCCAGCCTCAAAATGGTCAATAATAATTTGGTTCTGGGGATTTTTTCATCTTCCGAATTTGTTATTTTTAGCTCCTCTCCAAAAGTTCCTTAATCATGGTCAAGAGGAGGGGCTGGAGAAACCGTAACGTCAGGTGTGACTTCATTTCTTACCTTTTCCCACAGACATCCGTTGGTTGTTCCTTGAACATGAAACGCTTTTCCAAAAGCAGTTGCTCCCGTCATCCTGCGAGACCTGGGACACACTTTGGTCCGCTATCGTCGCCATACCCGACGTCGCCATGCATGCAAGGTCCCGATGAAGCGGGAGCGTGGAGGGAAAACGAGCCTCCTTCTGGCACCGAGAAGAGCATTGGAAATGCTCCTTCGGGCCGTGCTCCATCGGGCCTTTGCTTTGGCCATCCACCTGCTCAGCAAGGTGTTTCTGGGGTCCCTCAGCTGCAGGTCAGTGGGTAAATCAGCCCAGAGGTTGTAGGGGACGTCAAACTGCTGCCGCAGCTTTGGGAACCTTTCAAAGATCAAGTCGATGATAAAAATCTTGATCCCTACAGAAACACCTAGGATAAAACCCAGCAGCTGGAATGGTAACATGCATGAGAAGATAAAAAACAGCCACAGTATCACATAGATCTTAACAGTGAGCTCTGGCCGAGCCCACATGCAGAGGTTTTTTATCTTCTCAAGCATGTCGGCCGTGTTTCCAAAAAGCTTCTGGGTTTTCTGAGCAGTTTTGGCAACCCAGTGGAACATCTGAACCATATTTAGGTTCTCTTGTAGATGTTCCACTGGCTCACCCATGTCGGGTATGATGCTCCACTCGATCCTCCAGCCTTTGGAAATTAAATAATTTACAGAAAGCTGGAGAATCATGAAGAGCACGACGAAAGAAAAGGTCCAGCCATGCCACACTGTGCACATGTAGATGAAGAAAAAACAGGCAGTCATGTGCACAGAGCGCCAGCTGGACAAAGCAGACAGGTTT
Source organism: Xiphophorus maculatus (assembly GCF_002775205.1). Taxonomy (NCBI): domain Eukaryota; kingdom Metazoa; phylum Chordata; class Actinopteri; order Cyprinodontiformes; family Poeciliidae; genus Xiphophorus; species Xiphophorus maculatus. Next base: position 12,657,565 of record NC_036453.1, on the reverse strand, counting down.
CTAAAAAAGTGTTCCACAGGTCTCATGTCTTTCTCAAAGCGTCTCATGTTCTGGGTCATCTTTATGGGGTTTAATCCGTCCTCGCTGTCCTCAGTTGTCTCACGGTGAAAATGAAAGTTGTCCAAAAATGCTCTGAAATGATCACTGATCTTCATGTTGGCTTCTGGTCTCTGAAAACTGTTTGGGCTCAATGTTGGAGCGCAACACATTAAATCTTTAGAACTTCTTTGATCTATTGTGATGTACATGATGTCATCTATGACCTCATCAGTGAGCTCACTGGACTTCTGGGGGAGGTCTTGCTTCTGATCGTTGCTATGGAAACGATCAGAACAGTTTTGAATGAGTCAAGCTGAAATAATGACTAAGTACTTAAATATTAAGTAATATTTTTTATTTAACATGAAGAGATTAACAGTCGATTTCTACATGATTGAATTTTGTGGTTTTCCGTACCTGCTGTGGTATAAGTGGTTGTGTATTCCAACCCTGACTGGTTTCGATGGAGCGTGGCGGCGTGGCGAAGTGACCTGTAACGCCATTGCCATATGTTTGGCTCTAGATTCCACATGTTTCGACTGAGCTGCATCAAACTTGGCAAGAATGATCCTGATTGGATGCCTGATGATCCTATATCGTCATAGTCTGACGTCATCTAAGCCCCGCCCTTGAAGGTTAGCACTTGAAGCTAACGTCACTGTGGTAACAACCGCCTCTTCCGTGGCAACACATACAAAAAATGAGTCTTTCATACAGAGAAATACAAGTCCCATCCCCATTCATTCATCCAGCCTAGTGTTAGTTCACACACACACATACATCGACCTATCATTCAGAATAGTATGTCTGTATCCTATGTGTGTGTGATATTTTAATAGTGTATATGTGTAATTTTAGTATTTTGTGTGTGTGTATGAGTCTTTAGTAGAGTGTGTGAGACAAAACATAGTTTTAGTCCTAAACGGCCCCTCATAACAACAATCTTACAGGAACTCAAAAATATACGCTTATGTGAAGAGCTATACATCAAACCTGAAACATGAATATGGCTGAATATTAACTACACATGTGAACTACACATGTATACGTAAACAGGAGAAAAATGGGTACATATCAAAAATGTATTTTGTAAACCATGTTTTGCTTTTATTTCACCGACTGGTTGTAATTCTTGTTTTTGTCAGCATGTGGTGCTGTTGTTACAGAGAGGTCTAAAATTACCGGAAGTAGAAAACATCTCGTTTATGTACCGTGGCACCCTAACTGGTAAAACGGAAGAGAAGGACATTTTTTGAGCCGAGACCTGCTGGAGAAGACGACTCCATGGCCACATGAGCGAAGAATCCAGGTGTTCGGTAATTAATGTTTGAACTGAATTATCTTCCGTGGACAAAGCTACAGAGATGATGCTAATGTTATGTTATGTTCAGTTCTTGAACATTTAGGTTTTGGAGCAAACTTTAACTTAATTAGAGGTCTATATCAAAACATTAATAGTTGTGTAATACTACCCAACGGCACCACAGCTAGATTTAACATTAATGTTGGAATTCCTCCAGGGTGTCCCATTTTCCCCATATCTCTAATTTGGTTGCAGCAAATTAGAGATATGCTCTCTAATTTGCATAGAGTTATCTGCAACCTAAGATAGGTTGCAGATAACGCAAGCTATCTTAAAAACTGTGCAGACATTGAGAAATGAGACGTTTTCGGTACAGAATTAATCATTAGCCAGTTAGCAGATGACACCACCATTTTCTTAAAAAATCACAAGCAAGTTCCAATTGTAATTGATAAAATTAAACTTTTTTCAGGACCAATGCTAAGTTTAAAAAAAAAAGTGAGCTTATAGCCATTCACGACACTCCCCTAAAAGAAATATCTAGCATTCCAATTAAATCTGAAATGAAATACTTGGGAACTGTTATAACCAAAAACCAAGAATCAACCTTAACTATTGAAAACAAGATTAAAGAACGTAAATCCAAACTTAACTCATGGCTCCAACGAGACCTTTGTATTTTAAGACGAATTTACTTATCAAAAATGGAAAGTTTGTCAAGATTGATTTATTCAACTTGTAGCACTGCTGTCCCAAATAGCTTAACTAAGACTATTAACAAAATGAACATGAACTTTATTTGGAGAAACGGGCTACACTACCTATGGAAAAGTGATATGGTCAAAGAAATCAAAGATGGCGGTCTGAAAGTAATTGACTTTGAATGTCTTAACGGAACCCTTAAAATTAATTGGTTGAAATCCTGGATTAAAAATTCTCAGTTATTTTGGTATTCTGTCCCATAACTACATATTTAACAAAATAGGTGGTCTAAAACTTGTACTTCTAGCTTATTTCAATATACATAAATTGGCCATTAAACTATCAGAGTTCCATAAACAAGTGTTACTATACTGAAAAGTCCAGTAGCAGTCAGTCTCGCAGCAACTCTGAAGAGGCCTCTCACTAAAGACTGGTGCTGTGTGGCAGTCCCTGGACCTTTTCAACTCCTCTAAGATTTGAGGTCATAACTCAGGGAATATTTTGAGTTTTTACACTTATAAGCTGCTCCTAGTTGTGAAAACAATACTTTATTGCCATGGTTACACATAACAACTGTTCTAAAGTAAAAGAAATAAGGAAAGTCCAAGCAAAAATCCTTCCAGCTGCCTCTAAAACTAGATGAATTCATTTTCCATACATGAAAAGATTCAACAAAACGGTTCAGAGACTTTTATTTTGCAGAGCTCTTTATTATAACAGAGCAGCTCCTGAGCAAAGTCACAAAGTTTTAAATAAATATTATTCAAATGAACCCATCCCTTCAAACTTTCACAATCTCTGAAATGGACGGTCATTCCTACTGCACGAAAAAGAAAGCTGTGAAGAAACTGCTTGATTTTTTTTTAAAGAATAATCAATATAATAATAAAGTTAATTTGATTTCAATTTAGACAAACGTGAAATGCAGGAACCTCAAATCACATTCGAGCAGCGAAGTGAGTAAATGGTCCACGAGGACAGAGGAACTCTACGGAGTTAAATGGGGGCCAGAAAGTTTGCTCAAGAGAAAATAAAAACTGAAACTGGGAAAACAAAAGAAAGACATTGAGTCTGAAAAGCAGTTTTCAACATATTTTTCAGTTTCACATCTTTTTTGTTTAGTTAATTTTTTTTTTTCTCCTTTTGAACAAACGTCATGGCCCAGAACTCTGCCACGGTTTCTGTTTGGTTCCGAGAGGCCATGTTGGCGGTCCGTTCTGGTTGCGGCGTGCTCATGCTTTCTTGGGCTTGTTTGCCTTGTTTACATATTTCTGGTAAACCACCCGCAGCGTGGTGAACAGGTTTCCCATGAAGAGCGTCAGGTAGGAGCAGCCACACATCAACACCTGCACGGCAAAATAAAACGGCAAAAACAAATGAAATTCATTTTATTTCAACAGACTAACATATTCCGGCACACTAAAACCAAACTCTATGTACATGTATGTGATTTGGGTTTTGTGTGGCAGAACCAACAGATTTGTAAAGTGGAAAGAAAATCTAATTGCTTTTCAGCTATTCTTAAACATAAAAATCTGATTAGTGTGGCATACATTTGTATTCAGGCCTCCTGAGTCAATAGCTTATAGCGGTGTTTGTCCAAGTGTGGACCACCAGGGGGCGCTGCGGGGGCCTCAGAAAGTTGTAGGGAAGATGAGAAAAATGTCAAAAATGAAACAAATTGAATCCCATCTTTTTTTTCTTCTTTAATTTATCTGTTATTCAATCATGCTGTTTTTATATAAAATCTAAGTTAAAATCATTTATCTAAATGTTATTTCTGATGCTCATTTTCTGATTGGCTGCCTGTCAAACTCATCAAGCTGTTTTGCTCCTCACACTAGCATAAAACAAAAGCAAACAAGAAATGGGAAAGTTTCTGACAAGAAAAAGGCCAAATGAACCGTCCAGCCGTCTGAAAAAAAATCAGTTGTTACGTCGTCTGAGCATCTTTTACATGCCCAATGTGGCCACCTCATGCGGCATGCGACAAATGTGGAAAGGTTCAAGGTATGCGAATACTTTGGATTTTTTTCCAACTGATGAGAAGAGAATGACGTTTTTCTAGGGGGAAACTAACCTGCCACTCTTTGCACTTTGGGAGCTGGGACATCTTGAAAAGCGTCATGCTGTTGTACAGCTGCCAAAACTGGAACAAAAAAAAAAATCAAGCTCAACAAGACAACTCAGGAAGAAAAATATAAATCTGATTTATTGAATGATGTCACTTTTAAAACGGAGGCTACATACTTGGCCGAAGAACAAGAAGGGAAGCAGGAAGGTCAGGCCTCTCCACATCCAGGACTGGAAGCCCTCTAAACACCCAGAGAGGACAGTAAACTGAGCTGACCTCAGACAGACGTCCTGCTGCTACAAAGGCTGAATTGAAACATTTTACAGCAGAGACCGGAAAACTGTTCTAACAGAGCAACAGAAACTCCTGCTCATAACGTTCTCATTCTGTAATTGTCTTGTTTTGCCATGATGTTTATTAAATGGGGAGAATGTCACAGATTAGAAAATGTGGACCATTATGAATATAGATGTTATTACGTGCTAATAACTGATATTACACGTTATTCGTTGAGCTATTCTGGAATTTTTTCTAGAAAATGTGGTTCCTAATTATTCACAGAAAATGCGTGGATTATTTAATCGAGCATAAAGATATAATTTTTTTTAAATGCAGCTTTGAAAGCTGAAATGCAACTTGACACACTATTGGTTGATGTTTGCAAAGCAACCAATCCAAAAGCACCATTGATTTTCCTAGGCTCTGATAGGCTGAAACGCCAATAGCTTCTGTGCTCTTTTGCTAGCACCGAAGCTAACAAGATATATTAGCTTCTGTGGTAGTGCTAAGACGGTTTCCACTATGCGTGTTGATTAAGTCTGGGACTTTAATGCGCTAATTTCAATTAATTAATTACATGTATTTTTAGCATATTAAATTTTTTTACGTAATTAGTCAGAAATTTTTGTTTGACAATTGCTATGTTCAAGTTGTGCTAAAAGGCTTATCAGCAAAGCTATTCAAACCTAAAATAGCATCTCAACGCTAACATGTAGCAGCATCCGCAAAGCTAATGTCAGCATCCACGGTCCACATTTCTAGAGAATAAATCAACCTCATGGTCGAATAAACTGAATAAAATAAATGCAATAAATACCTTTGCTGTTGAATTTATTTATTCAATAATCTAGCAGCAAAACTGAACATTTTTGGACAGAAAATTTTGCTTATTTTGTCAATTGGTTTTGAATAAAATATGATTAATTTTGATAATAGTTAATTACAGAACCTGCAATTAACTTTATGATTAAACATTTTAATTGAGTCCCAACATTAATACTAATGCATATAAAGGTATATGTGGTGTTTTAGCTAAGATAATAGGTTGTTTTTGTTTTCTCCAGAAACAGAAATGGCAACAAGTTGGCAATGAACATTGGTCGTTAATATCAGCCCAGTTTTATTTATCGGACCAAAACCGATATGCTACAAGGAAATCGGCCAATATAGCTGCCAATTTTAATGCAGATATAACGCCCATCTCTACATATTGCAGGTATTTTTGTTGTGTCGTGACGTTGCTTAAAGTGTAAACGTGTTGCCTTCACTCACCGACTGTGAGGTCCATGTTGTGTCTCTCCCCCAGCGCTTTGAGTCGGTACAAACAGCCACTCTGGTAGTAGTACTGCAGGAACTGAACAAAACCTGCAAAAAGGAAACAAAACATCACAATGGATCACTTCTATGTTCGGCAACAAATTTAATTCTGAAAAAAATTAATAAACAGTAACTTTACGCCTTTCCGCTGAATCTTCTAATATTCAATTTAAAAACTTTGCAAACTCTTATACCACTTTAGCCTTTTTTAAACTATTAAAATATGATATAAAAAGACTAACGTTTGAAAATATCTTCCTTTAAACAAGCATTTGTGTATTTACACTAGATTATTTTAGTTATCAATTAGTCTATCGATTATTCTGATGATTTATCGCATAAAAAATTGGCACATTCAATAGACTTTTCATTTAATGACTTGCGCATATTTACACAATATTATCAATATATTAAAATGTTCCAATTCCTTTTTAAAATAATAAAGATTTTGTTGCCTAAAACACAATAGCAGCATTTTTTTTGTGTACAGCTGATCATTCATACCAAAGGATGAATCTGCAGCTAAAAGCTATACACCACTAATCCATTTATTGTTGTTGTTTTAAATTAATAGTTAGCTATCAAAAGATTTTTTTAATTTTTTTACAGAATTTGAAGAGTTCTGGGTTGAATATACTTGCAGACAAAGAAGGTTTTTCATCTTAAATGCAAAACGTAAATATTTTTTGTACAATTTTGGCTTAATATCTGCTCCGACTGTTCTTCTTTCAGCAACTGGCCATTTTTAGAGTCTGTATACTTTAATTAATAATTAGTCAGTTACTAAATTACTTGACAATTATTTCAATAATCAATTCATAACAGGTTGAAACATGGGAAGATGTTCGTTTTGACCCATTATTTAATGTGAAACTGGCCCAGACAGACTTACTCTGATAGAGATTGTAGGACAGAAACTGATTTCTGAACATCTGGTAGAGGGCGCCGTCAGGCCTGCGAACAAAGGTCACACCAGGTGAGGGAGGTGATGAGATTGAGCGGATCAATAAGTAATAATACGGCTCGTTATGTTACGAACTGTGGAGGATGGGTCGGAGTGCAGATCAGGTCTTACCAAGTCAGCATGACTCCAGACAGGAAGGCTGACACGTAGTGATGGAAAACCCACCAACCTTTGATCCTGAAACAGCAAAAGATGCTCAGAGCTGGCAAAACGTCTTCCTTCCCTGAATACTTTTCGCATTGTGTCGATCGGATCTGGAGCGGATCCTTGCGAAATCGCTCAAATTCATTCAAACACCTGAATACGCTTCAATCCAAACCAAATGCGTTTAAACTTTTTGTCGAGTCAGAAGGACGTACGGGTCAAAGAACAAAGTTTCTTTTACCTACTCAACAATAAACTAAGCATGCAATACATTAATTAAACAAACATGAATTAAAACAAGCTCCTGTTTCTTGCTGTTACTAATCAGTTTGATCTTATTTCAGGTATACTAAGATATTTGTACTATAGACTATGCCAAAAATTATTGGTAAAATTTTGTGTTTTTGTGGTGTAGCAGCTGACTATGTTCACTTATTAGGAGAACAATTTCTCATTTAATTTGAAAAAAAAAAAAAAACTTTCATAAAATAAATCCATTTTCCATTCAGTAGGTATTTATGCACTACTATACACATTTTACTGACAAAAAAGTAAAACCACCTCTTACTTACAGGTAAAAGAGGGGTTACTTATAAGTACTTATAAGTATAAGTACTTATAAGTACTTATAAGTATAAGTACTTATAAGTATAAGTACTTATACTTCTTTTTGGCACTACCAGAGCTCCATACAATGTCTTTTTGATGAAGGTTCCTGGCCACTGACATCTGTCCCACAGTCCTGTTTTGCACTATAACATGCAGAACTATTAATATTTTTTCTGTATTTTTTGAGCAATACAAAATGTGGATACAAGTACATTTGAAGCATTAGCTACTAATTTATCAAGTTCAGGCATTTATTTCAAATATGCAAATAGAAAATCTGAGAAAATCTTTAGGCTGAATCCCAACGCTGGACGCGTTTTAGACTTTTAGATCTCTCACGGAGCCTCTTGCCCAACATGGGATGAAACCAGGTACAGACCTTGAGCCGTTGCTGATGAGGATGCTCTCCCGGATGGTGAGTGTGCAGTAATACCACACCAGCAGGAAGTTGAACAGAGCGTCCAGGACTCTGACACAGGAGCAAAAACAATCAGGGATGCGTCGCGTCATCACACAACCCAAATCTCCTGCTGCCTTGCAGCTTTTAAAATCCACCAACTGAGTCCAATCTGAGCCATTCCTACCTGTAGCTGAACAAAAAGCGACATGTGAAGGAGAACACGAACAGGATGAAGGTCAGGACCAGCTTGAACTTCTCATATTCACTTTTATATGCAAACCTGGGTGGGGAGAAACACAAGGAGACGGTTGGTGAAGCGGCTCTGAAGCGCCTGCACTGAGAATGTGCAACTTACTTTTCCTGTTTGTTCAGGAGCGTTACATTAATGTTTCCCAGAACCAGCGAGAGGTACAGCCTGAACAGGGAAGACGCAGAAATCAGTGCTCTACACTTCAAACTAGAGGTGGGTATTTATCACATAGTGTATCATTTATCACAATAAATTTTGAATCACAATAAGATTTGGATTTATTGCTGTCACAATAAATTCACATTAATGATATCATTTTTGCTACTTTTCCCCACTGTGTGTTCTATAAAGCCGTATCAATAAATCAAAACAAATGTGAACCAGGGTTATAATAGTTTTGGGTTGTTCATTCTGGTTTAGTTTTATTTCATAGTGACATTTTGTTGGTCTAATTCAGTTAGTTTAAATTAGTTTCTAGAGTGTATTGGCTAGTTTTTATTAGTTAAATGTTGTTTAGTTTCAGCTTAGGTTTTATTTGTTGTAGTAGTAGTTTTAGTTTTTTCGTACTTCAAACATATGATTAAATGCAGTTGCTGTGTTAGTGATGCAAATCACAGTGTTTTTGTGACGGGTGTCCTAAAGGAACGTATTGAAAAAATGCCATGCTATGCAGTCACAGCTATAAAATGATCTAAAAGAGTAGTACAGTTTTAAGTGACACAACATTCCCACAAAATATCATAATAAAACTCCACTCCAATGTCTTTCTACCCGTTCTTCTTTGGCAGAAACGCTTCCATCTCAAAGAAAGCATTCGTTTTTTCTTTGATGGACTCTTCTATCTTAGAGACGCAACTCATCAGCTCTGGGCTCAGCATGCACGTCCGATGATTTTCTTTGCGTCTGATGGAGAAAAAGTTTTTGACAAACGTAAAAAAATATATATATATATATATATATATATATATACAGTACAGACCAAAAGTTTGGACACACCTTTCTAATTCAATGGGTTTTCTTTATTCTCATGACTATTTATAAGGCAAGAAATCCCACTTATTAACCTGACAGGGCAGGTTGACCTGTGAAGTGAAAACCATTTCAGGTGACGACCTCTTGAAGCTCATCCAGAAAATGCAGAGTGTGTGTAAAGCAGTGATCACAGCAAAATGTTGCTACTTTGAAGAAACTAGAATATAAGGGCTATTTTCAGTTGTTTTACACTTTTTTGTTTAGTGCATATTTCCACATGTGTTATTCATAGTTTTGATGCCTTCAGTGTGAATCTACAATGTCAATAGTCATGAAAATAAAGGAAACTCAATTAATTAAAAGGTGTGTCCAAACTTTTGGTCTGTACTGTATATATATATATATATATATATATATATATATATATATATATATATATATATATATATATATATATATATATATATATATATATATATCATTTTCTGTTGAGTTAAACCCATTTCCTGTTGACACTCACTTCCTCAGCCGAAGACTGAACTCCTTCAGTTTCTTCCTCTGCCGTGCTATGGCGTTGGAGAAGCTGCTCTGCAGTCTTGTCATTTCTTCAAGCTTCTGTTTATACAGTCGATGGGTTTCCTGCAGGTGGAGTAGATTGACGAGGCGTTCTTACTCATTTTTAAATAACTTCTCTGCTGCTGTTGCACGTTTGTTTCTCTACTGATATACTGTATTGTAAGTAGTCTGTCTTTTTCAATGTTTTGGAAAAGTGATGATCTGACGCCGCTGCGCATCCCTTGGATTGCTAGCTTGATATTTTTATTATCGTTATTGTTATGGTTAATCTTGTTTTGTTTTTTTTAATGTACAGTATATATCTTACACTATTTGTGTTAACATTTATATCTGATGCTGCTGCTACACATACATTTTCCTCTTTGCAGAACAATAAAGGCTGTTTCTATTCTATTCTACTCTATTCAGTAAATAGAACAGAGTTGTGTAGGTGTATATACATATTTTTATTTTCTTTATTGTTATGTTGCAATAAAAAAAAAAGAACAGAGCTGTAAAACACTCAAGTCATTTTAAATGCTGCCGGATTTGCCGAAAGTGATTTTTGAAAATATAAATATATAAATAAATAAATCACCACCAGATGCTTTGGAGGGAAAATGGCAAAAAAATGATTTAGCCTATTATTTTTTTTAGAAAGATGCAGAATGGACACAATGATGGGCTAATAAAAACATCTAAAAAAATGTTAATAAAGTCAATATTTTTGGTCATTTCAGAAAGTGAAACCAGTGTATTTTAAACATCCATTATTCATATCGAGTTGTTATTTTTGATGAATTTGGCTCAAAGAAAATAAAAAAAAAATGGTTTTAAACATAAATCTCAGGTTTGTAGGGTCTGGGCTCCTTTTGCTTACTACATACCGTGATGAAATAGGATTATTGTGAAATATATTAAAGCTAATTCTGACCTTTTAACAGACAAGTAGCTGCAAGTAAAATAACATGTGATCAAATCTGCCTTATAAGAACCGGCCTGTTAAAATGCATTTAAATGTTCCTGATAATCATAATTGAAGCTTATCTGCTGAAGGTGGATTCCACCCTCCAGTCTCCACACACACACACACACACCGTCTGTTAGCTTATCGGGGCAGCAAGTGTTTAAATTGTTTACTATAGATGGACACAATAACTAAACAAACCTGAATATTCTGGTGCTCTTTCTCCAAATCCTCCCATTCCCGACAACATTCGGATAAATCCGTTGGACCGAACAACATTTATCCCCCGTTGCTTAGAAATCTGGAGGAATTGTGAAACAGTCGAACGCTCCTTTGCAACAGTTGTAACCGTCAACGCAGCATCAGCGGACGACACCCGCGTCCAGCTGATGCCTTTCTCTGTAAAAGCGTCACGCTGAAGAGCCTCGGGAAAAACAAAGCGACTATGAACGTGCTTTGAAAAAGGCTGGTTTCTGCTGCCACAGCTGCTACATTTTCATTTATTACTTTAAAATCCTTGCTCGCCTCTCCTTTCTGAAGGTTAAGCATTTTTATTTTTTAGAACCACATCCGGTATGTCGCTAGTATTGTTCCTATTGTAATTTTGAGGAAGTTTTCTTACTAGTTCGTCCAATCAGAACATATCCTCGCGATTCCGTTATGAATTCTCAGCCAATCAGCGTCAGCGCATTATGACGCCACCTCGCATTCACGCCGTAAGGAACTTTACGTCAGCGCGTCCGCCATATTGTGACTGGCAATATCCACATTCTTCTAAAGCAGGGGTGTTCAAATTATTTATTTATTTGATCTTAAATTAATACAAATTTAATAAATTGATTAATTATTAAACAATTAAAATATAATGCTTCTCAATGAAAAGAATTAACCATATATTAACTATATGTTTATTTTTTAAATATACTTTTTTTAAAATCAGATTTTTTTGGCCTTCAAGTGTTTTTTACTTGACAATTTTGACCCAGGTGACAAAAGGACTGAGAGCCTCAGGCGTCACCCAGGCAACAAAAAGTACTAAAGCATCTTTGAAAGCAGGGTCTTCTGAATAATAAAGATAAATAAATAATAAAAATTATAATCAACTACCGCTGATGTGTGTTTTTTGAGCAGTGATAATATGTACAAAATAATATATAATATATTATGATAATACAATATGCCCTTTTAGCACATGGAATGGTGATCTAAGAGACAGAAATAAATATAAAAAAATAATAATAATAAAAGTTTTTTTTTTGGAAATTCTGGAAGAAGAAGGAGACAAAGAAGAAGAAGAAGAAGAAGTTTGTGTTTGGAATTCTAACAATTAATGATTTGAATTAATGTGTGCATGAAGCTGTCAGTGTGTTGATACGTTTTGGTTCAGGAATTTTAAAAAAAATACATCATAAAATTCATACTCTTCCACAAACATGGATTTATTAAGGGAATGTTGAACGTTGCCTTTTAAAATAAATGTCCAAGAATTGGTCAAACATAAGAACATACATGACAGACTGACTGCAACATGTATTATCGTTCATAAAAATGGAGGTTTTGACAAATCCGTGTCCGTCTTTCCAATGGTGAGAACCTCCCACTCACACAACTGCTGCAGAAATCCTGTGTTGGGCCTCATGGTGGGTTTACATTTAATAATGTAGCTCCAGGATTCCTACAAAAGGCAGATCAACAAAATAATGCATTATTATGCATGCTTGAATTTTGCAGCCTTTCAAAATTCAAGACAAGTGTCATCTTTAAAATAACTTGATGTTTGTCTTGAAAGTCCAAATAACATCGTTTCAAACTCCCCCCCAGAGGACATATCATGTTGTCTCGAGGGGTTGCCCTATTTTTATTTATTCATTTATTGAGTTTATTTGATATGTGACATAACAAAACGTTAATTCCACATGTTTTGAGTTATGTTGTTGTTAGCAGACGTACAATAATTGTTGATGAACTCAAGTTTGAAACAATGTCACGTACACACTGAGAGATATGAATGGGACTGCATGTTGTGAGTTTAGTAGGCACCATTTCATCACCACACCTCAAAGAACTTACCATATATTAACTATACGTTTATTTTTTAAATATAAAATACATATTTTTTTTAAAAATCCGATTTTTTTGACCTTCAAGTGCTTTTTACTTGACGACACTTGACGTGTCTGTTTTTTGAGGAGTGATAATATGTACAAAATAATATATAATATATTATGATAATATAATACGCTGTTTTACTTTTTTTTTCACCACTAAAAAAAAAAAATCAACAATGATTGCAATTTTTTTACTTAGTTTGGGTAAAAGTCTTTTTCGCAGGCGCGAACGCAAAGCTGAAAACAGTCATTCCATTTACGGACTATGAAATCACAGGGACACACGTTGTGACACTTAAAACCGGCAACATGTCTCAATGCCAAAAAATAAATAAAGGTTAGTTTAAAGTCATACTCTGAATAAATGTTACATGAATTATATTTAAGTTGAGTCAGTGTGAACACTCTAAGAAGACATGGTTCCACATTAATGGTGGCTAACCTGGTATCTGATGTTAAAAGTGATTTAATGCTTGATGAAAGAGATATTTTGATAATTTTTTTAGGGAACTTGTACTTCAATCGATCATCTGCAGTTAATATGAAGATATCAGAATATGAGAAAACAGGCAAACGTTTTCGCTTTCTCTCTGTGAATAATTTTTGTCATTTTACTATTTCCAAAATGAAGAGCAAAGTTGAAGCCATTGGCCAAATTGTTACTTGGATACAAAATGATGCCTTTGTTTTTACTTTGATGATTTGTGTACATGCCGTCCTGTATAATTTATACTTGCCTCCAGTGTGTATCTGAAGTAGTGTATGAGGAATGCGAGTACCACGGCGCTGCAGCGGCTTGTTCCCTCCCTGGAAACTATCAGGACACGAGATCCTTCATCAATGTGAGAACCTGAACAACAAAGAAGTTACCATTTGATTAAAAAACACATCTGCTCCAGGTGTTTTTCTAACAAATTTGCGACTTTTTAAACTCAGAAATTTCCAAAAATGTCTGGAAACATTCAGAGATTAATCTAAAAGTTTTTGCTAATGCGCCGTCGTAGTTGAAGAATTTAACTCTTTTTGTCTCATTCGCGTGAAACATAATAGTTTAAGATTACACTCTTATGTGCTAACATCCATGCCACTTTAACTTCAACTTGTTCAACAGAAACATGTCCGACACTCACTAATAAAACTGCATGTGGTTTCGAAGTTTGAATATAAATCCGACTCCACCTTGTCAGCCAGCGGGATGTCAAGGATCACCCGGGTTTCTTTTTCAGCCCTGGAAGTTAACAATTGCGTTTACAAAAACAGAAAAGGAACTCATGAAGGATTTCGAAACATTTGCGAGTTCGAACTGGTCTTACTTTGAAAAGTCGCTCTGAGTGAACTGCGAGATGCTGACGATTGCACGGATTTTCAGGTTCCACAGGGAGCCCTGGCTTTGTTTCAGGTCTCCCATATACAGCAGTCCAGGTATAACCTCCAAAGGATAAAGCCTCAAGCTTTCAAGCTCCTGAGACGAACCCACACATATATTTGACTGTGATGGTCTGGATGCAGCTGAAATCTTATCGTTTCTCATTGTAAAAGTTACAGAGAAATCTAAAGGTGGAGGGATGGTTGGTATGTTCTGCATACTGCATATTCTATAAATAAGATCATGTTCATCATTCATACTCATTTAGGCTTTTTCACATTTGATCATATTACGCTCACGGGTTTCAGTGTGTTTATAAAGAATTTATGTCGCAGATCAACACAAAATTGTGCATAATGTGAAGTGAAATATTTAAATGAAATCAAATTACTAAGAGTAAGTCTGAACGCAGACATGCACTGAGTCCTTTCTGGGTTGAATCTACATAAAACCACCTATTATTACAGTTACGACCACAAGTTTTTTCTAATATATAGAGATATAGATAATCTATATAGATATAGACAGCATGGAGGATCAAAAACGGACAATTTTAAAAATAAAAGCAGAAATACATTAATCAGTACACCTAACATGCACCAATTAATTTAAAAACTGAGAAGTTTCCCTTATGTTTTATAATTTGCTTGACCGTCATACTTTATTTATTTATTTAATTTTAGTTTTAAGCTTATATATATAAGCACGTAATATACGTTTTACAGTTTTTTTTAATTATTGTTTTGCGTTCTCCCTTTAAAGTTAAATGTATATTTGCATTTAAATTCTTGAACTTTTTTTATCTTCTTTTTCCCAAGGTTTTTTTCATTGCCATCTGTTCTTTTTGCATTTTTCTGTCTCATCTTTTCATTTTACCATATGCATTTCTGCCTCATTATGCAAATGAGGAGGACTTGAGTTCCTGCCTGTTGGTTGGTTGGTTGGTACAATCAGTTTGCCAGCCACTTTAGACGTAATGCATCTTTGAGTAAAAGGAAAAATATTAAAAACTATTTTTAAAAACAGTATGTGCAGAAGCATATAGTCATTTGGAAATAGACTGAAAAAAATAATAAATTAAGTTATAAAACCTGAAATAAAGTTCTCCTTTTTTTTTTTTTTGCGTTTTAAGAGCACCGATTTATTTATTTGGGCAGTTATATACTTTTACGTTTAATTACGTCAGTTCTGGTCTTCCATAATAGCAAGCAAGCAGATGGAAAACGGGCGTGGAAGAGCAAGAAACTGAAGTAGTGAGGTAAAAGCAACACCAACAAAAGCAAAATGAAGCGCAAGACGGAGCAAAGCAACCAAAAATATTCAACTAAACTCGAAGCTCAAATGTTTGTGACTTTAAGTGGATTTTGAAGGCAGTGAGCTGCATTGAATTTGATTTTGTGACCTTTGGACTGGATAGATACATAGATTGATGTGTAAAAATAAAGCAGTCTGTGTTAGTGAGTTTTACCCAGATGGTGTAAAGGGTCTTCTCAGTCCTTAGAAATGGGTAAATAGCTGAGAACAGCCTGTAGCCTCCTGCCAGTATTTGAATTGGACGGTAGCAGGATTTTCCCAGCTCTCGGGCACAATCAATGGCCCTACCTGAAATCACAGCGAGGAGGGTTAATATCTGCTGCTGTGTGGGAGGAAGTTGTACCGTTACATGGCTGCTGATGTTCCAGTGTTATTACCGTTTTCTTCTTCTAAACTGCTTGTGGTGGAATCATAGATCACAACGTTCTGCATGGTGTCGAGCTTCACTGCATCTGGCAGGTAGAACGTACCATCTCCAGCCTGCAGCTCGTCACCATGTGAAGTGGAAGATCGAATCAGTCACACAGAAAAGTCTTCATATTGAACAATCAGATCGTCTTCAGTGTGTAACTTTTATAAAGAATTTTTTCCATATTTTCAAGAAAAAAACTTGAACATTTCTGCATTTCAAAAGTCAAAATATTACAATTTTTTAAACTCCAAACTTTTCTTTTTATTTTTTTCTAGAAATTTTGTTAGATGTTGTTTGGCAGAAATTTTCTCTACAAAGGCTTTAATACACTGTCATGTTTTCAAACAATGTAGCCGTAATGTTTCCACCAAAACTGACACTAATAATGTAAGGAATATCCTTTTTAATGAGGTCATTTTCTGTAGGTTTTTCTGATGTAATTTTTAATAAGATCCAAATGTATCATTGCAGAAAGTGTATTAAACATGAAAACCAAAATGTTTCTCTAATTTAAAAATCTAAACAAAATATGTTTGGGTTTTTTTTTTTTAGCTGTAAACTACATTTTTGTAGGCAGACAGACAGAAACATGATGCCGTACCGTTTTCACATGTCTGGCTGTGATAATATGACCTGTCAAGAAGTGATGGGTTTCCTGGGCATCTAGAAAAGAAACAGAAAAGTTCTTCATAACTGAAGTTTCAATGAAGCAACGGGAGCAAGAGAATAAAACCATCAGACACCAGGCAACTGCAGCCGAAATCTCACCAATCAGACAGAGGTAGTTGATCTCGGCCAGCCTCGGCACGGTCCGGGTCTGGTTGAG
This sequence comes from Xiphophorus maculatus, assembly GCF_002775205.1. Classification (NCBI taxonomy): domain Eukaryota; kingdom Metazoa; phylum Chordata; class Actinopteri; order Cyprinodontiformes; family Poeciliidae; genus Xiphophorus; species Xiphophorus maculatus. Next base: position 12,640,964 of record NC_036453.1, on the reverse strand, counting down.
GAGGTTGTAGAGCTCCACAGGTTCACACAGGGCGAGCTCCGCCATGCTGGGAGAGACGGACCAGGAACCAATCAGAACAAAGAGCCGCAGGATGTGGTTATAGTCCAGAGAAACCCCAACATCAACAAGTGGGCATGTTGTCTTCACCGGGGAAGCTTTTTCTGTTTGACTGCTTCCTGTTGCCAAGCAACACGGAATTCCCTCTCATTGGTTGCTGGTGATGATGCAACCCGGAAGTCTCAAATTCAAATTTGATATTGTAAAATTGGAGTTTTATCCAGTGCTTGTTCAATGTTACACATAAAAGGTTCAAAATGTGTCTAAGCGATAGCTACTCCTACTAAACTAGTGCTTTAAAAAAAAAGAGATGGTCTTTAATTAGTTTTTATATTTATCAATCTGATATGAGGATAAAACTTTTCTATCAGAATAAGCTGCTCTGCTTGTTTATTTTGTCCTTAAGCTAAAAGGCTACGACCTAATTTTAACTGCGGGACTTTAATAAATTGTGTGCAAACAAAACAAGTTAGTGCAAAAAAAAAAAAAGAAAAACTAGACAAAACTAATATAGAAATAGATAACCAATAATTAAATTCCAGAGTGTAGACTGAAAGAAGGTGTATTTTTTAGCATAAGCTTACTCTACTTCCACTTTCTCATACTAACAGCATCATCAAAATCAAAAGAGCAGAAATTTTCCTGGATATTTTTCTAAAACATGTTTCCAAACAATTCCACCTCCGTCTGTAGATAAACTCGTAACAGAAAATAAGCAATCATAGTCCAGCCTGATTGTATTTGTTCTGCAAGTGATTTTATAATTGCTCAAAAAACACAGTTTGAACTTCTCACAACAATCATTACACACCCGACTCCAACCGAGGTGCAATTGTCTTTAATATTTGTCGCGACCCTCTAGTTTGTTTGTTTTTTTTAAACTCACCCTTCTCTCTTAACTCACAGTTTGATTCCTATCATAATGGGGCTTGCATGAATTAAACACAGTTTTGTTTTATTATCACAAGACTGACTGAACCCTGACGCTTTTACACACACACACACACACACACACGCACACACACACACACACACACACACACACACACACACACACACACACACACACACACACACACACACACACACACTTTTGTTCTGCTTATACAGTGGCGTTTGGAGAACAACACGTACTCAGTTCCAGGCCGGCCTGAATGAGTGACTGTGTCCTCCGTCCTGCCCAGAGCCATGAATCATGCTGACAGTCTGTGAGAAAAACAAAGCTTCTTCCTCAAGATGCAGACAGAGAAGGACGCTCCTTCCAACGGAAAAAAGATCTACCACATTTTTTCACTCGTCGTCTTTGGCTTCTTAAACTCAGGTAAGAAACGCTGTCAAGATAAACAACTTGGAGATTTGCAGCACAACTGAACTACTGGGCCTGTCACGATGACAAATTTTGCTGGATGATAAATTGTCCCAGATGTTTTTTTTTTTGTTTTTTTTTGCGATAAATGGCAATATTGTTGCTTTGAGACCATTTTCAAGTAACATAATAGCAACGGCATAGTAACGCAAGAACGCATCCTCAAAGATCAATAAGCGTTAAATTCTAATGGACATTTCACACTGGAACTGGAAGACATTTGAAATATCCAAAATAAATAAACAATACAACAGAAGCAACAAATAAAATGAATTATGAGGTCTCTGTGGAGCTGTCGTTCAAAACAAGTTATAATTGAGGCCAAAACTCAAGACTGAAGACTTTTATCATGGAATTTTTGGTAGAAAGAGAGACGAGGAAAAAAAAAAAGTTAAATCATGCAAATGGAAATTATTGAGTTTGTTTTAATTTGCCATACGATGATTTACTACTTACTGCGTCAGAACCATAATATGTTGAAAAGGCAATGATTAAATATTAAGTGCATGTTTGCATTGCTCATTTTTAGTCTGTTGCATGAGAGCATATTTACTTTCACAGCCTTACCTTAAGCAGCGACTACAGGGAAGAGTTTTATGATGCAGGGAGAACAAATCTAAAATCTTTTCAATTTTGACATTTATAAAACACTAAGAACATGACGAAAATAGCAACAGATGTCCAGTTTGTTCCTCCACCACACCCTGTTGAGTTACTTTACCTCGTCACAATGTCAGTATTTGTTGGGATGCTGGATCGTATCCGACTGCTTGTTTTTTTCTCTCCACAGTCCGTATCAGAAGTGGCAGTGTCAGGGTTTTTTCAGCTGTGTTTATGTGTTATTATGTTATTGTGGGTCACTAAGCTGCTCTGTTTCTGCAGCACTAGCCTGGTGTCTGGATTGGCCTTTTCATGGACTGCCAAGAGGGAAATTTGAACAAACAATGCCAACTTTTGTTGCTCCATGTGGGCCCATCCCATAGTCTAACAGCTGTTACCGTAGCGATGAGGCTCTGGCTTCGGAGTGACACAGCTGTATGGCTCCGTCCAGCTGTTGGATAAATCCTACCCGTTTTCCCGTGTTTTAGGTTTTGAAAACCATTACAAATGTGTTGTGCTTTCAATAACAGTGCATTCGTTTGGATTTCATAGAAATCACAGGCCAACCAAGGCATTGTTGGTACGGAAGCATTTAACTGCCAGAACTAGAAAATAAATACTGAAGTGATGCTTACTCGTTTGAGCAAGAAATAAAACCGACTATAACGATGTCTGTCGCAATAAATCAACAAATCAATGACAAATTAAAACAAGATCAACGATTTCCATTTGCATGACTTATTATTTTTCTCTTTCTACCAAAAACTGGAAGACGAGTGTTAAATGTTCATTAGAATTGAAAGTTTATTGATCTTTGAGAACGTGTCCTTGCGTTATTATGTCATTACCATTACATTACTTGAAGACTGTCTCAAAATAACAATATTGTCGTTTATCGCAATAACTTTTGGCGTAATTTAATGTCCAGCAAAATTTTAGACAATAACAACTTCGTATTTTTTAGAAGCTATTTGTTCTAATTTCAATTTTAAGGCATCGTCCACTATGCTGTTTCTAATGCGCAGTGAAACCCTCCATGCTGTTCTGCAGGTGAGGTGGGAGCCGTGAACACGACCATCCCTAACGCTCTGATCAGAGGAGCGGTCGGGGGGGAGGCCCTCCTGTCGGTCCGCTACAGCAGCTTCAGCCTCGACCTGCCGGTTATCAAGTGGCAGCTCCAGAGGGAGAAGGCGGTCACCGTGGTCCAGTCCATCGGAACCGACATCATTGGGACCCTGAGGCCTGAGTATCAAGACCGGATTCTGGTGTTTGAGAACGGGACCCTGCTTCTCCACAACCTCAGACTGTCTGATGACGGGACTTACGACGTGGAGATCTCCATCACAGACGACATCTTTACTGGAGAGGGAAGCATCACACTCACTGTGGACGGTAGGGTCGGAAACAGCTTCGTGTGGCTGCTGATCACTTACTCACGGTTCTAGCTTTGGAGCTAAATTCGGGCCATAAAATTTGTTCAACAGAAAAAAGAATTTAAAACTGAAAAAAAAAAAAAAAAAGATTTGAAGCTAAGAAATATTTTGAAACTGTGAAAAAGAAACTGGAATCTGAAAAGTATTTTTGGAAATGTTTCTAGTTTCAACACTTCTTTTCAGTTGTGACAGAGTGCCTTCAGTCAGAGGCTTCTTACAGTTCTCCGTAATACAGACTGCTACAAGAGATATTTCCTGCCAATAGCGCATCACTATCCACAATAACTCTTTGAAGAATCTGAATTAATATTAGTTACAATTAATATTAGTAACTCAATTAATGTTGGGTGATTTCCCTTTGGGATCAATAAAATATTTTTGAATTGAATTGAACTTAAAACAATTTTTTTGTTCAGTTTCAAGCTTTTTTTGGTATCAAATCTGTTTTTCTTCTTTTGAACAAACCCTATGGCCCCAATTTATCTCCATGCCATTTATGTTTCCTTAGAGGAAAATGAGAAACATGGCTGGACCGGAACCATTATGCTCAACTCTGGACATAAGTCGAATGTATTTTCTTCTGCTAAGTATTCTTCAAATATGACACTGAGAATTAATAAAATGTTGCAATCTTTCCGAGTTCCCAAACTTACTGCATTGAAACAAAATCTTCAGTTTCTAAAGTTTTCATTCCAACTGGAGATGTTTAAATGTTCTGAATGTCCATTGAGGTATATTCTGTTTTTGGCTCTGGTCTTACTGTAGGTGGGATACGCTATGCTGGGAATGCTGGGAGTTCACTGAACTCCATTAATGACATGTTTGTTTCATGAGAGACAGAACAAGCTGCTTGAGACGCATTAATTCAAAGAGGAAGTTATCTGCTAGTATCTAAACCTACATTTATCGCTCAAAAAAATTACTCTTTGGACGAACATAAAAAAATCATGGAAAGGATTTCCACCTGATTGCTTTATTTCAGCGCTATGTAATTCTGCTACTCCAATTTAAAGCAAATGTGTTAGGTAAACTTAATTTATTAAGGTTGATTCAACTCATTTACTATAGTTGGACCCAATGTAATTTAAAAGAGCCAGCCCAACTATTTTGCAATGTTTTGGACCAAATAATTGACTTTACTTGATTAAGATTAATGTAAATCTAGTTGAAACCAACTTATGTTACAGTGGTACCTTCACACTACTTCATTAATTTGATCCAACTCATGAAAATTAAGTTAGCTCAACAAACATGCTTCATGCTAAAAGAAAGCTATTGAATTGTGTGGAAATCCTTTCCATGATTGAATTATGTAAATTCTTTTAAGTGCTATTAAATGAAGTGTTTTAAGACAGGACTTTGTGAAAGGGTAGAAAGAACACTCAACAATTAGAAAAGGTGCAACAGAACTGTATTTTCAAAATTGTTATCAATTTTATTTTACATGTGCACTGCAGGCACTTTACTACAAAAGGTATAAACTCTTGCCATACGATAACCCGCTTGAACATGCATTTAAGCTAGTTTAAATGAATAGTTTAAACAAAACCTTTAGAGTCAGTGTTTAATTAGTAACAAGAAACTTCAAAATAGTTCAGTTACCACAGCTCTTAAGTGCTGTGCAGAGAAAAACAAATAACACAGCACAAAAAAAACAGCTGAGTTTGAACATTGATGATGGAAATGCTCACATTCCTAGATTTGTACAAACATCTGTAGTTTAATGTGTAACTAAAAAACAACAAAAGGTTGAAGTTTTGTTTTTCCAGCCAAAACTGGGCTGTGTTGATCACTGTTGAGCATAGAAATCAAATTCCTGACAAAATAAAAAGTGTCAGTAAATTTGCTCTTCAACTTTTGAGAACTGTAACAATTTAAATCTCGTTTTCGACTGCAGTCTTTAAAGACTGATTGGTCTTATGACGCTTTCCTGAACTTTGGAGAATCATGTAGCAAGTTTCTCAGCAGGAGAGTTGCGTTTTGAGAACCTGTGCTTTGTTGGATAGCTTGTTTTCATCCAATTCCAGAACAATTTTCTGCAGAACTTCAAAAGTATAAGGGTTAGGGTAAGGGTTAGATAAGTGCATAGATAAGACCCAGCAACATCACCACCGCAAAAGATACATTGCCCAAATTGTTCATCACTTCCACCCCCTCCAGGACAATCCCAACATCCACATGGGCATCAGCAGGCTCTGCACCCTTTGGTCGAATAACGAAGATTCCCAACACAGTCTCAGCTATGGCCATTTGTGCACCTTGATCAACGTCCTATGAGAAATAGGGTGGAGTATTGGGGGGGGATTTCACATTTCATTAAATAAAAGATTTACATTAAAATAGTTTGGCTGACTCATGGTAAAATACTTCCAACAACTAAGGTCCACCAAGGACCTGTCTGTGTTAATTCTCAAATTCACTAGATGCACGCCAGGAATCTCCCTGCTTCTCTTGAAAAGCCGCCATGAAGTTTTCCCAGGCGCACGACAGTTGTGTCACGTAATCTTCCGTAATCTCGCGTGATCTCCTGATCTCGCTGGACCCTCTTCGGCGGGAGATCAGTCTGACTAAATTGAATCACATTATCTCAACTTGAATGCATTTTATTAACGCTAGGTTGTTGAATTTTATGTTTATCTGACATGATTTTGTCATGTTTGCCTTTGAGACAGGAAATTATTTTCCTGTCTCAAACATGTTATTTTTTTGTAAATGCAACGACCACCTCAATTCAATTTTTTGACAAGCATGGAACAAGCAGAAAATGGTAGAGAAACACTGATTAATTGCCAGCTAACCATCACTGTTAGCACATGTTGTATCCCGAGTTTCCATTGACCGCATAAATGCGTAAATTTTAATTATGAAAATAAATTTGCTTAATAAAAACTTTTGTTTTTTGATAAAAAGTTTTGGCGCTCGCATGCGGTGGGTTTTTTGGCTGTATCAAAATTGGTTTATTTCACAAAACAGCAAAGGAGACTTTGTTTTCACATCACACAAGTCACATAATCAACAACAGGATGTTACTACTGGTGGAAAAGACAAAGAAGAAGACAGGAAGTAGTTGGAGGTTGATGGAACTGCGTGTTTTTTAATGACTTACAAACTCATTCACATGGTAATTTAATTGCGTTTGTTAATTAATGGAAACACTGTGATTGCAAAATTGTGTTTTTTCGACATTAGCAGAATATTGAGAAAGTTAAATGCTTACATTTCCATACATGTTTATATTAATGAATGTTGGTGTTTGCTCTCACCCTCACCCAGAGCCTATATCCAGGCCATACATCCACATGGAGGCCTCATCCGTCCTGGAGCTCAGCGAAAACTTTGTCCTTAACTGTTCTCATGACAACGGGACCAGAACCACTTACAAGTGGTTTAAAGGTGGGAAACCCCTGGCCAATGAAACACGATTTGTCCTGTCACCTGATCAGAAGTGCCTGACCATCAGTCGAGTGTTGATGACTGATGAGGATATCTACAGCTGCGCCGTGGAGAACCCACTGGGTAACATGACCAGCCTGCCAATCAGACTGGCCGTGTACAGTAAGTAACAACATACTTTTGTCAGTTATGCCTGTATGCTAGACATGCTGACATGGCCAGTATGATTCTTTTTTACAGGGACACAAATGGTTCAACTGAAAAACCCAGAAACGATTCACAGAGTAAACTCCTCCAAATTTACTTTGTGAAATCACAATTATTAGGTAAGGGAGCATTTTGCCAAAAAAGGAGATTTAATTGACTCCGAAAAGTCATACAAATGCAATATATACATTGTTTTTTACAGGGACACTGCAAAAGATACATTACCCAAGTTGTTCATCACTTCCACTCCCTACAGGGGGTGTATATATGAGCATACATACTGTATATCTATATCGACAGACAGACAGACAGACAGACAGACAGATAGATAGATAGATGTGAATATAGTATATGGTGTACTAGGGCTGTTGTAGACAAGAAAGAAATGAAGAGTAAATTTCCCCCACATTTTGAGATTAATCTTAGAAATTTTCTAGGAATTTTTTTTTTTTTTTTTAATGTTTGAGCTCGAAATGTCCAAAAATGTTCTACAGTAAAGACAGAAATTTTGAGATAAATCTCTGGAATTTTCTAGAAAAACATGGAAATTTGTGAGCTCCAAAAGTCAAAAACTGGCAATGATAAACTCAGAAAGTTTGAGATTAATCTCAGAAATATTTTTTTTTAAATTGGGGGAAATTTCTGAGGTCAGAAAGCTGAAAATTCTTTGGTTTCTTCTCCCCAATTTTTGGACTTTTGGAGCTCAGAAGTTTCCTTGTTTTTCTGGAAAATTTCAGACATTAATCTCAAAATCTCAGAATTTTTCTTGCAAATTTTGAGATAGGAAGAGGGCTGCAACTTGGATCATCGATGCCAGAACCATTAAAGATCTTGTTGCAAGTAGCAAACATGGTCACAAGAAACCAACGTGAGAGAAAGATGGGCTGAAAGCTCTGCAGTTGTTCAATAAAAGAATCCTTAGAACTACAACTTACACACATTGTGAGGGAAAATCACTGGAATCAAATATTTTCAAACCAGAATCGGGATGTTGCACCAAAACCTTTGACAAGCTTTTGGTGCCCTCTACTGGAGAGGTTGGCATGGAAATGTCCCCATTTTTCAGGATTACATATCACAGACAGAGCATGCATCGTAGTAAAAGCAGCTTTACTGTCAGATTTTGGGTTAGATGTTAAAATATTAAAGTAAACAAGTCTCATTTATGTAAATATTTATTCAGTAGCTCTCGTTTGTCACCAGGAAGAAGCTCAGTCTACATCATGCTTTCCACAGGAGGAATCTTCATCCTCATCACCCTGGTGACAGTGTGTGCATGCTGGACTCCTTCTAAAAAGTAAACTGTGATACTGTTAATTAACCATTATGGAGCTAAATTGGGGTCATAAAGTTTGTTAAAAAGAAAAAAAATCTCCTTTTTTTAATTTCAAACTGTTTTTTTTTTCTTTTGAACAAACTTTATGACCCCAATTGAGCTCCATAGACCATCAACTGTAAAAATGCAAATGTACGTCCACTGCATATTTACCAATGTTTTTTTTTTGTTTGTTTTTTAATCTAAGGTCAAGACAGGAAACTAGAAAGTCCAGGATGTATGGTCATTCTCGTCATACACAGCTTAAACAGAAAGGTAAATATAACATTTCTGGAGACTGCAGCTAAAATTGACGTCTTGTGTAAGATGTGTTTTCCTTTACAGATGATGTGCTTCCCAAAATGACGGAGCATAATGGGATAAAAGCAGTAACTTCCCTTTACGTCCTCCAACAAAAGGTATGACTCTTCTCAGCATTCTGCTTATTTACTGTTTTAGACTACAGAACGATTTTTGTAAAACTATCTTTTTGTGATGGGGGAGATTGAAAATTAAATATAACTATGCTAACAGGCACTGAAATGTATTGCATAAAAATAGGAATTATTTATGAATAGCTATCAAATGAGAAAACGGCTACTCATTTGCTGTAGAGAGGCTAACAGCTTCTTCTTCTTTTTTTTTTTTTTTTTTTTTAATGGCGGTTGGCAAGCAACTTAATGGTGTGCATTACCGCCACCTACTGGTATGGAGTGTGGATCAGGACGCAACTTAAAACAAAAAACAAAAAAAAAAACGAGGCTAACAGCTAGCGTACTTGCTTTGCTTATAAACTAGCGAGCTTCTTCTTCTGTTGCATTTTATGGCAGTTTACAGACTTTGTGCATTACCGCCATCAACTGGACGGAGATGTAACTTCAGAAATTAATTATAAACTAGCAATGATAGGCTAGCATTAGCCTTGGATAGGCTAACAGCACACCTAGATGGTGACCTTTGACTCGTACTTTGTGTTTTTTTTAAAGAAGCGTTTCTTTTATCAAGAAAAGTAAATAGCATTTACAATACCTGAAAGTAATATACGTTAGATGGATTTACAAGTGTTCTTTTGACAGAGTATACCTTAATCCAACATTACACCATGGATAAATATATTGTAACTTACGGAGATTAAGTTAACTTCCGATTCGTCAGATGGCTAAAGGGCTTTTCCACCTAATTTACCTTGAGCATCTTTAAATTGCTGTAGATTAAGAGCTTCAGTACTCATACTTTTCAAACATTGACTCGATCAGGGTGTTCAAAATTTTTGTCATGTTGACCAAATTTGTCAAGTCAAAAATGTATTAAAAGAAACACATCTAGTTTTCAAATTCTTTTAAACTCTGTTGAACAAATTTATTCTCAGTTATAAAAGCAGGATTTGGGTCACTTTCTTTTCTTTTCGCTTCCTAAATTTAGCTGATAATTAAATAACAGCTGAATTAGTTGTGGCAAAGTTGGCTTTTTAGTAAAAGTCCCTGGATAGAAATTGTTTTATTTATTATACAAGCTTGGGTATAAAAATATGAATACTTTGTGTCATACTTAAAATTTTCCGTTGCCATATGTCAGTCGTAATTTTACCTTTAGTAAAAATAGAAAGTTCAATGAACTTTCTAGAATGTCCCCCAAATGCACATTTTTCAAGTGCAGTTGGGGGACACAAAAAAAGGAGCCACAAATGGCCCCTGGCTTCAACTTAACTCACTCACTCTTTGGTTACCAGCAACAACTAGCTAATTTGCGCTGCTGCAATTTAAGGTTTTGCCACCGTTCGGCATAACTGCTTAAAAGTAGAAAACGGCATGAAGTGAAAATTGTGGATAAAACAAGACCACACCACCAGTTTAGAAATATTTCAGATATTTAAAACAAAAAAAAACGTATCTATGTGTCTTGACTGATAACTTGTGGAAAGTATAATGATACATTTTTTAGCCATATTGTCCCTGAACTGGTACTCTTCACTAAAAGCAGAATATTTAAAACCTAGTTTAGATTTGTGAAACCTTTATTTGATTTGTGAAAGTTTAATAATGGACAATGCTAATGTGTTCCCAAATCACCAGCTAACACATTTTTTGTATTTTTGTCAACTCAGTTTATTTAGTAAATAATAAATAGTGAAAATACAGTAACGCTTTCGTTCATATCTGAAAGTGTTTAAAAATCTCACTCATCTGCAAGTATCTGGTTCATCAGATTCGTCTACATTACTTGCAGATGAACCACTAAGCTCTTGTTTTGTAGGAACCCTCAGTGGACGACTCGTCCAGCAACAGCATTGGGTCTCCTTCTGAACTGGACAGCCCTCCATCCTACACAACTTTCCCCAACTACACAAACTCCCTTGTGCGGTCAGGTGGAACTCAAGCCGGCTCCTTCCCAAAGTGTGTCTGAAACTTCATAAACTGTTCATCATACCAGATGAAGGAGCAGGTCATTTGGTGCCTGCCTTCGTGCAAAACTTTAACTTTGAGTTTTTGTGAACTCAATTAAAAAATGTAAGCATTTTTTTTTTAAAGATCTGTTACTCAGCATCTTGCAAAAGTATTTGCACTGGTGGAGATTTTTTTTTACATTTTGCAGTGTCGCAGTTAGAAACTTTAGGGTGTTTTATTGAGATTTTATGTAACAGACCAACACAAAGACCAGTGGTGTCCAAACTTTTCGCCCAGGCGGCCAAAGCTCGCAAATTTCAATAAATAAAGAGTGCAAAAATGTGTTTATTATTATGTGCTTAGATTGACCTGCTCAATAATGAACAAAATACTTATGAAATCTGTATATTATTAAAGATAAAAAAAAGAAAAAAGGTTTAGGACTGTTGCACTATTAAAAGAAAGAGCTGATTTCCACATTTTTTGGGGGACATCAGTTGTTTTCTATTTTGTTGGCCAAATTTTGAACATTCTTGACTTAAAGTACAGGGACAAACAAAATAATTTGGCCATACTTTGGGCACTCCTGTCCTGTAATTGACTAATTAAAGCTGCAGGTCGTCTGGGGTACGTCTCTGAACAACTTCTAGTATATTGAGAAATTGCATTTTTGGCATTATTCTTCAAATACAGTCCCAGGTTCTGTCAAATATGATGGAGAGCAACAGTAAACACTAACTTACAAGTTTTGCCATGGATTTGGGCTTTGATTAGGCCGCTTAACACATAAATATGCTTTGATCTAAATTATATCTCAAATTTTCTGCAGCTTCGAACAGGCTTTCTTCCAGGATTTTCTTTATTTAGTTACGGTACATTTCCCATCAATTCAGACCAGTTTTCCTGTCCCTGCCAACAATATATATATATATATATATATATATATATATATATATATATATATATATATATATATATATATATATATATATATATATATACATATATATATATATATATATCCCCACAGCATGATGCTGCCACCACTGTGTTTCATCATGGGTTAAGAGTGGTGCATGTACATGTTTTTAAATGTTGAAAGTAGGACCAAAGTTGCAGGCAGGAACTTGTGGTAAGCATAATGAAAGTCTAATCATTAAAACAGAAAACCTACAGAACTTGCACCAGAAAAACAGGCAGATTAACCTATTAATAATAAAATAATAATAATACACTTTATTTATACAGCACCTTCCAACAGCTCCTTGCATTGACCAAAGTTCTGTACAAAGTAAAATAAATAAATACACAACAAAATTAAATAAGTGCTAGTCAAAGATACAACCACAATAATAAAAAGGTGAAAATAATATAAAAACTTACAGCCAGTGAGGCTGTATACAGAGGAAATGTTGGAATGGTGTATAATTAACAAACAATTAAGCTAAAAACCAAGGGAGGGACATATTAACACTGAACTAGAGGATAAACCGAAATCCATAGAACAGAACACAAGAAGATCATAAATGAATATACATGGCAATGAGCACAGAGTTTGACCCAATATAGGAAAACCTAAATAAATATAATATACTTAGCATATTATCACAACGTGTTCAAACATTTTCCACGTTGAGGCTCATATGACCAACTTATGCTTAAATGTCAAAATTGACCCGTGGAGTTCATTTTGGTCAACATGGCATAAGCAACTCAAAATGTGGGAAAAAGCAGAGAATTGTGCACATTCACTTGCATGATGCACAAACGTACTGGCAACTGAGAAGTTGCTGGGAAACTGGGAGATGTTCAAAGCTCGATTTGGAACCTAACTCTGCTTTTAAACTTTGGTCTACATGGTTTATCTCTTAAGTTCTCTAAAAAAAAACTTCTGAGTCCAGAAACATAACAGCTCCATCTGTTTACTATTAAGGTGCCTTTAATTGGTTGCTCATGGTTTTTTTGGTTTTTTTAATTATTCACCTTTCATGTGTGTCCAAATTATGCACTACTTTGTGTTTCTCTATCACATAAAATGCACAAAAATAGGTTGAAGTTAGTGGTCATAAAGCGATGACCATTATGTGAAAAAGTTTAAATTGTATGAATACTTCTACGTTTATGGCTCATCTTTGAATTGTATCCTTCAGGTTTTCCTTATTACTAGTTCCTGGAAAACTGCAGTAAAAAGCTCAGACAACAGGAAAATTACACATTTCAGCAGATTTCAGAATTACATTTGACCAGTTCTAACATTCCCATCATCCATCTCCATAAAGGTGCAGAGTGGTCAGTAAGATAAAGACATTTATTGTTTACACTTCTCTAGCATGTGTGACATATCATGTTGTGTATGAGGAAATTCAAAACTTTGTAGTGTCTTTTGTGTTAATGGAAATTTAGAAATATGCGAAGCAATGAATGGTTGTGAAAAAGTTAGGACACCACACAAAAGGATAGAGATCAGGGCTTTGACTAGGTCAAAGTTTTGACCTAGTCTGGGTCAAGGTCTAAGTTAGAGTGAATCTTATCGTGTCCTGATTTCTTCCCAGACAAAAACTGATTTTTTTTTTTTTTACTACATTTTATAGAACAAATTAAAAGGTATTCTCTTCACTTTTTTTAATTTATATTGCTTAAATTTCCCAGTGTTGTTAAAATTTATATTAAATATTCATATGTTTTCACATGACCTTCAATTTGAATTTTAAAGATGGTTAATTAAAACTGAATTTAAAAGAGAATTGTATTTTTGTATTATATTCTGTATTATTTCTCTCTTTTTATGAACTGAATTTCTTTTAAATCTACTTCAGGTTGTTGTGATTTCTTTTATTTTTTTAAAAAGTGAATCAAATGTATTAATCAGCCTTTTTGTGTGTGTTTTTGTTTTGTTTTCTATCCCCCCCATTCCTTAACAATACACATCTATTTACTGCTATGCACAAGTTTTTTTTCTTTCTTTCTCTCCCATACTCTTCTAAATTGGTATTATATGAACGAGGCATTCATATAAATGAGAACAAAAAAGACAGCAAATGATCAGAGGACATTTCTGCCTTTTAAGTTATAACTCTGTATTGCTGACTGAAAAAATAAAAAAGTGAAGCAAATCATCACACTGTTGGAAATCATAAGAATGGGGAACAAAACGGGGCATTTCTTAGGTATGTTTCTTGTAATATATAGAATTGAAATGGTAATTATTGCACTATATATTTATTTTTGATGTTTCTCAACTTTTTTATGATTGACAGAAAATGCACTGAAGTCTCACAATTATCCTTTGATGATGAGCATCAGCAGAGGAGGATAAATTATTACTGGGGAAAAAGCAGAAAGCATTAAGATCTGAAGGTGGAAGTAAAATAATTGCTCCGATATGTTTTGAAATAACATAACTTGTTTGGGTTTATGAAAGAAACTTAATTTCTAATTCCAATTATTAACGAAATTGACAAATAAATTGAGGCTTTGGAGCAACACACTAAAATTATTCCAGAATTTATCTAGAAATATTTGCTGGCGTTCAAAGTAAGGCATCAGTCATTTCTTTTCAGGGTCAAACACAGTTATAAGTGGCTGAATCGATTCCACATGCTTCATTTTCACATGCTGTCATTGGTTCAGTCTGGAGAGGCAAGCACAATTATTTAGGTTAGAGTGGCATGACATGATAATACAAGCGTTCCTGATTTAGTTGTGGAAATGACTTTCATGATGTACCACATGGTGGCGCCTGAAGCCATTTTCACAGCTCGTTTCACAACTCAGATATTTCAGGGTAGAAAATATCCAGTTATTGGTTTCGCTCCAGTCCTTTCAAGATGTGAACCACTCTTTAACTCATCCAGATACTTTCACTTCTGACCAAATTTGCACCAAAATGTCAATTTCTAACAATTAGAAACCGTATATATGCCTAAATTTAGGTTTTATACAGCAATAAACAAACCCAGCAGAATCAGGATCATTTACAAACTTATTTCTAAGCCAATGTTAAAAGAGTTTTCTTTAAAAAAAAAAGAAAAGAAAGAGAGAGAAAAAACCAACAACAACACAAGACAGCCAAGTGAAAACATGTTTAGAAACGCCTTTTGATTTATGAATTTATAACACATTTAATCATACAATCATCCTCATTAGGACAAATAAAGGTGCTAAAACATCAATCTTTGTCTTGTTCATTTATATAATGTTTTTCACTAGGTGATGGACTTACATAAATAAATCAATTTTTCAATAATATCCTAATTTATTGAATGGGTTTGTACTGAGTATCACATTCAGAACTGATCTCAGGAGCTTCTGAAGCTTAACTTGACTTGGTAAAAAAAAAAAGTAAATAAAAATACTGAATTACTTAAATAGCTGAAGACCACCTGAAATTTTGCAGTGCAATCAAAGTCACTGAAAAGAAAATTCTTACAAACTGAAAAGGTTTCACAGTAAAAGTCTTTAAAAACAGTTAAATGACATGCCAAATCAATCTTATAATTAGTGATACACCTAGAAATGTTTGTTTGCATTGGTTTGTCTGTTGGTTTAAGATCACTCCTTATAAACAACTCAGATGTGAGATGTTTTACATTCATTTCTGAGCCTCAATTTTTGCTTTAAACAATAATATTCAACGGATTCGTGTAGAGATGAAAAATAAACATTTTTTCAGATTAAAATTGGAATTCCTTGTAACCTGGTCACACTGATCCGCCACTATATTTGGCTTTCATGTCTTAGTTACTGCCATTTTTTTGTTAGTTTTTTTTTTTTAAGCAGAAATAAAAAAATATGCTGTGATTTACCATCCATTTTAAATTTTTTATTTGCGCCCGGATGTTACACACAGACAGAGGTAAACCACGTGGAAGACTGTAATTAGTCGGATACTTTATTTCTTTAATTACAGCATATTGCATCCTCTGGTCGTTTGTGACAGAGGGGATTACAGCAGGCCTGTAAGGTCTGCGCATGCGCTGTAAGCATCCTACATCATCATTTAAACACCCCCCCAGCGCAACCTCCTCTCCGGTTGAAATGAAGACCTCCGTCAAGTTCAGGCAGATCACACAGAAGACTTCCTTTGAGAACCTCCGCAATTTTGGCTTTTTATCGGCAATAAGTCATAATGATCCAAATAAACCCTTGAAATATGTCTCTCTGTGTGTTTGAATCAGTCTAGGCAATGTATGAGTTTCTCTTTTTGAAATAAACTATTGAAATAATTCTGATATATTGAGAGGAACCTTTATTGAATTTTGAAATATGATAAGCAATGATTGAAAAAAAAAATGTCGGGCTTAATAAAGTGGAATTCTTCCTATCTAACTTTTTATAACATGGAACTCGGAAAATCTAATATCTGTGTAGGAATTGAACGCACCAAAATTAGTGTAGGTTGTCGCTCTGAAGCTAGGTTAGCTGCCAACCGCTCCTGCTTGGTAAATATTTGTTGTTTTTGCTGCATTTTATCTATTAATAAACTCTTAAAATTAAAATAATTGAGTGTAAAGGTAACGGCAATTTTGAAAAAGCCCTTTTTTATAGAGTTGTGTCTCAAAGTGCTGCTTGAAAATCAAAAGAGATACATTTTATAATTAGAAAGATAGCTAGTTTTAGTGTTTAGTGTTTTATTTTAACATTTTTTGTCGATGTCACCGACATTATTTACTATTTAAAACTGGTTTTGACGACTAAAATGATGATAAAGGCAACAAAGTGTGTCTTATTTTGAAATCTGGGTAGATGGACTTCCTGTTGCGGCGCAGCGGCTTGTCGCTGGAGTGGAGCTCCGTCAGAGGACCAGAGAGAGCGTGGTGAGGAATCCCAGCAGCCCCCCCGGAGAGTGCGAGCCGGACCGGCTGGACCCCCTCCCCCTGCCCCCGGAGGAGGTCCCGAGAGAGAACCACGTTGCCACGGGAGAGGCCTCGGTTCAGGTAACCGTTCAGTGCTTGCGGTTCGTGCTGCTTTTCCCGGGCAGCCAGGTGCTTTCCAAAGGGCTACTGGAGATGGAGAGGCGGCGGTCGGTGAGCCGCACGAACCTCTGCAGACCTGACATCCTGTAGCAGTCTGATTTATACACTCTCTGCACAAGGGTTGCTATGCCAAAACTGAAGGGGCAGGTTAGGGGTCGGCTTTATTTTAGCACCACATTTCACCGGCGTGAAAGGATCGGTGCGCCTCGATGCGCAAAATAGCGGCACATATTATGCATCCTGGATAGCAGGACCCCCTAGTCCTCCTCTTCTGCTTTTCCTTGTGAGATTCTTTGCTTGTTTTTGTATTCTGTGTCATACGCAGGCGTGTGATGATGGTTTAACTGCAGCTCCGAATATTTCAGCAGCACAGTTCTCTACCAAAACAAATCCACCGTTGCTACAGCTATTTATTTGCAGAAGCAATTTTATAATATTGGTAATTCTCTGAGAGAACAAAAACACCTCATTAGTTCTGCCTTCAAAGTGGAACTTTATATATGATGGTGAGGAACCTGTATCCTGCAGAAAAACGGAGTAATTGATTAATATTTCTTAGAGTCATTATTCTGCAGTACTGAGAAGTAATGTTCATGCCTCAGTTCTTAGAGGAATTTATTGATGTTATGTCCTTTATGAACTGCTGAAAACCTATAAACCCCCTACTAAATCCATGTAAATATTAAGAAATAACATGTCTGAAGATTGTTGGTTAGGAAACAAAAATGACGATTACATAGTTATTTGTGGTATTTTGGAGCCAGAAAAAATGTATGAATAATAGCAGTTAAAGTTAGATAAGTTACCAAAGTGGACCTGGCCAGGGCCAAACCCTGGTAGCTGACATGAGGAGATACTGCAGAGGGGAGATCACGATGCTGGGAGGGTTGGAAGCTGGGATAGCCCTCCTCTCTGATGCAGAAGGGGAGTGGGGTTGGGCTGGTGGTGGCGGAGGCAGTGGCTGCGTTGGTTTGGATCAGGGATGGTGTGGCGCACCCATCCCTTCCTCCCTCCCTGTCCGTGGTATATACTGGTGCATTACTGCTCCCTGTTCACTTCTGAGTGTAATCAGTCTGTCAGCAGCAGCAGACTCAATAAGTCACCCCAGCACTAACACAAGAACACACTCTCCTTTCTGATTTCTGACCAGAATGTTGCCACAGTCAGCTGCCTCCTGCTGCCTGCATCCGTTCTGTCAACAGTTGTAGTCATTGTTTCTCACAGGGAAAGTATGTTTTGTCTTGACAACAAGTGACACAGAGTGTGGCAGACATGTTTTTCTTCCTTTCTTTCTTTGTTCCTTTCTTTCTTTCTTTCTTTCTTTCTTTTTTCTTTCTTATTCATCCAGGTTTCCTACAGAGTCGGGAAATGTCAGGAAGCATATGGAAATTTGATTAATGGAAAAGTTTGGACATAAAATTGAGTAGGGCTGAAACGATTAATCAAATTAAACGTGATGAATCGATTATTGAAATAACTGTCAACTAATTTAGTAATCGATTAATCGCTTACTAAATCGACTAATCGCTTATTAATCGCTAGTTAGTGTATAACTAGCGTATATAGTTATATGCTAACTATATACTCTATATTAAAAGATCAGTATCTTTTAATATAGGATCATTATATAAAAAAATAATTACATATTTAATTTCTTTTCTTATTGTCCAAAACATCCATTAATCCATAGGAATCCTGTGTACTATTATTGAGCCATTCCATGGTCTCTTATTTTACATTGAAGTTCAGTTTTCTTTGTGCCATCTCACCTGCAGTTCAGCAACAAAACATACAGATCATTCCTATTAGTTCTGCTCTTTGTGTTTATCAGTGTGAGTTATGCATCGTGGCTCTAAAGATGAAAAAAGGCTTATGGATTCAGTTCTTTATGTTCGCTGTACATCAGTGCTGAGGCTGTCTCTTCAGAGAGTTGCCTGAAGTCACTAGCAACAGCATGGCCACATTGTACCCAGAATAAAACAGTTAAAGCAACAAGCTCCCACTGTGGGGAACCACTGAGGTCCAGCTGCATCTGCTGTGTCATATCCAGACTTTGCTTCTTTTCAGGAGATCAAATTACTCTTTTTATCACCAGTTTTATTTTGGCAAAAACCATCACAATCATCAAAGGAAGTGTAGCACAGTGTGATAAATGCATATTATTATTAATATGTTGTACAATAGTAAAGTTACATTTTCAATATTAATAAAATTGACTTTTTTGAGCGTTACATCATGTTATGATGTTATGCCCTCATCAAAAACAAACCTGCAGTGTTGCCTTGATTCTTTCATGCATGTCTGAAAAAATCCTTTAATCCCCATGGCAACCATTTGGCTGTGGAAAATGCCTGGGTGGACCTAGCCCCGCCTTTGAGACGCAGCTCCTCCTGGCTAGTCTTGAGTTCCTTCAGCATCTGCTGAGCTCATTATAGGAACTACTAGTAGAATGCTTCAAAGAATGGTTGTAAACAGCTTCATGGAGGAGATTTGTTGTGATGACGTGTTAAAGGTGGCGTGTCGGAAAGAGCAGGAGCTTCTTAAAGAGACAGACAGCAATTTCAAGGTGTCACTTTTCAAAGTAAAATTTCTTAAGTTATGTTTGACGTATATAGCACGTTATAACAACTGACGTTGCAAACACATTGTACCACCCTTTTAAATTTCACTTCACATTTTCAGTAGAGATAGTGAGAATATCCTAAATTGTTTAACATTTAAATTTATTATTTAATTAGCAAGTTTACTTTGTAAAAGTGCAAAGAATCATCTTCATAGTTTGATAGTTGTGTCACCATAGCTACAATCTGATGCTATGAGTTTAATATTTCTATTTGAAGTATATGTACAGTATATTTAAGATACATCTCAGCAAATAATATCCGAGTGAATTCTTAAAAAGTCTAGAATTTGATTTGAATATAATTACTTTTCCACCTAATTATGTACCTTTACTGGCACAAATTAGATTCTTAATTATGGTTCATCCACATCAGAAGAAAATACACAGAGGTTTTTCTTGTGTGCTAATAATGTCTTTGGCTTAACCCATTTTTTAAATTTATTATCTCAAAATGTTTAATAACTAAAAGCTTTTGTTTCAAATTTCCATATGTTATAAAATTTGTGCAGAACAGAGTAGAATCTACAGTACGGTGTTTACACTTTTGGGATTTGATGTGATAAACCGACACTGACCAGGTTCCTGTTCCTGCCACAGTCTGATACTGCCAACACCATATTTCAGGGAGGGGATGGAGAGTTCAGATGTACAGTAAATATTTTTGTGTGATTTGTAAGTGGTGGATTGTCGAGGTTGGCTCCTTAGAGCCACTGGGGCTCAGGAATCCCACAGGAGCTGTCCATGGTGCTGCCCAGGCCGCTCTGGTGTTTGGGCTACTTTTTTCTTTTGACAATGATTTGCTCAGATGACTCATTGGTGCCATCTTGTGGCTAAGATGTATCAGAAAGTTGAACCATTGCATTTTTTTCTTTTCTTGCAAAGAGTTGTTTTTATAATTGCAAAGTTTAAACTGGGCTCCTAAAGTTAAATGTCTCCTTATGAATGCTGATGATTGTTGTTCTTGACTCATAACAGATCAATGTATTTCCTGTTTTTTTCATAAATGAACTTTAAAATTACTCAAAACTACCCAATCTTCAATCAGTTTCAGAATGTTAAGCTTGTCGGCACCAATTTATGTGTGACTTTTCTTCTTCACATTATGAAGTGAATATTGTACTGCGCCTTTGTGGTGTAGTATAATAAAATTAGTGGTGGGACTGGATTAAAAATTTTAAGAATGGCTTTGCTGATAGGCTAACTGTTTTAGCAAAACTTTAACACAACAATAGTCTTTTCCAGTGTCAAATCAGATCATTTTCTAAGCAAAAATTAAACCCCAGTGGATGGTTGTTTGCCAATGTCGCTTGTGCATCAGATTTTTGGGAGTGCCAGAAACACGCAGATATGAAGATTCCAACTGGAAACATTGTATGTTTAAAAGAAAAAGTGATTGTCTGTGTAAACGTTTTTAACACCTTAAAACATATGTGATGAATTAATCAAAATTAATATGTTAAGGTCCTGGTTGTAATGTGTCAACAAGTTCAAGAGGCATGGCTACTTTTAGAAGGCACTACAGTTGTTTATGTCTGTATTCACCATGTTAGTGGTTCAGTTACACCATTATCCCTTCTGTGTGACACTTCTGCCAGAATGAGGCACTTAAATAAGATCAGTGTGGACATTTACTGACCAACAGCCTGGAACCAACCAAGCGGCGGCCATTTGTTGCCGGTTTTAGCGTTCGTGTTCAGTTTTTATGTTTGTGAGTCTGTGTCAGAGCAGAACATTGCTCTGTCTAGGTGGGCAGCTGGTTGACGAGAGCTGCAGCAGTCTCTGCATTGGACTCCCTCACCTCACGAGAGGACATTTTTCTCATGCAGTTTAGTAAGTAATAGGGGGAATGAAAGTGGACAAGTGGGTTTTACCTTCCAATTGTGAGAGTTTTGTTGTCAGAGATCAACAGTTTGCAGTAATAGCACCTAGTTTTAGTGCTGTATTTTCAGCCAAACTGTCTTTCAAACTGTTCTTTATTGTCTGTTATCTTTCTTTGCAGGACCAGACCAGCAAGGATTCATTTTGTCGAGTTTAGACAATATAAATGTGTCGGACATCAAACCGGTTGCTGAAGTCCTGTTAGGCTTAAAGTGGAGCCATTTATTTTTTACCAACTTCCCATGAAATTTTCTCCCATCTCCTTTTATTTTCCCTTGAAGTCAAAAGTCTAAATCATCATGGATCAAATATTACCCAACATCTGTCTCCACTCCAGCTGCATATTCACTCTAACTCTGTGCGTTGTGCTTTGATTGACATCATGCTTTATTATTTACTTTACATTATATTTAGAATTTGTAATTGCACTTTCTGAACTTTTGAAAGAAGATTTGTTGCAGTTTATCTTTATGTGTTTGACCGAGGTAGTCAACCTTTGGTTTTTGTCAGTTTCTTAAATGTTTATTTGTTATATTCCTTATTGCACTGTGAAGAAATAAAAGTTGTTTTTACATGTTTGACTAAGCTTGTGAAGCTATTGGTGCATTTAAATCTGCTGTATTGGTGCAGAGTAATTATTACATTTGTAATTCTGTACATTTATGTCTGTGTTTAAAAAAAAGAAAGATTTTTAGTAGGGGTGCACCGATATTAAAATTTGGACTGACATTGATATCTGATGTTAATATTGCAGTTGTGACCAATAATCGATATTTACTGACATTGTATATATTTCACTGCAGTTTTGACACTTTTGGGGAAAACAACAACCAGAAACACAGCAACAAAATAAAAATAAATATCGCCTATTTATTTATCTGGCCGATACCGATATGTTAAAAAAATGACTAATATCAACCGATATTGATGTTATTTTCAAGTCAATTTAGCACTGTTTTTTTATATTGAATTGGTATCGGCCAATACAAACCTCAGATATCAGTGTCGGTAGTGAAAAAAGCGGTGCATCTGTAGCTAAAGGGGAAACATGTTTTGTTTTATATTAGTGCTTCCAGATTCCTGCTGTTTGGCTGCAGCTCTACTGGTTACTACTGAAGGTTTAGAAGATCTGAGACACAAAGATTCATTAGCATGGCTGTGTTAATTACAGTATCGACTGACAGTTCATCCTTTACTCTCGGGTTGCAGCAGAGGTGGTTGTTGTTGTGTTTGGCCCGGTAGACTCTGAGGGTTCATTCTCTGCAGGTAATGCTGTTGGCTCTCCACAGTGGCCAGATGACAGCATGGTTTCCCCCAACGCAGCCGTGAGCCAAGACAGTAAGGCCATCTGTCAGATTTAGCTTCCAACTGCAACCTCCCACTCCCCCAGGAATTGACTTTATCACTTGCTCAAAAAGTCACCTAGCTTGTTAGCTAGGTGAACTAGACTTTCATGATATTAAAGTGAAACATTGATCATACTGATGGCAGCTGTTATTGCTAACAATAAGGACTGCTTTCTGGTTGATATCCACACGTGGTCCTTTCTTTACTTAATGTTTCAATCCCAAGTGCCAACATTTTAAAATAAAACCTAAAAAGCAAACTGGATACATGATATTTCCTAACATTCCTGTTTACTTTGGTTAAAACATTTCAAATCGCTATCGATTACTCCTTACAACTGTTTCTTTATTACAGGTTCTCAGTAACAAAGTACCTGACGATCCAAACTAAGTTGTCTGTGTCAATGCTACACAGTTTTGTTCCTTGAGCCGATGGGCCTCGCAAATGTTTATTATTAATGTTTCGGACAGACGCTGAATATGAGGCTGGAGAAGAAGAAGAGCATAGACAATGTTCATGGATGATGGCTGGTGTGACACCTGCTGTGGCGCCCCCTAGAGGGAGTAAAAGAAGGCCTTTACCTTTGTGTATTGACCTATAAATGTAGGTAGTGATGGAACCATTCATCCAGTGGCTCCGTATTGATTATCCTCTTTATCCCTCTGCATGCCCTGAGCTGATCAATGTCTACTCAGCTCCTTCGATGCTCAGCAGCGGTAATGAGATCCCAGAGGATATCATTGAATCGACAGATTAATCAGTTTAACCCGGTGAATCGAGGCTGCGCTCAGGGCAGCAGAGCTCATTGAGTTTTTGTTTCCACTGTGAAGGTATTTCAGACTGCTGCAGAGATGATGACATGTTGCGCATTTAGGTGAATGTAGAGGATGGAAAAGCAGCATCTGTATATATTACAGTGTAGAGGAAATGATCTGACCTTGTCACCTGTGTGATTCCCCTCAGGGCTGAAGGATGTTTACCTCGGTGAAGGCCTTTGAGGGGCAGCAGTACTCCACCCTGAAGAGGCAGTGCCTGCAGAGTGGCCTCCTGTTTGAAGACCCCCGCTTCCCCGCCACTGACGACTCGCTCTTTCACCAGGGCAACAGGATTGGACGTGTGGTCTGGAAGAGGCCTCAGGTGAGTTGGTCTGGGGTGTCCAAAGTGTGGCCCGGGGGGCCATTTGTGGCCCTTTTGAACAGTTTTTTGTGGCCCAGCTGACTGTAGTTCAAGAATGGTATGAATTTGACATTCCAGTGGCAACTTTTGTTAGCATAAAAATTTTGATGACAAATTTACAACAGAGTATTAGGACTACTGGAATTTTTTTTAAACTTTAATCTTAGATTTCTGAACATAACTTAAAATGTTGGCATTCTTATGCTAACCTTTGTTAGCACAAGAATGTTAACTTTGTTTCTGAATTCTGGGATTGCACTGATTACAGTGGAAACAGACCAAGTGTACTGCTGATTTCAAGTTTTGTTTTGATTTGTTAGTTAATTTTTCAGTATTTCTGAAGTTGATATCAAATTTCCATATAACCGAATGTTTCAGGCAGAGTGTCAGAATTTCTTCACACAATTGTAAATATTTTTTGTGATTTGTTAAATCCCAGTAATTTAGCAAGTAACGCTGATCCCCGGCGCGGAATATTTCTTTATCTAGCAATAAATGTTGTATTTGTATGCATACAGGAAGGAGTAATAAGAGAGGAATTTCACGTTTCTTCTTCCTCAAACATGTAATCCGACTTACATATTCAGGGTTCTTTTTAAATGCAGGCTTTAACATCTTTACAAGCTTGAGATATGCTGCGATAATGGTTGCTTAAAGGAAGTTAGTAAGTACAGAGAGCTTTATATGCATATGCATTATGTATGTATTGTTTTAGTCTTTTCTGCAGATCATAAATGTGTTTCTATGTTCCGTTGATAGGAAATGTAAAATTCATTTGTTAATTATGTGAAAATGGCTGGAAGTATTCTGTCTCCTGGTGAATAAGTCTTTCATATGACACTCTATGATTGAAATAGAGGTTTTTCTTGTGTTCTGAAAATGCAAAGACATCTTCACAGCTATCAAACACCTTCAGTTGAATTTTGCACCCAGTGTAGCAAGACTTACTATTACTCTATAAAAAACAAAATGTGATGCATGTGTGGGTCTCCTGATGATGCAACCTGCAATAAATTCTGAGAAGTATTTTTGCCTCTTAAAAGCATCAAAATGAGTCAGCTATCAGTACTTAAGGTCCCTGCAGGATTGGAGATTATTAACCCTACAGTATGACTAATCATTTTTGATTCCCCGCTAACTTCAGCAGTAATCAGTAATTGCTCCACTGCACTCTCCTTGTGTATAAGCCGGTGATGTATTGGAGCTGTGGATGATATGAGATGCAGGGCCTCAGGACTCTGCAAGCCGAGTCCCCTGCCGCTGTTATCCCCCTCGCGCAGCAGGCCGTGGTTCTGGATGGTGTAACCTCCTTCTGCCAACGTGCATCGCCATGGAAACTGGGTCACACAGATTACATGTTTTGGTCTGTGCTGCTGATGTCAGTCATGCAGACGTAAAACTGGAAGAAGGGAGAGAGCACGGGAGGAGGAGGATTTCTTTCCGTTTTCAGTGGGAGATGATTTGTGTCGTCACTTACTCTGTTGTGTTTGTTGGTGTAAAGGTCCAAAGTTTATGATTTTTTCATAAAAAATAGCATTTACTGTTTTAGGAGAATAAAAAAAACAAAACAGCAAAAATAACTTTTTGCTGTTTTGTTTTTTTCAGTGGTCAATTGACTTAGATTATTTTGACCTCATTAACATATTTGGAAAAATATTTCTTTATTACTCACAAAGCATTTTTCCCTGAATACATTTAATTTCCCTTTGGGATTAAATCTGCAGAATGTAACTTTTATATTTTTAAAAAAATGGTTTTACATCACCATGTCGTGATGTCATCCTCAAGTAGGCACAATAACAACTTATTGTTACAGGAACATTATTTATCCATTGTCAACAGTGGCTATGCTGTCTAGCTTACCATTCCAGACTCTATCAGGAAGAAGCTGTAGCATAGCAGAGAGCAAGGAGGGAAGGTGTGAGAGGGGGAAGAGCGGCACTACACAAGGTGATTGACAGCGCTAAGACCCTCCTCCTGGCTTTGATTGGTTGTTTTTAGTTAACACTGGGGGAAGGCAGCAGAGATTGATTTAATTTTTTTTTCACACTGTTTGTCTTGTACTGTCACGACATTGTTACGGCCCGGCTCGGATGGCCGCAACAAAAAGTAGGGAGGACACAGCAACCAGCAACAGTTTTTACCCCTTCAGAGGCATTTATTAAAAACACAAGATGTGCCAGCACCGCCTCAGATCCGGATCTCGTCTGCGCCTGGTTCTGTTGTCGGCCAGCCACAACCCTGATTAATGGAACGGCGCTCTTTATATACCATCCCGGTGTCTGGAGGCACCTCCCACAATCAAGGACCTAATTGATAAACAGCTTGCACTACACAGCACACACACAGGACCGCACCGCAGGGCCGTCACAACATGGTGCCAGTTTTGACAAATATGTAAAAAAAGGTTATAAAGTATTTTTTTGAATTTGAGTTGAATATGGCTACCAGTTAATGAAAACCCTCCACAAGGAGGGCAAGCTACGAAAGTTCTTCGTTGAGTTTCATATCCAAGCACAGCAAAGGAAAATTCAGCTGAAGGAAAAATTGTGGACAGATAGGATCCCACATAGTTTAAATTCATGCATGTGGTGTTTCATTATCTGCCTCCATAACCCCTTTGTCTGTTTTGGAATATACTGCTACAACCAGTATTTACTTCTTTCCTAACTTTCTGCAGCGAGCAGCCTTACTGCATTCGTAAATATTCATTTCTCTTGCTTATGCTTGCTTCCTGCTGATTTAAGTTGCCATCTCTTCATGTGCTAATGTGGGCAAAGGTCTTTATGCAGAAGTGGGTCTGTATGACGGGTAAAACCTTCTCAAAAGAGACACTAACCTTGACAGGCGGCCTTCATTTTCAGGAAAGATCACACACCAATAAGAGATGCTAGTCTAGGGCACAGTCCCTGATGTAGCATTATAACCCAATAAAGTTGACTAATTTGGGCTCCTTAACTTACTGATACTAGTGCAGTGAACGCAAAAACAGATCTTGGATTGCTCTGCTGTTCTTCCCAACGGGCACTAAAAGCTCATTCTGGATGTACTGTATTATTCAGTGGGGAGTGCATGATAATGAAGTTAGACATTAAACTACTTAAGGAAAGAGTGCCTTTGAGGGACTGAAATGCTCAGAACCATCAAAATTTAATGAAGGTTTTGGGAAAAGCTTGTTTTAAACACTCCACACCCGCCCTCAGACTTAGCCTGAAGTGCATTTCAACTCTGGCTGGACGTTAAGGTCAGGTGGGGCCACAAAAACTCAGAAAATAAGCTGGGAAGATTAAGGATTAGGCTTTGTTTTAATTCAACTTAGGATCTGTCCCTTCTGTTTAAAATTCACATCATGTCAGATATTTATTTATTCATAATCAGAAGCTTACATACATTTTCTCAGTATTTGTTAGCGTTGCCTCCGAACTTTCCTCCACAAGTTTCGCTCAATAGTTTGCTGGAGTTCTGGCCCATTCGTCCTGATAGAACCGGGTGACCTGGATCAGGTTTGTAGGCCACACAAAGTCTCTATAGGCTTGAAATCAGGGCTTTGTGATGGAAAAAACATTGATTTTGTTGTCCTGAAGCCGCTTTGCAATCACTTTAGCTGTATGCTGAGGGTTATTGTCCATCTGGAAGATCAATCTGAGCCAAAGCTTTAACTTCCTGTTACTTCAATATGTTCTTTCCTCCTGATGCCATCATGTGTCTTTTGGCTCCATCCTCGCTGAGTAGCCATTCAGCCCATGTCGGTACAAGACATGTTTCACTGTGGATGATGACTCTGTTTTAAAATCTTCACAAGGTTCTGGGCTGCTGTTCTTCGAGTTAATTTGCACATTTGTCCCCAAAAAGCAGCAGGATATTTACAGAGTATGGCTGGGCGATCAATCGATTTTATCGATAAATTGATTTTTAGCTTTTGAAGATTTAATATTTGGAAGATCTGGATTTTTTTTCCATCAATGGGTTGCCATATTTCAGAGTAATGTCGTGGCGCCCAACATGTCGTTGAACAACTAATGGAAGGGTTGATTGAAATAAAAGTCACTTAAAAAAACCCCCAACTATGTTATTTGTAATTTCTTTTTTAGAAAAGAAAGTGAGAACAATAATTGATAAAAATCAAAAATCAGATCTGGTATGAAAAAAATCTGAGATTTCATTTCAAGCCATATCGCCCAGCCCTATTCCAGAGAGATAAATATTCAATGAGAGGAGGAGAGACAGAAACAGATAAAAGATGAAAAAAATAGAGCGGGTTGGTTGCACAGAACCGTTGCATGAGGCTGATGGATCCTTTCCCCCCTGGGCTCGGCTGATGAATGGCGCCAAAAAGGCTCTGAAACTGGTTAGAAAGTCTTTAGTGGCAGGGTGTTTGACAAGGCTGCGCTCAGCCACAGTATTCACATCACTTTAGTGTCTACAGGGCCGGGCGCTGATCGATACCCTATTACTCTTCCACCTGCATCTGTCTGTGGACGGCGGGCCACCACAGGGAGCTCTCACTGCTGCTCAGTCTCTGGGAATCAATGCTGCTGCGGACAGGAAGAAGAAACGTGCCTCGATAACTTAACTCAGATGTAAGGTGGCCATACGTCACTCCTACTCGCTGTACCCTCAGTGTAACCCAGCTTTACTGAATGTAACGTGGGATGAGGGAGTCAGTCGAGACCTCACTGCAGTGGCCTCTGCTTCTGATTAAAACTTAGCTTTGGCAGAATTCAGCTTTGCAGAGTCAGCAAATGGCTGACCTTGCTTGCATCCTGTATAAGTTGTGAATGTGTGGTGCTAGCCCTTTGTGTGTATACACATGACATTATACATTAGTAC
This sequence comes from Xiphophorus maculatus, assembly GCF_002775205.1. Taxonomy (NCBI): domain Eukaryota; kingdom Metazoa; phylum Chordata; class Actinopteri; order Cyprinodontiformes; family Poeciliidae; genus Xiphophorus; species Xiphophorus maculatus. Next base: position 12,612,380 of record NC_036453.1, on the reverse strand, counting down.
AAGTGCTGGTATTTAATAGTAAAGCTGCACACTGGGCTTAAAGGTGACCTATTATGTTTCCTTGAACCAGTTAGGTCTATGGACAACATAGACCTGTTATATTGTTATATTTGTTATATTTAGTTGCACAAAATAATTCCTAGATAATGGGATTTTAGTCTGCCCAGTTCTGCCCATTTTGAGCTCCTTTCAGAATGGGCTGTTTATTGTCTCTGTCACTTTAAAGCCAAATAAGCTGCTGCTGACTTTGCCTCCCAACTCTACATTTACACTTGCACTTGAAAATAGCTTCAAAAAGATGCACAAATATGCAACCATACATCTTTGAAAAGCATTAGTAAAGCCTTCTGCACAACCAACTTTCTTCGTTTTTCAGGTGTTGTTTTGGGTTGCAGTTTACTGCAACGGAACAGGAGTATTTTTCCAGAAAGTAAAAGACAGACATCTCTTCCGTTTATGGCACAATAAAACATTTCTGTGAGGAGGTTGGGCCGCTAAGGCCTCTGCATGTCTCTCAGGGTCTCTGCACGCCTTGCCAGAACAAAGTTTTGCAGAAACCAGGACAATAATTGGCTCTATTTAGCAAGTGGAAAGCTCCCAATTAGCATGCAGTGCTGCTGCCATCATGATGCATAGTTTTGTTGAAATTACTACTGGCAGGGATGGAGAAGAAGAGAAACACGGTGCACAGTGCACAGTTTCTACCTCCAATTCCCACAAGTACTTTTGTCTTATTGAGCAGCAGTTCAGTTAATAACTTTTTTTCTTCTGACTGTATAAACCAGTCCCTCCAGGACATTGCAGTGGTTTTTTTTACATTTATCTTAAAACATGTTTTTTGGGTTTTTTTTAAACAAAACGGTGAAGAACTGTGAGTTTGTATGTCTGAGAGGCTGCTGGCGGCTCACTTCCTGTAGTAGCTAACCATCCCACACACTATCACAGGAACCATGGGGAGTGTGATTGTGTGTGTGTATGTGTGGGTTATATTTTCTGCTTTATACTTTATATTTTCTGAGTGTGGGTAGGTGTAAGCGTCCAGCAGCTTATTAAGTGCGTCTTCAGGGCTCTCAGTCGTTGCGTATTGTTGTTGAAAAATGAACCTTGTCACAGAAGCAGCAGGAAATGTGATTTCACAAATGCAAATCTGAGCTTCTACTCCTGTGGAAAAGGTCAGCAGTGTGACAGGACGGTGCATGAGGACAGATGGTCTGTCTCTGATTTATCAACTGGCCTCAATAATCTATTTTTATGCTTTTATCATTACAGCTCTGAATCAAACAAAAACCAAAATCATACATTGATCTTCTTTTGGTGTTATTTTAACACTTAAATACTTAAAAATGTTAAATATTAGGCTGGTGTACTGGGGGGGAAACTACCAGTGTGTATCACATGTATCAGTCATTTATTAAAATGTTTATTAAGTTTATTAAAAACACAATAAAATATTTAAATGTTGAAAGAATTATGTGAGATTTTATTTTATTACATGTTTAAAATCGGGTATTTCAGTATTTTATCTAACATTTCTCAATTTCCACCCGATAGTTTGTCTTAAAATAACTTAATCACTTAACCGTCATTCACCAAAATGCTAATACGTTACCCGATTGGTTAACCATCTGAGCTGCAGACCAATCATGTTGCCCAGAGCAGTGTTAACCACGCCCACTAAGGCTCACAGATAGAATGAGTTGATATGCTGCTAAACAGAAATATGAAATAATAACATAGATGAAAAAATTATTAATTATATTTCTTTTAACTTATAAGAAATGTATTTGTTGGTATTATATTCAAAAAATATTTATTTGAAAACATTGGAACCCTAAATATATTTTTTTAATTTTTTAATTAATTTTTGTTTTAGAAAAAAATCTTAGAAAATGCATTCATCTATTAAATGAACAGTTAACTACTGTACACTTATTTATATTATCACATGTGAATATTTATGTAAAAGCTTATTGATGTATTGAATTGTGTAACTTTTGATCATCTGTTTTAATTACCTGATGTTTCTTCATTTTTGAGAAATGTTTTCTGTCATTAAAATAGATTCAGAAATGCTGAAAGCTTTTTTCCATGAATAAATGGAGCAATTATTGAGTGTTTTCTGTTGTGTTTAGGAACTGTGTGAGGACCCTCACCTGTTTGTGGATGGCATCAGTGCACATGATCTACATCAGGGACAGTTGGGCAACTGCTGGTTTGTTGCAGCTTGTTCCAGCCTGGCATCCAGAGAGTCTCTGTGGCAAAAAGTAAGTGTCTCTGAATGCGGGCTTTAACTTCATGCTGTTTTGGTTGTCTTCAAATGACAATGGATGAAGCTAAACTTAACTAAATTAATGCAAAAATGTATTTATACTTTTCTGGAGCAAGGTTGTCTTGTAAAGTTGTATCTATAAACAGGTTTTCAAAATATCCCAAACTTCTTCTTTGGACTTTTTGTAGTGCTTCAATCATTTCCTGTCCGTTTCTTAGTTGTGACTATAACATCCATCCATCCATTTTCTTACACCCTTATCCCACTGGGGTTGGGAGGGGTGCTGGTGCCTAGCTGTCAACAGGCGAGAGGCGGGGTCACCCTGGACAGGTTGGCAGTCCATCACAGAGACAGACAGGGCAAACCAAATCATGCACACACACCTAGGGAGAATTTAGAGAGAATTGACAGTTTTTGGACTGTGGGAGGAAGCCCGAGTACCTGGAGAGAACCCACCACAGAACCCATGCACAGGAAGAACACGCAAACTCCATGCAGCTACAAACTGCGCCATTGTGACTATAACAACACATTTTCATTTGTGAAACAGTGGCCAAGCCACAGCCCAACAACAAAAGCAACAACAAATGGAACAAACACAACAACAAAAGCAACAGAGCTACAAACACAACAACAAGCAAAAACAAAAGCCACAGTGCATCAGCAAGCAGAAACAACATAGGAAAAGAGAGCTACAACAAAGTTTACTAAAATGGAGTTACAGTAACTTCCTTTTTAACATATCTTCCATTGAGGCGTAAGATGTTGCATTTTGGCTTTTGCACTTTGTTGACCCTTCTGGGCCACCATAGTGTGACTTTAAAAATGAACAAGTGCAGATCAACAAAAAAATAAGTTAAATATCAAAGTAGTATCTTTGAAAATCATCTTTAAAAAACCTCAGAGATCCATCAGGAACCTGAATATCAACATTTTAAAAGGTTATCAAAGTTTATCCTCGTGGATCAAAGTATCTATATCTAAAAGTAGATATAATCCCATGTCTGTCTCTTTCCATTAATGATGATCACATTGAGGGAAAACATTTCTGAAGATGTACAATATATGAACTCAATACTTTGCTAAAGTGCAGTTTTAATTATCCTCTAATGAATGCTTGTATCCATTAGCAACCATTATTTGACAATGTAAAGATCAGAGCAATAAAGCGCCTCCCTGGTTTGCCTAGTGTGGAGTCTCTGAGGACAAACTGGAAGCTCTCAGGCTAAATGTGATTTTTATCAGGGTGTAACCTGCAGATGATTGTTTACACTGCTCTGACTAGCAGCCAGTACAAGTGGATGGAGAAAGAGTGACGATGCATTGTGACAGATGGATCGATGAACCCTGTGAAACTCTGAATTAGCTGCAGACAGATTAGCGTAGGCTGGATTAATAACTGGCCATGTCTTATGTTTTAGCTGATTTCAATTTTAATGTGAAATCAGCACATTAATGTGCTTTTAATGTGTGAAATTAAAAGAAGCACAAACCTTCATGAGGAGATTCTGTTAGACGCACATCTAGTTTCTTCTGCGCTCTGACAAACTGTCATTTGACTTTCAACTCATTCACGCCCTCCGAGGAGGTGCTGAAACTCTCGTCTGAAGCCGGAATAAAACTGTTCCGCTGTTGGTTGTCTCGTGACAAAACTGCATGAAGAGAAAGAACCTGAGAGACGTTTTTGTTTGTTTTAGAAACAGATGACAGAATCCCAGTCGCAACTGTTGATAGCACTGCTTTGTATCTTTACTCACTTGGTTTGGACACAACTAAACGCTAAAGGGCGAAAATGTTTAATAATGTTAACATAGAAAGGAAGCAGAAGGCAATTAAACATGATGTAGTCCTTTTAGAAATAATAGAGATAATGTGTTCCAGCCAATGTGCTGTCAGGAATATAATGATAGTAATAATAAATAGTAGTAGTAATAGATAATTGTATACACATTGTCATTAATCAGAATAATAATTATTCTATGCAATAATTGCAATTATTATTACAGCTATTATTATCATTATATTTATTAGAATAATTATAATAGTAGTATTAAAAATGTAATCACAATAAAATGTATTTATTTTAAGTTTATTTGTGTCGAACATTTCAGTAACAAGGCCATTCAAAGAGATACATCATGAAAACATACAGCCAGCTATTGTGAAACAAGCAAATAACATAGTAATTATTTATTGTAAGTATATTATTTTTAACTTTATATTAATATAAATTATATCAACATCATTCTTGTTATCAACATTATTATTTATAGCATTCCAATAGCAGTAGACATAGTAGAATAAAAAAAAACTTTGTTATAAAATAAATAATAATTATATTGTATACATTGTATTGTTCTTACTCTTATTAATAATCATAAATTCTAGCCAATCTAGTCATTAAAGTGTGAATATACAAATATAACTCACGTTGGAGCCACAGAAAACCTATAAAGAGGATTTATTAGCTTACATCTTTGAACTATTCTTTCAATAAATATTTTTCTCCTAAATCAGACATTAATAATTTGCTATGTTGAATATTTTGATGCTCTACTAAACTAATTGTCACTGATGAAAACTTAAGCAGCATTCTCCTGGTCATTGTTAGGCTCATCGAACTAAAAAACAGCCACCGCTAAAATACAGTCCTGCTCGGTCCAATTTGTGTTTTGGTCAACAAGTGACATGCAAGAATGAGCAGAACGATGCATAGCAATGAGGAGACCGAACTATAATCCATATTCATGGATTCAGAGGCTGCAGGCGGGATGGTTTTAATTGGGACTCCTGAGAGCGCGCTGACATTTTTTGGGTGAAACCAGCCTCAGCCTCTTGTGCTTCAACAAAATCAATCGCTGACAAGAAATGAGCTGAGATTCACCTGATCTGTGACACGTTCACATGTTCTCAGGCGCCTCTCGAGCACAGTTCCTGAGCAGAGCCGGAGGCGTTTTGTAGAAGCCATTGTGAGCCTTAGGGAGGAGGAGAAGGGAGAGAGCTTCCTTCTTCCTCCTGTTTGTCAGGGTCACCATTATGTGGCGGTTTGCTCATCTGCTGGGGAATACTCACTCTGTCTCTGTGCATTTCCTCATGTGGGACCGGGCTGAGGGAAACCCTTCCGGGCTGAATGTTTATCAGACAGGAACATTTTGGTTCAGCTCTCAACCCACGAAATGACAAATACAGGGATCAGACAGGCATCTGAAAGCCTGGAAAATTCTCAAATTTCTACTAGGTGCTTTCAATGTTTGAAAAGTGCTTTATTTCTGTATAAAGCTTAATTTTCAAACTGAACAGTTTTGTAACAAAGTGCAATGTACTGATTCATTAAAAGCCTAAGTTTGGAAATGTTATTTACAGCTGAAACCAAATTTTTTTATACATCTAATAAAAAGACACAGATAAATGTTTTCTTACTGTCTGAAGTTAAATCTGACTTGTTTTAGGTCAGTTGGCATTACCAAAATTATTTTAACTTTCTTTGTTTGTCTTTTACGTCATTTACCGTAACACCATTTGGTTAAATTGTTTCAATGTAATTTATATTAATTATTACAAAAGACTCAGTGACTTACTGATCATCTTATATTTCATACATTAAACAAAGTTATTGAAATTGAGGGATTTTGTTTTTGTTAAATTTGTGTTTTTGTCTTGGACCTGTTAGGTATATATGGTTTGAATACATGTATATATACAGTACATGTATATAAATGTGTATATATATATATATATAGTATATATATATATATAAGAAAATTCTGAGTTTAAAATCAAAATTCTGAGAATATTGGTAGAATTAAAGTCAAAATTATGGGGACAAAAGTCAAAATTCTGAGATTAAAGTAAATTCTAAGTTTAAAAATAAAAGTCAGTTCACTTTTTTAAGTGGCCCTTATCATATTTTGTAGTCTTTGTAAACAATAAGAGTGGGCTCTTATTGTTTTATTATCTCCAAAGTGTGGTACTGGAGAAGTTTGAAAACTTACCTTGAAAATGTAAAGTGCTTTAATTTTACTGTGGGAAAAGTGTATGAACCCTTCAAATAAAACCAGGACACAGTTGTTATTTGATTTAACTGTATTTATTCCCATCATTAATGGCTGCAGAGATAAAAAGCAAACAACAGATTTGGTCCCAAATGTTCTTGAATTCACAAAATAACAATTCATAAAATTGTGTCATGACTAGTTTATGACACAAGAAAGGTAAAACTTTGAGTTCTTTCAGTTCGTCGCATGTCTTAAGTGTCCACCATGAAGGTGATGGAGCAGTCGACACTCTCAGGGCTGCATCCTTCTCCAAAAGCAAACAGGAAGTACATCACTTTCCTCACCTTGGCCAGTTCTGCGATCCTCTCCCCGAACTCAGCCGCGTCCGCCTCGTAGCACTGAGCGGGCGCGTCCTCGGCAGCCGTTCTCCAGAACACACCGACGGGCTCCAGCAGCTGGCGCGTCATCAGGTTGGTGAGATCCGGCGTCCAGAGCTGCGAGGTGGCCGTGATGGTGAGGCGCCCTGGCTGCGCCAGCCGCACCGTCCAGTGGGAGAAGCGGAGCGACTGCTTGGAGAAGTCCAGCCGGTACACAGCCTCGTTGGGCCTCAGCAAGCGCTCGCCCTCCTGCCGCTTCTGGCTGCGCTGCTGCAGGGACTGGACCCGCAGGCGCATCACCTCTGTCAGCTGGCTGTCCAGCCGGAAATGCAGTTCAGTCTTTGTAGACATCCTCCCACAGCACTAGGGGTCGACAACAACTGCAGGCTGGATTAAAATCGGCTTCTGTGTCCAATCTGGACTTTTTCTCTGTCCACTATCTCTTAATCTCCGTCTCTTTCTGCTGACTGCCACAGTTTGCATGACTTCACGCCTAAGCAGTGTTAAAGAACAGAGGGAGGGTACGGATGAGCCAGGAGAAAACAGGATCTAATTACATTTCAAAGCAGAGCTCAGCACCGGCCCGCTGGGAGCTGTACTTAGAACTGTTTGTCACACGTTTGTTTTTGACTTTGCTCGCTTGGTTACAGCAGCACATCCAGAACATAAAGTTCCATCTGGATTGCGCAAACTTATAATTCACTTTGCAGATATTTGTTATGAATAAGGCAGTAAGTACCTGATGTGTTGATTTTGGTCAAGAGGAAAAGGATGAGAAAAAAACTTTAGTTCATTCCTCTTGGGACTTTAGAAATATCAGGGGAATGCAAATCACTGTGTACTTCTGTTCAGTCTTAAATGGGACCTATTATACAAAATCTCCATTTTGCACTTTTTTCTGCTTCCATTTGGCTCCCTACTGTACAACTACTGTAATTTGATGGCATATTAGTGCCATCATCGAGGGAGAAAAAGGAAGAGGAAATTTCTGAATTTGAAAAGTTGAAAATTTGCTAGAAAAAGCTCCCTTTTTCTAGCAAATTTCTAGCAAAAAAGCTTTTCAGAGCTTTTCAGAGTTTCAAAATTCAAAAATCTTTGACTCTTGAAACTTTTGAAATATCCACGTTTTTGCTAAGAACATTTATGAGGTTAATCTAAAAATTTCCAAGTTTTTTGCTGGACATTTGTGCCTTTTTTTCTCTATCTACAATACGCCATCATACTACTGCTTCTAAGAACTGCCCAAGTCCTTAAAAAATCCATCAAGCATTTTTTTAGCAATAAGTTAATGTTTTTTAGTTAATATCTTTAAAAACCTTGTGATTAAGTTACATTTAATGGGCACTGCGCCATTACTTAGCTAACCCAAGTAAAGTTAGCTTGGTTTGATTACTTGGCAAGCCTAGCCCTGTTACATAGCAACTCCAATCAAGTACAGCCCTGTTGCCTAGCAACCCATGCTGAGTTCCTGCATGTTTGGTCAGCTGGTTTTACCGCTGTGTGCTTTGTACAATGGCTGCTAGAAAAGACAAGTGTTTACTTGTTGACCTACCATCCAGAAGCAACTTGCTGCATTCTTGTTGGTTGTGCAGGAGGTACCACTTCTGCTTTTCAAAGATGCATGGTTGTACATTTGTGTATCTTTTTGAAGTCATTTTTTCATGTGATTGTAAATGTTGAATTGGGGGGGGAATGGCCAGTAGCAGTTTATTTGGATTTAAAGTGACAGAGGCCCTAAAACAGCACATTCTGGAAGCAGTTCAAAATATGCAGAACTGAGCAGACTAAAATCTCATTATCAAATAAGGATTTTGTGCAAAATATGTAATGAATATATTTTGTATAGCCTAAAGATCTATTCTAACATGTTCAAGGAAGAGTAATAGGTCACCTCACTCCCAGAGTTCTGTTGCTTCAGCACAACAGATGAAAGCCAAGATAGATAAAGTGGGCAATAGAAACATGAATGATAACCATCCAAAGGGTCACCAAATGACTGTGATGCGTCTCTCTCCTCCTGCTCTGGAGCAGCGGAGGGCCGGATTCTCTCCATCGGCACAGAGTTGCCTCCTGCAGAGAGGTTTGACAGGAGCTGCTGCTCAGTTAGCTCATCTTGACATCTCCAGGGACACCCGCTGGAGGCCTGTCACTTCGCTCACATGTTGCTGTCGTTCACTGTTCATAGTGTTGGAGGTTCCACCACTGTCTGTACAGAACTGGGGAAAACGTATTTGCTCCCTTAAATATGTCTTTTCTTTCTGTTTTTTAATATCAGACAAAGATAACCTGATTATATAGAATAAACTGTTTTCAATGATGAGAAAAAAAGTCTAAACCAGTATGACCCTTTTGAAAAGTTCCCCTGCCTTTTTTGAGCCATTTTTTGACGTCATTGTCTTTCTGCATAGCTCATATGTTCACTTACTGATAGTGATCAAATAAAGAAAAACAGTGCTTAATTGACTTAACGTATATCTTTTTGTTAACCGACATAAATTACAAATTTATTACAGAACTCTGAACCAGTACAGCACACTTCAATGTACCAGCATGTTTGTTGGTCAGACATGCTTCCAGCATGTAAAAGCAATTTATTCAAGCCACCAATGTAAAATAAAGAAAGAAAACAAAGAAAAAATAAAGAAACTGACAAAAACAATATGTTGACTACCTTGGTCACACAAGGTAAAAAATAAACTGCAACAAACCTTTCAAATGGTTCAGAAAGTGAGATTATGAATTGTAAATATAAAGTAGAATAAATAATAAGAGCACAAACCAGACAATTAGACTGAATATGCTGCCCTTATAAGCTGGCCCAATTTAGAATTTTTTCAATGTTGGAACAGATATAGATATTAATATCGGATCAGTGCGTGTCTAATAATAACAGCATTTTACTTCTGGCATGTCAAATTAGGACTCCAGTTTACTCTGTTAACATTTTTTCTAGGGTTAGGGTTTTTTGTAAAAAAGAAATAAATAAAATGAGCGCAATTTACAAAATTGATGTGGTGTGATAATTTAGGTAAGTGTATAAATTAGTTCACCGACTCTAAATGCATCAGCAGAAGTGACGGAACGTGATCTTACTGAATCCTCTGCTCACACCGTGTCTTCCACCTCGTTTTGCTCCAGGTCATTCCGGACTGGAAGGAGCAGGAGTGGGACACAGAAAAGCCTGACTCGTATGCTGGGATTTTCCACTTCCGCTTCTGGCGCTTTGGTGAGTGGGTGGACGTTGTGATTGACGACCGGCTGCCAACAGTAGACAACCAGCTCGTCTACTGCCACTCCAATGACAGCAACGAGTTCTGGAGCGCCCTGGTGGAAAAGGCCTACGCCAAGTCAGTATCAGTATCAGCAGATATTCAGCCTCAGACGAGGCGAGATGCTGATGATTTACGTTGTAGTTTTACACATTAAAAGCTGTAAGTCCTCCGGGACATACCTGAAAGAAGAAATAAGATTAGTTGCAATAAATATGCAGATGAAACACCGTTCTATATTACGATGACATCAGGTGACTCTGAACCCATCTAAACACTGAACAGATCCTTAGAACAAATCGATGTGTGGATGTGCCATAACTATCATTCATCAGAACAAAAACAAAACTGAATTTACTATCTTTGGACCTAAAGAAGAATGATAGGGAGTCAACACACAGCTTCAGTTATTACAACTAAAAACCACAGGCTTAAATCTGGGAGTTGTGATGAACTCTGACATTCAGAGCCACATAAAGACAGTAACAAAGTCGGCCTTCTATCACCTGAAGAACATTTCCAGGGTTAGAGAACTAATGTTCCAGCAAGATCTAGAGAAACTCATCCAGGCATTTATCTTTAGTTGCATTGACTATTGCAACAGTGTCTTAACAGGTCTGGCTAAAAAATAAATTCTCCAGCTGCAGCTGATCCAAATCGCTGCTGCTCAGGTTCTGACTAAAACCAGGAACACAGATCACATCACACAGTTTTAAAGTCCTTCCATTGGCTCCCTATAGCTCAGAGAATAGACTTCAAAATACTGTTGTTAGTTTATAAATCGCTAAATGGCTTAGCACCACAATACATTAAAGATCTGCTGTTGTTGTATCAACCTTCCAGACCTCTCAGGTCTTCTGGTTCTGGTCTGCTCTGCATCCCCAGAACCAAAAGAGGAGAAGCAGCTTTCAGCATCTATGCACCACAAATTTGGAACAAAGATTGAATTTGTAAATAAGAATTTGAATTAAATAAAAATAAGTAAACAACCTTCCAGAACATTGCAAAAATAGCTGAAACACTGAGTTCCTTTAAATCAAGGCTAACCCCACCAGTTTAGAGCTAGCAAATGGAACACCATATTTGATCAACATATTTGATCACCATATTTGATGTGTATTTTTTGATGATTTTAATGATGGCATTTAACAAAATATAATGTTTGTTGCTTGTTTCACAATTGGTGACTGTATGATGTTTTGATGATGGAAAGCACTTTGAAACTGCCTTGCTGCTGAAATGTTCTACAAATAAACTTGAACTTGAACTTCTTTCCCTGCAGGGTTTACGGCTGCTACGAGGCCTTGGATGGGGGAAACACAGCAGACGCCCTGGTGGATTTTACAGGTGGTGTTTCGGAGCCTGTGGACCTTCTAGAGGGTCAGATGGCGACAGATGAGGCGTCTCGTAACCAGCTGTTTGAACGAGTACTCAAGGTCCACAACAGAGACGGCCTCATCAGCTGCTCCATCAGGGTGAGCTAACGACGTCTTTCACTGAACGCTCAAAGCTTCAGAACCCATCTGACATCAGACATCTGGCTTAGCTTGCTTCTGTAGAAAACTAACTATTATTCTAGTGATTAATTGATTAATGGGGTAAAAAAATTGGCACATTCTCCAGAGTTTTCATTTAAGCTTTATATACAGTACAATATAAGTACTGTATATTGACTTTTTTTTTCAGTTTTTTCCCTATTTACGGCTCTGAGTGGCTCTGAGTATTTTTCATCAAATGGTGTTTTTTGTGAATGTACACTCCAGTTAACTATTAATCATTTACTAAATTAGTTGACTATTATTTCAATTGTTGATTCATCATGATTATTCCGATTAATCGTTTTGTCCTAGTAGAAATATTCTGTAATATAATGTACGAAATATCCGGCATTAAGACTTCTAGGAACTAAAAGTTTATGACATCATACTTTCAGAATCCAGGAGCATCTGTAGTTTTCTACTTGTGAGAGAGTGCTTATCTTGGTGGGTAATAAAATATGTTATATAGTGTAAGCATCAAACGATTAATAAGATTAATCATGATGCATTGATTATTGAAATAACTGTCAACTAATTTAGTAATCGATTAATTGTTAACTAGAACATACAAATGCTGAAAGAACAACATACTCACAGCAGTAATTAAGCCAAAACTGAATGAAAAGATACATATATTTTGCATTTGAGTATAATAAAAAAAAAACTCTTCTTATGGGATTAATCAATAGAATAATAATTTTGTAAAATTATTATTAGTTGCAGCCCTAAGCACTTTGTATTGCCTTGTTGCTGAAAATGTGCTATATAAATAATGTTACATTTACCTTTACTTTTAAGTAACGGACAATTACTGATGTTAAATGTTGAAAAGAAATTTTAAAGAAAGAAAATAACATTCCAACATAGAAGCTTTACAAAGATCTTCCCACTGACCCAGATGTTTATTTCTTATGGATTTCACAGAGTAAAGGATCATGTTGTCTTTAGCTTTTTGGTTCTTCCAGAATCCTGATTCTTTCGTTCATCCAGGCGACCACAGTGGAAGACATGGAGGCTCGGCTGGACTGCGGTTTAGTCAAAGGCCACGCCTATGCCGTGACAGACGTTCGGAAGGTGCGGCTCGGTCACGGACTGCTGGCCTTCTTCAAATCGGAGAAGCTGCACATGATCCGCATGAGGAACCCCTGGGGGGAGAAGGAGTGGAGCGGCCCGTGGAGTGACAGGTAAACACAATGCTGCAAATGTTTCATTTTCAAACTCTTGAAGCTGCTGTCATCTGTCATAATTTGATATAACTGAATTGTCTGTGTTTGTTAAAGGAGGAGAAACAATGAATATATCGTTTAATATGTGACCTTGCTGTGCAACGGTCTAAACATTTTCTCTGAATTAATTTCCAAAAGTGAGATGTTCCTCTGAGTCTGACTTTGACACGCTAATTTCTAAGAGACTGCATGAAAAGAATGAGCAAATCTCAGATGACTGGACAGAGATCAGCCCATAAATAATGCACACATTGTAGACAAGAGGGCAACACAGTGGGAAATGTCACACAGACACTGAAAAATGGAAATGCAATCAAGCTAATGGGCCTCCCAGGGAACAACAGGGAGTGAATTCGGCCCTTTCAGACGGCTGGTTTCAGGATTTCTGCTTCACTCGTCCATCTCTGCTCCACTGAGGAACAGATAACACTCACATGAAGGACCTTCCTCTGCAGAAACCAAGCAGGGAGGTGGTAAGTCTGGGTAATAATGGAATATGAATTATTGATGGGGGTGAAAGAAACAGATGTCATTAAGGCAACGTGAATCATCTCATTCACTGACTGTCGCTGAATTATTTAGCTGAGGTTCGATCAAACCTGTTGCTGAGTGGAGGCTGGAAGGCTTTTAGGAGGGAGCCGTCGATCATAAACAGAGACACACTTAGAGAAGTTATAATGATTCCCCAGAGCCGTGAACACACAGCAGACATTCAGGTTTAGCTTTGAGCTATGCAAACTAAAGCAGTTCATTGTGTCGTGTGAATGATTCACTGTATTTATTTACTATATGTAATAGCAGTAAGAGTATAAATAGTGGTAGTAGTAGCAGGAGCATTTTATGTTATCATGTGTGACTCATGCATTATTTGCTTTCATTCATTTACTTATTTATTTGTTTAATAGTAGCTTCAGTGGTAGTTGATATAGTAGTAATGGAAGTATTAGTAATAGCAGCAGTAGTGGTATCAGTTTAGCAGTAGAAGCAGTAGTAGTATACCTGCTATCTCTACTACTACCAGTAGTATTAGTATTATTGGTAGCAGAAGTGGTAGTTGTAGTAGATATCTAGATAGTTAGGTCAATTAGATATTGAACAAAAACATTTTCATGCTAATTTGTCTGAAACAGTCAGTAACTTTTTTCATTTAACAATTAAAATCTATCAAATGTCTTTTATTCATCATTTATTGATCTTAAAACGTCCTGTCCCATTTAATTTGAACCTATTTTGTAACATTTGGAAAAAACACAAACAAAGGAGTCGGCAAAAACTCTATGCACTTTATAAATAGAACTAATTTGTATTAAAGCAAGTCAGATACGGTAAAATGTTACTTTTTAGTTTATTTATTTTGAGTTTCATTTAATGTACAACTCTGAAAGAAGAAAAAACAAGGTGTTGTAATATTTGCGATAGACTGTGTGTGAAATAATAAAGTGCAGGTTTGCTTCAATGAGGTGCATGTGTTCCTGCTGATTTCAGCTCTGAGGAGTGGAACAAGGTGAGCAAGAGTGAGAGAGAAAAGCTGGGCGTCACCGTGCAGGATGACGGCGAGTTCTGGTGAGACCCAGAATATTTCTAACACTTTGTACCAATATGACTATCATGGGTTAAACTGATGATCCTGCAACACAATACTGCTAATAGTACTATTAAATACAAAAGATTTTAATATTGCTAGGTGTAATGCAGAGAGAAGTGAAGATTTTCTGGATAGTGATAATGTTAAATTAATACTGTGGAAAATGATAAATATTCATTTATATTACACTACTGAATCAAATCAGCTTGAAATGTTATTTTTTTGCATTTTTAGATGCACTATTTGGTACATTAGTTACTGTACTGCCAATTTAGATTTTCATATGAACTGTAATTCCCTCCAAAAAAAATGATAATTTGTGCTTTTTTTTATTTCTGGTTGACGATATAGTGAAAACTTATTCCAACTTAAAAGTAACTGCAGCATATCTTTTGTTTGTAAATCAGGCTTTCGCTTGTGAAAAAATAATGTTAATTCATGACTGAACAAGGGAATCAATTGCTATTTTAAGTAGAGCAAAGTTGGTCTGGATGGATTTTTTGTTTAACCAATTAAGCCTATAAAGAAAGCTTTTTTTTGCTTTTTTAGTTTATCATTGGCTGATATTTGTTTGATGAGCCAAAACATTTAGGCTGAAAGGCTCGTTGTAACCTGTTAACATTCCTCTTTGCTCTGATTTCCTTTCATTTTGAACCCATTTAAGAACTTCCTCTTTTCCTCCAGCCGGTTTCGACTCTCTCCGGTCTATCTTCTCCTCTTTGCCTGTACTGCTGCAGGATGAACTTTGATGACTTCTGCCAGTATTTCACTGACCTGATCCTCTGCCGCCTCATCAACACCTCCTACCTGAGCATCCACAAGACCTGGGAGGAGGAGGTGATGAGGGGGTCCTGGATTCACCGCCAAGACCCTCTTCGGAACCGATCCGGAGGCTGCATCAACCACAAGACCACCTTCCTGCAGAACCCTCAGGTCGGTCAGCAGCAGTGTTGGTCAAGTTACTTATAAAGAGGGCTGGACTATATGGCTGCAAAACCTATCACGATATAAGGGGTTTATATCAGTTGACATTGATAATTATTGATCAGTTTTTTGTTTTAAATATTAGAAATGCTGCCAAACCGGTGGTGCCAAACTTCCCTGTTTCATCCAGTTTTCTCTCCATGCTGCTGATTTTTATGTTTAAGCAGTTATGAGGCACGGTGGCAAACCCTGAAACTGCTGCTGTGCAATTTGCGCAACAGGTTGTTGCTAGGCAACTGAAGTTGGAGAGAACTTGAAACTACTTGTTACTCACCAGGTTGTTGCTAGGTAACCAAAGAGTGAGTGAGTTAGCTGATGTCACCAACCTAGCTTACCTGGCCATGAGAAGTTGAGCAGCTAAAAACTTTCCTCTGCCTACATTTCCCAGAATTCTTTGCAGTTCAGTGAAATTATTGAATATTCTATCAGACGTACTATCTGTTGATACTGACCGCATGTCTGTGGGGATTTACATTGTTATTAATTTATTATGTCCAGTCTTATTTGTATATAGTAATTAGTTGCTAATTACTGTTTAATTCCCCAAGACAGTTATATGTTTACTTTACTGATTACTTATTTTCAAAAATATTGTTTTTATTACTTTACTTAGTTACTTGGTTTAAAAAAAAAGCTCAACCTGAATGCACTGTAAACAATATACCTTTCTGCCTAATTAATTTATTAATTGAAATTAAATTAAAATATAACTTAATTTTAATTAAGTTTAAATTAAGTTACATTTTAACTTTGTTTTTATTCATTTTTAACAACAATGACATTTTTTCCTAGTTAAAATCTGTCATAAACACATCATGCAGTCACCAATTGTAAATCAGTCCGTTACAAACATTACGTTTTGTCAAATGCCACCATCAAAATTACAAATCAAATATGTTGATTAATGTTCCATTTATTATGGTTTAAAAGCAACTCTGAACTGGTGGGTTTTAGTTTTAGTGTTTCAATGTTTCAGCAGTTTTGCAGTTTTCTGGAAGTTTGTTCCAGATTTGAGGTGCATAGAAGCTGAACTCATCGCTGGTCACCAGCTGCAGAGGGTAATAACAGATTCTTGTTTTGTTCCTACCAGTATGTGTTTGACGTGAAGAAGGTGGAGGACGAGGTGCTGATCTGCTTGCAGCAAAAAGAGAAGAGAGCCACACCCAAAGAAGGCAAAGGGGAAAATCTTGCTATCGGCTTCGATATTCACCGGGTAAAAACACCACAAAAAGAAAGAAAACCCCCCCAATAAAAACACGACTGCTTCTATTTTTTCCAAACTTCTGCTACAACATCTTGTCAATCTGCAGGTGGAACTGAATCGAAAGTACCGTATGCACACAGCCCAGCAGAAAGTAGCCGGTTCCATTTACATCAACTCGCGCTGTGTCTTCCTGAGGAAGGAGCTAAAGGAAGGTCGATACGTCATCATCCCCACCACCTTTGACCCCGGGCAGCAGGGAGAATTTCTACTCCGGGTCTTCACTGATGTGCCTTCAGATTGCAAGTAATTATGAGGGGCGACCAAGAAAGCTTGTAATTCAACCTCTTTGAGACATTATAAAGACGGTTTGATCTTTGCCAGGTTCTATGGTCATTTAAATTTTAACTATTAAATCTCTACAAAAATACTCATTAAAGATGCAGAAATAATGAGCTTATCCATTTTGTTTCTAATGTCATAAACCTTGCATGCTTATACTTTCTGTTTGTGTTAAAAATTAATAGAAAGTGCTTGTTGCTTTTTTGGAAAGCAGCAGCAGAAACACCTTCAGGTTGAAATATCTCAGTGTTTCAATAAACTCTCTCTGCAGAGAGCTGACTCTGGACGATCCTCCTCAGACCTGTTGGACAGGGATGTGTGGCTACCCTCAGCTGGTCACTCAGGTCCATGTAGTGAGTGCTGAGGGGCTTCAGGGACAGGACACCAACGGAGGTAAACAGCAGCTGTAGTCTGAGTGGGGTCCTCAAGGGGGCGCTGTGGAAACCGTAGAAAGTTAGAGGGAAAATTAGGAAAAAAATGCAAAAAAAACAATTTAATCCCATAAATTTTTTTCATGTTATATTTGTTTTCTTTTGTGTGTGTGTGTTTTTTTTTGTTAATAAAAATAAGTTAAAATAAATCATATGAACATTATTTCTGATGCTCATTTTCTGATTGGCTGCTGGTCAGATTCATCAAGCTGCTTCTCTTCTCAAGGTAGCATCGCTAGCAAGAAATCTAAAATATTCTGACGAGAAAAAAATGAGAGAAAATAAAATTTTATGGAATTAATCTAAAATATTACATATTTTCTTATTGAAAGAGAGGATATTCTAATGAAAATTTGTGTTATTTGATGATAGAGTCATAATATATTATCTGATAGTAAACATTTTCTGCCACAGATCTCAGGGCCATCTAACAGTTGATGTTTCTTTACATATTTTGTAGCATTGTGTGTCGATTAGCAAAGGGCGTCCCCAGCAAGAGGTTAATGCTCTTTGGGGGATCGTGGCCTGGAAATACTTGGGAACCCCTGAACAAAGCTACAGTGTTTAGGATGAAGCAAAAGGTACCACAGCGCCTCCTGGCTGCCATTCCTTATACTTTTTCTTTTACTGATTTCATTTTAGTAGTAGCTTTACTAAGCCTTTTAATTGAAGCCCACTTCATTATTAAAATCTGCAGTTTACTTAAAGGAGTTAAAGAGCTTTATTTACAAAAAATGCTTCATAGAAAAGGCAAATATGGTCTATTTTAATCCGGTTTATTTCAGTACAGTCAAAATGTGATGAAAGACTGGAAATAACTTGGAAACATTTAAGAACGAATCACTTTGCAACAAGAATCCCCCAAGAATCCCCCTCTTGAATTTTATAACTGAAGAGTCAACAACCTTTAAAACCTAAGAATAACTTTTAACCTAAACTGTGAAATTATTTACTTTTTAACATCAGACAGTTGGAGTCTCCATCCATCCATTTTCTTCTGCTTATCCGGGGTTGGGTCATGGAGGTAGCAGCTTCAGAAGGGAGGCCCAGACTTCCCTCTCCCCGGCCACTTCTTCCAGCTCTTCCGGGAGAATCCCGAAGTGTTCCCAGGCCAGCCGAGAGACATAGTCCCTCCAGCAGGTCCTGGGTCTTCCCCGGGTGGCTCCTCTCAATGTGAAGGAGCAGCGGCTCTACTCTGAGTCCCTCCCTGATGACTGAGCTTCTCACCCTAACTCTAAGGGAGAGCCCAGACACCCTATGGAGAAAACCCATTTCGGCCACTTGTATCCGCTTGTTGGAGTTTCCTCAGGTTTTAAAGTCTCCTCTTAAAATGTGTGATTTTTTTACTGGATTGTAACTCAGTTTGAAGTAATGGCTTACTGCTACTTCTATTTATTCTTTATTGTTTCTTTGTGTTGTCGGTGTGCAGCACTTTGGCCAACTGTCTTGTTATTAAAATGCTTTAAAATTAATGCAGGTTGAATTGGAATCAAATAGGGGCATTTTAAAATACTAAAAGGCTTAGAATGCCATTTATTTTCAAAGATAACATATCTGAGAATAGTTTGGATGCATTTAATAAATAGCAAAGAAATAAGCAGTTTTTTTCAGTACTTGCCCTGCCAGATCGGGAGAAACTGGCTCCAGTCTCTGGCAATCTGACTTGTGCAACTCAAGTAGATTTCATGCAAATATCATCTCTAGGACTTTTATTTATCACAATTTTAATTACATTGTAAACCTCTTAACTCATTAATTGTGAACAAAATACATAGTAACAACAAATACAGATAAATAATTGTCAAGTCATATTTGAACCTCTTTAATCTAGCATTGTCAGTGTATTTTTTTGACTAGGTTAAGATCATAATCAAACTTTTATCTGTATCCAAATATTTATGCAATTTTCTGACTTTTTTTCTTGCAGCTGTGGATTCTTACGTGATAATCACCTGTGAAGGAGAGAGGGTTCGTTCACCAGTTCAGAAAGACACACATTGCCCAAACTTTGACATCAAAGGCCTGTTTTATCGCAAAAAGCCCAAGGAAGCTATCCACATCGAGGTGAGTGCTCACTGCTGATTCAGCACCCCAGGCTGGTTTAGAATAAAGCTGCAGGTCAGTCCGCTTGTCTGCGGCAGCAACGAGCAGTTCAAGGCCTAGACACTAAATATTCAACGGTTTCTAAATACTTAGAAACAAACTGTTTCTGCTGTTTCAAAAAAAAAAACATGAACTGAAAGGTTTAATATTTACAAAGAAGACATTGTTGATTTAACCATTTAATAACAGTCAAATGGGGAATAAGAGCTGGGTTGTATGGAGAGAAAAAATTATGAACAATTTTGACATTTATCCCATGATAGCATATCTTTGAAAATAAACTGAAAAAGACATTAAAACAAATTTCAACTTGTCTAAAATGCGGCCTTGGGGATATTTGTTGCCCCTAAACTGATGTTTTTGCGTCGCTCGACTGCAAAGAATGGTACCGATTTGGACAGGTGCTTGAAGTTTTTTTTCTTGTAATGAACATTACAATTTACTGAGACATTAATATCTAAAAATGTAAAATCTTAGAAACAACACAAAGTATTCAACTTTTAATAATCATGCTCTTTGCTTTCCTTTTTTATTTTGCAGTAAGTAAGGGCACAAATATCCAACAACTTAAATCGGTTGAGTTTATTTAAAGGGACAGTTTTGTGTATTTTCTAGTGTAATTTTATTGCACGATCAAGTATCACCAGTACTCTTGGTTGTTATAAAAAATGTGTATATATCAAATATGGCAACAAAAATACACTTCTCAATTTAATGCTTTGAATTTGGGCATCTTTAAGCTCCTGCTCTTTTTGACACTGCCTTCAGCAAGTCATAAAAACAATCCTCAGTAGTTGTAAACAACATAACAGATCACTGAACTGAATACTAGTTCGTATGATGAGCTCAGCAGATGTACAGATCCACCACGTATTTGCTAATTGCTGCTGACTAGTCTAAAGGAGCTGAGTGGGGGAGTCGCCTTAAAATACATCCACAGGTGAACGTCCAATTAAATCAAATGTCTCAGTTAACCTATCAGAAGCATTTAAAGCTTCTGATAGTTGATGACATCAAGTGATGATGATGTATCTGATGACATCATCTGAGGTGTCTCAGATGATGTCATAATTGTTAGATAGATAGTAATAATTCTGTATGTTAAGTGATATTGATATTGACATTAACAAATACTTTTCTGACATATTCTGGTTGCCATTATTATGGCATTTAAGTAATAAAAACATGATGTAACTTCAGACAGAGAGAAAAAACATTTGTATTTTTATTAGATACATGTAAACTTCTGGTTTCAACTGTATGTGTTAGTAGGCCTGTCACAATAATGAATTGTGCTGGAAATTGTTCCAGAAGTTATTGCAATAACCAATAATATTGCTGTTTTGAGCCCATCTTCAAATAATATAAAAGTAATGGCATAATGCCAATTCACATTCTCAAGGATCAATAAACTTTAATTTTTAACGAACATTAAACACTCAAACTGGAAGACATTTTAAATATTTGTCATGCAGTCTTTGGTAGAAAAGAGTGAGAAGCTTTACCATGCGATTTTTTATTGCTTATGTGTTGGGCTATAACATAAAGTACCAATAAAATATTTTGTTTGTCACATAATCAAATTTAAAAAGCTTCTGGGTCTACGCTTTCATTTGCAAATCTCTGCAGCTCTCTTTCTTCTTCTTACATTTCTTTCTATCTGCTGTCTCCTTCTCTCTTTTCCCTCTTCTTACCCTTTTCTGTTTCCCACCTTTCTCTTCGCTTCCCATGAGTGGCGCTCAGATCTACAACAAGAACATGATCATGGACACCTTCCTGGGACAGGTGGTCCTGTTCAGCGAGCCCAATGAGCGGCAGGAGCAGCACACGCTTCACCTCCGTGACAAGGGCAGTCGCCAGGACAACGACATCCCGGGCATGCTCACTGTGCGCCTCTTAACCTCCACCACACTCAACAACATCTGACGAGCTCGTTACCGAATCTGGGGAGGCTCACCCATCTTTCTGAGCTCACTGTCCTTCACTTTGTTTCCCTGCTGTTTCTTTTTGGGGAGTTTTTCAAAATACCTGGTCCGTACATGTAGGTAAAAGGTGCCATAAAGGTTATGTTTTAACAAATTCCTGCTAGAATAGAATGGATAATGTTATTTGTTGTCATAATATTATCTGAAACTGGACCACTCTACAGGTTTTGATGCCGGAAAGCTTCAGTTAAAGGGGACCTATTATGCAAAATTCACATTTTTCATATTTTTCTCCTTCTGTTTGGGTCTCAACTGTTTCTGAAAACAGCACAAGCGCTTTAAAAAACTTTTTTTGGAACTAAATTTATGAGTTTCAAAAACCTCCCAACCTCTGGGTTTAACACTGCTGGAAAAGACAAGTCTATTCTTGTTGACTTGTTACTCCACGATCTATTTATCAACTAATTTGCTCATGTGCTAAAATAAATACTTCCAAGAAAGAAAAATTCAATTTAATTCAATTCAAAAAGGCTCTATTGATCCCACAGGGAAAGGAAATGTTGTTATAACTGCTATTTATTCAAACATTTTCAAAGAGTTATTGTAGATGTTATATATAAATAAATATACAATAATAAAAAATATTTATAGTTATTATAAACTATAATAAAAGTAAATAGTACATGTTTTAAAGAGAATAGCTAAAAATAAGAATAAAAACAGTATTACTGGATTTTGAAAGACTATTTTCTAAAAAAAACAAAAACCTTCCAGTAAATGTTTGTACCTGTGAATCAAATGTTTGAACCTTGATGAAGTAATATTGGGATATAGTCTTGTACAATTGATAACACCTTTAGCTAATCTCATAAAAGATATGATTGTTATGAAGGTAAAGGTCCCTTTTTGTCCAGGATAAGTATCTCACAGTTCCTTCAGTCCTATTACTTTCCTATAAAATTACTGAATAATAATCTATGAACCAAATTATAAAATGTATTATTCATTAAGAGAATTATAACATAGCCCAGAAAAATAGCATAAGTAGTTTTTTAATTAATACAAATGAATATATTAATGTATATTTTGAGAATGATCCAGAAGTATTTTCTTCAGCGCATGCGCAAGTTAGCCAGCGGTACGGATTGTGTTTCGGAAACAGACCGTGCAGTGGCAACACATTTTTGTTTGTTGTGCGGAAGGATCCTCTTCTGCTTTTCAAAGATATACAGTTGTATAATTGTGCATCTGCTTGCGTTTTTTCAGCCTCCTGTCCCCCCTTCCTGTCATTTAAAGTCACAACAGGCCCTAAAACATCTGAACTGACCACACTAAAATCTCATTATCTAAGAATGATTTAGTGCAAAAACTGTAATTATCATGTTTTTTACAGCCCATAGACCACTAAAACTATTGCTGAGCAATAGTTTTTGTTTTATGATCCCATAAAACAAATTTTTGCATTTTTCATTTATTGAATTTTGTGGTCCTCCAGTAGTTTAAATTTGCCAGTTTTGGTCACCCCCTGCCATAGACTTAACCTGTTCATGGAAGCATAATAGGTCACCTTTAAATGAATTATCCAAAATTATTTGCTACAAACTGAGTTTGCCCTCGTCATACAATACATTATGCACACATTTCTGCACTCTCCATGCATGTGCCAATCTTTCCAAGGGCTCTGCAATGCCTTAAGGCTGAGTCTGTCTCTCCTGTTTCAGGAGACGGGGGGAGGAGTTCTGTGAAAACTGTTTTCAGTGTTAGCACCGTCTGATCTACAACCTGCCCCCCTTCCTGTCAGAGCTCAATACCCCTGCCTAGACGCCTCAGCTCCTCGTCAGGTTGCAGCTGCTTCAGAGAGCATCCAGCCTGAACTTTACAAAGAAAAGCCAACAGCAGCTATTTCCTCCCTCTACCAGGAGCTTTCTTTTCCTGCGCTTACGTGTAAAGTCTTTGCCTCCCTCGTCTCCCGTCACTTCTAAACTCGCTGCCGGTTGCTCTGGACGATCTGCAAACTGCATGGCTTGAAAACGTTTCTGCCTGTGCTGCACATATATCCAGTCGTAGCTTAGCAACCGGGGCTCCTGATCGTTTCCCCTGTTTTCCCCGACGTTGGAGTGCAAAGATTCAGCTTGACATAAACCAAGTGCTTTATGGGACCAAAGATGAGCCAGGCCCTTCGCTCTCTAATGTCCCGTTCAGAACCTTCTGGCCTAGCCACAAACCACCACCCCGTGTGCCACTTCATCTCTTAATGGCAACACCACTGCCTGATGCTTCCGTTGACGAGAGTCCGACGGGTCGACCCGAAAGACTCGCTGAAGACAGCGGCCATGCTTCTGAGAAGACGCCAGCTGCGTTTCCATTGATCATAAATTAACCTAAACCTGCAGTATGTAACAAACTCCAGTTGTTGGTCATGTGACTCGTCTGATGCGTGTTTCTATTGCAGTTTTGTGAAATAAACACATTTAGAAACAGCCAAAAAACCACTTCAAACTTTTGATCAAAAAACAATTATTTTCAAAACTGGCATGCAGTATGTAACTTTTAAAAAATTATGTTTTATTTTTCATATTTGTTCATACTATCATGTAGTGACAATATAATATGAGACAAACAAACTGTGGAAAGATCAATTTCCTCCACTTCCTCCCTGAGCTACTATTGCTGTCTGAAGAAATGCAATGCTCTAGACCAAAAACAAACAAGCGGAGCGAGGAGGATCTTAGCGCTGTCAATCAACCTCATGTACTCCCTGCTAAATGTGCTAATGGTGGAGAAACAACTTAGTGTTACAAGAAAACAGTTTATCTGCCATCTTTGGGGGCTATGCTAAGCAGCATCACCTAGCTAGCTTGAGGGTGATTGACAGCGTTAAGAACCCCCTCCTGGCTCTGATTGGCTGCTTCTGGTTAGCGCTGGTAGAAGGTAGAGGAGCTGTATTTTTTTTTTCAGATTATCTGTCTCATACCATACTGTCACGACAGCGACAGATTCAACAAATGTGCAAAAAATATATTTTTTATAAAAGTTACATACTGCAGCAGAAAACACCAATTTAAAAGACAAAACCAAACTTGTTTTTCCACTAAGATGAGCTGGTTTTTCAGTCATAAAATTGCAACGGAAACACTTCTTTCACATCACATGAATCACATGGTCAACAACCGGATGTTGCCAGTGGTGCAAACCACTAAGAAGACGACAGGAAGTAGTTGGATGATATTTGCGTGGCATGTTTTTTAATGACTTATCGCGTTAACAAACTTCTTCACGTGAGATTCTTAATTATGTTTCTTATTTAATGGAAACACAACAAATATGAAATTGTGGGGTTTTTTTTCAACATTAGTGGAATATTGTCAAAGTTTGTGGTTGGAAACGCAGCTTGTGTGTTTGTCTTGCTTCCTGCCGCCTTGCTTCAGATGTGGGTGAATGCAGATCTGTTGATCCTGTTTGTATTTGGAAGACATATTTCTGTGGGAAGGTGTGAGCAGAACACCTTGCACTTTAACTTAAAAGACAAAGAAACAGGAAGTTTTTATCAGCAGAGACGTTTCTGCCAATCAGCTTGTGCCATCATCTCGGTCTCGGCAGGATGGATGATCGGATCTCTCTCTTGTTAACCATGACTCTTTCTGCATCGGTCAAGTGGCCACACGGTGTGAGCTTTTCGCTCCTGATGAACTTTGTTTTGGTTTTGTTGACTCAAAAGTGCAGTCTTGAGTTTTATGCACTGCTGGATTTTATTTCTTTTGTTGTTAGAAGTTAGGATTTAAACTGTAATCTTTCATCAATGCATTTCCTTTGAATGTAAGGCTAGTCTCTTGTGAGAAACTATCACATCAGTTTTTCTGTTTTGTTTTATCACTGCAGTGGTCACACATGGTGTTATTTAAACTGGTCAGTCCAGTTATTGTCAGGGTTCCTGCACAGTGTGGAAAAGTCTGGGAAAATTAGAGAATATTTGCATTTATAAAACTTTATTCCCAATTTGTCAGCTATCCCTTCCTTGTTTTCTTTTTTCTTTCCTTCCTTCCTTCTTCTCTTTCATTCTTTCTTTCTTCCTACCATCCTTTCTTTGTTTCTTTCTTTCTTCTTTCCTTCCTTCCCCACTCTGTTTTTTTTTTCCATGTTTCATATTTACAGCCCACACTATAAATATCATAAGTTCCTGTTGAATCTTGATATTTTAGACCGAGTGTTATAAACGGCCTGAGGTTTCTGCAGGTTTTAACCTGCCACAGTATTTTAGATTTTCCATGTGAAGGAATCCTGTTTTGTGTACAGCATCCCTATAAACGTGTCGTGCATGACTTATTTTCCAATATGTTCATGGCCTTGTACGGTACAGCTCAACTGTTACGATATCTATTCATTCTTTCTATCTGGATCGTCATGGAAACGCTCGCTTTTGAGGAGTCAGCATGTCAACATCCGATGACCCTCGTCCGGTTCGGATCACATGGAAGGCTTTGAAGCAGCAGCTATGTCTTATTACAGTTATGCATTCATAAAGCCTCTAGCGTCTGAACATTAGCAGCAGCTGTTGACCTCTCTCTAGGTGCTACTTCTCTTCGCTGTGCTCCTTCTTGTTTTCAGTCGGACAGGAAGTGGAAGCTGCGCCGGTTCCAGCGTTTGGACCTGTAGAACCAAACGCTTATCGATTGGTTTAGATTTCATTCACAAAGACGAGGATAAAACACGGAAAAACCCACATTCATAAAGTTCTGCTGAAATTTCAGTGTATGAGGTAGCCTGAACTCACTGAACGGTGCGGCTGAAAAGGATTTGCCCCCTTAGAGGTTTTAGATGCTTCTGATCATGAAGCAAATTATAATATCAGACAAGGATCACCTGAGTCCTTACCAGATTCTGTTTTTTATCTACAGGTCAGATAGTTAAGGCATGCCTGGTTATGTTTTGTTAGATTGACCCAAAATAATTGAGTTAGTCATGATAAAACAAGAGGGAATTATATTTTTGAATAGTTTCTCTCAACTTAATTATTGCAATCATTTGAAAACTACATTGTTTATTTACCTTTACTTTATATTTGTCTGATATTGACATTTATTTGATGATCTGAAACTTATAGATATGACAAAAACGAGAAATATTTAAGAAGGTGAACGCTTTTTCACAGCACTTTGAACATTGTTAGCATCTCCTTGTTAGCATAATACTGCATTGTCCTCAAAACCAACAGCTAATAACTTCTATAGGGATGGAGGAAGAGTGTGTAGTGGGAAATCAGTCGTGCCAAATGTCAAATTGATCTTTATTCACAGAGTTTAGCATTTAATGCACAAAAATATGTTTATGGAGCAGAACCTGGTAGTTTTTGATTTAAGTTCCTCTCAAGCTGCCATGTTCTGCTCTGGTTAAGCCAACTGGTCCTGAATAATATTTCAACTGTTTTCTTGCAGCTCTGTTTTTATTTTTGAACAGAATATTGCGTTAAGGTTGTCCTGAAAGAGAATGGTTGTCAGGTGGCGACATAACTGGGTTAAAAAGTAACTGAAGATACTTTAAATGCCTCAAATGTAACTGGTTGAAGTTTTGAAAATTAGGCAGCTGCACGTTCAGATTTCTGACTCAATCACAAATATGAAGGAAGCACAAATTAGGACGCCTTAAACATAACCCTGTCTTCTCCCTGTTGCTCCCCCTGTTTATGTTGTCTCTCTACATTCAACCCCCAAATCCCGTAAAATCAGTCAGGACTCATTTGGCTGAGCATTTAATTAGGTTAATTAATTTGTTTCACTGAGGTTAAAGCACCAAAATAAGCCAAAGACGTTTAAAAACAAACCAGAGGCAGTGAACAAGTCGAGCTGGTCTTAAAACCAAGCTGGACAGTTTTTACTCTGTAAATCACAAAAATAAGAATACGCCTTTGAATCTGTTTACTTTCAGAACATCTGATTAATCATCAATGAGTTACTTATAAAATTAAAAACTAATAATGAGCATTTTTGAACCACTAACAGTGTTAATATTTCAGATTTGTGCTCAGGAAGTCGCTGCTCCATCCCTCACTGGTTTAATTTGAATATTAAATGTAAAGACTAACTACTGAAGCTAAAAGCAGTCTTGATTTTCTTGAGGTAACAGGCTTTTCCAAAGACGTTTAAGCAATATTACTCCAAAAGACAAACCAGTTAAAAATACAGATGATTTCCAGTTATATCGGATTCAATTTGGTCAAAATTCAGTTTAAATCAATTCAGCAGATTCCTTTAAATTGAGTCCAATTCAGTCCAAATTTTAAAAAGCAATCATCCAAAATGTAGTTGATCATATGTTTTACATCTAAGGACACTCAACCAAGAGACACGCATGAGGTGACAGTGGAAAGGAAAAACTGTCTGGCTGGTTGCTGAGAGGACAGAACAACAAGACGGAAAAAACAGAAAGTTACACTGGACCAGGTGTACTTTCTATATGGAAGGAAAAGAAGGGAAATGACTAGGCTGAAAGGCAGCAACAATAGTTAGTCTGGTCAGAAGCAAAAGAGAAGTGATGTTTTCTTCTGATGGGAAGAAAATGTAAGAAAAAGAAGAGTTTCAAAGTGTGTAAAATATGTTTTCACCTTGTTATCTCGAGATAATGAGATAATTATCAGCTCATGTTCAGACAATGCCATGAAAATACATTTCTAAGCCTTTATATTCTCTCCTTCTGTAGCAACTAGGGGTGCACCGATTGCACTTTTCTGGCCAATCAACGATCTTTAAAAATCCTGACCTGCCCGTTTCGTTTTTTTTGTTTGAAAAGTCGGTAAATATAGTGTCAAAGTCGCTAAGTCTGTGACTGTTGTTAATACTTTAAGGAGACAGAGGCTAATTTTCAGAACGATAACATCAGTTTTTCATCTCCCAAAATGAAGGAAATTGTGGCTGATTTATTGGTGCACCTCTAGTAGAAACCACAGTCATCATAAGAGTACCTTCAGGCATATTTCTTTAAGATCATGTGCCACAGCAGTGCCAAAAAGACATGTGGCCTGTTACGTTACGCTGCGTTGTGTCTTATGAACTGTGAGTTCTCAAATTTTTGGTACAAAAATGTTTATCAAATGTTTTGCTCTCCATTGTGTCCTGCTTTGTTTATTCACTGCAATGCTTCTTTATAATTGTTGCATAATATGAACTTTTTTGCCAAAAGTGTTACGGCTTTCACTGTTAACTACACACACACACACGCACACACACGCCCCCACACACAAACACACACACACACACGCCAACCGTCCAGCTACTAACCAAGCTCGACTGGAGTGTCTGGACCTTGAGTGTGGTTTTTGATAGTTGCTATATTGCTTCAGTCTTCTGCATATATAAGCATTTTCTGCATGGTCACTCCAAGGCAGGTTTTTAAATGAAGCCCAAATTCTCTGAACGGTGGTGACTTTTATATGACTCAAAAAGCGGCCATGCATGTAGCAAAAAAAGAAAAAAGACAAAGAAAACGCTTTCAGATCTCCTTGTTTCACCTCGAATCACAGGATTGATGATTTTCCTTCAGACAGTTGGCAAACATAATTCGCTGTTGCTACTTTGATAAACATGCTGTGTGTAATTAAATGCCTTTGTTGCACACTTGCATGCATTGAGACAGTATCCAGTTTTCTAATATTTTCTACGCAGTAATCTGCATTTTGCAGTATGTATATAAAAGTAGCAGCAACTCAGTCTATAGGTGGTTTGATCCTTGTTCTGATTCACACTAATATCAGTCCTTTATAGTTACAAGTGAATCATCCACAGTTTGTGTTAGTTAATGTGAATTATTAGGACCTTAAATCATGGGATTTCTTCCACTGAACTGAATGCAGATTTTTTCCTTTTTAATGGAGATTGGGGCAAAATTATTAGTGTAACGTTTTACCTGTTGCACCTTTTTGGAAAAATAATGCTAAATCACGTTTTTAAAAATAGATAAAAATATAACATCCATCATCCTTGCCTTGATATGTAATGAAATGGCGACTAGTTGAACTCACTTCCAGGCTTCTGGAGTTGAAATGGATTTGGTTTGGTGACTCTGTTACCCCACATATGACATTTGATGGTTTCAGCGACTTACATTTTGTAAAGGTACCAGATAGAAAATAGTCTTTAGGTTGATTCAGTTAAGTATCTTTTATCAGTATTTCATCAGCTGTGTCTCAGCCACATATTGGCTCTGAATTTGAACTTAAATGCAACCAGTCCATCAAAAGAGATGGCGTGATGATCTTAACACATACAATTTAAAGAAACAATGATGGCCTTTGCATTTCCTCATAAGAGGTAAATATGGAGCTATTTTACTTTATAAGGGACTAATTCTGCACGACTTTGATTGCCATGAATTTGCAGATCAGTTCAGTGAAAGGAGGATTCAGAAATTCACACATTTTTGTGATGTAAGCAGGAAAAATGTGATCAATGAAACTGAAAATTACATCCGTAAGTCGACTTCTATCCGTTCTCTACTCTAGGGTTGATGGATTTAAAAGCCACGTCAGTTTGCCCAGCGCTGCATGTGATCAAGTAGATCAAAATATCAGAGAGAAAACACCTGGTTTCTCCTCTGGACCGCACCCGATTCGATAAACTGAGATTTTATTAAAAAATAAAATAAAACAAACCTGACTTTGAGTCTCGTCCACTCAAGGAATGAGCTTGTGATTTCTCTTCTATTTTTCTGCCAATGTTTATTGACTAGAGGCCGGAAAACCTACTGCATGGTGACTCTTATAGGAGATGCTACCGTCTTTGTAACGAGTATCTTTTATCAGTATTTTCTAAGCTTGTTAATTTTATATATCCACTTTAACCTGCGTTCCTGACTGATATGTTTACTGATAGCTATGTATCGGGGAGCCGTGCTGTATGTTCTGTACCGTGTGCTTGTCAGTGCGTTACTTTCAGTGTGAGCTTTGCTTTTCTTTTTCTATTGCGTGTTAGCTGAATTTGGTTTTCGGTTACACTGTGGTTATTTTATAGCTACAATCTAAAATCCTTTTTTTTTCTTTTGTATTTAATGTCAACTTGTGGCATGACTTTGAAATAAAACTAGAAAATATATCCTGAATTTGTCGATTTTGTGTGACAGCAAAACAAACTTCAAAATTCAGTAAAAAAAAAAAGAAATCATCACACATTTGGTCAGGGCTCTGTAAATACTCCACAATACACCCACAGTGGTTTTCTTCCACTCAGTTTTCCTTCAAAATGTTTGCAGTTTCAATTGGAGCCAGTTCTAGACAGTTGCAACACTGCAAAAACATAAAATTGTACCAAGTATTTTTGGTCTCGTTCCTAGTGCAAATATCTTAGTACACTTGAAATAAGACAAAACTAACTTACTTTTCAGAAATTTAAATAGTTACTTATGCTCTTGATGAAAAATTACTAGTTCACTGGCAGATAGCTACAATCTATCTGCTCATGTTTAACTTGTAACATAAGAAAATTGTTTTATAAACAAAAATATTTGCCAGTGGAACAAGTACAAAAATAAATAACATAATTACAAAATAACAAATTTTAAGCATAAGAAACGTTTCTAATAAACTTTTAAAATATATTTTAACTAAGATCCCAAGTTAAATAAAATAATCTCCTTGCAGTGCTCTAAATTATTATTGAAAAACGTTATCAGCTTTGTTTTTAAGCTTTTAATGGGTCCTCTTCATTGGTCGATATCACTAATAAGAGAGAACAGCTGTGTCTTGCTTGATTGAACGTTCCATGCTTCTTTAAAATAGAAGAATGGATCACTAAGATAATTTTAAAGCAACTTAATGTTAGTACTTTAGCACTGTGGAGGGGACAGACGTTAGCAGGTGAATATCTCAAAAATAAAGTTACGTTGGTTCTTGATTTATCCATTTTTCAATGACATGCTATTAAATGTAGGAAGTACTAATTTCAGTCCTATGGAGTGAAGCTGTCTTCATTGTTCAGGTCTATTTTTAACATGTTCTCTATTGATATATATATTGGTAATTGAGCATTTTGTTGCACAGCTAAGAGATTGTGACCTCCACGTCCTCCTCCACCCAGCCAGTCTCTGTTTCTGCCACCAGCAGGCTCCACCTCCGAGCTAATCAGGATCAGCGGCCATGAATGAGACCCAGTACTGAGACTCCTGAGATCTCCGCCGCTGACCCAGACATCAAGCAGTAACTGGGCCGCAAACGCTGCACCGCCGGCAGGAGCCTGGAGCCACAGCAACAGCAGCTTTCTGAGGGAGGGGAAACTTTCAGAGGACAATTTTTTAAAAACTGCACACCAACAGACTGGAGCAGCACAAGTAAATTTAACTTCCACCGTTTTGTTTTTTGTTAAATAATCCTATCAACTGTGGACCATTTACCAGAACCAGAACAGGAGGAAGGAGCAGAATCGTTACACAGATTGCAGTGAGGTAAGAGTGGCAGGTGAACTTGGGTTAAGAATTAGTCTGCAGCCAGGCCACAGTGCGGCTGCTCGCCTGTAGATTTAGACTAAAGCCTCTTACTGCTCGCTTTGTCCTGGGCCAGCACTTAAGCAGCCATTATGTACCTTTAAAGTAACAATCTGTAAAGTGGAACTGCTGTAAGTTGTCTCAAACAAATGAGTGTTAGTTTGACGCAGTTATCACCCAGTAAAATATTGGACATGTTTTTGTAATTATCAGTCAAATAATTCATCCAGTGAAACAAGAAGAAGCAGATGAAGCTACTTTGAACAATAAACATTCTTTAGATTCAAACAAAGTTGGAATTAATGTTTAAAATATTTTTGACACCACGTTACTTTTAAAGGGAGCTGGTATGTCACCAAATGTCGCCAAGTTCTGCAGAGGTCGGATCTAGACCCATTAATTCAAATCACATGTCCTGAATGAAGGAAAACTTATAATAAGGGTTGTCAAACTCTTACAACTTTCAGATGTTCCCCTGATCCAACATACTTCAATCAAATAACTTGTTACCTAGTTCCTTCAGAGCTGAATGCTGGTGATTAGATGTGTTGGAGCCATAATGCATGAGGACTGGACTTGGTCACCCCTACCTTAATGAAATGGATAAACAGCATCCTTATTGTGTAATCAAATTCTT
Organism: Xiphophorus maculatus; assembly: GCF_002775205.1. Lineage (NCBI taxonomy): Eukaryota > Metazoa > Chordata > Actinopteri > Cyprinodontiformes > Poeciliidae > Xiphophorus > Xiphophorus maculatus. Next base: position 12,580,034 of record NC_036453.1, on the reverse strand, counting down.
AAAAGTCTTTCTAATTAGCCAATAGTCTGATTATTTGGCATGTTGAAGCAGAGAATTATCAAAAGGACAGACATTTTGGATACTGGTCCTCAACAGCTGGATCTGAACAACACTATGGTAGACATTTTGGTTTCACTTGTGTACATTTTTACTCCCATAGGTGTGAGATTTTAGGGTACATCCACATCAACCCTGTTAAGTCCATGTTCATTGAACTCCTTGTTTCAGACTGAAGATCCGGTTTGTTTGGGAAGGTGTGAAGGTGAACCAAAAAAGTGAACTCTGCTCCGTCTACAAACCTTGGTCTCAATTCGGTTGAAGTGAACCCTGGTCTAGTTACAATGAACATGTGAATTCCAAGCGGACTGCAGACCGCCCCAAATGCAGGAAGCAAACTACAGTACAGGGCATTCTGGTTAAATACAACCAATGAGCATGGCGCTAGTGGGAGAAATGACTGGCTGTCTCTACAAAAACCAAAACAGATATCCTATCACCACTAAAATCTGACACCACTCCTTTTTTGTTTACATTTTGTGAATAGGAAAGTTGTGTCTTTTTCAGAGGTTGGTGTGTCGTTTTCTTCAGTGGTTCTTGCTGCAGCGCCACCACAGGCGAGAAGGTGAACAGGTCTTTCAAAGGGTTTGGTTGGTTTGACACAGTGCAGTGTGAAAGAGAACCACACCAGCTGAAAATGTAATAAATGTTGTAATTTTGGTCCCCAATTGAATCGAGTCTACGATACTATCAGGGGTGAAAACAATCTTAGTCTTGACGTTTTTGTAGGGCTGTAAATGTAACATGTTAATTTCAATCAATTAATTACGGTACATAGATTTTATATGTTATAAATTTTATTGCAACTGATTGTGTGTTTTTTTAAACACAAAAAATTCCTAAAAAAGAAGTCTTAAGATTCTTTTTTTAAATGGAAATCTGTAATAATCAGATGTTTCTATTATGCCCATAAATTTGATGCACAAGTGACATCCACAACAGCAATGGATGACAAAGTGGCTTCTTTTGACCCACTGCGAGTCGATTTCTGCTTCAAAAAATGATCTGATGGGATGTTGAAAAATACTATTGTTGTGTTCAAGTTGTGCTAAAAGGAGTTAGCCTAGTAGATAAACTATTTCAGTCTAAAAAAGCATCTCAGTTCTAAACATGTGGCATCACCACAGACGTCCCTAATGCTAATATCAATGTCCACAGCAAACATTTCTAGAAGCTCCATCAACGATCAGGCCTTCCTGAAACTTACAGACTCTGCAATTAACTTGATTAAAAACTTCAGTTGAGTCCCACTGCTAGGCTTCAGACATGTAACTGTGAATAAAAGCTCCTGTTTAACACAGCTTACATCACCATGGTGACTGGAGGTGCAGATGTTAAGCATGTAAGCCTCCTCAGAGGTCGTGTAAAGCTCTTTAACCCTAGGAACTGCAGCTGTTCAAAATGTAATTAAGGTTAACTGCTTTGCTTAATGCTGAATCACTTTCCTGTTTATGTTTTGTAAAATTTAGATTTATTTGTGCATCACAGAAGAAAGCACCTACATTTCTCAACTCATCTCATATTCTTTCAGACGCTGAACCTCGGCCATCTTGATGGAGGTGAGTCTCCCAGAGGTTCTTGGCCGATGATGAAAGTGTCCCACCCAGCGGTGCCTCTGAATCCCTGCCATGTGAGTGATACGTGTGAAGTGCACATACTTGTTAGAATAACAATGCAGACCACAAACAGATTAACAGCCAGGAGCTTTAACGAGCCTCTGTGTGTAAATCTTCCAGCAGGTTGACTTTGAGTCTTGTGAGCTGTAAAGATTAACTGGTTTGTTTTAACACTAGGAGTCTTAAGATTCTTTTTTTTAAATGGAAATCTGTAATAATCAGATGCATCTTCAGTCCAAGTATTAGTAGAACAAACATTTAAAACAGCAACTGAATAATTGAGATTGAGCTCACTGTGGAATACTGGCCCCAGCTGAAGTGAAGCACACACACCTCCAAACTGCAGAGGCCTAATTGTGCAGCAGATTTCCAGGCTGCAGTTTAAATGTAAAATCGAAAAATTGTGAGGTTGTTTAGCAATAAAGAGTAGGAGGATTAAAAAGCAGCTTTATGATTTTCTTTAAGGCTACGTCCACACAGCAATTTTTGATGTTCAATAAAAGTTTTCTGATGGAATCCAATTTTTTTAGATGATCATTCATTCTGCTAATTAAATTTGACTGCAGCCAGAGTTCTGTGTGAACGGTTAACGACCCCAAAAGCAACCCGCATGCACAGAAAAATGAAGCAGATATCACACAGCTGCGAAATGTTTAGGAGAGTAATGGTGGACACCTTCCGTCTATGGATTAGTTTTAAAGTTGTTGAGTCTGGGGAGCCTACAGTATTGTTACAAGATCACAACAAGACAAAGAAAACTAAAAAAGTGATTCATTACGTTAAAAAGAGTCCCGACCCCAGTCATAATGTTTTGGCCCCACGCTGTGTTTCTTAATTATTGCGGTTTTGTGTCTGTGGTGAATCCTTGAGCTTATCATCCTGGTTATTTCTGAATATTGAGGACTAAATCAATCATTTAGATCTGCTTAAGACCTTTTAAATTCAGGAGCAATGTGACATTTTATTCCAGATTTCTGATTTTTATTTATTCCCTTTGTCTGCTTTGTTTTTGTTTGTTTTTAGTGATCACTTTAGATGTTTTCTAACGGGGAATTAACCTTCAGAAAAACCTGTATAGGAATTTTGAAAAGTATTTAACATTCCCTCCCACTTTGCAGTAATGTGTCAGTCACATCCGTTCACCTCGAGGGTTGAGGATGTGGAAAAATGCCAACGGATATGAATACTTTGACTTACCGTAACTGAAGTGATGTATTTAGTACTTAGATGAAAAACGTAAACATAAAAGCTCCCAGTTTGATCTGGGTGTTCTGCATTGAGGCATTATCAGTTAATCTGGTAGATCCTTTCCTGTTGGATTGTAATTGCTCTAATGGAAGTTGTGGTTAAAGGTTAAAGGAGAATCAGATCCATATGTCTGTGTTGGAGACTGAGGATAAATTGGCTCCCTGCAGTTCAGCATAAGATGCTAACATGCACTAATTATTCATTATGGCTGAACCGAAGCAGTTCCTTCATACTTGTAATTTAACAAATAAGAAAAAAAAAATTAAACATTTAGAAATGTCGATTAAACCTTCAGAGTTGGTACAGGTGCTTGAAATCCTTGAATTCCAATTAGGTGTTTTCAAGGTTTGGAAAGTACTTGATTTCAAAATCAAGTTTTTGGACGTGCTTGATATTCAAACTGAACAGTTTTGTTATAAAGTTTGATTAAAAGCCAAAATTTAAATATATATTTTTATACAGATATTTTTATACAAATGCACATTTTTTCTCACTGTCTGACGTTAAATTAGAATAAACTTTTCCTGTTTTCGGTCAGTTAAAATTACCAAAATAATTCCTACGTGGTAACTTTTCTAACTTTGTTTGTATTTTGTGTTTTAAGCGTTTAATTTGAGCAGGAAAGTCTTTTACTGTAACACGATTTATTTGGATTGTTTCATTCTAATAAAGATTTATTATTCATAATGGTTCAATGACTTTTTGATCTGTGTAATTAAAATAAAGTTTGTCTTATATTTTATACATTAAAGTTGTAGAAATTGGGGGATTTTTGTCAAATCTGTTGCTTTTTCCTTGGATCAGTCAGGTGCATAAGGTGTGTGAGAGACATTTCAAAACAAAATATTTTTTATATTTTAATGTATCTTTTTCCATTCTGTGGAGTATGTAATACTACCACATTAAATTATTAATAACATATAATATTGAACTGTCGTTTTTAGTTGATTTTCTTTTGTTTTTATCTACAAAGTGCAGCACTTTAAAAGTTTTAAAACTTACCTTAAAATGCTGGAAAAGTGTTTCCTTGATACTTGTAGTTTAGTGGAAATCTGTTTTCTCAGATTAATTTCACCAGTTGCTCCAAATACGGTTTGATTTAGGAGATTCTTAAAACTATCATATTATTTTATTCCAGCTCCAAACTTGAATTTTCCTGCTGACTAGTGTCGCAAACAAAGAAACTGAAGTCATCATACTGCAGAAGGTGATAGGATAGTGCTTGTATCTATTTAGTTATTTAAGTTTACTTTGGGGCATTTGGCCATATGCCACTTCAGCGTTATTGCAAACAAAGGGAACAAAGGAAGGACGACTCAGCGGGGGGGCACTAAGTGATTCAGCAGTCATAGCTGCAACAACTGTGGCTGGTGCTTAAACCACAGGATTAGCTCCAGGAATCTGAGTAAGCCTTTAACAGTCTCCCGTACTGGTTTGTTGTTTCCAGTTGAGCCGTGCAGCTGGTAGCGGCCATGCGCGGCCATACTTCTCTCAGCATTAAACGCTTTCTGAACCTCTTTCACCCAACTTGATCTGCTTTTCAGGCTGAACATTTTCAGAGGTTTTATTGTTTAATAAGCCATTTCAATCTGACCTATTAACCATAAAAGCGTTGAAAGGCTTCAAAACCTAAAGGCCTAATCTCACCACTATCCAAGTCTGTTCACTTTATTTTGGTGATCAAATTGGCACTTTGCTTTGTTGAAAATAAATCTAAAAAAATGACAGAGATCACCAAAGAAATCCTACAGTCTGAGGATCAGATAAAGGTCTTGTACTCCCACGAATGTGTAAAAATAAGGTTGAGACTTGAGAAAATGCTCGATTAGTTTGTTTTAAAATCTAACTAAAACATGATAACATAAAAAAAATATGTAGAGTCAAAAATGAACATTTTGATCATTAAAATAATAAGGTTTTATTAATTATAGTAAAAAAAAAATTCAACTTGTTTCGTCATACTTGAAGTAGTGATAATGTTTTGGAGTGGCCCAGTCAGTTCCAGTTTGAATGTTGGTTCCAGTTTTACACCTGATAGTCCAGTAGTTAGACTTTCAGCTGGTGCGGTTCGCTTTCACACTGCGCTGTGTCAAACAATCCAAACCCTTTGGAAAACATGTTCCCCTCCTCACCTGTGGTGGCGCTGCGCCAAGAATCACCAAAGGGAAAGACGCAAAAATCTCTGAAGACACAGAACAGAGTTCACTTGTTTCCAAAGTTTTCATTAGTTTGAGTTATATTTAACGTATTATAAATTTGCTTAGGCTTTGATCACTTTTCAGTGATTATTAGCGGAGAACATGGCATAGACTGAGGCATTGTCAGGTTGTTTTCCTTTTATTTCCTGCTTCTAAATGAAAACATTTTCAGGTTCTGTTTATTTCCTTCACATCATTTTTTGGCTTCATCCTCCTCTTATTCTATTCTAAATGTGAATTTTTTCTTAGATCTTAAGCACACGTGCGTTGATCCATCATGCTGAGGTAAAAGTAAGTGGAAAATAAGTCAAAATCCACAGAAAAGGTTTTGAATACCTTCCATAACTCTGGTCAGCTGTTCAAGACACTAAGGGATTATAGGCAACATTTGTTGACTTGTTACCAACAATAGCAAGGAGATAAAGCCATTTAAAGGAGTGCAGGCAGTGCAGCATTGCTTTAAATATGTTGTCTAAGTTGTTTGAGATAATTTTTTGTTGTTTATCTTTGAAGGTCTCCCTCACATGGTGACTTCTGATGTCCTCAGGGAAACTCAGACCTGAACCATGGTCATTCTGCAGCAGGTAGGAATGAGCTCATTGGTCCATGTTGCATGCTTTTGTTTCTTCTGTTGAATTTCTACATGGCCGCTGTTCTCTTGATGTCTTATCAGTTTAACTGAACAAACGGCCACATTTATTCACCTGTGCTGCAAAAAAGAGTATAAGTGAAAAACAGACCAGTTTAACAGATTAATGTGAGGGTAAGTAACTTTGAGATTACATATTATGTAAGAAACTGTTACCCAGAGTTACATATTCTGCTGTTTATATGAGTTTGATAGCTATCTGCATGGAGTTCACTTTTTCATTTATTCACCTAACCTGTAGCATTTTTCTGCTTTGTCCGTATCCATTTTTACAATTTTAGACATCATAAAGAGGGATATATAACTATTTATTTCCTTACTTTAAAATGTTAAACATTTGTGTCACCCATTCATAACAGTAACTATAGCTGCGTTTCCATTATAAATGTCTGCAAATCTTTGAAGATATTCCATTAATGTTGGAAAAACAATATTTCGCAATTGCGGTATTTCCATTGAATATGAAAACCACACGTGAATAAGTTTGTTGACGCGACAAGTCATTAAAAAACATCATTCTAGTACCTTTTCCTGTCTTCTTTTTCTTTGTGGCAACCACCAGTTGTTAATACAAAAAATGTGTTTCCATTGTAGTTTTGCCAAATAAATCAATTATGATACAGCTGAAAAACCACCTCATCCTAGCATGAAGAGTTTTTACGAAATTGACGCTTTTCCGTTAAGCAAATTTATCTTCAAAACATTAAATTGTTCAATTAGAGGTTAGGGTTCCCAGTAGAAACACAACTAGAGAAAGTCTGTTTAAAATCCAAATGATCAGAAATCAATTACAACATTTGAGCTGCATTTAGTTATATCTACTATCTTCTGATCAGGAGTGGGAACTATTTCCCAGTGTGCTTAGTGGCATGTTTTTGTATCCTGTGTTGCACTGTGAGTGAGAGGGAAGTGTGTGACATTGATCTGACTCTTGTGTGTTATTAAGGCAAATGTTTATTTTAATGCAACGGACAGTTTGCACAGCTTGAGGATAATGTCCTCTTCACACTAAATGTTTTTGAGCATAATTCATCGTGATGTTAAATAAAATTCAAGGTCAGATCAGAAATTTTGTTCATGCAATTTGAACCAATAATTTAGATTATTCAAAAGTAGAATGAGTAGTTATTTTAAGTTGATTTTGTGAGTAAGAATAATAGAGAATGTGTGCTATCTAATTGGGTAAGGGCATTTTTTTCTTTTTGCATATTGTGAAATAATTATTTGGTTCAAATTGCAGCATTAAGTTAAAACTGACAATTCAAGATTAATGTTCTTAAAAACAATGTTTAGACAACTTGTCTTTTGTTGTGAAGTCAACGTTTTGAGCTTTAATTTCTGAGTTAAAACCAAAACAATTTTCTTGTGGACTTAAATTGCCTTTTCAAGGCAGGAGATGGACTTTCATTTTCAAGTTAAACCACCTTCCAATGTTTTACAGTGTAAGGATCAGATTGAAAAAGACTTCAGAATTTTCTCTCCCCATCACAGAGAAATTTTTCTGAATGTTTTTTACTTTATGCAAATCTACCAAACTGTCCTGGTGTCTTAGAGAAAAAAAAACATTTAGTGGGATTCAATGGTTTAAATAGAATTTAATGGAACATACTGCAAAAAAAATGAGTGGAAAAGAAAAAATACACGTGTTGCCATGTTCCCAAGTCTCTGAAGAAAAAATAAACTTAAGATCACAGTTGCTTATTTTCTGTAGAATAAATCATTTTCCACATTCATCCACATTTCTAACATTGTATCTTAATGACGTCAGTAATTCTTAAATTAGTTTTCTTACTTCTAAAAAGTCCCACTTGGTTACATTAAAATAAGCTTTAAAAACCCCATAAATTACTGACATCCTGAGTGTAGGGCTGGAGAGCCTTATTTCCTCTTTCGGTTGTCATGGAAATATGCAGATTTTATACATATTAAACATATAATATTGAAGCAGAGGTGAAGACCTGATAACACCATCAGGAATTAATTATATTCAGCTGAACTTAAACATGCAGAAATTTGTATTGGACTCCGGTACCTTCCTAAGTGGATTTTAAACAGACGAATCAGACTTAGCTCATATTTGTACAGGTTTTAGTTCCGTCCAACTTAACAGCCAGTCAATAAAACATAATTATCGCAAATTATCCTCATAACATTTGTAATTCACTATATAATGCTGGACAAAATCCTGACTGCTAGTGACCCAAACGCCGAACCGTTACGATACTAGTAGCATTATGTGTAAAGAGAGCTAGCTAGCAGGCAATATGCATTTAAAGTGACATTAAAAAGGTCTTAAAGAGCCTTAAATTTGATTTGCTGAAACATGAAGATGCCGTGTTACAAATGTGCATCAACTATTAATGGATTATTTCCCTGTTTTCAAATTTACCTAAGTTTGCAAGGATAAATTTAGCTGTGAAACAGACCAGATGATCGTTTCTTTCTGAATTTCACTAGAAATTGGTTAAATCCTCTGTTTGTTCTAAAATTAAACTCTGTTACGTCTCTTCCTAATGTTCCATCGTGACCCATTTGGCCTGAAGTTAAGCCTTTTTCAAACTAAATCCTCCCATTCAGTCAGCTGGCAGCAGAAAAATTAGGTAATTCCGATACTTCCTGGTTATTCAACCTGCAGATCCAAACAGAAACAACAGGTTACATGACAACATGAGGCTGATTTTTAAAATGTTTTTCTCTGGATTCACCTCCACCTTCAGACACTAGGTGTCCTCAGTGTTCCTCTTTGGGTTTCAGATTGAAATTTTACTTGTAATTATGTGGATTTATTCCCTAAATACTATGCTGTTACACTAAGATGAATGACAGCTGTATTTTTTAACAAAAAATATCTCCTTCTAAGATGTTCATTTGTCATTTGATCCAGCGTTTTAGGAGACCAGATTTATCAACTCTGAAACTGAGTGCTAGAGTGGAAAAATTTCAACATGGTGGTTTCATAAATAAATATTGTGTAAATATTAAAATGAACAGTATGTACATTTATGTGTACTTCCAGCCAAGGTTCCCATGTAACTGACTGATTCTGGGCTTTTAGTTTTCCTGTTCTTTCAACTTGTCCAACTTTGTTGAATGTTACTTGTCAAAATACAGCTAATTAAAGCCTCTCTTCTATTTCTGAATATTAATTGGATACATTTTGTTTAATTTTTTTAAAGTGAAATTATCGTTACAGAAACCAAAACATGAAGTTAGAGCAGTTTTATGGATGTAATTCACCACAGAATCATCCAACTTGGCTGCGTTTGGCACAAACTGGAAGACATCTGATAGTTCCAGACGCCTGTAAAAGGAGTATAAACACTTTTCTGTGCCACACTTAAGGCACATACACCAGAGAGTGTGGCAAACATATTTTTCAGAACACTTTTTTAGTTTTAATAGTAATTATTCTTACGTTTTTTTCTCCTTTGGCCTAAAATCTTAACATACATGCCTTGTTCTTCCTGATGCAGGGGGACTACGTGTGGTTGGACCTTAAGACAGGCCGGGAGTTTGTCGTCCCCGTCGGAGCTGTGGTGAAACTCTGCGACTCTGGACAGATCCAGGTTCTGGATGATGAAGGCCGGGTGAGTCCTCGACCCAGCAGGAGGACAAATCTGTGAGACCTAGTCGGCTCATTCTACTAGTTCAAAATTCTATATATGAATTAATAACAATTAAAAACAGTAAAAAATTGATGATCTGAATAATCTACATATAAAAAAAACCAACGTATTTATTCCCTATTTTCCCTTCCCTGTGCAGGAACACTGGATTTTCCCCCAGAATGCCACCAACATCAAGCCGATGCACCCGACGTCCATCCATGGTGTCGAGGACATGATCCGCCTGGGCGACCTCAACGAAGCCGGCATTCTCCGCAACCTGCTCATCCGCTACAACGAACACGTCATCTACGTTAGTGACATGTCAAGTTCTCAACAAAAACATTTGCATTTTCATAGACTTCTGCAACACTAGCTATGCTTCCATCGACCATATAATTGCGCAAATTGAAATTACAGAAATAAATTTGCTTAATGGAAACACGATAATTGAAAAGAAAATCTAGTTTTTCGATTCCAAGTTTTTGCACTACCATGAGTTGATTTTTCAGCTGTAACAAAATTAGCATTAGCGTAAGCTAATTTTAACAAAGTGTAAACTCAGATGTCAAAATCTCAAAGAAATAAGAAGACGCCAAAAGCATGACGAAAACATTCTCTAAACATACTTTTTTTGTAGATCTAGATCTTGTAAGTTTTTATTTTACTTTATTTTTTCTGTACCCCCTCCCAGACGTACACCGGCTCGATCCTGGTGGCGGTGAATCCCTATCAGCTGCTTCCCATCTACACTCCGGACCAGATCCGCCTCTACACCAACAGGAAGATCGGCGAGATGCCGCCGCACATATTCGCCATCGCAGACAACTGCTACTTCAACATGCAGAGGAACAACAAGGACCAGTGCTGCATCATCAGGTGTGACTTTGTTCCCTAAACTGTGCAAAAGTTTTTGACTCACTCCCTTCTTTTTTTTTTTTTAATATTTTTATTTGGTTTTGTATGACAGTGGTGAATCTGGAGCCGGGAAAACTGAGAGCACAAAGCTGATTCTGCAGTTCCTGGCGGCCATCAGCGGTCAGCATTCCTGGATAGAGCAGCAGGTCTTGGAGGCCACGCCCATCCTGGAAGGTCAGCCTCAATCACCATCCACAAAGTTTATGTTTGTCCACTTTATAAACAAGCAGGAAGAAATTATTGCACCCTTCTGTGTTTTCTTCATCACCTCCTGGTCTGATTTGTTTGTTTGATTTGTTCAGCTTTTGGAAATGCCAAGACAATCCGTAACGACAACTCCAGTCGCTTTGGGAAGTATATAGACATCCACTTCAACAAACGGGGCGCCATTGAAGGGGCCAAGATAGAGCAGTACCTGCTGGAGAAATCTCGAGTGTGTCGACAGGTCAGATGAGCCCACGTTCTGTTCAGATTTACTCCAGAACAGTTTTAGCTGAAATTAAATTGTATTCTGATCTGATATGTTCCTCTGTACTACTGGAATCTTCTTTAAACAGAGGAAATATTTTCAGGAAAATATAGTTAAATAAAAAATATATCTAAAACTGATTTATGCTGGAGGTGTTGCAGACATCTACATATTTTCAGAATTGATCTAAAAAATGTGATTCTAACAGAGCAGAGTGAAAACTAACATGAATGCTGATTTGTTTTTCTCTCCTTCAGGCAGCCGATGAGAGGAACTACCACATTTTTTACTGCATGTTGAAAGGAATGGGTCCGGAGATGAAGGCTAAGCTGGGTTTGGGCCTGGCCAGGGATTACTGCTACCTCACTGCCGTAAAATTGACTGTTATTTACACTCGTTATTTACACATATAAAACAACTCAGACATTTTTACACTGTTTGATATTAAACCAGACAAAACCTTTTCGTCTTTAGTTCAGTTAAGATTAACAAATTACTAGAATACCATTTTTGAAATAATTTTTCTTAACCTTCAGTCATGAAGTGATACATGTCATTCCATTGAGATAAGGTGTAGGTTTAGTTAAGTGTTGAATTCTCCTTTCAAACAGAAAAGTAGTGTTAAGTCAATTATTTTTTTGTTATTTCCTGATAGAACTGCCGCAACTGTATCAAGTCTCTAGGCCAACATTGACATTAGTTGCATCTCCATCAGCATTTTTTATGTGTATTTTGAAGTATCACATTAGAAAAGGTTTTCGGAAATCGCAAATTTTAAATAATTCTTCAATTTTGCAAAGCTTGAGGTAGTTTTCAGCTTTTCTGAAAAAGTTAATGAGCTAAAGATGGAAACAAATTGACTGAATAAGTTCTGATGTTGCAAACATTCCCATCCACAGAGGCAAAAACTCCACACCTCCACAAAGTCCACACCTTGGACTTCCAGGCCGAAGTCCACACCTTGGGCCTGGAAGAAAGGACTTTCTGAGAAGTGTGGTTCATGCTAGCTGGCAACCTCTACTTCCTGTTTATTACAGCCATATGTAGCATCAACATCTAACAAAATTCACTTTGCGTAGCGTGTTTGATTCACTCCGAAGGTTGGGTTGCTCAATAATGACACTGCTCTGACCAAGAACTGTAAAAGCCTCCCTGTCCTCGCTGTTTCCAGGGTAACTGTACTGAATGTGATGGCCGCGACGACCTGGCTGATTATTCCAGCATCCTGTCGGCCATGAAGGTTCTCATGTTCAGCGAGACAGAGAACGTGGAGATTTCGAAGCTGCTGGCGGCCATCTTACACATGGGCAACCTTCGGTTTGAGGGTATGTGAACACCTCAGAGTCATTACTGCTTGTGGAGGTGTGGAGGTTCTTCAACCGTATCCTCGTTACCTGCAGCTCGTACGTACGACAATCTGGACGCCTGTGTGGTTGTGAGATCTCCTGACCTAGTGACTGCTGCTTCACTCATGGAGGTTTGTTTGGACATTTTTTCAGTTTAAAGTAGAAAAATGTAGAATTTAGCATTCAGAACTTCATTTCTGACTGTAACTTCTATTTTATAGCCTTTTTTGACCTTTATTAATAGGTTATATAACTGATTCACATCAAAGGCTCTTTCATGGCACTTTACACAAATATATCTCTTTGTGGTCCATAATTGTATAATCAATCCAATAGTATCTGATTACAGATGGATCTAAACTCAATTATATATTTTTCAGTTTAATTGGATTGTGTGGTCTGACAGCAAACATTTCCCTTTAATCTGAATGTCAGCCTTCACAGCACAGATAACAAAGAGCCCATCCGTTATAGAAAAAGCAGCACATTTTGCGTGGTTTTGTACTGCAGGTGGAGCCGAAGGACGTGATGGTGTGTTTGACCACTCGAACCCTCATCACCCGGGGTGAAAGCGTCACCACGCCTCTCAGCGTGGAACAAGGTCTGGATGTCAGGGACGCCTTTGTGAAGGTATTTATTATTTATGCTTTAAAGAGCTGCTTAAATCCAAACATATAGTTGTGTTGCTGTGAGCTCCTTCCTAGAGGTGATGGTTGGATGTTTTATTCTTTCATTGACTCCAATCAATGTAAGCCTCATCAACAAAAACTCACAAAATATGTGTGCAGAGTGGTTTCTGACCTATAGCTTTCAGTATGTTTCAGTCATAAAATTTTTTAAAATTATTATTTTGTTTTGTTTTGGCTTTTGCTTTTTTCATCAGTAAACAACTGTCTGTGATTTGCTGCTGGACTGTAAGCCAATCCCCTATTTTCAAAAGGCAGGCCCAAATGTTTGTGCCATTATATATGTGCTGTAGTTTCTGTAAACAAATGAGAAATGTAGCATTTTGCATGCACGCTGATGTGTGGTTTCTCCTTTTGCAGAGATCTTTTATAAACAGTCAAGGACTGTAAAGCAGCTAAAACCAGAAGTTATCAGGCAATCAGCTTGGGGCCAAAATGATCTGTTCTAGGACAAGCTTTTTTATTACTTTGAGGCTCAAATGTCACATTTAAAAGCTTTCTTGGAAAAGCTTTGTGACGTTTTCGAAGGACTCCACACCCACACAATCTCATATTCATATTTAACCTTTTTACATTTTGTCAAGCTACAACCATAAACATAAATGCTTTTGTTGAGATTTTGTATGACCAACACAAAAAAGTATATAATTATGAAGCAGAAGAACAAAATGATTTTCAAATGATTTTATAGGTAGATATCTAAAGATGTTTGTTGTGTGATTCTCCAGTACCTATTTACATCTATCTAAAGCACTCTGCCTCATCACACCTGAATTAAATAATGGAATAAGTGCAAGTGTTTGCAGGATGTGTATTTTTTGTCAGAGTAGTAACTCTATTGATGGAGGGGAGTCCCCTCAGATCAGTCCTCCAGTCTGTCTCCAGAAAGGTTTGTGTTCTCGCAGCTAAGCTAATGCAGGTTTGCTGACTTTATGCTTTATCATGCAGGGGATCTACGGCAGGCTGTTTGTCTGGATAGTAGATAAAATCAATGCAGCCATTTACCGACCTCCTTCCTGCGAGAGTAGTGTCATCAGAAGGTCCATCGGACTTCTGGACATCTTCGGCTTTGAGAATTTTATCGTCAACAGGTGATGAATCCATTTTTTTTTGTTGGTTAAACTTCTTTTAAGGTGATTTTTTTCTGAATTGTCTGACTGCTTGTGTAGCTTTGAGCAGCTGTGCATCAACTTTGCCAACGAGAACCTGCAGCAGTTCTTTGTTCGCCACGTTTTCAAGCTGGAGCAGGAGGAGTACAACCTGGAGGACATCAACTGGCAGCACATCGAGTTCACAGACAACCAGGAGGCGCTGGACATGATCGCCAACAAACCCATGAACATCATCTCCCTCATCGACGAAGAGAGCAAGTTCCCAAAGGTACGACTCGAAGGATCAAACACAGTTTTATTCTGCAAAGTTATGTGTGGTGTAAAACAGTTTCTTGTCCATTTTTTGTCAGGGAACTGATGCTACGATGTTGTATAAGCTCAACTCACAGCACAAACTCAACACCAACTACATCCCTCCGAAAAACAGCTACGAAACCCAGTTTGGCATCCAACACTTTGCTGGGGTGGTGCATTATGAGTCCAGAGGTTCGTTCACCCCAATCAGAGATTAATCTTCTAATTTATGGTCTTTATGTTTAATTATATTAAATTAATCTGTCTCATAATCCATCAGAATTCCTACTATTTACATCCAAACTGTCTTTATACATATATAAAGACCTACAAATCTGATCAAAACTATTTTCTTTAAATGCACCACCTAATGCTATCATGCACTTTTTTGAGTTAATTCAGATTAAAGTTCAAGACATGATGGTTTGTTGAAAAATAGAGATAATCTAGTTAGTCTATAAACTAAGACCTAAAAACTATGAACCTGCTTATAGAAACCAATCTGAATTGTACAATAATAAAAAAAGAACAGAAGTTACTCAGAAAAAGAATGATGCATTTCTAGCATATTTATCAGAAAATCTGCACAAAGTTTACAGATTTAACCTTTTGTCAAGATTGTTTGTGTGTGAAGCTTTTCTTCAGTCCGAATGAGTCAACCAAACCCTCTCAGTGTTTCCCATTTCATTCATCCTCCAGGATTTCTGGAGAAAAACCGTGACAGCCTCCATACCGACATCATCCAGCTCGTCCACTCGTCCAAGAACAAGTTCATCAAGCAGATCTTCCAGGCCGATGTTGCTATGGTAATGCCCGTTTCCTTTCTGTTGTCGTTCAAGGTGATGACGGGTGGTGCAGCGCTTCACCTCACACCTCCTCTCACTCTTCTGTCTCCTCTGTGTTTTTACTTTTTAAACATCAGTTTCTTTGTGGCTATCAGCAGCCCAGCACCTCCGCTCCCAAGGTAACATCGACAAACTTTGGTGTCTGTGTTTGCTTAACTTCATCCAAAGTCCAGCAGCGTGACTAGCAGCCTCCCACTCCACTCATTAGTCCTTTTCTCCGCAGGAATATGGCTTGTTGCAGGAAACAGCAACTTTTATAAACCACTTAATTATATGTATATATTTAAAGTTGTATCAGTGTCAAAGATAAAATATTTCCTTATGCTGTAAGTCTCAAAATCTTCCAGAGGGAGGAAATACTCTTTTTCAGAAAAATAATTTTGTGTGCAGTTTTGGCCAGAATATCATGTGCATCTTTCTGCACATGGACATGTTTATAATGTTACACTGACTAATGGAATGTAAGTGGGGCAGCTTGAAGGAAAACTCACGTGAGGTTTGTAGAAATGGCAGCTTTGAAAACATTTAACAGGCATATTGAGAAGATTTTTCCTTTCTTTGTGCTGCAGCAACATGTGTCCCCTGTCCTGTGTTGTGCATTGTAAACAATGTTAGTTAATGTGGTGAATTTCCTGATAAATAGAGTATATGAAATGTAATAAATTGGTTATCTTTACAATAAAAAAATAATGAAATTATCAGTGGAAATATGGGTAAGTTTGCTGGTCAGCTGATCTACAATTATTTAGTAAAAAGATTTAGAAAGTTTGGTCACAATAAAGGGAGATTTCACAGAACTGCATGTTTCATTCAGAAAGTTTCAGCTGTTATTGGGACAAACAGTGTTCAGTCATTTTCCATGACTGTATTTTCAACCCTGTTTTAGGGAAGGAAGATTTTACTGTATGAGTTGAAGTCCTTGCTGCACGTTATGACAATCCCTTCTACATTTTGAGTCAGATTCAATCATACTTTTAATTTTCCTTTAGTTGATTTTCTTTTAAGCATTTTTACTATTACGATATTGTTAACTAATTTGTGGTTTGCAGTATTTTTCTTCCTTTTTATTAGTTATTTATTCATTTATTTTGTTTTGTTTTACCAGTTGGTTTGTTTTACAATGTATTTTTAGGGTGTTGAAACAAGAAAGCGTTCTCCAACTCTGAGCAGCCAGTTCAAACGTTCCCTGGAGATGCTGATGAGGACGCTCAGTGTGTGTCAGCCGTTCTTCGTTCGCTGCATAAAACCCAACGAGTTCAAGAAACCACTGGTAAGAGTCTCTAACCAGTGACTGCTGTGCAGTCTTCCACAAACAGAGAGATCCCTCCTGCCAGGTTAAGCTAAGTAAGGATCAAACTCACTGTGGTGAGCACAATGAACCCTGTAAAGGACGTATATAACATATTTTCATTGTAAAAACTGTAAAAAATTATATTATTGATTCTCTGTTCTGAGATTTTAGAAGAGTAAAATGTGGCATAAAGATGGAAGGAAAAAATGTGATTGTCAGAGTTATTAGGAGGAGAAACCTTTTTAAAGGTTGTTTGCAAATAAATCCACTTCAGCGTTGTTACTTTTTATATAAGCAACAAAAAATGATCAGCTATATAACACTACCACCTTTCACATTTTTTATAACGTTTTGTTTATAGTTTATTTCTTTCCAAAATCTCGACACAATTAATAAATGCCGATGTAATCTTTCAGAAAGCAGCTTGTTAGCCTAGTGTAGCAACAGCTAACTTCACTCTGAGCTCTAATACAAAAATTCAACTGAAAACCTTAAAAATAACACAATTATAACAACTAAATCTGAATTTTTAAATGTGGTGTTATACCCGTTTTCACTGCTTTGGCACAATTAAATTCAAATCCTGTCTCATGTTATGTTTGAAAATACATATCAAAACTAGACTTGCAGCATCTCCTGTCTCCATTTTTGGCCAAATACAAATAAATCTTCCCTGGTGTTAATTATTAGTGACAAAATCAATCAGAACTTGCAACATTTTTATCCTGTATTAGTATTTTTTTTCATTGATAATGATGAGTCATGTGTTTCTGCGTTATTTTCCTCAGTTATTTGACAGAGAGCTGTGTATTCGCCAGCTGCGCTACTCCGGCATGATGGAGACGATCCGGATCAGGAGAGCAGGTTATCCCATCAGATACAGCTTTGCTGAATTTGTGGATCGATATCGAGTCCTGATGCCTGGAATCAAACCTGCTCACATACAGGTAAACAGCACGATCTCTTTGGTTTTTACCTTATTCTCTTTTTTATCACATTTCTGTGGACACGGTTATATCGATATTCTTCTGTTCGCAGAGCATTAAAGCATTTTTAATAGATTTTATTTTGATATTGACATCAATAGTGAAATTAAATCTTTTTTTTGTTTGTTTTTGTAAAAACAAACAAACAAACGGTGTTTTCTTAAACTGTAACTTGTCCTGATTTTATTAAAACATTTTACTAATGCAGACCTTCTTGGATATTTCTGACCATTTGAATATTTTCTTTTTCTGCTATTCCTCACTTTTGAGTACTTAATTACTTTTTTTTTCCATCAGGATGACCTGAAGGGAACCTGTCAGCAGATAGTCTCAGCCCGGCTGGGAAAACAGGAAGACTGGCAGATAGGAAAAACAAAGATTTTTTTAAAGGTTGTTATGAGTTTAAACTGATGAAATACTGTGATGGATTACAGTTCAGTGAGATCTAATGTACATAATTTTTTCTGATTTCCAATGTGTCGCAAGAAACTGTTTTTATGGTCTATCATAAATCCATCTATGTTGTTTATTTAGCTTCTTAGCTGTAAGCAAAAGAACAATTACTCTTTGAAGATTTTTCAGATTTGTTGTTGTTGATAGCTTTACAAGTAGTAGGTTCAAAATCAACATTCTGAGGAAAATGTTCTGATTGAAACCTTGAATTTTTGACAAATTTGTCTGCTTCTCCCTGTGATCAGTAGTGTTGATTAGAGTTTTAGTGGAGAAAGTTTAACTTTATCTATTTGAAGTTAATTTCAAGTGCATTACGAATGATTTTGTGAGGCAGAAAAATAATTTTAGCAAAGCCAAACGTTTGATTTTACATAATTTGTAGTCTGAATTCTGTTTCATGGGCCTTTATTCTGTAAAGTTTTTATTAGGTTTTTGTTGTTTAACACAGGAAATGTGAAATGTACATAAGTATATTTTAAAGCCACCATAAACAACAGAAGAATTCAAAAGCAGTGTTTTTCTGTTAGATAAATTTGACCTAAAAAAGGGCAGATTAATTTGTTCCCATAATTGAAGTAAAGAAAATCAAGATGAAAACGTGAAAACCACCCAGAGCATTTAGACAGTGAGACTCCTCTGCAGGTAAACATAAACTAATCTTATCATTCCCATTAAAAATTGGTCGAGCCGCCTGAGTTATTCTGTGACGTCGTGGTAAAGTATTTTTTTCTTACTTCTCTTCTTGTGTTTTCCTGTCAGGACCACCACGACATGCAGCTGGAGATCGAGAGAGATAAAGCCATCACCGATAAAGTCATCCTCATCCAGAAATCTGTGCGTGGATTGAAAGCCAGGTTAGTGGAGAAATCATGGAAGCTGTGTGTTTTGAGAAATACGTTTTTAAAATTTCTTCTCTTTACAACATTTGCTTCCATTTTCCTTTTTCTTCAAACTGAGCTGATCCTTTTAAAGTAAAACCACCTTAAAGGCTAATATTTGATGAAATTGCTTTTAATGCTTCTTAAACTATTTGCTGCCAGCTTGTGGCAGTCGCCTATCCAATCTGTGGCATGAAGCATGCAGGTGAGGAGTTTACAATAACTACTACAAGTTATTTTTTTGAGCTTGATATTTTTATTTAAAACATTATTATAAGTCAAATATTGTGTTTGAAGAAAACCAAATCAAAGCCGTTTTATCAGCTTGAGGCGTGAGTTTTCAAACCATGCAGCAACTGACTCCATAAACAAAGAAAGGTGCATTGAAACAGTTGAAACATCTTTGCTAAATAGAATAAAACCATGTCTTCAGCATCTTTAATCCTACAGCAGGCCATGAATATAGCAGATAATTTACATACAAACTTAAAAAAGGGGACCAACAGCTGAGCCTTGTGGCTTAACTTATAGATGGCTATATATGAAAATATATGTATGGTTAAAATATCTATGAATGTATAAACTACTTATTGAACTTCAAAGAATTGATTTTGCCTGATGGAGTTGTGGTTTAATGTGTATTTTCTGTTTCTTTGACAGGTCAAACTTTCGCAGACTCAGGAGCGCTGTGGTTTGTATTCAGAAGGTCTGGAGGGGGTACAGGAGCAGGAAGAATTACCAAATTGTGAGTCCTTCTGATTCTTGGAGCGTTTTGTGTGGAGTTTTTTTTAGATGCTAAAACAGATGTTTTCTCTTAAAAGCTTAAGGAATGATGACAATATAAAATCTTGATTCTTAAGGGAGTGTACTATGAAAAATTCACATTTTGTACACTTTTGTACTTTCATTTGAGGTTCTTCTGCTACTAAAAACAGTGCTTAAAAAGCTGAAATTTCATCATCTAAGAATGATTTTATAAAAAAAAACGTAGCAAACATATTTTGTACAGCCCAATAGACCAATCCTGAAAACTTTCCTGGGAAAAACTTGACTTTTGGAATAAATGTTTCTCCGTCAGATGAAGTCAGGCTTCATTCGCCTTCAGGCGGTCTGCAGGTCCAGGAAGTACTACAGAAGCTACCGGATCACTCGCTGCCGCATCACCCTCATCCAAGCCTGCTGCCGGGGCTTCCTCATCCGGCAGACCTTCTGGAGACGCCTCCGAGCCGTGTTGACCCTCCAGGCCTACACCAGAGGCATGATAGCCAGACGCCTCTGCCAGAGGCTCAGGGCCGAGGTAAATGGTTACTACGTTTACTACTGCTACCTACACCTCATTGACCTGCCAGAAAGACACGTAGACTGGTTGTGAGGGAGTGCCTGTTAAAACATCTTTTAATATTTCTATACATTTATAACAGAACTACACCAGGAAGGAGCAGAGGCCTGTGTGAAAGCTATCCTTCCCTTTACATATCAGCCAAATAGCATCAAATGTTTCCTGGTCATTTTTTCTTTCAATGTTGTTGCCAACATTCCCCGTTTCTTCTTCTTCTTCTTCTATCCAGCCATCATTGTTTCTGTTGCGGGAATGACCAGAACAGGTGCTACAATACAGATATTTATGTTTTGTAACTTATAATTTGCTCATTTGCCAAATATTTTTTATAAATGAATCCAGTTTTAACTGTTAAAATTGTGTCTTGAAAACCTGAATTAAAAACAAAAATCACCTTAGTACTACAAGACATAGAGGTTTTATTTCTATAGGAAATACTGCTCCATATGTAATGTTATTAAAATTAGATCAATAAAGTGGTTTAAACAATAGTAGGGCTGCAACTAACAATTATTTTTGTCATGGATTATTACTACGATTAATCTGGTAATATAATAAGAAATAATTTGCAGAATGTGCAGATTTTTCATTTAACCAGCCTATTTCATACAATATTTGAAATACTTAAAATGCCATAGTGTATACTTGATCATTTGTTGCAAAGGATTCATCTGTAGCTGAAAAATACTTCTAACATCAAGATGTGAGAAGCTCAGTCCTTTCTGAGCTACTGACCATTGATTGAATTAATTATCTTATTTGCCTCCTAATTTAGTAATAACAAATAGATTATTTAAAATTATGTCCATCTGCAAAGAAAATAATTAACATTTTCAGACTTAAGCATACATTTGATGATGTTGACAGGTTTATTAGACTAAAAACTAAAGCATCATGTCTCTCAGATGTTTTGTGTTTATACATTTCACTGTCATTTTATTGAGTCCACATCTGACAGAGATTCTCTCTCGATTGTGTTTAGAGGTTGAGGAACAGGAGCAAAACCTGATAAAATTTTCTAACAGCAACATGTCTGCAAATTGGCATAAATACAATATTTTTATCCTCAAATGTTCAGTGGTTATGAGAAGTGCAAGGAATGTTTTGGGTTGATTTACTAAAATAATCAAACCTTTTTAACTTTGCAAACTATATACTGGACTCTATTTACACGCTACTCCCTTATTTATTTTTAATCTTAAATTAATTTATGTTATGATGTAAACTAATTCATTATGAATTTGTTTAAATCTGCTTTTTTTAAAACAATGGACCAGTTGTATAAATTGGCTTATTCTTGATAAACATGAATACAAGCGAAGGTTCTTGAGTGCCCTCTGCTGGCCTGGAGTCTTAATAAGTGGCTCAGTTTGCTTATGCCTCTGGCTGGCTCTGCTTTATGAATGAAAACAATGGTGTTCATTCAAAAGAAGCTGGAGCAGCATTCGTTTCACATCATTGTTATTATGACTATTATTATGTTTATGTTCTCACTTGCTTTGTGTTTTTTGTTTTTATATTGATTTATTGTGGGCGTATCTTTTTTGCTTCCTCATCCTCGTGTGTTGCCCTTGGAAACCTAATGTCAGAAAGTAAACCTATTACTACCTGTGGGCCTTAAATGATTCTGCTGTGTTCTGTTTGTGTTTTGTTAAACAAATAAAAGTGTTTTTGAAAATGAAAAGATTAAAGGTTTACTATTTTGATGTGTATTCACTGTTTTTCAATTTAACTACTGTGGACTCCAGGCAGCATTTATCCATCTCAGAGCTGCTCAGACTCATCTCCACTAGATTTCACCAAAATAAAAGTCATGAGTTGAATCAACTACGCTGGACTTAATAAATCAACATAATTCATCCTGCAGTAAAACTCACAATTATTTCTACAAACAAATTTTAATTTTATTTTGTTGGGTTTTTTTTGTCTATTTGTATTTTAGGGGGAAAAAAGTAACATGTCTATAAATCTTTTTTTTTATTACATCGTTTCTTTTTATGTTTTAAAAATTTGTAGTTCTGTTCTGTATAATTTCAGAATATAAAGAAATTATAATTTTTGTCCTACAACATTTTTATGAATATAAATAAAAAGTGGCTATAAATTATACAAAAAATTTAATATTTATTCTTATTTGTAATACCGATAATAATTATTACTCAGTGTGTTTGCACCTCCTTAAATGTCTTAAAAACTAAGTTGGCCTTAAATATGCTAGTCACAGGTCTATTTAATCGTGTATATTCTACATGTTTTTATTATTACCGTTATTATTATTATTATTAATAATATTGTTATAATTTATTATTTATAATAATAGGAAAAATAAGTAGAGCAAAATCAACAAAAAATAGGGAGGGCTTTTTAATGTGAACCGAAACAATAAGACGCTCACTAACCCAACTTTTCTTTGAGTTTTGAATAAGTCAGGAAACAACTGCAGTTTTAACGTCTTCGACTGTGAACCGTGTTCTTCTGCTTTCTCATCTTAAAGCGTCAGCGGCGCCTGGAAGCCGAGCGGCAGCGCCTGGCCGAGGAGGAGCAGCTCCGGAACCAGATGACGGTCCGGCGGGCCAAGGCGGAGGCCGACAGGAAGCACCAGGAGCGTCTCTTCCAGTTGGCCCAGCAGCAGGAGGAGCGGGACAGGGAGGAGAAGGAAGAGGCGCGCAGGAAGAAGGAGCTGCTTGATCAGATGGAGAGGGAGAAGGAGCAGCCTGTCGACCACTCTGACATGGTGGACCGGATGTTTGGTTTCCTCGGGGACTCCGGACCGCTCCCGAACCAGGACGGACAGGCGCCGGCTGGGTTTGAAGTATGTGTTCATGGTTTGATTAAATTTCTGCCAGAAAACTCAGAAATTTCCATATTAATTTTCCAGAAATAGCAAGGAAATTTCTGAGCTCCAAAAGTAAAACATTTGCAATAAAAAAATACAGAATTTGTACTATTAGTCTTAGAGATTTTTTCAAGAAAAGATCAGGAAATTTCTGAGATCCAAATTGAAAATTTGCAATGCAGCTTTTTTTTGTCAAAAATTTGTTCTGTTTTTTTTCTTTATCTACAGACAGTGGACCTAATATGCCGTCTTACATATAAGCTTTGTTGAAAGTTAGATAAGATCATTCAAATACAAAGAAATGTACCTGAAGCATCATAAAAACACTTTAATCAGTCACATAGACAGATTTGGCGGTTGTGAGCAACCTGTAACTTTATTTAAACTCAATGAAAACTATTTGATGCATTGTATCCGATTACAGCTTGTTTCTAACTCACATGTGCAGAGGTCAAGATAAGAAAAGAAAGCCAGAGAATAGTGAAGAATTGAGTTAAGAATATCCTCTAAAATGTAAAAAAACTATCATTATCAAACAACATCATTGCATACATGTAATACCCTACCAAACTATAAAACCCATAACACCAAAAATGGTTGTGGGTTTCACATGTTCTCCATATTAAAATAATTCCCTTGTTTGTTTATCCTGACAGTAAATCTTAGTGTCGAGGTTCTGAAAGTGACGTCCCACTTTTCGGTGTTCCCTCAGGATTTGGAGCAAACTCCTCGCGGCGAGGAAGCAGAAGAAGAGATGCTGAATGAAGCGCCGCCATTACCTGACGAGGAAGAGGAAGATCTGTCCGAGTACAAGTTCTCCAAGTTCGCCGCCACCTACTTCCAGGGTCTTTCCACTCACACCTACATCAGGCGACCGCTGAAGCAACCGCTGCTGTTTCACGAGGACGAAGGAGACCAGCTGGTGAGTTTCAGCTTCTGATCAGATTGTAGTAAAGAAACACGCAGTAGGGGGCGGCCATGTTTGTTTTCAGTTCAGGGTGGAGCAGAAATGTGAACAGAAATAGTTCTGGCAGGCGTGGAAAATTGTGTGCATGTTGTTAATTAATTTTATTTGTATTGAGCCAATTCAGAAAAGATGTCACTTCGAGTCACAACATAAACAGCTAAAAGTTGTATCCAATTATATAGAAAAACATGTAATAAATAAACCAAATTCATACAGATTCAGCTGTACAGACAGATTGAATCAAATAAAGTTTGATTTGATCATAGAATATAATGCAATCAGAAATCTCATTTTCCTTGTTTAAATTATGTAACACTTAGGGAAATCTTTTTTTTTTAAATTTATTTACGGTTTATCTAGACTGACCCAAAAGGGTCAATATATCATATTTATTTTATATTTTATGGCTATTAGAAACCAGGATGAAGGGGCATCACAGCTAAGTGGTGGATGTCACTATCCCTGGTGCAAACAGCAGAATTCATCAAATATAAAACTAAAAAATATGCAATCAAAACAAAATACCTCTGAAAAACACGATAAATAATGTAGGGTGCTTTATCCAAGAACATTCATGGAAAGTTTAGTGGAAGAAATAAATTGTGATTGAAAAATTGTCACAGCAGAGTACCCTGTGACGAGCTCATCAAAGATTAAAACCTCTTTTCCCGTGTCTTCCAGGCTGCATTAGCCGTGTGGATCACCGTGTTGAGGTTCATGGGCGACCTGCCAGAACCAAAATGCCAGATAGTCATTAACGACGGCAGTGAGAAGATCCCCGTCATGACCAAGATCTACGAAACCCTCGGCAAGAGGACCTACAAGAGGGAGCTGCAGGAGCTGCAGGTGGAGGAAGAGGTGAGGCGGTGCTGCACAGGGTCTTATCGCTTATTTTCTGAGGAGGAAACTTTCAAACTTCCACGTTTGTCTCTACAGAACAGCTCCATCGACTCTCAGAAGAGGAACAGCGTCAGACATAAGCTGGTGTCTCTAACTCTGAAGAGGAAATCTAAGATAACAGAAGAGGTGAGGTTTGTTCATGTTTACAGACTGGATTAGGATTAATTCAGTGGTAAAAACAATGGCATTATGGGTCAAATCTGCAGAAACCTTCATAGAAAATGTTTTGGTTCCATGTTATGGATGCAAGTTATTGATTGAATTCATGTAAAACTGATCTTATTGATTGACTAACGATTAATTGATAAGTGTCCATTTTCTTACAAACTTGAGGGTTATTTTAGTGTTCCACCAAAAATTCTTACTTACAAAAGTCAAGCATTTTCAACTTTTGAAAATCAGAAAATTTACAAAAGTCGAAAATATTCCTAGTTTTTCAACAACATATTTTAGATTAATCTTAAAATGACTTTTTTTTCTGGTAAATTTTTGACTTTTCAAACTCAGAAATATTCACGTTTTTTTCTAAAATAAATTCTGAGATTAATCTCCATTTTTTTGTGGAAATTTACTCCTTTTTCATGGAGTGGAATGTTTTATAATATGCTGAATTCAAAAAAATCAACATACTTAAAGTGCATTTTGCATCCCTAACTAGACTCTGTTTGGGCCGTTTCTCTTCACCGTTCTGGAAAGTCCCTTAACTTACCAGTGGCGCCCTCTGTTGGACGGCAGTCAAACTGAAACACTAAAAGAAGGTCTAAGTGGGCTTTAATAGTTAATGATTGGAACTCATTTTAATCTAACAATCTATTAATAAACAATTACAGTATTAATACTTTATTTTCTCAATTTATCCTCCAGAAAAAATCTCACTCCTTTATTTACCTCATCTGAAAGCTTTAAAGCTAAAAGTTTTTCCCTCTATCATCTGTAGGTCACCAGGCGGCTGACAGAGGGCGTGGACTACGGCCTCCAGGGCAACAGCATGCTGGAGGATCGACCCACCTCCAACCTGGAGAAGCTCCACTTCATCATCGGAAACGGCATCTTACGGCCAACGCTCAGGTTCGCAGAGCAGATCCAAAGCCTTGGTGGTACTGACATCCAGCTGCACTTTAGTAGACATCGACAATGTTTCTTCTCATATTCTAAGTTAAATTAGAACATTTAACTTAGAATATGGCTTGTTAAGTCAAGAAAATGGCTTTCTTTTTATGTAAAAATAAAAACACCTACTGGTTTTGCACTGAAGCCCAGCTGTTGTTTGGGTGGTGCAGGTATGGATGATATATAATTATCCCCCAGTATCCTTCTTAAACACCAGGAGGAAAACGAGATCCACTGGTTCTGACTGACGTGTCAGATACTGTGTGTGTGTGTGTGGGGGGGGGGGGGGGTGCGTGTGTGTGTGTGTTTTATTAATTCATCTCTGCTGCAGGGATGAGATCTACTGTCAGATCTGCAAACAGCTCACTCAGAACCCGTCCAAAAGCAGCCACGCCCGGGGATGGATCCTCCTGTCTCTCTGTGTCGGCTGCTTCGCTCCGTCCGAGAAGTTCGTCAAAGTAAGAATGTTTAAGGGGAAATCATTTTATTCTCATTTTACTGGTGCTTTTTTTTGTAGTCAATATTTAATGTGAAAAGTATGGACTATAGTTTAGGTGTTTGAAGGAAAACAAAACTTCTTGCTTGTTTTCCTGAGAAAACGCCAACGGAGGCATTTTAAAAAATAAACTGTATGTTAATACATAAGTTTAAAAAGTTGCTTTTATTTTTCCAATGGCACATATCACATTGAAAAATAATGTGAAAATCTGCCCTTCCCAGCAGTATGTTGGTTAAAAATGTTTTTTCTGCTGTGTGGTCAGTATTTACGGACCTTTCTGAAGAACGGTCCTCCTGGTTACGCTCCGTACTGCGAAGAGAGGCTGAGGAGGACGTTTGTGAACCGCACACGAACCCAGCCGCCGTCCTGGCTGGAGCTCCAGGTACAGACCTTCATGTCTCACTTAGCCGCATGAAACTTCCTTCTCAACTCCTCTGGGATTTGGGAAAATCTGTATGTCTTATAGGAATTAGGCAATTTTAAAAGAAAAAATCAAGTTTTAAAGACATAATTTTAACAGTTAAAACTGCAGAAGTTTCTTAATGAATGCTGTTATTGCATTTAAGACAATAAAATGTTTATTTTGTATTTAAAAAGTTATCAGTTTATTTGCATCTTTTAATGTATTTCTAATATTTGATAAAAAAGGCTTAAGTGTTTAAATGAAAAATCTACCGAATGTGGCCATTTTTTATTTGATTAATCAATACAGTAATCCATTACTAAGATCATTGTTAGTTGCAGTGCTGTCGTAAAGTTTACAAACAGAATAAATCAAAACCGACATAACAGAGCTGCTCCAACGTTCTTCTAGTATTGTTTAGTTAGTATAACTAGCGAGTTTCTGTATTTTTTGTTTCCTTGAGGCGACCAAGTCCAAGAAGCCCATCATGCTGCCTGTGACGTTCATGGACGGCACCACCAAGACGTTGCTGGCGGACTCCGCCACCACGGCCTTCGAGCTCTGCAACGCCCTGGCGGACAAGATCAACCTGCGTGACCGCTTCGGTTTCTCCCTGTACATCGCTCTGTTTGATAAGGTACGGCCCGAAACGCCCCCATGATGTCATTCACTGCGGTGCCGCCGCTGACGGACACGCTTCTCTGTCAGGTGTCGTCTCTGGGCAGCAGCAGCGACCACGTCATGGACGCCGTGTCGCAGTGCGAGCAGTATGCCAAAGAGCAGGGCGCCCAGGAGAGAAACGCCCCCTGGAGGCTGTTCTTCAGGAAGGAGATCTTCAGCCCCTGGCACGACCCCACGGAGGACTACGTCGCCACAAACCTCATTTACCAGCAGATCGTCAGAGGAGTGAAGTTTGGAGAGTATCGCTGTGAGAAGGTCAGCAGCCACAATCTCTATGACGAAGCAGATAGATGCTTGAGAGTTCCTCATATCTTCTGCTGTTTTTACTGTGAAAATTAACTTTCAGGGAAGTTTTGAGAGATTTAAATGTGATAATTTTAGTAACTTGATTCAAAATGCATTAGATCAGTTATGCATTTAATATTTGTTTTTCATGTCCAGTAGACATTCATTATTGCTCTCCATGAAAAACCTAAGCCCTAAAAACTTGATTGTTAGATGAGCATTACGTGCAGAGAGCTGTATCCAAGCATATTAATGGAGAGTTGAGTGGGAGGAACATGTGCAGAAGTTCCAGGTATAACAGTGAAGAAGCATCAGAAACTTCTTACCTGGGCTATAAAGTCCTCTTTTCAGGGTGGCATCCTTTAGTGATGCAGTAACTCATGCATAAGGAGCCCAGACCAACTGCTCAGTCCGTATACTTTCAGCATATGGACTTACTGTTTATTAATTTTAACACATATTTGCGTTAAAATTAAGGCCACGACCATAACACATTAATTTTGATACATTAATTACACAGATTTTTAGAAGTAATTAATTGCTTTTTTTTGTTTTACATACAAAGGTTCCAATCAGAATATGTTTCTAATACGCCTGTAAATCTGATGCACAAGTGACATCCGCTAACATCAACGGATGTCACTTGTGCGTCATCCGTTTTAAGTATTTGCTTCAAAAATCAGTCTGATGGGACGCTGGAAAGACTATTATTGTGCTGAAAGGGGTTAGTTTGTCAGTGACACTATTCAAGCCTAAAATAGCATCTCAATACAAAACATGTAGCAATACACATGCTAATGCTAATGTCACCGTCCACAGTTCACATTTCTAAAGAAGTTCCTTGGTTGATCAGGAGTTTTTGAAACACTTAAAAATTTAACTTTGCTCCAATATGATGGTTAAATAACTTTAATAACAGATTAAAAACAGTAAATATCTTTGTTGTTGAGCTCATTCAATAATTTATCAGCAAAAGGGGTTTTAAATTGAACATTTTGACAGTTTACAGTTTTTGTTTACAGACCTTTCAGTTAAAATTAGCTTTTGGTTGGTCTAATGTAATATTCTAACTTTCCAAGATACTGAATTTTAAGTTCATTTGCCATAATCAAACATGAGCAGAAATCAGCTCCAAAATAGACTGTGCTGCCAAAAGTACAATCCACTCCTAATGTTTAGGGTTTAATGTGTACCTGGTGCAGCTGGAAAGGTGTGGAAATTGATGATAAAAAATTGACCAAGGATGTTCTGTGGTGGCACAGGGGTTAAGCACAACCCACATATAGAGGCACCATGCAGGATTTCACTGAGTCTGTATTTTAGTACCTTCAGAAGGACAGAATTTCAGGTCATATTAAACATTTTCGTTTAAACCGCGTCGATCCTTTGCAGGAGGAAGATCTGGCTGAGCTGGCCTCTCAGCAGTACTTTGTGGACTATGGCTCTGAGATCCTCCAGGAGCGCCTGCTCAGCCTCATCCCGTCCTACATCCCCGACAGGGAAGTCACCTCCACTAAGACTGGAGAGAAGTGGGCTCAGCTCATCATCAACGCCCACAAAAAGGTACCTGCTAAACTGCTCACTCTGAAAGGAGATAAACATAGACAGAACTGAGCAGACGAAAATCTCATTATCTAAAGGAACATGTTTTGTAACCACTTCAGAGAAACATATCAGGTCACCTTTAAAACAACAAATCTTTGGTTTTATGTATCACCGTTGAGCGATGGTGACTCGCTGCATCTCGTCCTGCAGGGATTATACCACAAAAGGAGGCTGAACACTCAGAAGGTGAGGGAGGACGTTGTGGATTTTGCTCGCATAAAGTGGCCTTTACTCTTCTCACGTTTCTATGAGGCCTTTAAATTCTCAGGTAAGGAGGTCAGCTCATTCTTAACTACACAGGAGTGGTGTTGATGATTTTAAAAGGTTATAATTGTCTGCTACAGGGCCCAGTCTGCCAAAGAATGATGTGATTGTGGCGGTGAACTGGACTGGGGTTTACTTTGTGGATGAGCAGGAGCAGGTTCTTCTTGAGCTGTCGTTCCCAGAAATCACAGCCGTGTCCAGCAGCAGGTAAGAGAACCGCTCATCCAATTAAATGTCAGAATAATCGATTCATTCTCAGAATAATCAATTTCGAGTATAATTGTTAGTTGCAGCCCTACCATGTTTTTGAAGCTGTTGCTATGGAAATCACTTTAAAGTTTAAACTTTAACTGTCCAGAGGAGGAAAACTGCAAGGTCAGAGTTTCACACTGGCCACCATCAAAGGAGACGAGTACACCTTCACCTCCAACAACGCGGAGGACATCCGGGACCTGGTGGTCACCTTCCTCGAAGGTCTGAGGAAGAAGTCCAAATACGTGGTGGGACTGCTGGACTGTCCAAACCCTGGTGAGCTTCAGGGTCGGTCTGGGGGAAGGTTCAGCTGTCCTGAACTGAGCTGCGACTCTCGCTGTGACCTCTGTCCTACAGCTGGCGTTGACTCCACCTTCCTGAGTTTCTGTAAGGGGGATCTGATCATCCTGGATGAACATGACGGAGAACATGTGATGAACTCCGGCTGGGCGCACGGCGTCAACGACAAGACCAAGCAGAGAGGAGACTTCCCTGCTGACTGCGTCTACGTGCTGCCCACCATCACCAGGCCACAGTACGACATCGTGGTAAGAGTCAGTCATCAGGGTGAACTGCTTTAATGCTCAGTCTGAACACATTTTGCATGTTTTTCTACTTCCATTTGAGTTTTTGTCAAGAAGTTAATGTTTTTTGGTGTCTGGAGTAAGAGTCATTTAAAAGACCTCTCAATTGTTAAGTCACATCAGCAGGCACTGCCCCTCACCTAGCAACCCCAGCAGAGTTCCACCCGTTACCTAGCAACAAAAGCTAAGCTTCACCATGTTTGATCTGCTGGTTTGTGTGAAAAGTGTAATGAACATGTTGTGATTAGGACTTGTCCTAGCCTGTTAAAAGAAGCATAACTCACCTTTAACTTGAACATCTAATCCTGACCCTGGGTTTTTTTTTTTTTTTTTTAGAAATTACATACTGTGTAATAATTACCTTCCTCAGTGTAGATCTTGTCGTTTTATTCTTGTTTATTCTAACCTGCCTGTTCTGGTCTCAGGCTCTGGTGACGATGACTCCTGATCAGAGGAGGGAGTCTCTTAGTTTGTCTCAGATGAGTCTTTCTGAGAAGGACAAATCCAAGGCCTACACCCTGGAGGAGTTTTCCTACGACCACTTCAGGTGCCCGACCAACCAAATGCCTCTCACAGAATGGGTTGGGTGCTTGCTTTAACCTTTAACCTCTCCAGGCCGCCTCCGAAGAGCACCCTGAGCCGAGTGATGATGTCCAAAGCTCGAGGGAAGGAGCGACTGTGGAGCTGCGTCAGGGAGCCTTTCAAACAGCCGCTGCTGAAGAAAGTCCTGGCGCACGACGAACTCTCCCAGGAAGCCCTTCTGGCCTTCATAGATATCCTTCGCTTCTCACGTTAGTCACATAGTCCTTCAGTACAACAGAAATTAATTAGAACAATTATTTTTAAACCATTTCAAGGTTCATGGAGTAAGAAAAAACTGAAGGAAATTCACTGCAAAGACGCAAAGTCTTCCCAGGTATTTTTGGTTTAGTTTCTAGTCCAAACATCTTGGTACACTTAAAATAAGACAAAACTAACTCATAAGTAAGTTCATAAGTTTCAGCAAGATATACAGTAGAAGCTTGTTTTAATATAATATTTTTATGTTTCTCCAACAGTCGAGTTTTGCAGCATATCTCACATTAAATGTGAATTTATTACAGCCAATTTAAAATCAGCATTTTATCAGGTGTGTTGAGTGTTTTGGATTCGGTGTGTCGTCTCTGTACCTGTGTGGTTTTTTTCCCTTACCGTCTCCGTACCTGTGATGAAATACATGGGCGACTACCCGTCCAAACGGGCGCGGTCCGTCAACGAGCTCACCGATCAGATCTTTGAAGGAGCGCTGAAGGCGGAGCCGCTGAAGGATGAAATCTACTGCCAGATCCTCAAACAGCTCACAGACAATCACATCAAGTTAGTAAATCTCAACTGAAGGGCAGCGATAAGTTTATTTCTCTTAGTCTGCCCAGTCAGCTGATGCTGTGGTTTCTCTGTGAAGGTTCAGTGAGGAGAAGGGCTGGGAGCTGCTGTGGCTCTGCACTGGTTTGTTTCCTCCCAGTAACATCCTGCTGCCCCACGTCCAGAAGTTCCTCCAGGCCAAGAAGCACTTCCCGCTGGCGCCGGACTGCATGCAGCGGCTGCAGAAAGCCCTGCGGTACCACATGGCTGCTCTTTCACCCCATCCTTGTTTTCCTTCTTGCGTCATCTCTCCTCTTCCTCCTGATTTGTGCAGGAACGGATCCAGGAAGTACCCTCCTCACCTGGTGGAGGTGGAGGCCATCCAGCACAAGACCACACAGATTTTCCACAAGGTTTACTTCCCTGACGACTCGGACGAGGTCAGAGGCGACTCACGTTCAAAACGTTTGTTGGATAACTGAAACCGTCTGAACTGAGGGATCTAAACTTTGTTCAGGATTTGCTTTATTATAAAGTAATTGTAAAACTTTTCTAAAAACTCGCAGAAAATTCAAAGCAAAAATTTTGCTTTGATAAAATATAAAGTGTGTTTTACAAAAAAACACACTTGTTCTTTCTTAAATTGAAGAGAAAAGAAAAATTGGCTGCAGATATATCTACATTTTGTTTCTGAACTTCCTCTAATGTTTCTATATTTGTATCGCTTGTCTGTAAACTGTGTACATTCGGAACCAAAGGCAAATTCTTGATAATTTTTGGTAAACAAGCGTTTTCTTTGGTTTTCTTGTGATCTCAGGTGTTTGAAGTGGAGTCGAGCACGAAGGCTAAAGATTTCTGCCATAACATCTCCGGTCGACTGATGCTCAAATCCTCTGAGGGCTTCAGTCTGTTTGTAAAGATCACAGACAAGGTGAGGAGAATATGACAGAGTAGAGATTTGTTTTTAATTATGAGAATAATGTTATAATGTTAGTAGAAGATACCAGAAGATAGTTGGAAATTTACTAGAAAAAGCTTTTTTTCCCTCATATAATTACAACTTCTTGTGATTTGACTTTTTGCCATCTGACATTATTGTATAACTAAGAAATGTTTCTGGTAATATTATGACTTTTCTCATAATATTGACTTTTTTGTTATTACAACTTTATTCTCAAAATATTAGGTCATATTCTCATAATACTCAGACTTCTATTATTGTAATATTGCATATTTATTTTTGTATGATTTTTTTTCTCAGAATATTGACTTTATTCTCATAACATTTTTTATTTCTTAGCCTGGTCCTGCAGTTTGTGTCCTAATTTAAAAAAAAAAAAAAGTTAAATCAACATTTAGCTGTTAGATGTGGACTAAATATCAGAGGGGTGAGTGAGATTTACATTTAAGAAAATCTGAAGCCATTCAAGTTCCTTCAGTCCTTTTCTCTTTAAATATTAAATATGTATCTTTTGCTTCTTTGTAAAATTTCTGGTTTTGCAGCACAAAATTTAAAGAATTACCTCAAATCTTGTGAATCTCTCGTTTCCTGTTGTTTTTAGGTCATCAGTGTGCCAGACGGTGACTTTTTCTTTGACTTTGTGAGGCATCTGACTGACTGGATCAAGAAAGCGAGACACGGTAACGAAGGCGGACAGCTGCTCCCGTCTCTGAAGCTCCGACTGTTTGAGCATCTCTGGCTCTTCCTGCAGGCTCTACAGGCGCGGTGCCTTCACTGACCTATCAGGTGTTCTTCATGAAGAAGCTGTGGACCAACACGGTGCCAGGAAAAGACGCCATGGCCGACTCCATCTTCCATTATTACCAGGTGCGTTCAGAAATGTTTAAACTGGACATTAAACATAATTAATGTGCCTACTTAACGCAGTTCTTCTTCAGAAAACTTGAAAAT
Organism: Xiphophorus maculatus; assembly: GCF_002775205.1. Lineage (NCBI taxonomy): Eukaryota > Metazoa > Chordata > Actinopteri > Cyprinodontiformes > Poeciliidae > Xiphophorus > Xiphophorus maculatus. The sequence continues at coordinate 12,546,405 of NC_036453.1, read as the reverse complement.
GTTAAGATGTAGAAATATGGAGGCTATTTCTATCCCTGGAGGATTTCATATTTAATTTGTGTTCAATTTATAACTCATGTAAAGTAGAATATTGTGAAAAATGTCATTAATAGCTCTCTTTTCAGAAATTAAAGCTCAAATATCAGAGTAAAATATGTTAAGCCTTTATTTCTTGTGACTCTGAATATTATGGTGAGGACCTAAGATAAATTAAATATTACATAAGATCAATAAAAAATTATATTTTAAGCAGAAATGTCAAGTTTATGAGAATTATATTAATTTCTATGCACTCAGTTCTTGGTTGGGGCTCCTTTTGCATGAATTACTGTTTCAGTAGAGCCTTTAACACGATGAATGCGACATTTGTAGCCCATGTTTCAGATTCATCTGAGCAAATGCTTCTTCCTACTCCCTCTTGGACATGTTATGTTCACATTACTCTTTTTGTTTTTGTACTATTTAGATTTTTACTTTGTTTTATTTATTTATTCATGTCTTTATGTTTGTTTCTGTTATTTTTCCCATGTCTGAAATAAATCCCCTCAAGGCTGCAGTTGCCTTTGTTGCTGGCGCACTTTTTCTTTCCACTCAACTTTCTATGAATATGTTTGGATACAGCACTCTGAGCAACCAGATTCTTCAGCAATGATCAAGCGTACATTAAAGGAGTGCTATGTTGTTCAGTTTGAGACAAGACAATGTTTACTTTTTTATTTTAAAACAAGTTACTTTTATTTGTGCTTTAATGTATTTTTAATATTGTAAAAGACAAAAAATTTGCAGAATGTGCCAAGATTTTACCTGATTATTTGATTCATTATCAGAATATTTGATTACTAAGAAAATTGTTAGTTGCCCCCCAAATATTACACAATGTTGTAATTTTCTTATACACTGAATTTTGGGTTTTCATGTTTTGTGAGCTGTAGTAAAAAAAAAATTACAAATAAAAAATAATAATAATAATACAAATAAAAATGAAATATTTTACTCTGTGTGGTGAATCTATAATACTATATAAGATTCACTTTCTGGAATGAGTGATGAGTGATTTATAATTTTTCAAGATATTCTTCTTGTTTCAGAAATCCAAAACATAAAAAAGAATTTGCCTCAATAAAGGAAAGGGATCCAGTTTTCAGATTTATTGTTAAACTAATGCTTTAAAATTTAGATTTGTGCTTGAATATTTAATGGTATAATAACTGATGACCATGTCACCAGCCTTCAGTTTTGTTTCCCTAATTGTTTTTCTGTGCAGGAGCTGCCCAAGTATCTCCGCGGTTACCACAAGTGTTCGAGGGAGGAGGTGCACCAGCTGGCGGCTCTGATCTACAGGGTGAAGTTTGAAGAGGACAAATCCCATTTCCAGAATATTCCCAAGATCCTAAAGGACCTCGTTCCTCAGGACCAGATTCGACTTCTGTCCCCAGACGACTGGAAGAGGGTGAGCAGAGCAGTGAAACCGAGTGAGACCAGGTTTACCTTCAGCAGCACAAAGAATGAAAAATAAATAAGATCTGGTTGGTTAATGTGATTTAGATGCCTTCATCTGAGACCTGGATTCATTTTCTGTGTATTTTTTAACAGGCTCTAAATGTTCCAGAACATCAAACAAAGTTAAACTGCAGTAACAAAACAGTTGTTTTGAAATTGTTTCTTTCTAGGGAAAAGTCCAATCAACAAGTTCACATCAGAAAATACATTTTCAAGCTATCTTCAGTAATGAAGTTGAATAAAATCCAGAGCTAACTCACTGCTGGATGCCTTCAAAAACAATAGGTTTTGGAGTGACCTAGTCAAAGTCTGGACTAAAATCTGACTGGAATGCTGTAAAACCTTCCAATGTGAATTAAATAAAATACTTCTGGCCAAAATTCCTCCACAGTAATCAAAAAGACTTCTTAATTTCTGCTGGGAAGCAGAACCAGATAAGGTACTATTTTTGTTACGTCCAAGTGGGTTTAGAACGCTTTTATTCACTTTTTAAAACTTCTTTTTATATTTATGCAGGTTGTCTTTGATAATAAATCTTAGCTGAAAGATTTGAGTTGATTTTTCTTTTATTCTTTAGTCGGTTGAAAGCAGAGATCCATAAAGTAATGGATTTCTAGCACCTTTCGTAGTGAATGATGAGTTTATATGACTCACGTTTTGGATTTTCTTCTCTCCTCAGTCCATCATGACGCTCTTTAACAAACAGTCTGGAAAAACACCCGAAGACGCCAAACTCTCCTTCCTGAAGGTCATTTACAAATGGCCGACGTTTGGCTCCGCCTTCTTTGAAGTCAAGGTGAAGATGCCAGAAAAGTAGTTGTAAAAAAGACCAAAAGTCATATATTTTGTTCCTTGCCACATGTAATGTCTTTGATTTTTGCAGCAAACAACAGATCCAAATTACCCAGAAACTCTCCTGATTGCCATCAATAAACACGGAGTTAGTCTGATTGATCCGAAGACTAAGGTAGGGATTAATCTCACGGTTTTATCTTTACAACTTTATGAAGATGTCATGTTAATCTGTGCTAATCCTTCGTCCTGCAGGACATCCTGACCACTCATCCCTTCACCAAGATCTCCAACTGGAGCAGCGGCAACACATACTTCCACATCACCATCGGGAACCTGGTGCGAGGCAGCAAGCTGCTCTGCGAAACATCGCTGGTGAGAATCTGAATTTATTTTGTAAGGACGGTTCTGACCGTTGGCATAGAAACATGACAGAAAGACATATTACACAATATGTGTAAGGGGACCTGCAGGGGACAGACGCCCTGCAGGTGATTCTCAGGTGTTGTCCACTAGTCCTGCAGCTAATTATTCCCTGCAAACATGTTGTCTCTCCAACTACTCCAGGGATACAAGATGGATGACCTTTTGACCTCTTACATCAGCCAGATGCTGACAACGATGACCAAGCAGCGAACGTCCAGAGGAAACAGCAAGTGATCAGGCCACACTCCTGAACTAAAACCCACCTTTCATTTTTGTGTCCTGTCTTAAAAACTCACCTTTTGCCTTTAAAGTCACTCCTTCAGGATTCTCCTGTGTTGAGCTGCTTCTGGATTGATTAACAGCCTTGCAAAAAACATTCATACCCCAGGAAAATTAACACACTTTGTCATGTTACAACTACATAGCTGAGTGTCTTTGTCTGCAGGACTTAATGTGACAGACCAACACAGAGGGATGATGTGGAAATACTTATGCTGGGGGTCTGCAGCTTTTAATGCACCCCTGATCCAAACAGCTCAATCAATGGGCATAAGCAGGAGGTAATTCAGACTTCTCATTTAGTGGTGTGGAAACGGAGATGCATCTTAAAGTTGCAGGATCCAACTTTTTCTCTGCAGCCTGAATTCCCAACTCCGACGAAATGATAGTTTTCAAAGTGTCTGCAGCCTGAACGATCATTTCGCTTTTTATCTGACTTTTACGTCACAGACGTGAGACATGAGTCATAATTCTGCAGCAGAAGAAGCCAAACGCTGTGCTTTCTTTTTATTATCTTCCTTCGTCTTTTAATGATCTTGTGATGAAGTCGGCTGCCACTCGTCAACAGATTTAAAATTGATCCGTAAACGGCAGTGGCCATTATTCTTTCCATAAACAGAAATAAAAATGGAAGATCGTCACAGAGTCACATCTATGTTCTTCTTCTGCACATTCGGGTCGTTTTGTGGTCATAATGTTCACGCAGACGTCTGATTGCAGTCGCATTTCATTAGCAGCATGAACAACCACCAAAAAATATGGATTTCAGCAAAAGAATTGACCCATACATTTTTAGATGTTAGATTCTAAGACATTAGAAAACCATCATTTTACTTAAACTTCACAATGAAACATTGCTCTGTACTGGTCTGCCACACAAGTTTCCATTAAAATACATTGACACCAGTTATTGTAACATGAAAAAGGTCTAAATTAATGTTAATCCTCTGACCCGAAATTGAAACGAAGGAATCAGGCAACATGTCATATGAGACCATTTCTAACCTCTCAAGTAGGTAAAAATTTTATTTTTCACTTAAGACAGTTATGCATTATTGCAATAAAATTCACTTTATTCTGGACGATGGTGCCCAAGACCAGCTATTTTCCTTTTTTAGACGGTAACTATTAACTCCCAGTGAGTGTCTTCACATGTATTGAAGTTGAATTTTTACACCTTTAACTAATACAGTTTTAAATTTAGTTCTACAGTGAAAACCTGCATCATGAAATCCAAAACAAAACCATTCATCTCCCACAAAAATGTCAATTAGACGCCTTTTTCCAGTCATTTTATGTATTTAGCATAATTATTTTTTTAGATAATCTTTTCTCTCTGTTGGAAAAAGTGTATATGTGGTTTTAGATGAAAGAAAATGTGATTTGTTCTGCAGGCGTGCCACTAAATTAAAACCATCTTTGTTTCATAAGGTTGGTTTACAGAGGATCTGTCCCTACAGGACATCACAGGAATCTGTTTCTAATCTCATGTTTAAATACAAATAATTTAATAATTTGAGTGTGAAGTCATCATGTCTCACGTCATCCATGTACAAAGTACTTTTATCAAAATATGTGACATAATGTTATGTAGCCATAAATAAATTACATTTTGCAAAGAAAGTTGGATTCATTTCCCATTTAAATATGGTTTCTTCACGTTTACCTAAGAGCTATTGAAGATTATTATTTAGAAAAACTGCAAAAACACAGAATGCTTTCAAGTATTTTTGTCTATATTCTAGTTTTTCTTGCACATGCACTTTGAATTGTCTTTGGCTGAAAAGTGCTATATAAATAAAATTGCCTTGCCTAGTGAAAATATCTTAGTGCACCTTAAGGTAAAACTAACTTACAGACAGCTTCTCAGAAAGATATCGGAGCTTGGAGTCAGTCATTTCTTAATATTGATGAAAAAGTACTAGTCTTTGAGCAGATCATTTCACTTATAAAATGCGAAAAATGTCTGGTTCTAAGTGAAATAATCTGCCAGTGGGACTTGTCCTTTACCAATATTGAATTTAAAAATACTGAATACATTTAAAATTCGTCCCTAAACGGCTCCGTCCATTATTACTTCTTGCTGCTGTGTGATGTCAACATTTTTCTTGTCACATAGCAGGTTCAAACACATGAACCATGCAAACTCCAGGACACGCAGACACACAAAAAGAACAAATGCAACAAACACTGCAAATAAAAAACGCTGCAGCCACAGGAAGTAGGAGCAAGGAGAAATGCCATGATTATAGTAAAAATAGTAAATCTGACATTTCGCTCTACAAGACTGAAGTGGCTCCTGACCACTAAGGGGGAGTCGACCAACGAAGTCACATGGGAGCAGACCTTCAGTAAAGACGTAGACATACGTCGCTCAGAGCACCAAGCGTAGAATTAGACTGAACAGCCCTTGTGGATTGAGTACATTGTCACTGATCCCTGATCTAGAATTTGTTTCCATATCAGGTTTGATACATATAATATCAGATTGGTCCGACTCTAATTTTGTGGAGCAACTTTGCAGCTCTTCATGTTTAGACCATTTTTCATTTGCATTTGTTTCGTTGATTGTGGGTTTTTGTTTGTACACATTTACGCCTGTTTGCTGCATGTTTGTACCTGTTGGCTACTTTATTTCCCCGACTGTTTTACTCATTCTTGAATCTCTGTAGCAATTTGAGACAGAACTCGGCGCACAGAGATGATGCTTAGGCCTCAACGTTCACCAATATACACTAAGCTCCCAGCTGGAGAAAAGGACACAGACCTCCAAAAAGCTGTGCTGGTTGCTGGGAGACTGAAGGAGAACACACCGCTACACACCTCGTCTATTTACACCAGCACGTTTAGGTAGGGAGAGTCGGGACAGATTACCGGGCTTCAGCACAAGCATTTAAGGTTCTGGATGGAACAGTTTTAAAAAAGAACCTTTGACCAAACTCAGCTTGTTTGAGTTCTTTAATAAAAAATACTTTGATGCCTACAACACAGAAATAAATAGCTCTCTATGCTGCTGTTTAAAATCTAAAACATACACATCAGACTTCAGAGCTTCAATGTGATCAACTATCCAGACATTTTGGATTTTCTTCATACAGATTGCTTCTGTCAAGGTTTTGGCACAAAAAGCTAAAAATACTTTGAACTGGGCTCAACAAACAGGATGGTACAGCACTGCTGAGACTGATGGAGGAACAGAAACCTCCCATCCAAATAATAATAAATACCACATGTGAAAATATGTTGGTATTTGTATCTAGTATAAAATAATAATTCTCATTAAAAATCTTATCTTTAAGCAACTAAACCAGCTTCATTATTGTTTCCATCAGTAGGAACATTAATCCAGTCAGAAAGATATACAGATATAAATTGTTTATTGATGTTTTTTCAGACTAGTTTCTTTTCAGTCACATTGTGAAGCAAAGCTAATGGCAGTTTGTTATGGTGCAACTAAAGGGGCAGTATTACGTGTTTTCCAGGCACACGGTGCCATTTAATAGCACAATCCAAGTAACTATGTTACCTTCAGTTGTTGTAAAAAGGCTATGTATATCAAATATGACTTAAAATACATTTTACTTTGTAATTTAACACCTTGAAATTGAGCCTCTGCCTCTGTAAGAAACTCCTGCTCTTTCTGAAACTCCGCCTTCAGGACGTCATCACAACATGGCTCCTCTATTGACCCTTTAACAACGTTTTTACCAGTGGCTCACTGGCTCACGCCTCGAAGGCAGGGCTAGGTTCAGCCAGGCATTTTCCACAGCTGAATGGTTGCCATGGAGATTGAAGATTTCTCAAGCATGCAGGAAATAATCAAGGCAACACTCCATGTATGATTTTGATGAGGGAATAACATTATAACATAATGGAAAGCTCAAAAAAGTTGACTTTTACATAATACTGCCCCTTTAAAGTATAAATCACTAACGGAATTTAACCTGAGAATATTTGATGTTTGGCGTTTTCTTCTGGCGTTGATGGGATTTGGTTGCAGTATGACAGAAAACTGGCAGTGTGAGAGGTTGCCAGATCAGCTCTGCCTAGAGGGCTCCGTCATGGTTGCCAGGTTGAGCATCTTCTCTGTTTGACAGTTTGAGCTGGAGACTGACCAGATGTCGCCCATCTCTATGAAATCATCAGAGAGAGAAATTATCATTAATACTTACAGGATGGAGCATTACTCTGCAGACAAATCACGGTCTTGTTGAAAGATGTAGACAAGCACTGCTGCAAGAAAGTGTCTTTAAAAAACTGGCAGAAGTTTCTGACTCTGAGTGGAACTTTGTATTCGTTACTGATCCACCCACGCTCTCATTTCATCCATAAAACCTTTGAAGAATCCGTCTCCAGATATGTCTTGACCCAACCTGGACACCTCAGCTGACGAGTTCAGCCTTCCTTACCTTGGCCAGGTCTCTGAACTCTGAACCTCTGGGTTTCCTAGGTAGGATGCAGTTATTGAACCTGACAGAACTGGAAGATAATGGGTTCCTGGTTGCTACACATTTCATCCTTCTCAAATTAAATCAGTTAATTTGCGTCTTTTTATTTGCTGGATGCTTCTTAAGACCCTGTTGACTATTTGTAACAACAAAATGTTTGATGGTTCTGTGATCACAACATCTCAGCAATTTCAAGAATACTGAATCATCCTCAGAGACCTTTGGTCTTCTTTGTCTCTTCAAAATCAGTTAAACCATTAAAGAAAAGAAGTTGCCTAATGGTTCTGCTCACCTTGATGCAGGATGTTGTGTAGGCCACACCTCACTACCCAGATACACAGCTATCATTAAATCCATTCAGGATTCAACTTTATCCAGCTTGGAGTTAGAAAATAAGCCTAGAATTTATTATATGGTCAAAATACTCACCTAATATTTGTGCACAGTATACAGTGAATAATAATACACAACGCCGATAGCTGAGTTGTACTTTAGGTCACCTGGTTTGTTTTGCCTGCAGCTGTCGTTATCCTGCTTCACTTCTCGGTCCGAGCAGAAAGCCAGTCTTCGTTCCCGCCACCTGCAGTTTAAAAAAAAATAATCAAAAAACATTTTTATCTGCATACCTGTTCGATTTCTGTCTCAGAAGGATGCAGACAGGTAAAAAAACAAGTGTTGGTTCACCTGTGAAAATAGAAGATGGCGACGACCAGCATGAAGGAGAGGACGTCTGTGAGAATCCACATCAGGTTGTATTCTTCTGGACTCTGACACACACAGGCAAAAAGTGTTGAATTGAATGTTTGAATATTTTTTTCACATTAGAATATTAAAATAACCTGTGTGACTCAGAATTTATAAAAGTAAAAAGTCAGGCCCTAACTTTGAAAACCACCGTGTTACACTAATTTGGATATGAATCAATTAGGGAAATAATATCTTGGAAGGCCAACCGGCAGGTGCCATTGGTTCACACCTGTTTTCACCCAGTTCAGTGTCGACTAAAAACCGAACTTTACCCTCACTGTTACTGCTGAATAAAACCCCTGCTTAAAATAAACAAGCAAGGCTTATAATACACTGAGGGAAACCCTGTAATTACTTTGTTAGTATGTTTTAGTGACTAAATTAAAAATATTGCATTTTAAAAATCACTTTTGGAAAAATCTTGATATGTTGAAGAGGTTTAGTCCCATTTGTTACCAATAAATGTTATCTTCAGAATAAAATGCACTAAGTTTTTGCACTTCAGACCTTTTAGTGAGCAGCTCTGATTGACATCGGACCCACCATGAGGAGGAGCGGGGAGTCCAGGGTCCGGAGCAGCTGGGGGGCGTTGGTGGTGACCGAGTGGACCCCAGTGCACCAGGCCAGAGAGTAGAGCCACGGCTGGCTGATCACATACAGGTTGGTGCTGATGTTCACCGCTGAATACTCTCTGCAGGTGAGAACAGCAGCAGCGTTGGTAGGGAACCCAGCGGGCCCTCTCTCTCCGCAACACACACACGGACCTGGTGAGCTCGGCTGACATGGAGCTGTAGGGCAGGTTGAGTCTGACGATGTTGTTATGCTGCAGCTCCTCTAGAGGGAGTCGAGTCCCGGACGTCTGTTGGAGGCCGGGATCCGACTGGTGGACCCAGGATCTCTGATCGGACGGCAGCCACAGAACCTAAACTTGCAGACGTTAGTGCCTGCTGACCAGGGTGTCGTCACTCACCGGGAAGCAACTTTACATCAAAAACAGCAGACGAAAAAACAAATCCCACTTCCAGCTGCAGCCAAGCATTATTAATTGGCGATTAATTGGAATGAAAACGGGCAAATGCTGCAGGTTTTTCATTTAACCACTTAAGAATCTCTTATGCTATTTTAGAAATACATTAAAAGATGCAAATAAACAATTAAATTAGTTTTTAAATGAGAAAATAAACATTTTATTACCTAAAATGCAATAACAGCATTACTTTAGTGAACTCTTGTTCATTTGAAGCAAAGAATGCACCTGCAGCTACAAAACATCAACATGTGAACATTTCTTCTTGACTTAACATCATTAAGATCTGGTGATCATTTTTTTATTCATTGATTAATAATTGGATAGTAAAAGATGCTTCATTGGAGTTTTTCCCCTGTTTTTACAGAATCTGAACAAGGTGAAGCTGAAAGACCCACTTGAAGATAGAACACATTTACAGACAAAGTTTTTTTTATCTTACATGTAAAATATATTTTTTGTACAGTTTTTACTGCTCTAAGTATGTTGTTCTTTCAGCAATTTACCTTTTTTAACGAGTCTCGATACTCCAGTTAGCGATTAATCATAACTACATTTATTGATGATGATTTCAGTAATTGATTAATAGAGATTTATCATAATTAAATCTCTTGCTCTCAGTGAAGGCGGACGCTTTTTTCCTCTGCTCCCTCTCTGTCCTGCTTGCTCTGTTTTTTGTCTTTTTCTATATTTTTGGAGCCTTTCGTTGCACATCCTCCAAATCTACAAATTATAGATCTGGTCAACCTGGTCTCTCAATGCAATTGATCACATTTTCTTGACGAGAAGACTGGACACAGGAGGGCCCTCTTGTCCTGCGGGGACACACCCGGCGGGATTCACCCTGGATTTATTCATGATAACAGGATTTCTGCTGTTTGGAGCTTGTGGATACTTGACTTACTGACAAATTTGTGACGGACTTGGCCGAACTAGTGAACACTCAGGCTGTTGGTGTGGAAAGAGACACAAGTTGGATGTGAGTCTTGCTGAGACTCGCAGCCCAGCTGGGGACTCAAAACTCACTAACTAAAGATGGAATCGATCTTGGAGAAGTTGCTAGTTTCGGCTCAGTGGAACGACCAAACTCATTTGGATAATTGGAAACTGAGATGAATCGGAGAGACTTTAGGGAAGACTGAAATTTATAATCTACCCGACCTAAGACATTCTGTATCTGAACTGGTTTTCCCCGTGTTGCCTTGGAAGGGCTGCATATTTCTAATCTCCTTGAGGATATGTAAACCTAACGTTCCTGTTATCCATGCAGCTGTGGAGCTGAGCGCTCCCAAGGACATCATGCCTTGCCAACAATATCTTTATCGGATTTCTGCCGGGAGGCTGAGCAACGTGGTTTCATGGCCCTGTGATGTCACTTCCTTCACTCATGTCTTTGTTTTGCCTTTTGTTTTGTCTGAATGTTGCCATTTGCCCTAATGTGTCCTTTCCTCTGTTTTATTTTGTTAGAAACTGTAGAGTTCTCACTATTTAGATGGAGAGAGACTCATATTGTTTCAACCCAGAAAAGGAATTAGAACGAACTTAGAATCCAGAAAAAGTTTTTCCAGAACAGAAACATTTAGTTTTTATTATTACTTAGAAATTGTGGAGTGCTCATTACTTTTACAAATTTAAAGCACACTTAGAAAGTCCAGAGAAAACTTACTTATACTTATCTAGCAACCCAGAACAGGGATTAGAACTTGGAATCCAGAAAAACTACTTCAGCAACTACTTTTTAGACTCCTATTCTTCCAACCCAGAAAAGGAATTAGATTAGAGGATACTTACTTATACTCAACTACCATCCCTGAATAGGAGAATCTAGTTTATTTCTTCTTTTACTCTTTCCTTTGGTTTGTCATTTTGTTTGTATTTCCTTTTAATTCCTGTAAAGCACTTTGTATTGCCTTGTTGCTGAAAATGTGCTAAAGTTACCTTTACCTTTTACCATTAGATCAATCGTTTGAGCCGTACTTTATACACGAACATATTTATCGTTAAATTGGTTTAAATGAGATTAATCAGCCCTATCTTGCAGTTCAGTATTATTTCACTGATTATAAAGCTGGCTGTTGTTTACAATGGGCCACATCCAAGCAACTTAATGGGAAGTTGAGTGGAAGAAAAAACTCTGGTGGCCAATTTTTTAATTCTTCCTTTAAATTTTCTGAGAAACAACATTTTGTGCTTAAATTTTTATCTAATAAACATGAAATAAATCACTGTAAAATGTACTAGCTTCAGTTTTTGGACTGCACTACAGGAAAAAAACTACTTTTAAATGATTAATGTTGTAATTTATCACAATGTACCAGCTGTCCTGTCCTTGTATGCACACAAATGTTTTATTTTTTACAGAAAAACAATTTTAATTCTGATTTAAGGAAAGCATTTAAAGCCATTTAAGCATTAAATAGCACTGAATGAGTTTTACCTGCGATGACTGGATGGACGACACGTTGTAGAGAACATCCAGGGTTCGCTGGATCCAGCTGTTGCTGTACGGGTGGCCGTAGGGCGGGCGGTAGAGGTCAAAGATCACCAGTTTCTGAGCCTGACCCGCCAGCTGCAGGAAGTCCTGCAGGCTGCAGACCGACTGGTTTCCCGCTCGCTGCCGCTCCTCCTGCCGCAGCGAACCGGCTGTCCCAAATGGATTTTGCTTTAAGGTACAAAGAGAGAGAAAAAAAGAAATCAAAGCCCAGTTATTTCTGTGACAACACACCGATCGATGCGTTTTCCATTTGCTGGCAGACTGCGTGTTGCTCTGGATTCGGTCATGAGGAAAATATGGTCAACATGTTCCAGCTGGACTTCAAGCTACACCAGAGCTGCTGAACTTCTGACGCTGCCTCCACACTCATTGGAGCTCCAGGTAAAGATTACCAAGAAGCGTTAAAAAAAAGGAATATTTAATTTCTAACATGTCTTTACACTGCTGCAGTTTAAAAAAAAAAACAAATACTCTAAGGACATTTATTCAGTAGGGAGTAAGGGGGGAATCCAGTATGAAAGAAATAAAAATCTAGTATTCCTCTGCATTTACAGTAGATGGCCAGTAGGAGGCAGTGTCTGAATCAACAAAGTCCAACTATATGGATTATATGCACTTTTGTACATCCCACAGTAAAATTCAAGCATTTTTAAGGTAAGTTTTCAAACTTTTTCAGCACCAAACTTTGGAGATAAAACCAATACAACTCGACAAAAAAAGACAATTTCAATTCACTATTAAATATCATTTGCTACTGTTAATAATTTGATTGTGATTGTATTCTATGTTCTACAGAAAAAATGTGTTTGTGTCTTTTCATCAGCTGTATGAAACTATCCGGTTTAAACTGTAGCGTTTTCCAAATTTAAGGTTTAATTGCACTTTATTACAAAGTTGCTAAGTTTTGCAGTAGAGTTTTGTACAGGAATCAAGCACTTCCAAACCGTGGACACACCAAGTAGAGGTTCACGACTTTTCCAAGACAGAAACTCACGGAGAGGAACCAGGAGCCGGCGTTCAGGCCCTCCAGCTCGCTCCAGGTGAACGTGGCAGCAGGGGCGCCGGTCCGGTTTGGGAAAACCTCCTGGACGTTGGTGGTGCGCTGCAGGTTGTGGTCGTGCATCAGGAAGGGCACGCCGTCGTAGCTGCAACCACACAGCGAAACCTTTTACATGAAATTACTGAAACAATTAATCAAATGAATCGTGATTAATTAATTATTAAAACAACCGTCAGCTAATTTAGTCATCAATTCATCGTTTTAACTGAAGTATACAGATTCAAAAAAAAGGCAATTCGCTGAAAGAACAACACTCAGAGCAGTAACTAAACCAAAACTATCAGAAATATATAATTTGACATTTGATTGTTTGCATATTTAATGTGTTTCTAATTCTGTACAGAAAGGCTTCAGTGGTTGAATGAAAAACCTGCAGAATGTGACAAATATTTTTATATGATTCATTGATTAATGGTCAGAACAGCTGATTCTTTATAATATTACAATATTGTGTCTTTAGAATAATCAGTCACAGCAAGTTTTTCCAGAGCAGCGCTGAGGTTCGGCTCATCGGCACCAAACGGACCTTATTGCAACGTCCGTCTCCAGGCCGTCGCTTCCGGCTTCCACCGCCTTCTCGAACGACATCAGCGTGTTTTCTGGAGCAAGCTGCGCAGCGGAGGAGAGGCAGAACCAGAACCCTCACATCCAGAAGGATAAATATTTAAATGAGTCAGCGGACAAACCGAGGCTTCAGCTCGAGAGATTTAAAAACAGGTGAAAGGTCAGAGTCGCAGTTTGACTGGAACTTTTCAGGTGCATCTCAAAAAAACTAAAAGATTTTAATTTTGGACACTCATTTCCAAAATATCTGTTCATTTTGATGTCTAGCAGATAATCAGGAACAGGAACCCAGCCGCCCCCCAAATTTAATATTACATATAATCATCTTTAAAAGAAAAGAAAAGCTTTTTAACATATAAATGTTACGTTTTGGCCACATTATGAGCTACACACTCATGGGGAAGACTGAACACTGAAGCCACAAAAGGTCGTTACTAAAAAACAAGCTGGGAGTTCACAGAGAGCTGCATGCAGGCATATTCATAAAAAGTTGAGTGGAAGGAAGAAGTGTACCAGAAAAAAGGATAACTGCAGTATTAAGAGGATTGTGAAGAAGAAAATATTCAAGAATTTAGGGAAACTTTGCATTGATGCAGTAATTAAATGCAAAAGGAGCCCAGACCAAACATAGAAATGAACTTATGCTAACTTTTAACCAGTTTGTATTCAGATTTTTTCTAGATATATGAAGTTCTATAGAATTTCATTCTTTCAGGTGGGATCCATTGATTTCATTTATCTAATGAATAAAAACCCTGAGATCAGGGTTAATTCATAAAATCCGCCTGATTCATTTACTTTTCTAGAGTTAAACCGAATCTTTTTAACAGCTCTGACAGGCGGGCCGCTCACCATCGGCGCCCCTCGGTGGCCGATCAGCGCCGGCGCGGGGCCCAGCGTTCCTTTCTGTTTGATGCAGGGAGAGTACAAGCCCAGAGGAACCAGGTAGAGGGTCAGCAGGACGGACAGGTAAACCCCCACGATCAGCCCCCGCCTCACTGCAACAGAAACATCAGGTTTTAAAACGCTGCATCGTCGAGACGCTTCAAACGTTGACGACGCCGTCTAACTAGGGAAAAAACAACAAACAGATTGAGATGAGATTCATTTCAATAATTGTTTTAGTAATGTCAGATCACTTCATGTATTCTGCATGTAAATGTGCAGAGATAGAAGCTGTGAGTTTGTCAAGATGTCAAAAAAATAAAGTTTTCTGGGCAAAAAGTTCCAGAACTTTAACTTTTAATTTTGGAATAAATTGAAAACATTTAGTGATAATTATTGCAGAATTTTCTACAGCAGAGTATGAAAGGAAAGTAAAAACAAAAGGAAGGAAGGACAGGAGGAAAGGAAGAATTAGAGAAGAAAGGAAGGAGACAACAGGACATTTGGTCAGTGGGATTAGGAATCCAGTCTGGAAAACTCTCATTTAGTTGTTCTTTTATATATTTAATCCAGATCTGGAATAATCTGGAATCAACTTTCCCGACTCCAGATGAGAACAGATCACGATGAAGATCAGAAAGTCTTTAGGAGACTGACATTAAAGCCAGATCACCAGAGTAAATGTTTCTATCAAGTTTTGTTGTCGTGTTCAGACACCATTTTGTTTTCAACCCGAAGCGTCTCCTCACCGCTGCTGTTCATGCGGAAGACGTGCAGAGCAACAGGCCAGCCCAGTGATGTCATCAGCAGAACGCCGCCGAGGTGCAGGTACGGCGCCGTCACCTGCTCAGGTGATCAAACACACCATCAGTGGTGATGAGGAAGAGGAGGAGGAGGAGGAGGAAGATGTTACCTGGAAGGAAAGCAGCAGAGTCGTCCATTCTTCTCCCCACAGGTCGGATAAGACCGCAGTGGCTGCGACAGAGAAGATCAGGCTGATCAGGATCCCAACCTGAACACAAACAGGAAGAAGGAGAGTCAAAGGTCAGAGGTCAGCAGCCTTCCCGATCTGAATTAATGAAATTCGCCTTGAGGCGCAAAAACCGACGGGACTCTTTGGAAGAAGTAAGTTTTAGGGAAACTTAAGAATGTAAATCTAACTTTAGGTTTTAGAACAAAGAATCACTTCAAACTTTTATCACAATGAAACTAAATGAATGAAACGTTCCAAATTTATTTAACAGTTTTCAGCCTGATGACTAAACTACACTCAAAAAAGAAAACAGGCGATCCAACTTTTACACAAACTGAGCTGATTTGTTACAAGTAATCCAATAAAGTTTATCCAAGGAAGTTCATTAAGTTGTCATGACGTCATCATTTTCTTTTTAAGTTGGAGCTCCGTTCTCTTTTTCAGTGTTCAGGAGCCTTTTGACCTTCCAACGTCTCTCTGTCCAGCTTTCCTACCAAACGGCCAGGCAGAGATGTAAAGAGGAGCAGCAAAAGCAAACAAGGTGGATTAGCAGAGCTAGCTAACAACCGATGATGTCATCAGGACACGTTATTGTGGAATATCGTCTCCGCTGTTCACAAATTGAGCTGTTAGTGTCATTACAGTCATGAAACTGTCAACAACCAAGAGTCAGATTGGCTGACTGCTGCTTTAATATAAGATGCAAACAGTTTTGAATTTAATGCACTTTGCAAGCAACGTCTGGCTTCTGATGCAGACTTACAGTATGTTGAATTAAATATATTGTAATGTAAAATGCTTTTTTTAAAAATCTGATCTTAACCCAAACCGGTGCTGAGTTCAGGTTACCTTGTGACTCCAGTGTAAATGAAGCTTCTGGCCCTCAGACAGTAAACACACCGCCAGGAGCTGCAGAAAGAAACAGAACAGAAACGGCTTGAGACACTTTGCTCACTTCCTGCTTTTCGCTCGCTGCAGGTTGCTCAGTGTTCCTGCCACGTTACTGGAAGCGCTGCGTGTTTTCCAGACTTCTTCAAAATGGCTTCTAGCTCCATGGAGTCTAATCAACCTGAATTAGCAGCTTAAAGCTGCGAAATCCTGAAAATGAGGGGCTTATTCTGTATTTTTAATGATATTCATATGTTTAAAAAAAAAAAAAAAAAAAACTGTTTTGCCTTTGATAGCAAATAAAAACAATTAGTACTTACAGAAAAATTCATAACATGATCTGTGACACCATTAAACTGGCGTTTATGCTGCATTATAAAAACACAACAGTCTTTAACAAACAAGAAAGTTGGTATTTTAAGTAACGGTAGAGTCTATTTTAGCTGTTTAATCTTTCACAAAAAATTAATAACTGCTCATAATTTAACTTAAAATAGTTTCTAATGTTTGTTTGAAGCCTTAGGGTTTGAAATCTACCATTTTAGTTCACTTTAAAATAGAATATTTTAACTCAGAAGAAATATTAGCCTCATCTGAACAAGAAGGAAAAACTGCAGCATTCACATGTAAAATATCAACTTATTTAAAGACGGATCATTTACATTTTGATAAAAAGGTGATAACTACATGCACAGCATGTCGGCGCCTCACCATGAGCACAGTGACGTAGGTGAAGAACCCTGCAGAGATGACCAGCAGAACCACAGACCAGGGGAACCAGAACCCCAAATGACCAAAGTTAAACCTTCAAACCAGCAGAGGAGCAGAGAGAGGGTCCATTTAATACAGTCGGAATGAAAATAAGGTCCATTTAATGAAATAAAGCATTGACAGAAAATAAGCTTTTGTTTTATCGACAAAACTGTCGAAAGAAACAGAGAGAGAAAGAAAAGGGGAAAAAAAACAGGGGAAAGATCCAGAGAAACACACAAAAAGAAAGAAACAAACAGACGAAAAAGAAACGAAGCAAAGAAAAAAAAAACTAAGTAAAAAGAAAGGAATAGAGAAACAAACAAAAAACAAATGGAAGCAAAAACCCAAAAAAGGAGAAAAAGAGAAAACAAAAGATGAACAAAGGAAGAAAAAGAGAAAAAAACAACAAAACAAAGAGAGAGGTGAAAAACACGTAAAAAAAAAACCAACTAAGCAATCTTAGTAAATTTTGACCAAATTTATATCAGTTTAGAAATGTTAGTCTTTAAAAATCACTTTTTAAGCTCATTTTTGAAAGCAAGAAAAAAAAATCATTCAACCCTGAAAAAGTGTTTTTGAAATTTCTTCCTCTCCGACGAGAGTTAAAAAGGTTAACCAGCGGCGGTGCGGCGGGGGATTAGGACTGGTTAAATAACATTCATTTCATAAAACTCAGAAAATAAACTATCTACATGTTTCCAGTAGAGAAGAACAACAAGGAGGACGTAGAATTAGAAAATGAGTTTAAGTGCAGGAAAGGTTGTTTAACCACAGTGAGCGGCAAACATCTGGCTGTGTTTAGGCCTGCAACAAGCAGAACAGGAAACCTTTCCAGAGGACTTGTGGAAACAAGTCTTTGCTCAGTTTTAAGGCAACAAGAGTTAATTTCCCAGGAATTCAAATATTGAATCATTTAAAACAAGCAGGACAACAGAGTGAAGATGAACTGCGTGTCGAGGAGACGCAGCAGAAGTAATCTGCTCCTAAACAAATATTTAAACAAATCTTCCCTCCTCTCCTTCATCAGGTTCATGAGTAAAACTGCTCCAGTTTGTGTAGACGTGTTGCACACAGAGTAAACTGTCTGACCCACCAGTCAAAGTCGTTGTAGTCGTTCTCTGCTTGTCCCCAGAAGTAGAGGAAGAGCAGCGTCAGACAGAAAGCGACGACCAGCAGGGCGAACGACGCTCCCTCCAGCTGCGGACGCCACAACCCAACAGGACGTTTACACAAAACCTTCCGTCAAAATCACACAACAATATTCTGACTTTATCTGATGATTCATTTTATATTTTCATTCTCTGCCACCAGAATGAAAAGAAATGAGGGCTTGGATTATGTAACTCCATGCATAAGAGCTTCACTTCTCAAAAATACTCAACTAACCCAGACATATTAGTTGAGTTGACGTGCTCTCATGTTATTTCCATTTTATTATGATTCTTTTAATGTCTGCGTTTTGGTTTTATTTTATTTTATTTTTCTATTAGTATGTGCAGCACAAATTGGAATTGGAAATTGGAAAATATTGAACTTTTTCACTCTTTTGTTTTAGCCTGTCTGGTTTGCTTTGTTGCTTAGTTACGCAGTTCCTCCTGTTTATTTATTTATTTTTTTTGCGATTCCAAAATCGTGGAAATTCACTACGAATCCACAGATCCCTGCACTTATTCATACAAATGCATAATTGTGAGTTTATTGCAAAATTTACCACAAAAATAGTCAAAAACGTTGATTTTAAGTGACAAACTCCCACCTGCAGGTGGCAGTATTTCTTACTAGAGATGTGCCATACTGCATATTATCAGTCCATTACTAAGTAAATACAGTGCCAGTATCGCCTATGCTAAAACTAATATTGATACCAGTACATTTTATTTAAGTTTTATATATCTAACTTTAAATCTCTAGTTGTAGATTTTTTCTTCTTCCTTTAATTGTTTTGTTAAAAACTCTGACAGAATTTGAACACAGTTTATAGGTGCCTACAAAATATTTTAATAACATATTTGGGTAATTTTTTCTAGGTAAAGAGCAAAGCCATTTGATTTTCATATATTTCATTTTTTGAAGCAGAAATGAACCCGCAGGGTGCGAAGAGAAGCGACCTTGTCGTCCATCGCTTTGTTTACGGTTGTGGCCTGCAGATTTATGGACGGACCAGAAACACAAAACACAAAGGTTCCACTCGGACGTTTTGTAGGTAAAAGAAAAAAAAATGCAATAAACTTAAGTTACATTTTTAGCATGTTAAAATCTATGTAACCATTTAATCAAAACTATCACAATAAGTTCCTCGCTGTAGTTTAAAACCATCTTCTTCAGAACATGCTGAACATTTTTTATGCATTGGCAACAATTTTTTTAAGCCAAGAAATTAAAGTCTGATCTGTTCACCTCGGAAGGAAATTACATCACCTTTTCCTTCATAACATCCTTAATGTATTTAATGTCATCATTCCAAGCAGCCAGGCTTTCCTATAATCCCGATCTTGAGTTCTTTGAGCTAATTTGGCAACATTTTCCCCCTGAGGCAGATTACAGAATATCCTGGCTGCGGACAAGGAGAATATAAGTTGTTGAGACATTTCTCCATGGTTCTGTTCTTCACATTCTTGCGCAAAATTAACTATTCCTGAGCTGCAGCACTGCCCCACAGTGTCTGACCTTGCTGCAGCAGCAATCTTCTGGCTGACCCCTGCTCCTCTCGTAGCGCCTCCAGCGACAGCCGTACAGACCCGACAGACACCGCACGAAGGGCCCGTGTTCGTAGCGCTGCAGCAGTTTGGCGCGGAGGCCAAGCAGGCGCTGCGAGAACCTGGACGCCATCGCTGGATACGTCATGAGTCAACCACCATCCTGCTGACACACACCTGAGGAGCAGAAAACACACCTTGAGACGCCGCTGCGGCGCTGCGGCGAGGCGGGACTGGTCATGATTAAAGGGATTCATCGATTATTGGAATAATCGGCAACCAATTTAGCGATCAGTTCATTGTTAATTGGAGAGCACAGGCTCAAAAAGAGTTGTTTTCTGAAATAACAGCATCTTCAGAGTAGTAATGAAGGCAAAACTGTACAAAAAATATAGACCTTTTGCATTTAACGTAAAACCTTCGTCTATATTACAGACCCAATGTGTTTGACACACGTCTCACATCGATGACGTTAAAGTTGGATAAAATGCAACATGACAGTTCAGACTGCAGACGCTTTTTATTAGTAAATATTTGTTACATATTGTTGTGTTTTAGTTTAGTAGTAGCTTTAGTTTTCTTATACTTAGGTAAATTTGTAGGTGCGTAATTCAAACAGGTCAAATTATTGCGATTACATCAATTAGGTCATGAATATTCAACAGGAGATACCATTTTCAAAAACTGTACTGTTATTGTTGAACAACCAACTGACTGGTTTTCTTCCAACTCTTATTGTCGCCATTTTGAGCTCCAGCGTTAAGCGCCAGCAGCAGAACGGAGGGCCGTAATCTGACCAGCTTTCACTTCAGTTTGAAAGGCTAATAAAAAGAATCATAAACACAAAAACGAAGGACATTACAACTATAAACTTCAGTATACTTTAGTTCGTTTTATAGACGCATGACATAGTTCCCCATGAACTACCATCTTTTTATATTATACGGTTAAAATAAAAATCTATTTCAGTTTTCTTTCTTTCCTTAGTTTTAGTTTCCTATAAAAACCTTGAACTGGAGCAGAGAACAGATGTCAGCGGTGTGGTTATTTTCTTCAGTGTCAGAAGGGGAGAAAACTATAAACAATATTGTTAAATATTAGTTATTGATCACAGTAACTCTAATGTCCAGTGTTGGTATTGATCACATTTTTAAAATGAAACACAGCAGCACCTTTTCATTAGGGATCCACTGATTTAATAATCTGGGCCAATGTTGGGTGAAAACTGTTGCTATGGCTGAAAACAAACATTAATTGATATTACATACATTAAACCACACTTTTAACACCATTTAAAAAAAAAACAACAACCACATGGCGGAGTTTTCTGCATCACAGTCACATGACCAAACAAACAGCACATGACCAACAGACACACAAACAGGAACAACGT
Source organism: Xiphophorus maculatus (assembly GCF_002775205.1). Lineage (NCBI taxonomy): Eukaryota > Metazoa > Chordata > Actinopteri > Cyprinodontiformes > Poeciliidae > Xiphophorus > Xiphophorus maculatus. Next base: position 12,525,480 of record NC_036453.1, on the reverse strand, counting down.
GGAGATAAGCATCGTTTGCAGCATTGTGACGCTTCCTCACATCAAAATCTATAAACAAACTTTATTATGACTACAGCTTGAACAGCAACAACACATTCAGGAATGTAGGATTGTCTCGGTTTTGTTCTCTGCAGCATCATCCGTTCTCAGTCCCTCAAAAGGTGCCAGTCGGATTCGACCTCCAACCTGAGTTTTTCCTTCCGGCAGATTTCAGGTCAACCTCAGCAGAGCCACACCCGAAACTTCATCCCTGTAATCTCCTATCTTTGTTTTGTTGTTCTTTGTGCAACCAAAAATATGATATACCTTCCCGCAGACAGCCAGAGGCAGAGTTGCAGCAGCTCCTATTCTTATTGTACTACAGGAGGACAGATGTAACTGATCTGCTGGCTCGTCGGCTTCCTCTCCAGTTACTGAAACATTCACGCATTTTAGCAGCTAAAAAGGTGATTCGCTCTGCACACAGATGGATTCTGTCCATTGCAGTTATTACAGCAAATTAAAACCCAAAATTCAATGTCTCTGACAATATTTCATCAGGACAATAAAAAAATGATTTTTATTACAGATATTTGGCCTAAAACGTTGGTTGGGGCTCGTTTTGCATAAAGGAGATCAGTGGTGGGAATCTTTTACTGTCTCACAATTCCATTGAAAATCGATTTTGGATTCAAAACAGTTACTCACAACCATTTCTGCTTTAAACTATAGGTGTATAAAGGCTCTTAACGATCTATAACAGTTTGCTTTGCAAGGCAGAATGACAAATAGAAACAATAAAGTGTCTTATTTCACATTTATTAAGTTTTAAATATTAATCCATGCATCCTCAAAAAGTCCGGAAAGAGCGCCACACGTTTCTGCAGACAGCCTCCTCAACGAGCTGCAATCTCCGTCCAGAGGTTTTCAGCCATTTGACAGCCTGATTATTATTCTAGTTATTTAGTGAATAATCAGAAACAAATGGAGATAATTCCTCACTGAGTCGGATTCAAGTCGCCTACAGATAAAACAAAATGTCAGCGGAAGAGGACTAGTTGAACTGAGGGGAATTTAATGGTAAAAGTAATTTTATTTAAATAGCCCATTTTCAGCATCCAGGCAACACAAAGTGTAATATCAACAACCCTGTCCGAACACATTTCTCCATAAAACATGCCAACAAACAACTGACCAATCACAGGTATGACTGAACTTGGCCCCGCCCATTTGCGTTAGTTCCCGTTTTGGTCAATCTTCGTTTTGTGAACCTTGGCCACACGCGGTGAGCGTCATGTCAAACTCGGTCTTCAGTAAAAAGCTAATTGTGTCCAAATGTCTTCACGAAGACGGACCGGTTCAGTCGTCTCTGTCTCGAGTTTCCTCCGTAGACATGGACACGTGAACGCCTCATTGAGCGGGTTGTGTCCGCCATGCTTAACGTGGCGGATTTGCTGTACTGTTTAGTTTTAAAATCGATTTTGGGATATTTTATAGCGATTCTGAATCGCAGGGAATGAAAATCAGAATTATTGTGTGAATCTTTTTTTTTTTTTTTGCTGCTGCTGCTGCTGAGGCGTCGTGAAAGTTCAGTTACTTTGACTGCGGCCTTTGGGTCTTCTTCACTGATGGGTCTGGTGGCTCTCAGACCAGTTTGCAACAATCCAGGTGTTCCTCTCCTTACTCCAGGAAGATTTAAAAAAAAAAAGAGTGAAACGTTTCAGGTCACCCTGACATGAAAAGTCAGGGAAGAATCCAAAATTGGAAATAACTGCAAAGTGCTGTAAACCGTCACGTAGCCATGTCTTGTAAACATTGCAGCTGTAGACAATTCCTGGAAAAGTTTATAGGACTCCAGCTTGAAACGAGCCAAGAGCTCTGGGTCAGAAAACGGGAGTTCATCAGATTAAAAGTGTCAGATATATAAATATGACAAGATATCTTGTTAATGAACGAGATTTGTTGCAATTGTGGAACTTTGTGTACTCAGATATGCTGAGTTCATCTCCTCCCTGTTGGCCCGATCCCAGCAGAAATACCAGAGTCCTGTGTGGTTTTTATTTTTGTAAATTTGCCACATTGTGCCCCTGACAGGAACAGATTAACATAATAAATGTCAAAATAGAGACCATAGTTGTGCACTGCAAAAACACCAAATCTTACAAAGTATTTTGTCTAGTTTCTAGTATAAATACCTCAGCATCACTTAAAATAAACCCTAACCTAACTTAAAAGTAACTTATCAGCAAGATATAGAAGCTTGTTGATGTCATTAATTCTAGAATTTTAATTAAAAGTAAAAGTTCCATTGGCAGATTTGTTTTGTTTTTATATATATACAGTACATATATATAATACTGTATATATATGTACAATATTATATATATATTTTTTTTTATTTTTTTTAACTTGTTTTAAGACTGATGTTTATTACACTGTAAGTATTTGTCCATGTGTGGTGACCGTGGAGTTCCCTAAAACTCTTGAACACCCCTTAACCTCACATTCATAACAAGGCATTCTTTGTGCGCTTTTTCCTTCCACTAAACTTTCTATTAATATGCTATGGACAGAGCAGTCTCAACAGCTGGCATCTTTAGTAATATTTTACCTTCCTTGTTTAGTATCAGTGATAGTTTGCTGCTGCAGGTCAGGAGTCTTCTCCATGTCTTTATCTGCCATTTTTAAAACTATTTTAAAATATTCTTTTGAATTATAAATCTCCTGAAGTTTTCCGGGACGTTGAATTTTGGGATTTTATTTGCTGTAAAACCTCAGAAATCAACACAAGGACTTTGGAACGCGTCACTTTTGTTGGAACGTGTCACAATCTATTCCAGTTTCCCCTGGTCGATATCAATAACACAGAACAACGTTTTGAATGATTAAGGCATGTGTGGATACTTTGGCAGAAATATCTGCTCTCCAGCTGCATTTCCTTATTTCCAGGCCTGAATGCATCAGGATTCCTGCAATAAAATGAAACAGCAGCGCTGTACTGTTTCTGAACAGTACATCTGTAGGTTGAAACATGACGACCAAAATGAATAATCTGGGACATTTAGATTAAATAATCCATCCCATGTTGTGTTTGCCAGTCGAAATAACAGTCAGCCTCCGTGTTAGTAAATCCTTCACTCATTTAAACACCAAACTTTTTAAATAACTCCGTGGTTTTTGGAGCTTTTTGCCCTTTTACCATTTTTAAAGCTTATTTATTGCGTCAAAACAGCACGTCTCATCGGGTTGCCTTCATAACTGTCTCTATAAACAAAGAACGGAGCCGCTGAGCTCTGGGAAATCCGCTCAGAGGCGAATAACCCGTAACCAGCATCGGCACCAGCATCTCTTCCCATCTTGTTTCATATTTATCCCATGGATCTGTTTCAGGCCGGTCTTCCTACCTCCAGGCTCTCGGTGAGCCGGCAGAGACGAACCCGCAGTGCAGAGCTCCTTCTCCGGCTGTCGCTCGGAGCAGATCGGCTGATCGGGAGGAGTCAAGAGAGCGAGAGTTACCGACACCACAACCGGAAGTAAAAGACTTAAGACTTTAAAAGGGGAGGCTTCAGCAGGTTTTCTTTAAATGTAAGTAAAAAAATCACAAAATTAACAGTGCAAAAATAAACCCGGCGTCATTTTTGCTGGTTTATAAGATCTGAACTGAACACCAGGGGCGTCTCCAGATCTATAGGGGGCCCGGTGGTCATCTGGGGTGGCACACCAAAATCAAAAATATAACCAGAATACAAGTTTTATAAGTTTATCATCACATCTCAGTGAGCCAGGTTCTGGTTCTGCTGGATGTTTCTTCCTGTTAAAGGAGAGTTTTTCCTCGTCCAGGAGGAGTGAATGCTGCACGACTGCTGGACTTCCTGAGAAAAAAATGTAAGCAAATTTGAATAATGAACTGAACTTGATGCACTGCTTTATTACTAGGATCAATTTGAATGTATGTGTGACTGAAGTGAAATTGAAACTTTTTGTGTAAAGTGCCTTCAGACGTAAACTATATTAAAAAACTGAATTTAGTCAATCAGATTTACTTTGCCGCTTTAAAAAAAGTCTGCTTCTAATTTTTGATAAACATCTGAGAAATTTGTTGCCATTTTAAAAGAATAACCATTTTATTTCTGCTTTTAGTTTTCATTTTTCAAAGAGATGTAATTCATGAAACAAGTAAAAAAGAAGGAAAGAAAAAGGAAAGAAAGAGTTTCAAAGCAGTAATATTACTGGTACTATAGCTGTTATTCTGTTGTGGCAATGCAATGCAATTATTCCATGGATAAATGTAAACCTGCATTCGACATATCTATAAATAAACATATTAATTTGCTCCTTATGTTTAGCCAAAGTTGTCAGGAGCCATTCTGGCTCCAGTCAGGAACCAGAAAGGTGTGGGGACAAACACTTACCACACTGAGGAATTTCCACAGGTGAAGTTTTGTGAGTGAAAAGTGAAGAAAGAATCTAATGGAAGGAGAAAAGTTCTATAGAAAAACAAAGCCTCCAACCATCTGGTCCGACAGCAGTGCTGAGGTTATCTTCCTTGGTTAACAATCAGGGAGGGAAGAAAAGATGTCGTGGTCCTCAGATCTGTTATAAGCCTTATATGGATTTCCTCTTCCCCTTCACTTCCACTGTCTTCTTGGATTCAAGCTGCAGAAGGTCTAATTTCGTGGTGGTTCTAGACCCGAATTACCACCCACAGCACAGGCAGCCTTCATTGAACAGTAAATTATTGGGAATTAGGGGAGAGAAGAGGAAAAGGCCTCAGACTGGTGCGTTTGCACGATGCCATCCAGCGCCCCAAAACAAAGCAATATTTCATTGTCTATATTAAGAGAACCAAAGAGCAGATTGTAGCTCCAGAAGTGCAAGTCGTGGACTCCTGGTCACCAGCCCTGTTTAGTCCAACTCAATCCAACTCCAGTTTGTTTGTCTAGAAGGTCCAGTTCGTTTGGGGAGGTGTGAATGCACAACCCAACTCTGGTCTACCTACAAACCAGGGTGTGGGTTCAGATGAAGAAGTTTCATTTCATATGTGAACGCCGCTCCAAAAGCAGGACGTTGACTACAGAGCAGGGCATTCTGGGTAAATACAACCAAACAAACACTTAAATGTAGTGCAAGTGAGATAAATGACTTGTGGTCTTTGACCAAAGACAAAAGGGAAGTCCTACCACCAATTAATTTTTGTTAACATTTCATTAAGAAGGAAGTTGCATCCAGTGTCTTCTTCAGAGGTTTTTGTGTTTCCTTCAGTGGTTCTTGGTGCAGCGCCCCCACAGGCGAGGAGGGGGAAACAGTTTGAGCAATTAGAAAAGCAGCCAGTGCAGCTGAAAATGTAACAAACGTTGCAATTTTGGTCACCAATCAACTCCCTAAAAATCTGTTGTGTTTTAACAACTCCTCAGTTCAAATGATTTGTTAAAGTAAAATTGCAAAGGTAAAACATTAAATTGGTTAATGGATGATTTAGTTACGGTTTCTGTGTCAGTGCATATCATGATAAGACATTGTAAGAAACTCTCCACACAGCGATGGCTTCAAAGACTTGTAGAACAAGTAGGTATAAACGATCGATGGATGTTTCTCCATGTTTATCACCCTCACAGCAAACTGATGCGTTGCCTAGTAACAGAACCGAGTCAGATATGCACGAAAATCTGCAATAAGACTCCCTTTCATCCGCGATGTTTGGTTATAAAAGGGACTTTATGAAATTAACCTGGACATCACGTTGCTTTCTTCACATGGTGACACTTTGCGTTTACTCTAGCCAGGTAAACACACGAAGGTAATAAAGAAGAAACGGCGCCCCCTAGAGTCACAATACGAATTATGATCCTGATCATTTGTGTTTCTCTGAGTCGGAACATTTCTGTTCTTCACATTTGTTCTGTGAGAAGAACCTAAAATGACTCGTATTATTATTTTTATTTCAAACTAAAGTTAATCACTTTTTTAAGAGGGTTGTGGTAAAAAAAAAAAAAAACCCCAAAAAACTCCGTTTCTAAAGCAGAAACAGACAAACAAATACAGAAAGATCTTTCAATCTCTTCCCATTTAATTAGCTTATAGTAACATAAGATAATTATGTACTGTATGTTTCTCTCCGTTTTAGGCGTTCACTAACAGAGCCTGTATAACAAGAGCTGCTGGTTTATTGAGAGCAGAATTTAAGTTTCTCGTCTATTTTTTCCGCCATATCTGGAGAAACTCTGTAGCCGAGATAGAAAATATAAAGAGCAAAGCAGATTTTTGTTAAATTTATTTTGAAAATAAAGCGGAAGCACTAGAGATTTTCTAGCAAATGTACATAAGTCATGCTGGTGACCCTGCTCTTCGGTGTCATCCATCGCCACCTGTTGCCAAGGTGATGCAAACACACCATCAGTTGAGTCCAGTTGGATGTCAGCCTCTTTAAAGAGATGCGACGTTTTGGTGAAATATTCTGTATTTTGCTTTTTTTTATATATATATATATACCAACAGTGACTCATTTAATAAATTTCTTAAAATATGTCCAGAAACATTGCTCTCACAGTTAAATATAGTCCTGGATTAAATATCTGAAATGCTCAAATTCCTTTTTTAAAATACAGCTAATGAAAAATCCTGATATATTTTGGTTATTAAGTAAAGATCAATTTATACATATAATCAGAAATGTAATGTTATGGCCTAAATGACCATGGGGGAGAATGCCTGGCTTATTGTGAAACCCCTTTACAAAAGGTCACAGTGTGTCTGTTGGGTATATTCGTGGAAGGTTTGGTGGAAGGAAAAAGTGTGGAGAGGATTGTGAAGCAAAACCCTTTCAAGAGAGCGACCAAAAAGCTAATCACACTGATGAAATTTATGCAAAAGGAGCCCAGACCAAGTAGTTGGTGCGTATATGGCTTGAATAGGAGAACATTTTGCTATGAAAGATCTCAAAACATGATCCTAAATAACAGATTTTTGGTTTGAACTAGACGGAAGGCAGAATAAATGCAATTAGATAAATAAAAAGAAACACGCAAAATATGTCAACATCTAAAGGCATGAAGTTGCTCAGTGCAAAACATAACGTGGAGAAAATGCTGAGTAAGAATGAGACCTGCAGTAAAATCCCAGAGTCAAAGTATAAGCGAAGAAAGGAACATAGCAACGTTATAAAGCACAGAGTGTGATGTGCAAAGTTCACCTCAGAGTTGGACCCTGTGAAAACAAGATTACTGTTACATAACCAGCAGAAAGTCCACCTGTTTTAAAGGTTCACATACAGCTATCCTCCGTATTAACACTTCAGATAAAAAACTGACTGATGTCTGTAAAGGTAAAAGCTAAGATGCAGTAAAACTACTTAGCTCTGCACCAAAGTCACTTTCTCACTGCTGTAACATTTGGGGGTCAAGTAAACAATAAATGGTAAATATTGCTACAGGGAGTATTTCACCGTTCCAACGTGAACATACAGCAAGTCCTGGCTTCAGACTTGATTGTTTTAAAAAGTGCTCATTAAATAAAGTTCGATTTTTATTATTATAATTGTTATTTTTAAAGACTAGAATTGCATAACTAAATATAATTTTTCTGTCTGATTTACCTTTTCACAAGTTAAATCAGATGTTAAGATCAAACTGTTGTGTAGCCTTTAAAAAAAAAAAAAAAAAAAAAGTTTTACTTTCATGTAAATATATGAAAGTATTTCTACTCTTGCTTGAGTAAATGTTTTAGCTGTTCTGCCCACCTCTGGGGATTTGCAGCAGCTTCCATTGTTAACCAACACAATTTTTATTTTCTTTTAGTTTATTCTGTTTTTTAACCCACTGAGCTCAGCTCTCCCTCCAGCTGCTCTCTTTCTCAGTAAAGTTGTCAAACCGCTGGAGCAGGAATGTTCTCGCCCTGCGTTGAGCCTGACCGCCAGTGTTGCACCCAAACAGATCCGTGTTTCCATCGCATTCATCGGCACTTCCGGTTGAACCGTCAAAATAAAACCGGGTCAACGGTTACAGCTCTGGTTTTGCCTCTAAAACCCGGTAAAGTCCAGATTTCTCCCGTATAAAGGATGCATATACAATAAGTGAACTTTAAAGGGTAAAAAAAAAAATAGATGAGTAAATTATTTTCTATGAATCTTTTTGTTGGACTTTAAGTGTATTTTTACCCCTCAAAATATTGGTCAAATAATAAGATGAAGAATTAGAGTTTATTTAGATAAAAACTTGAAGCAAACACACAAAAAGGCAGGCACGTTCAGAGGGGGGGTGAGGGGGGCTTCAGCCCCTGCCCTTTTTATCCTTGATGCCCCTAGTGCCCTTTTTGAGTTTTTTAATTTTTATTTTTAATCTGTATGTCAGAAGGCCTGTTTGTGCCCCTCAGCAATAATATTTAACTAAATATAATAATTTAGTAAAAATAAACTAGTCTGGCTGCCCTCAGTCTAATAATGACTCTCAGAGCCTCCATGTTGTTCAGACTCCGGGTCCATGGTGAGGAGGAGGCGGATCTGTGTCCTCTATCAAATTATGGGCAAGAATATTTTTTCATACACTGGTTTGTAGGTCTGATGTTGATGTTAGAAAAACTGTTTCTATTGATATTTTTATAATCGTCCTCGCTATAGCGGGACAAAACCCGCCTCGCCCATAAACACAGAAATGTTTCAGCTGCAGAGAAACTTCTGACTTTTAACTTCATCATTCTGCTAAAAGCCCGGTTCACTACAGGCAGCTTGAGTCGGTCCACCGACAGATAGAAAGAATATCTGATTTATATCAGACATCCTGATATAAGACACGGTACCGACTGTCACCACGAGTCACAATGCAGATCAAAGCCCCGGTACCACCTGGTACCACCTGGTACCACCTGGTACCACCTGCTCTCTGTTCGCTCTGCTTCTCCTTAACGTTTCTATCAGGCAGGTTAAAGCTGCTGCTGACAGGATCTGGGCTGGAGGTTCACGACTGTAAATAGAACTTATTGCAGAACCTCAAGTGTTAAAGGAAGATTCGGCCCAATTAGAGTTCATGAAATAAACATCAGAGAAAATATTGTAGCAATAATTAGAACCGCAGCAAAAAGCCAACGATCTGATTGGATGCTGGGAGACACCAGTGTGTTGAAGTTGTGCTAAAAGCAGTTAGCCTGTCAGAAAGCTATGCTAGCCAAAATAGCCTCAATGGTAAACATGTAGCAGCTAATGCTAATGTTAGCGTTTATAATCACATTTCTACAGAAACTCCATGAAATTGTGAAGATAAACGGATAGAAAAACATTTTGAACCTGAAGAACAGATTAAAAATGATAAATATCTTTGTTGTTTATTTCTATGACTTGTGATGTAAAGCACAAGTTCCTCCCAACTACACCCCTCCGGGTCTCACTGTCATTGCCCACGTGAACGTTGAAGTCCCCCAGCAGAACAAGGAAGTCCCCAGGAGGGACACTCTCCAGTACCTCTTCTAAGGACTCCAAGAGGAGTGGGTAATCTGAACCGTCGTTCGGCCTGTAAGCACAAACAACAGTCAGGACCCGCCGCCCCACCCGTAGGCGGAGGGAAGCTACCATCTTGTTCACCGGGGTAAACCCCAACATACAGGCGCCGAGATGGGGAGCAACAAGTATGCCCACTCCTGCCCGACGCCTCTCACCGTCTCTCACCTATGAGACACCTACAAAAACACCTATGATAAAGGCCAGCAGCTGGAATGGAAACACGCATGAGAAGATAAAGGCCAGCCACAGTCCCAGAGCTCCCTCGACGCCTCCATGTGGTCCCAGGGCTCCCTCGTCACCTCCAGGTGGTCCCAGGGCTCCCTCGTCGCCTCCATGTGGTCCCAGGGCTCCCTCGTCGCCTCCAGGTGGTCCCAGGGCTCCCTCGACGCCTCCATGTGGTCCCAGGGCTCCCTCGACGCCTCCATGTGGTCCCAGGGCTCCCTCGTCGCCTCCATGTGGTCCCAGGATTCCCTCGTCGCCTCCAGGTGGTCCGGCCCCTGTGCCGACATTGTTCGCCGGACCCGCCTCCAGGGATTCGCCAACGAAGTTGCCCCCTTGGTGGATGGATGGATAGTTTTGGCCCCACTTGGAGAACATTCAATCCCCATGAAGACAGAAGAGCCCAGGCTGGGTTCTCGAAGCTGCGGCAGCGGTTTGACGCCCCCTACACCTTCTGGGCTAATTTACCCACCGACCTGCAGCTGAACCAGAAACACCTTCCTGAGCAGATGGATTGCCACAGCAAGGGGCAGTCATGTGGCAATCCACAGCAAGATGACCCAGGGAAACATTTCAGAAAATAAAAGAAATGTTTCAATCACACCGTAGCAGAATTCAGAGACCAGTTAACTAAACAGTCGTGATTTTAGACTGTGGCAGGAAGCCGGAGTACCCGGAGAGAAACCTGCAAACAGGAAACTACTTTTTGATATTTATGAAATGTAATCACAAAAATGTATGTTTGACATTTGCTTAAAGTAGTTTTGGCCAAAACTACTTTAAGCAAAAGAGAGGGAAGAAGACATGGGGCAAAGGTCAACTAGACAAGCCAAATAAATCAACAATCATTTCTTTGGACTCTGGGAGGAAGCCGGAGAGAACCCACTAATGCACTAGGAGGAAATGCAAACCCCATAAAGACAGAAGAACCCAGGCAGGAATTCAGACCCAGGCAAACGGTTTAGTCAAGGAAAAGAAAAGAAATGTTTTAATCACACCTGAGCACAATTTAGAGGCCAATTAACTAAACAGTCTTAATTTCAGACTGTGGCAGGAAGCCGGAGCACCCGGAGAGAAACCTGCAAACAGGAAACCTGTCAAATCTTTTTACCTTTTAATCCCATAATTTCATTTAACTGAACACATCAGGACACATGTTCAGTCCCAGTCAGATTTCTCCAGCCTCAAAATGGTCAATAATAATTTGGTTCTGGGATTTTTTCATCTTCCGAATTTGTTAGTTTTAGTTCCTCTCCAAAAGTTCCTTAATCATGGTCAAGAGGAGGGGCTGGAGAAACCGTAACGTCAGGTGTGACTTCATTTCTTACCTTTTCCCACAGACATCCGTTGGTTGTTCCTTGAACATGAAACGCTTTTCCAAAAGCAGTTGCTCCCGTCATCCTGCGAGACCTGGGACACACTTTGGTCCGCTATCGTCGCCATACCCGACGTCGCCATGCATGCAAGGTCCCGATGAAGCGGGAGCGTGGAGGCAAAACGAGCCTCCTTCTGGCACCGAGAAGAGCATTGGAAATGCTCCTTCGGGCCGTGCTCCATCGGGCCTTTGCTTTGGCCATCCACCTGCTCAGCAAGGTGTTTCTGGGGTCCCTCAGCTGCAGGTCAGTGGGTAAATCAGCCCAGAGGTTGTAGGGGACGTCAAACTGCTGCCGCAGCTTTGGGAACCTTTCAAAGATCAAGTCGATGATAAAAATCTTGATCCCTACAGAAACACCTAGGATAAAACCCAGCAGCTGGAATGGTAACATGCATGAGAAGATAAAAAACAGCCACAGTATCACATAGATCTTAACAGTGAGCTCTGGCCGAGCCCACATGCAGAGGTTTTTTATCTTCTCAAGCATGTCGGCCGTGTTTCCAAAAAGCTTCTGGGTTTTCTGAGCAGTTTTGGCAACCCAGTGGAACATCTGAACCATATTTAGGTTCTCTTGTAGAAGTTCCACTGGCTCACCCATGTCGGGTATGATGCTCCACTCGATCCTCCAGCCTTTGGAAATTAAATAATTTACAGAAAGCTGGAGAATCATGAAGAGCACGACGAAAGAAAAGGTCCAGCCATGCCACACTGTGCACATGTAGATGAAGAAAAAACAGGCAGTCATGTGCACAGAGCGCCAGCTGGACAAAGCAGACAGGTTTCTAAAAAAGTGTTCCACAGGTCTCATGTCTTTCTCAAAGCGTCTCATGTTCTGGGTCATCTTTATGGGGTTTAATCCGTCCTCGCTGTCCTCAGTTGTCTCACGGTGAAAATGAAAGTTGTCCAAAAAAGCTCTGAAATGATCACTGATCTTCATGTTGGCTTCTGGTCTCTGAAAACTGTTTGGGCTCAATGTTGGAGCGCAACACATTAAATCTTTAGAACTTCTTTGATCTATTGTGATGTACATGATGTCATCTATGACCTCATCAGTGAGCTCACTGGACTTCTGGGGGAGGTCTTGCTTCTGATCGTTGCTATGGAAACGATCAGAACAGTTCTGAATGAGTCAAGCTGAAATAATGACTAAGTACTTAAATATTAAGTAATATTTTTTATTTAACATGAAGAGATTAACAGTATTACTATTACTGGTATTATTATTTTCTATGAATCTTTTTGTTGGACTTTAAGTGTATTAAGTGTACGAAGTTGTAGGTCTGATGTTGATGTTAGAAAAACTGTTTCTATTTATATTTTTATAATCGTCCTCGCTATAGCGGGACAAAACCCGCCTCGCCCATAAACACAGAAATGTTTCAGCTGCAGAGAAACTTCTGACTTTTAACTTCATCATTCTGCTAAAAGCCCGGTTCACTACAGGCAGCTTGAGTCGGTCCACCGACAGATAGAAAGAATATCTGATTTATATCAGACATCCTGATATAAGACACGGTACCGACTGTCACCGCGAGTCACAATGCAGATCAAAGCCCCGGTACCACCTGGTACCACCTGGTACCACCTGGTACCACCTGGTACCACCTGCTCTCTGTTCGCTCTGCTTCTCCTTAACGTTTCTATCAGGCAGGTTAAAGCTGCTGCTGACAGGATCTGGGCTGGAGGTTCACGACTGTAAATAGAACTTATTGCAGAACCTCAAGTGTTAAAGGAAGATTCGGCCCAATTAGAGTTCATGAAATAAACATCAGAGAAAATATTGTAGCAATAATTAGAACCGCAGCAAAAAGCCAAACATGCCACAATGAAATTAATCAAAATGTCTCCAAAGCATCGGCGGACTGACAGGAGCCACCAGGGGATTCCAGGTAGATTCCAGGTAGATTCCAGGTAGATTCCAGAGATGTGCATTGCAGCAGCTGTTCCTCCAGGGCCGGCCCAAAGTAATATGGGGCCTTAGACAGAACCCCCCTCCCTCCAGAACCCGTCCTACTAAGAACCTCCGCATGACTAACGTTTAAATATCGATCAGGTGAATCTGTGAGAAGGAGACCAGGTTTATTGGCCCAGTTTAAAATCAATCACTGATTATTGGTTATTTGCTGTGATGTATTTGTGAACAAACCCAATTCAAACACAAAGATTACACCATATTGTAGCCATGGTAACGCAACAATCAAACTATCAAGATGATTCTTTAAACTTTTACAAAGTGAACGTCCTAATTAAATCCTAAATGTACTATTTATTTTTCTCAGCTGAATGCATTAAATAAAATGTAATAACATTGTCATTCTCTATAAATGATGCTACAGGTTTAGTTCTACAGTCTGTGTTATAATTAAACCATTTCTAGGGGCCCCTGAATGTCTGGAGGCCCCTGAATGTCTGGAGGCCCCTGAATGGCCCCTATCAGCAGCTACTCAGTTTTCTCTGCCTTGATATCCCAGTCTTATAATTCTAGATCTGGAAGTTTAACATCAAACTATTATATAGAGTTAACCCCTGTGAGCTTTTTGATCTATAAATCAGTCTGCAGCCAGGTTGTTCTAGAGGTTAAATAGATATTATTAGGGATTAATTAGTAAAATGGCAGCAAATTAGCTTATTTAATAACTTCATAACCTTTGACCTTCTCTCCTCTGGTCTGTTTAACAGCTACAGTCTCAGATCAGCTCAGACCTCCAGGACTGTCAGCAGCAGAAACAGAAACTTTATACCTGTTGGGGAAAATATAGACTAGATTTGCTTTGCATTTCCCCACATGATGGCGATGATACAGTAGGAACCAATTAGATTCTTGATTAATATGGGTCGTTGCTATGTTGTTGTACGGAGTTTTTGTTCAATGTGCCCCTTTTTTAAATTTGAGCCCCTGACCCTCCAAAGGTCTCTGCACGGCCCTGCAAAAAGGTTAAATTGAGTGAACTGAATCTCAAATTTGTTGTCGTCTATTTATTGTAATGATTTGGAAAATTTTGGAAAAGAGTACCAAAAAAAGGATAACTGGATTATTCACAGAAAGAGCAGAAGTTATTTCCTTCAGTTGGATAGAGTAACCATAACCACGTAAAAAAGACAAAAATCTTTCTTAAAAATTTAACTGGGACATTCCTGGTTTTTTTTTTTTTTTTTTTTGTCTTATAAGAAAATTGGTCCAACAGCAAAATAAACCTATTTAAAGATCTGAAGTTCCCTTTTTCAGATTAAATGAACTAGCATTTGATCAAATAGTGTTAAAAAATGTGACCAATCAAGAAAAACGGTCCAAAACAAGATTAGACCAATAATAACATTGCAAATATAATGTATGTATTGATTTTTTAAAAAAAATTTTATTCACAATACCCCATTGCTGGAGTCACAAGACATGTATAGATATAGAGAAAAATAAAAGATGATGCATCAAACTGCTTAAAAAATAATAAAAGTAACTTAAATATTTACTTTTAGCCAAAGTAGGTCTGTAATTTATGTTTCCAACAAATTTAGATTTCTATCAGAGTACATTTTGGTTTGGATAATTGTTTGAGACATTGCCGTATCAAATTGTTGGTCATGCCTTTAATTTGAAGGTTGAGTCATTCTGTTTCCTGTTTAACGATAAAAACTGACGCAGCGGAGACAACGTGGGTCTCCCGGACTTTGACACTCTGCCACTGATAACTAGTCTGAAAAGTTGCGCTCTGTCCAACCAGCGACTCGATCCTCGGGATAAACCCGCCTGTAAGGCTCCGGACCGCGGACATGGCTGACCTGTGGGTCTCGCTGGGTGTTCTGGCCGCCGCGGTGCTGCTCTGCGAGGCGACGCGCCGAGCTGCGGCGCGTTTTCTCCCCGGCGTTTGCTGGATTTACCTGCTGGAAGCGGCGTCCACCTTCCAGCTCTGCTGCTGCACCCAGGAACTCAAACTGCTCGCGGAATCCGTCCGCTTGGACCTATCGATCAGCTTGACCCTCACTTATGTCGTCACCGTTGTTCACTTATCAACTTTCAGGGAAGCGACGTGTAATCCCGCTGCGGCTCTGGAGAGAGCCTGCCGCGGCGCGGCGAGCGGCAGAGCGGCGGCGCTCCTCATCGCCGTCCAGCTGGGAGCCGCGGTCGCCGCACGGTACTTTGCAGCCTCCGTTTGGTCGCTGGGGCTGTCGGATATGCACCGCCAGCACCAAAAGTTCGGGTTCCGGTGCATCGACCCGCTCGGCGGGACCGTGCTGGAGGCTGCCGCCGTGGAGCTGGCGTGCGCCTTCGCGGTGCAGGCCACCGCCATGCACATCCACAAGCTGGAGGAGAAACTCCGAGTTCACGTCTTCGCTGCGGTCATCACCGCTTTGGTTTACACAGGTGTGTTGAACCGGAAAAAAAAAGTAATGCAAACATGTAAAGATCCCTGGTTTTATTTATTTTTATCTTAAAGTTGATACGATTGATCGATTATTGAAATGATCGTTAACTAATTTAGAAATCTATTCATGTTAACTGGAGGATACTGACAAAAAAAAAAACATTCAGAGCAATAATTAAGTCAAACTTCTACTCAACTTGTCATGCATACAGTTTGTATTTAAAACTTTTATTTATTTATTTTTTATATATTTATTTATTTATATATGTTCAAACTGTCACTATAATTGTGGGGGAAAAAATCGAGCTCCTCTGCCTTCTCCCAACGCTAACTAGAAAGTCTTGACTTTAATCATTAACAGTCTTAACTTTAATCATTAACAGCCTTAACTTTAATCATTAATAGTCTTAACTTTAATCATTAATAGTCTTAACTTTAATCATTACTAAAATCTTCGATTATTTCAATAATCAATTACTCTGATTGTTTGTTTCAGCCATAAAAAGTGAAAACGGCAGACATGTGCCAAAACCATCAGAAATGATATTTGAAATGAATGAAATTGTGCAAATGCCTGCATGGACAGTTGCTTGATTTGCTCAAAATATTTTAGAAAATTAAAAAGCAGAGCAAATGTGCCGAGAACAGAGTGTAATTGTGACGCTTTTGTCCAACAGCATTTGTAAAGTCCAAGTTTTAAAGGCGGATTTATTTGGTCAGCACGGTTTGCGTACAAAACAAGAAATGTCGTGAAAGAACAACACGGAAAACTGAAAATAATCTCAAATTTAAAACCGATAAGCAGAACGTATTATGGATTAAATGACGAAGCGTCTTTAAAGGAACGCTGCAGAGATCGGAATTGTTTTCATTCCTTTTGAACAGTTTCTCCTCGCCTCGGGTTTTTATGGAGTTTGTTCCACTGAGTATCGGAGAAACTTTGTTTTGTTTAGTTCTGGTTCTGGGATCTGTGACTTAGCAGGTCTTTTATTTATTCATCTTCTCACAAAGACTTTTAAAGACAATGAAGTAGCTTTCAGAAAATAAGATCACAAAACAATTAATCCGTCTTGATTTGACAGTGAACCCACCATTCTGGCAAACAGGCTGATTTAGCAGCAGATTAATGTTCAGGTAAAATGAGTATTAGTGTGGTAATATATGTGTTTATACTCTATAATCTGAGCTAGGATGCTAGCTTTAGCTCATCACCTTTTAGTTACCACCTGACCCTAGAATGAAGTTTTGAGGAACTTTACATGTGATCTTTGTTCACTTAAACATCGTCTTTAATGAATAATAATTCTTCATGGAATTGCATCATTTTTTTAATTTACTTTTGCTAAACATGGATGACTGTTTGGTTTCAGGAAGTTTGGGTTTAAAGAGCATATTTATGTGCTTTTGTTTATTTTGTCCCTTTTTTTTTTTGTGCAGGTGGGAGTATCTCTGGAGCCATTTTTAATCCAGCCCTGGCTTTCTCTGTTCAGTTCCCCTGCAGTGGCCACACCTACCTGGAGTACTGCTTTATCTACTGGCTGGGTCCAACGTTGGGTAATGATCCTGTTTTCATCCGATTCCTCCTCTTTCTTAGTGTTTTAATTTGTGTTTTAGCTTCATATTGAGCACACAGGCTGCGTTAAAACGTAGGCTGCTGTGTGCCTGCAGGCATGGCGAGCTGCATCCTCCTGTTCGAGAAGATCGTCCCGTTTCTTTCTGGAAAGGGCCCTGCTGAGACGGACGGCTCCGTTACACAGAAAGAGAAGACGCAGTAGATTTTTGTTTTATTTAAGTGGGAGAACAATTCTGGATAATTAAGACTCGTCTCTGTGACTTATGGGGACGTGCAACAGGACTAGATTGGTGAAGCATCACTGATGAGGGAAAAACCCTTTTGGAAAATTTATGCTCTAGAAGTAGAACCATCTTTGCCACCTCCGTGACTTGAACAAATCTGAACATGAACAGACAGAAACTTTTGCTCTCACCACGTCTTTTATGAGAAGCAACAATGAACCAGCAGATGAAGAGTTAGATTTAAAACATGCTATGTTTTAGTGATGACTAAAAACTCAATAGTGACCAAAAATAACATAACTGTTCAACATAATCCAATATGGCTGATGCATTGAAGTTAATGTTATGCCTATCATTAAAAATCCAATAGAAAAAACTGTATTTCATATAAAATGTAAAAGTTCTGTTTTGATTGCGTATGTCTGGGATTATTTTTCCACATACGATTAGCATTGGTGGTGCTAAATTTAGGAAGGTCCTTAAATATAATAAAACTCAATTCTCTTGTATTTACAGCCTTTAACCATTTTAAAATCTGACTAAAGTTTTTATCAGACTCAGTTGTTTCAAACATACTCATAGCTAGCAATCCTGCTAAGGTTAGCTAACTATTACTGTACTTGGGTTTAGAGCAGCGCTAAAAGTATATATATTCGATTAATAGGAAATGTATGTAGGCTGCCTGCCCTGCTGGACAATTTCTGAATAATCCAGATATATACATGTAGGTTAGCTAATAAAATTATGGCATAATTGGTTTGAATTGTTAGCTACTTCAAAGTTAGCTAACAGTTAGCTAAAAACACAAACCATTTCTTACAATTTGATAATTTTTTCACTTGAATACGAAACTGTTCTCAAACTTTATTTGGCATTTCTCTTTTAGCCTTATTTAGTCTTTTCACAACACCATTGGGTTCCGCAACAATACAAATCTAATCTGTCTGTTTGTATGCCAACTCAAAGTCCCAACAATAAAACTCCAGTTTATTACATTCCTTAGAGCAGTGGTTCCCAAAGTGTGGGGCGCGCACCCTAGGGGGGGCGCAGTGCCATTGCCGGGGGACGCCGTATGGATGAATGAAAAAAACCCCCAAAAAACACAGTTACACAAAATTGTTTCACTATAAAGATGGTTTGTATTTTGTTTTGTTGGAACCTGAAGGGTGAAATAAACATAAATGGAGTTTGAAAACAAAATATGTGTTTAGGTTTATGTCTGGTTCAACGATGTGTGCGCCCAGTTGATTTTTTTTGTTGTTTTTTTTGGGGTGGGGGATTTTATTGTAATCCATAGGGGGGCCCAGAAAATCTTTGGGAACCACTGCCTTAGAGAAAAATGGTTATTGTGTTATATAATTGTATGAGCGAACCTCTTATGATATGGTTTTTAATTTAATTTTGTTGGAATATTGTTTAGTTATTTTGCTTATTTTAATTAAATAATTACATATTTCCTAAAACCAGCAATCCAAATGCATGGAGGTTTTGAAAATGCACTGCAAAATGTTAATGCCTCACTCTTAACAGACGACAGTAACGTTTAATCGCATGTTTTATATGCATCAAATGGCTCCATAAGTGTCCTATTAATAGCATTTATGCTCTCTATGCAATACAGTGAACTCGTATTCCTGCACCAAGTGCTGACGAACATTTCTAAGAATGTATGAACACTCCAGCTAAATGCAGCCAGGTCAATATTTGGTGACAGTTTCTCTTAAAGGGTCAATAAAGTCCATCTACAGACACTGTAAAAAGTTAGCACGCCCTCTGACGATGAGTTTTCTGTTTATTCCAACCACAGTGTGCAAATATTTACTAAATATTTGATCAAAATGTAAATTAGTCAAAATGATGTAGAATAAAAAGCCACAGAAACAGATGGCTGTTCTCTGCCTACCCACCTGCCTGCCTTTCTAAAAATGGCTGATACTGTGAAATATTTTTATATATCTGACAGCACTTGAATGTTGTTTAATTATCTTTGTTATAAATGAGTTAAGCACAAAAGTTGTATTTTTCTTTTCTTTTATAGATGAATAAATAAGGAAAATAGCATTTTATGACAGCATTGATTCCACCAAAGTGTTTCTATTATTTTCAAAACTTTTTGTTGAAATTTCAGGCAGTCATGGTAAGTTAATTTGTTTTAGATGAAAGTAATTCCTCGGTCTTTAGATCTTTTTAGTAAAGTATTGCTGCATACATCACTCTGAGTAATAATATGCTGTGCTGCTGCCTGGATGAAGTATTGACAGAGGATGCTGAGGATTGTAGTAAACGTACAACTTGCTTGTGTTCATCTTTTTCAAATGTCAGCTATTGCTAATAGCTCATGTTGCTATAAAATAATTCATTTTTCCGATTTGCTGTTTGTCAGGAAAATGTACGTTATGTTTCTAGGAAACACGGTTTTGTATGTGTGTAATAAAAAGGCATTTATTTTTAATATGTGAAGTATTTTGATTGGAATAAAAAGTAAACGAGTAGCTTTTTGTCACTGATGTTTTGGGCTTTTTGAGTTTATTGTTGTTGTTTTTTTCTGATATCCCTGTCATCTGCAACAATGACCCAACAATAACATGAAGTGACTCTGATGGCATGACCTACAGTACTTGTTGGCTAATAACTACCTGATCACATTAGGGCACTCAGAGCATTAAAAATAAATTCTCAGACAGTTCATAGGTCCTTAAATGGTGGCGTTACGCCAACAGTCAGGTTTGCCATTCTGACTCAGTGGTCAGTGAATTTCACACCCTTCATCCAAACACACATGCTCTATTCAAACCAAGAGCCCATCAAAGGAGACGCACCTCGCTGAACAAAGTGACAGCACTTGATGTTACACGAGTCTAAATATGGAGAAATTAAGAGAGAGTACAAACTGACACAAAGTTGGTATGAAATCACCACTGATATTTGATTCAATTTCATACTGAAAAAGTCTGTTACAAAAATAACCAAAACCACAAAATCGTAGTGGACAACGATCAGTGGTTGTGGTTGTTCAGCATAGTGGAGGTGGCATCATGCTGTGGGGTCGAACTGCTTATTATACCAGTAGATATGCCTGAAAGTAAGTTGCTGTTTGTGTTATTCAAAGGGCCAGTAGCACAAGAAATGAATAAAAGATTTCAGTCTGGATTTAGATCTGCTGAAAACATTCAAAATTAAATTACACAATAAAAGTAAGTGTTTATTTTTCCATTTGCAAAGTGAAAAAAGGTTTTGGGAGGAAGCTAATGTCAGTCTCTATTTTTAGCAATTTATGCTATTTATTCAGTTGAATTGTAAAAAAAAAAAAAAAGTGTTTTACATCATTTTTTATCCTAATGATGTAAATAATATAAACTTGTGTTGTGAGAAAGAATAAGTTTTGTAAAAATGTAAACACGTTTTGATCTTCTTTCAGTTTGGCTTTAGGTTGATCAAATCTTTGTTGAATAATTCTCTAATTACTGTTCATATGAATTTATTGGTAAGAAAGTAAAGTGTAGATATTTTTACCCAAAGCCTTATCGCAATAAATGATCTAAATAGCAGGTAATCCCCTCACTGAAGTCTGGATTATCCAAAAAAAGCTCCATTAAATCCTGCCAGTCACATGGTACCTGTTACATAACATGAACATGTGGCCTTTATTTAACTTTTACACTCAGATTGAACTAAATGTCAAACTAAAAGTGGCACCGATTACTTTGCACTGGTCATTTTCATAACCAAGACAGCTAGCAGGACATTTGGTGCACACTGTTACCAGCAGACCTGCATGGAAAGTATGTGGATCCCAGAGGAACTTGCAGCATCGACACCTTCCTGGGGCTGATGTGTGCAGACGACCTCTACTGGCAGGCATGAGAACTGCATGTGCTTGAAACTTTCTGTTTCAATATGCTCATCAAAACCTTTGTACTCTCACGTCTTCAGTTAGGATTGAAGTCGACATGTCTGGTAGAGCGTTTTCCGTTTTCAGCGGCAAACGTTTCTGTCAAAATACTTTTTCACTCTGTTAGAAAAGCTTATATCCACCTTTTCAGTCCACTTTCCTCTCCACTGTCTCCTGTTGTCTTCAGTAACCTGAAGTCCCTGCAGTGTGACTCTAATAAGCTCTAAGCTATCTTTACACACCTTTATAATCACTAGCAGCTTCCTATGAAGCTGAATTGAGAGTTTTAGATTGAACCCATACATACCTTCTGCAATGTCTGATATTAACAATACATATTGGTTTCATTGTAAATTCAGCCTAGTGCTCTGTCAGTTTGTACAAAAAATTGTATATGTTTGTATTTACGATGCTGATATCACAATAACTGTAATGTGCCTTAGTGAAAACACACATGCATTAGCAAAGCAAACCCTCAGATCTGGAGATAGAAGTCTGATCTTTGAATCAAACCAAAAGGTGTTAAATCTGTGGGAAATTCAGTCAGTTGTGAGGATTTTATTTGCACTAACTCTTCATAATTTCAAATAGCCACAAAGACTTTATTAGCCGTCGCGTTAACACTGATGACTCCTCCCAGTCCTAACGGACAAACAAGATCAATCTGGATCATTTAACTTGGTTTCTGTAGCACTTTGCTCAACCAGCCGCTCCTGACCGGGCTTTTTGACGTTTAGACTTTTGATGCATCATATTCAGTGGTGGACTGGACATCGGGAACACCGGGTCATTTCCCGGCGGCCTGGCTGCTGCCCCATTCAGGATCGCTGAGGGATGGGACCCAACCTTGGGTTCAGGTCACACTTACTAAAAAATGATCCATGCTGTTCGCGCAACTCACTGGTTCACGCCAGGCTGAAAGTCACGTCAAGTTTATTTGGAAAGCACATCTAAGTAACAATGAAGTTCACAGCGCTTTGCATTGTAAAAACATCATACAGTCACCAATTATGAAACATGCAAAAAAAAAACATTATATTTTGTCAAATGCCATAATCAAAAATCATCAAGCAAATACAAATCAAATACACTATATTGCCAAAAGTATTTGCTCACCCATCCAAATGATCAGAATCAGGTGTTCCAATCGCTTCTTGTATATATTGTGGTGCTAAGCCATATAGCGATTTGTAAACTAATAACAGTATTTTGAAGTCTAATCTCTGAGCTACAGGGATTAGACTGTGGAAGGATTTAGAACTGGGTGATGTGATCTATTTCCCTGGTTTTAGTCAGAACATGATCAGCAGCGCTCTGGATCAGCTGCAGCTGTCTGAGTTTGTTTTTTTTAAGAAGACCAATGAAGACACTGCTGCAGTGATCAATGTGACTAAAGATAAATGCCTGGATGAGTTTCTCTAGATCTTTCTGGGACATTCGTTCTTTAATCTCGGATTCAGAGTGATAGAAGACGACTTTGTAATTGTCTTTTTATTTCTCTGAAGTGTCAGGTCAGAGTCCATCACTACACCTGCAAAAACTCAACAGACACCTCTCACCCACTCCTTTCATTTTCTGAGTCTGTCTGTCACAGCAATGCAGAAACACAGATTGTGCACAGGTGCTATATGAATGCCCGCAGAGATTAGATTACATTTTAAAGTTGTGAGATTTGCTGACTTTGATGTTTTGAACAGAAAATTCTTGCCAAACCATTTAGACTTTACTTTAAATTCTTTGTGGAATCAAAGCCTGACATTCCTCCATCTACTTCCTGCTCAAACACACCTTGAATCTGGGTGGAACCAACGTCTGCTGAAGGTGGAAGCTGATTGGTTGCTGCCTCTCTGCACTGACGTGATTTTCAGATCAGAGCTCAAACCGGTTTCTGTTTCAGAAAGTGAAACTCACACAGTCACTGTGACAGAGAGACGAAATGGAGCAGAATCAGATGGACCAAGAAACTTTGTCCTGTTCGATCTGTCTGGATCTACTGAAGGATCCAGTGACTATTCCCTGTGGACACAATTACTGTATGAACTGTATTAAAATCCACTGGAATGAAGAGGATCGGAAACGAATCCACAGCTGCCCTCAGTGCAGGGAGACATTCATACCGAGGCCTGTGCTAAAGAAGAACACCGTGCTAGCAGCTTTAGTAGAGCAGCTGAAGAAGACTGCACTCCAAGCTGCTGCTGCTGATCACTGCTATGCTGGACCTGAAGATGTGGCCTGTGATTTCTGCATTGGGAGGAAGCTGAAAGCCATCAACTCCTGTTTAGTCTGTCTGGCCTCTTTCTGTGAGAAACACCTTCAGCCTCATTATGATTCAGTTACGTTTAAGAAACACAAGCTGGTGGAGCCGTCCAAGAACCTCCAGGAGAACATCTGCTCTAAGCACGATAAGTTGTTGGAGATCTTCTGCCGCACTGATCACAAGTGTGTCTGCAGTCTCTGTTTAACAGAGGAACATAAAGGCCATGACATAGTCTCAGCTGCAACAGAAAGGACTGAGAGGCAGAGAGAGCTGGAGGAGAGACGAGGAAACATCCAGCAGAGAATCCAGGACAGAGAGGAAGATGTGAAGCTGCTTCAACAGGAGGTGGAGGCCATCAGTCGCTCTGCTGATAAAACAGTGGAGGACAGTGAGAAGATCTTCACCCAGCTGATCCATCTCCTCCAGAAAAGAAGCTCTGATGTGAAGCAGCAGATCAGATCCCAGCAGGAAACTGAAGTGAGTCGAGTCAAAGATGTTCAGGAGAAGCTGGAGCAGGAGATCACTGAGCTGAAGAGGAAAGACGCTGAGCTGGAGCAGCTCTCACACACAGAGGATCACAACCAGTTTCTCCTCAACTACCCCTCACTGCCAGCACTCAGTACACCTATTAAATTCTCCAACTTAGAATATCTTCCTCTAGGATACTTTGAGAAGGTAACAGCAGCTGTGTCAGAGCTCAGAGATAAACTACAGGACATCCTGAGACTCTCATGGACAAACATCTCATTGATGGTCACTGAGGTGGATGTTCTGCTGTCACAACCAGGATCAGAACCAAAGAGCAGAGCTGGATTCTTAAGATACTCATGTGAAATCACTCTGGATCCAAACACAGCATTCCCATGTTTGGGACTATCAGAGGGGAACAGGAAGGTGACATGGATGAATCAGCGTCAGTCTTATTCCAGTCATTCAGACAGATTCACTGATTGGACTCAGGTCCTGAGTAGAGAGAGTCTGACTGGACGTTGTTACTGGGAGGTGGAGTAGAGCGGAGAACTAGTTCGTGTAGCAGTAGCATACAAGAATATCAGCAGAGAAGGGGGGAATATGAGTGGCTTTGGATATAATGACAAATCTTGGGTATTAACTTGTTCCCATAGCAGTTCTAGTTTTACTCACAACAGCATCTGGACCTCCATCTCAGGTCCAGTTTCCTCCAGAGTCGGGGTTTACCTGGATCACAGAGCAGGTCTTCTGTCCTTCTACAGCGTCTCTGAAACAATGACTCTCCTCCACAGAGTCCAGACCAAATTCACTCGGCCGCTGCTGGCTGGAGTTTATGTTAGTACAGTATCCTCTGCACAGTTCTGTAAACCCAGATAGATTTTCTTTCTTCTCTCTGATTGTTGATCAGGGTTTATTGTTTTGTTTCTCTTTAAATCCTGGTTTATTTTTGACTGTGTTCCACCAGCCATAAAGGAAATCACTGCTGACGTTTCCTTTCATTCTTATGACAGAAATATTTATCCACATGAAACTCTGAACTTCACTTGCCTCTAATAGTTTGACTTTAATATTTGTATTGATGTATTCAGATGTTCAGGTCTCTCTTCCACTGTTCTGCAGAACAAATGTTCTTTAAATCAGCTGAGACTGAAGTGAACTGAACTTACTTCTATTTTCTTTATTGTGATTCAAAGAAGAATCTGAAACTAGCATGAACTCACAGCTGATGCTGTTTTCTTGGGCATCTAGATTTAGATCAGAAAAAGAAATGTCTGCTATTCTGTCTCTTTGGCTTTCATCAATAAAACAACTTGATTACAGGAACATTTGGCAAATGTTCTCTTCATTATTATAATAAATTGTGAGTTTTGTTGTCCTTCAGAGTGCGTCAGGTCCTTCTGGAGAAGTTCAGATACTCAATGCATACAGAACCAACAGGAGCTGCAATCTGACCAGAGTTAAAGAGGATTACATTTAGCTTTAAGGCCAAGTTTCCAGCCTGGAATATTGTCCCAGTCCTCAGGGTAAAAACCATAACTATCAGTTAAAGTGTAAACATGGCCAAGGTCTGTTTCACAGTTTAGTTTATCATCTACTATTGTCCCAAGTTGACTGTCTGCATAAAGGACTTTGAACTTCTGCATTGCTGAAATGTGCTATACAAAAAAAAAACCCTATTGATTTATTGCACTTTTTAACTGAACTGATGTATTTCTCAAACTAAGTCTAGTAGTAAAGAAAATATTTAAAATATTCTAGTTTGAGCTGCATTCTAAAAACTTACATGTTATACAACATTTATGTGCTTACTGATTAACTCAGTAGAAAACGCAGAGCAAGACAAACATATGGCTTAAAACCCAGTTTATTATAAGAAATGTACAAGAGCCGATCCATAAGAAATAGCAGTAAACAAACAAAAGTATATAGCAGACAAAACACAATCCGTCTACTAGGAACTATGCACAGTGGACAGTTTCTTTCTTTCCAGCTTCATCATGAGGTAAAAAGGAAACAGTTAACACTTCAGTCGTTGGCACTGGTCTTTTTCACTGAGCGCTCTCATTTTGCTTCTATGCAACACGCATCAACACATTTCTCAGCTCAGCCCACCAGAACACATTTTATTATTATAACTTCTATATTTGGGTTCGCTAAATTCTGTCCAGCTGAAGACTGGATGTGGTAACATTTGTGTTCACTGTAAGCAGCTCGTAGAGTTTTGTTTCTTCTTGGAAGTCGTGTTTCCGGTCAATAGAGCAACTTATCCCTGGAGACGGCGCTCCAGAAAAATTTACAAATTTTTTTTTTTTTTTTTTTTTTTTACAATATTCTCTCTCAAATCAGGTCATCCCATTCCTTCACTTGGTCAGCGCCTGCCTATGACACAACGTCCTCAGCACCAACAAAACAGGTCAGGAGACACACATCTGTAAAACATGCCCAGATTTTTTTGATTTTGCTATAAAACCTGTTGTGCCAATGTTACTTCCCTACAAAAAAAACCTAATAGAAACCCATGCAATCCCATAGAATTGCCCAATATATTTCCTTTTCCATGATTACAAAATGCCTCTAAATATATTACAGCAAAAACTACACATATACACACAGACTGGTTCCAGCAGAGGTCAGTATAGTCATTGGTTTGAATTTTTTGCGTCCATTCCTCCTGTGAAAAACGTCTCAGTTTTACTTCCAAGCTGCTCATTACACAGACTTCTCATAATTTTGAACCTTTGGGGATAAATCCAGAAAACCCGACTCGGGTTCAAGATTACGAAAAAAGAAGTGCTGGAAGATCTGGGGAAGAAGAGCGAGGAAAACAATGTTACGATGGAGCTGCATGATTTTAAACATGCAATGAGGGACAATGTACATAAAAGTAAGACACTTTACATTTTTACTCAAAATAATGGTTTAGATATACAAAAAATACAAAAAACAAAATAAATGAAATATGAAGACACTGCGAGATCTGAGGATTAGGAGGGACAATAGTTTAACTTTCATTTCCTCAAAACAATTCTCAATAACGGAGAGCTCACCACTGGTGCTGATGGCAATACACAGAATTCAAATAATTACACAATGTATACAATATACAAAAATCTACACTATCACTCAAATACAAAAGTTCAAAAAGGAGGGAGGGGTGAAAAAAAAAAAAAACGGGTTGGTCACTCGGATGCATTCGCACCTTGAACACGAGGCGGATGGAAAACGGATGGTGGGAAAGGAGAACAGATTTCCAGATGCTGGCCGGAATCATCCAGCTGTTTTAAGGGTTAGCTTATTCAATATGTCATTTACAGAGAAGCTAAAAACAGGACAAAGCCAAGAAATCAAAACTCCACTGTACAAAAAAACATTTATTTTTGGGCGCTAAAAAATTTCAACTGGGTTTATTTATTTGAATAAAATTTCTTCCTTTAAGATATTTTGAACACATTTTAATTTACAAATCCCCCCCCAAAGATCGTCAATCAGCCGGAAAGCTGCAATCGGTGCAACTTTGGTAAGGAATGATACTTTAAGTCAGACAAGCAATCCAACAGTAACCAACTGTTCAAAATACAAACCGTTTCAGTGCCAGATTTTGTAAATGTATGTTAGTGCTTCAACAGATAAAAAAATCTACAAAAAGAGAAAACCAGCTGGGAGGAAAACCGACGACAGGTTTGGCAGTGGAGGATCTGATGATGTGTTGGCGTCGAGAAAGAAGCTCCATGTCGAAATAAAAACGACAACAACTGGTGGAAGGGGGAGGGAATAATAAAGTTAAGCAATATAAAAATACAATACCACAAAAAAATAATAAAAATAATAAACGGTACACCATTTCTGTTGTCTTTTTACAATTGTTCATTATTGCAGACGTAATCCACCAAGTCTGTGACTCCTAACAGGTCGTCCTCGTCCTCGTCTTGCGCCGCCATTTCCTGTCCTGCCAGTCCGTTCGGGGCGGCGGCCGGTGTGGAACTCACAGTTTTAGGCGTCTCCAGGTGTGGAGCGGCGACGCCGTCCAAGTTCTTCGTCTCGCTCTGTCCGTTTGCAGGCTGCTTCTCCGCCGGGCGGCGGTCCAACGAGTTTGTTCCCTTTGAATCTTCCTTCTCTTCCTCCTCCACCTTCGTCTCCTTCGGCTTTTCCTCCTGCTGTTGCTCCTCCTCCTCCTCGTCGTCATCCGAGTCGATGCGGTTCACCCGCTTTCGTATGGGCCGATCCTCCTCTGAAGAGTCGTCTGAGTCAGAGTCCGAGTCCGAGTCCGAGTCTCGAGACGCTCGCCTGCGTTTCAGCGCCAGCCGCCTGCGCCGGGAGTCTTCTTCTGAGGAATCGACTCTTCGCTTCACCTTCAGGTCCTTCGACTCGTCTTCAGAGTCTCTGGAGAAACTCGCTGGAAGGAAGAAAAACGTTGTGTGAAAAAACAATAGGGCTGAAATGATTAAATGGAAAAATCGTGATAAATTGATGAAATAATAGCCAACTAATTTAGTAACCAATTAATCGTTAATTGGAGTATACGATTGCTATTCACCAAAACTGTACAAAATACATTTTGCAGTTAAAAATTTAAAACCCATTTCTGTAAACCTGTTCTATCCAGAACTCCTCAAGTGTCACTTTAAGCTAAAGGAATGCTCTCATTACATTCTAGGCAACAAAATGTCTATTTTTTTGTTTGTTTGAAAAAATTAATTGAATTATTTATTTGTATTTTGAATGTATTTCTAATATTGTATAAAATAAGTTTATGTGGGTAAATGAAAAATCTGCAGATTGTGCCCCATTTTTATCCAATTAATCACCAGAATAATCGATTAATCGTCAGATTGAACCGGGCTGATCTGGGTCCGATCAGCAGCAGAGACGGTTTCTGACTGACCGTCGCTGTCGGAGCTCTCCTGGCACCGCCTGGGTTTCATCTTGGCCCGGTTGGTTCCGGCCTGAGAGCCTTCGGACCCCGACGTCTCGCAGTAGTTCACCTCCTTCTTGTGGCTCCGCCGGGACCGCCGCCGACTCATGTCCAGGTCGCTGTCGCTGTAGTCACTCGACCGTTCCGTCTCTGCAGCGGAAATCAAGACTCAATTAGTAAAAATAAACTATTATAAATGTTTTTTGACAAAAATCTCTAACCAAGATTTTAAGACGTAGATTTATTTAGATTTAGGGATCTTGTTTTATTTTATGCATAAAGTTAAAAAGATTTTTCACTTTTTTTCTTAGCTTTTCCTAGAACACCTAGCTTGATGGATGGATGATGAATAAATAGTTGAATTTACAGTTTGACCAACTAATGGAGACGAATGGTGGACGATAAACAATAAACCGATGACAGATGGACAGATATTTTATTTTCTTCATAATTAAGCAGAGGTGAAAACTTGGTATTTCAAACCCAAACTTCTTTTAAAAATCATATGAAAATCTGTTTATTTTGGTCAGATTTATCCTTAAAACATCATTTTTATTGACTCCAACCCTTTTAGCGTTAATCTACAGAAGTTTCATTTTCATTTCCTCCCTTGTTCACATTTATCAGCCAAACATCAAAGAGTTAAAGTCCAACCCGATTAAAAGAGTCTTCCTACCAATGTCGTCCTCCTCCACTTCATCATCCGTCTCCTCCTCTTCATCGTCCGAGTACCACTTGGGTCTCCTCCTCTTCCTGGAGCTCTGCCTGCGTTTCTGCGGCCTCCTGCTCCACGACGACGCGTGGCGCCGCCCGCCGCGGTCGCTGCCGTTCGACTCCGCCTCCGTTTCCGCCTCCGTCTCGTTGTCGGACACGACAAACTCTTCCTCCGAGCTGAAACCGAGCACGAGGAGTTCAGTGGAGACGGGAAACCACGGCGCTGAGGGCGAGACCGACGGGTTGAAATGTACCTTTCACTGAGGCGAAACTCTTCCTCGCTCTCCTCTTCGTCCACGGTGCTGTCGCTGTCCAGGTCGTTGAGTCGCCGGCGCTTCTTCCTGCGCTGGGCGGCGTTGGGTCGCGGCGGTCGGCCGTTCTCCTTCCCTTCCTCCGCCTGCAGGATGGTGGAGATGTCCTTGCCTCTGTGGCCCGTGATGTTGGCCATGTCCTTACCCCGACCGGCTCCTGCGTTAATAATTATTATGTAAAAATACCAAATACAAATATTAAAAAGCTGCTTTTGGCTTCCCAAAGTATTAAACATCCTTCCTACCTCCGCCTTCTGCTTCTTTGATGTCTTCCTCAATGGCCTCCTCGATTGCTTCGTCAAATTCATCAAATCTGTCAAACGAAAACAGTCGTTGGCACACTGTGTGTTTGCCATGTGATGCATCAGTACGCAGCTAAACTTCACATTAATGAGTTTGCACACTTTAAAAAGTAAGATTTTAATCACCATCTCAAATATGAGAACAATTTCCAACATTTTCACAAGGATAGTTTTACTTAACATGAATCCGGGTTAATAAAAACTTAAATCACAACATTTACAGTTTTACCCAAATTGGTTCAGGCTTCGTACGCTTTCCCACAGTAAAGTTCAAGGATTTTCAAGTTTTCAAACCTTTTCTGCATCACACTTTGGAAATAAAAAAAACAACAAAATAGAAAAGACCATTTTAATTCGCTATTATATATAATTTATTACTGTGTTATCAATATTTTTTTGTGGTAGTGTTCTACAGAAGGAACCAGGTAAACCAAAATAAAATGTAATGTTTGAAATGTCTCGCATAAAGAAAGTACGCCCACTTTCTTTAGTAATCCCACCACATTTTATTCAGCGTGTGCGCCCCCTTCTGGATGCTATAAAGCTGCTATTCCACTCAATTTCGAGATGTTGCACAAGTTGCATATGTTTTTCACAAACTTCCATTTTTATAAATAAATGTTTGCCTCTGACCTGTAGCTGATGGTTTTCTTGGCCCTCGTCGATCTGCGGCCCCAGCTCTTACTCCGCTTTGCTTCTTTCTTCTCCTTGATGACGATCTCAGGTTTTTCTTGCTCCACCTCCACCTGCGACGGGTTTAACGTCTTTTATTTCACAAACATGAGCAGGCGAGCGACTTGGTGTCCGGCCAGGCCTGGTTTGTACTTACAGAAGGCGTGATGATGTTCTCAACGCTGATCCCCACATAAATCAGCCGTTCCTTCCTGCACAAGCGGGAAACACATTAAACACGGGCAATTATAAACAGCAGCTGCAGTTTGAAACAAAACTAATGATTTTAAAACTATGATTTGTTGTTTTGGTTTTTCCATTTCAAAATATAATAAAGGAAAAAAAGTGTTTTAGTTGTTTATAAAATAAATGAGAAAAACTGAAATTTCAGATTTTTTATTTTTATAGTTACAGCAAAAACTATTTTATATTTTGTTGGTGCACCATTTGGGAAATCATGGATTAGACAACGGATGTATTACATTTTCACACTGTTCAAAATTACATTTTGAAAAAAGATGTAAAAAAAAAAAAACGTTTTTTTTTCTTGTGATTTTGTTTTAAAACAGAAAAACCAAACAACAAACTGCATATGGATTCTTTTGCTTTGTACATCTCATTAAACCCTAAAAAAATTATTC
The DNA here is from genome assembly GCF_002775205.1 of Xiphophorus maculatus. Lineage (NCBI taxonomy): Eukaryota > Metazoa > Chordata > Actinopteri > Cyprinodontiformes > Poeciliidae > Xiphophorus > Xiphophorus maculatus. The sequence continues at coordinate 12,494,090 of NC_036453.1, read as the reverse complement.
TAATGTGTTTTTTGCCAGGAATATCTTCAGTGATTATAGCCTAAAACAGAAAGCACAATGTATGTGAACTTATTAAATGCATCAAATGAAAAACAGTCAAGTATGGAGGTCCAGAAATGCCAAAAATAAATAAAAAAGCAAATTATTAAATGACTAATGGAGTATGTTAATTATTTAAAACTGTAAACAAATACAAATTTATTACATTTAAACCCAAATATGTAACTGATAAAAACATATTTTCTGATATGTTCCAGGATACACGCTTTCCCCCAGCGGGGGAAGATAACGGCTGGATGTTGCAAGATATTGCAAATATTTATGTTGGTCTTCCTTCTTAAAGTCAGTGGGTGGGGCTAAAGCTGCTCTAGTGATAATTGGTCAAAAGCAGACTTCCTGTTTAGGTCGACCAATCAGGTCATTGGGGGCATTTATAACAGTTTAAATCATTTTCTGGTCTACAGAGGCACATAAACCATGACAACCTGTAGAAGCCTGTAGTGGGTCAGTGGGAGAGCAGAAACGAGAACTTTGATTGAAAGAAGAAGAAGAAAGTCCCACCTCCTCTCGGCCCGCTCCTTCTTCTTCAATGAGGCGTCGAGGTTCTGCAGCTGCTCCTCCAGTTTGTCACAGAGCTGCTTCTGCAGATGGAAACAAAAGAACATCTATCCCTCATTCAGAGCTCTTCCCCACTGCTACCTTTGGTCAGCGACAGTCTGACATGAACGTACGTGCTGACAGGGCGGGCAGAACCATTCTCCGTCCGGGATGACCATGAGAGGCGGCCGCAGGCAGGCGGTGTGGTAGCCGCTGTCACACGAGTCGCACAGCAAGATCTGGAGGAGACGGTCAGATCAAGAAACAGAAAAGATTCTGTTTGCATCCAGATACATTTTGCTGCTCCGTTTGATGTCAATGTTTTCATTTTAAGGATGTTTTTGTCTCTTTTTTTTTTTTCTACAAACCTAGAGGTATTTATTTCTCCATGACATTCAATCAGGCAGCCAGTTTTGGGATTTACAGACATGGTGACAATTTTTGGTTTTATCTGGTGATAGTTTTACTCTAAAATATATAAAAACATAAAAAATACTCATGCCTGCAATGAGCAAATATAACTAACTAAAGCTAAAGTATCTTTGACTCATGACTGCACCTCATCGGTGGAAAAATACTTTTAACTTAATCAATTAATAGTCAGGGTAAATGATCAGTAAAATAATTGTTAGTTGCAGATCTCAGTAATTAATTTCAAGGTAAAACTCTGGAAATGATTACAAAAGAAAAACAGTATTCTAACCCATATATTCATTTCATTTTTGTAGTGACAACACTTGTTCTGTGTTTTGTCTGTTTCTCCTGTGTTGTTTCTTGTTCTCTTTGCTCATCTGATTGGTTATTTTGCAGATCAATACCTCTGCTTGCTAATCTGTGCTGTTTGTTTTGTCTGCATTAATTGGTGATCAAGAATAAAATGTATATCTCAAGGAATGGCTGAAGGTTTGCGGACCAGCAGAGGCCCCGCCCACCCACCAGCTCAGGGTGATTTGGAAGACCACAGTGTTTGCAGGGGTCGTCGTTTGGAGGTAGATCGTCGTCGGAAGACGTGGAAGAGTCCGAGCTCCGCCTCTCCCGGTTCCGGTTCCTCCTCTTCCGGTTTCGCTCGACCTTGTAGTCTTCGTCGCTGTCGTCCTCCTCCTCGCTCTCCTCCTCTTCGCTCGATGACTCCTCGCTGTTCTCGTCCTCCTCGTCGGAGTTTTTCCTTTTCCTGCGCGTTCGAGTGTTGGACCACCGAGTTCTCCGTCTTTTTCTCCCCTGAAAACAAAACAACTCAATTTAGTAAAAAAAACACATAAATCCCTGAATCAGTTTAGAAATGATCAGAAATAATAATCAGATATTGATCTTACTTTGGGTTTTGGCTGGCCCTCCTGATCAGCCTTTTTCTCTTTGGGTTTCTTTTGAACAGTCTTCACATCCGCTTTTTCCTCTTCCTCCTCTTCTTCTTTCTTGTCTTGGTCTTCGTCACGGTCCTGAGGAAGACGAGTGGGCGGGGGTTTCTCCATCTTCTTCTCCTGAACCTCCACAGCCTTCTGCGTTGGCCTGGAGATCCTCGGCGACCGCCTCAGACACCGCCCCGTGTTCGTGTCCGACTCCGAGTCGCCGTGGCGATCCTCCCTCTGCAGCTCGGCTCTCCTCCTGAGCGCCGGTGGCTTGTTTCGTCGGCGTGCGCCCCCTTGTGGCGGAGAGCCTCCGTCGCCGTTCCGCACCTGTTCTGGTTTCCTGCCGCAGTCTGCAGGCGCGTCGCCGGCTGCTCCTTTGGTTTGTTTTTCCTCCGTTTCTTTTGACGACTCGGATTCTTTGCTTGAATTTGTTGGACTCGACTCAGTTTTGTTTTGCTTCTGAGCTTCTTCATCCGTTATTTCACTTTTTTGGGAGTCCTCTTCCTTTCCTTTGTCAGGTGAAATTTCTTTCTTATTTTCTGATGGTGGGTCCTTGGCTGTCAACGACACTTTCTCCTCTTTTCGTTTAGATTCTGTTTCTTTGGGGGATTTTTTCTTCTCGGCAGGACTGGATGGTTTATCTGTCTGTTTGCAGGGTTTCTGTTCGGAGTTTTTCTCGTCGGTTTGCATCTTCGTCCGATTGTTTTCATCACCCGATTCTTCTCCTGTCGGCCTGGAGTCGCATATCGTACCATCTTTGCAGTTTGAATCTTTCTTTACGTCCTGCTGATTTTCTGAACTCACCTCTTCGACGTCGTCGCTCTTCCTGCTGGTTGCACATGACTCTGATTTGCCCCTGTTTACATGAGGTGCTTCTGTTCTCTCTCCTGATATGTCAGTGATTATTGGTTTGTCTGTTTTTGCATCCGCACACTGAATTACTGTAGCTTTAGGTTCAGCAGATTTCTGCGCAGGATCTTCATCTGAAGGATCCTTTACCGTAGGATCTTCTATTGTTGAATCCTTCTCCGACAGATCTTTCGCTACAGGATCTGTTTTCATTGCATCTTTAGCCACAGGATCCTTCTCTGCAGGCTCTTTCTCCGCAGAAACTTTTTTCAGCACATCCTTCGTTGCAGACTCCGTTTCTACAGAATCTTTTTTTGTTGAATCTCTCTCTGCATGATCTTTTATTGTTGGATCATTTGTCAAATCTTTCGCCACAAGGCCCTTTTCTGCAGAATTTTTTGTCGTCTGATTCTTCTTTGCAGACTCCATCTCTACAGGATTTTTTGCCATTAAATCTTTTATTGTTGGATCTTTTGACACAACATTTTTTGTCGAGTCCTTCTCTGCAGGATCTTTCTCCACTGGAACTTTTGTCACCAGATCTTTCTCAACAGAATCTTTTTCTGCAGAGACAATTTTTGTCTGATCCGTTTCTACAGAATCTTTTGTCGTCAAATCTTTCTTTGTAGGATCTTTCTCTGCAGAAACTTTTGTCAAATCTTCCTCTACAGCATCTTTTTCTGCAGAAACTTTCTCTGCAGGATGTTTTGCCATTGAATCTTTTATCAACGGATTGTTCGCCACAGGATCTTTCTCTGCAGAGAAGTTTTTTGTCTGATGTTTCTCTACAGGATCATTTGTCATTGTATCTTTCTTTGGCGGATCCTTTGTCGTTAGCTCCTTTATTGTTGGATCTTTTGCCACAGGATCTTTTTCCATTGAATCTTTCGTTGCAGAGTCTTTCTCTGTAGGATCCTTCTCTGCAGAAACTTTTGTCACCAGAACTTTTTCTGACAGATCTTTTATCGTCTGATCTTTCTCTACAGGATCTTTTATCGTCTGATCTTTCTCTAGAGGATCTTTTATCGTCTGATCTTTCTCTACGGGATCTTTTATCGTCTGATCTTTCTCTACGGGATCTTTTATCGTCTGATCTTTCTCTACGGGATCTTTTATCGTCTGATCTTTCTCTAGAGGATCTTTTATCGTCTGATCTTTCTCTAGAGGATCTTTTATCGTCTGATCTTTCTCTACAGGATCTTTTATCGTCTGATCTTTCTCTACAGGATCTTTTATCGTCTGATCTTTCTCTACAGGATCTTTTGCCAGATCTTTCTCTGCAGAAACTTCCTCTGCAAGATCCACATCTTTAGTTTTGATGCTTTCCTTCATGTCTTTCGCTTCAGATGAATCCGACTCGCCACCACTCAACTCTTTTTTCGACTCGGATGCGTCCGTTTTCACGCAGGATGACTTTCCCTCCGACTTTGCAGATGTAAGATCAGGATTTGCTTCATCTGTTTCTCTCACGTTGACCTCTGCTGGTTCGGATTTGTCCATTTTCTCCTCCTCTTCCTGATTGGATGATTTGTCCCCATCTTCACACGCCAGCGTTGATTCTTGGGGAGGTTTGTATGTTTCTCTGTTTTTTGTTTTCTTCTCTTCCGTTCTTGTCGAGTCGTCCCGGAGTGATTTATTGCCGCCAGCAGGAAGGTTTTCTGTGGGTTTGTCTTTACTCCTCTGTTTCTCGGGTTCTCCGTCCACTGGAGGCAGAACTTCGCCGTTCACCTGATCGTTTATTCTCTGGACTTTCTGCTCCGGATTTGACTCAGGAACAGACGGATTTTGTGCCGTGATGGTGCCGTTTTTCTCCCCAAAGTCCTCGCTGAACTTCATTCCCCGTTTCTTCAGTGGGATTTTGGCCTGCTGGTCATTTTTTAGGGTTTGCTGGATCTCCTCCGATCCGCTCTTCTTCACCTCCTCTCCCTTTATGGCGGCGCAGGGCGGCGTCGGGTCGGTCGGAAGCAGTTTGGAGTCCGCCGCCTCCATCGGCTCTTCTTTGATGCTTTGAGCCTTCGCGCTGACGGTTTCTGAAACAACTTCTGGCTCCAGTTTAGCTTCGATGACGCCGTTTAGTGACAGTTTGGCTTCTGGTTTCACCTCCGAGTTTTCTGTCCCTTCATTTTTGTCTTTCAGGTCTTCATCCGACGTATCGTCAGTCCCTTTTGTGTCGCCTTAAAAACAAGACAAAGGATGAGGGATGGCTTTGGATTCAACTCAAAATTAAACATTTGAATTCAAATGCAAATCTTTGAATTTCAGTTCAAAAACGAATTGAAATTCATTTTGGATTTTCAAATCAAAATATTTTCATTGATACGATAAATGTCCACCTTTGTGGTCAGGCATAGAGCTGTATCCTAGAATGGAAAGTTTAGTGGAAGGAAAAATCGTCTAAATGAACAGCAATAAACTTGGCATTTAGTAAAGAAATAGAATGTGATTCTTTTCTTCCACTGAACTTTCCATTAATATTTGTGTTACAGCTAATAGGCAAAAACCAAATTCATCAAGACTCTATGTAGCCTTGTCACAATAAATTGTTCCAGAAATTATGGCGATAAACCATACAATTTTATTTTGAGACCATTTTCGACTTAATAGCAGTATAGGCTTATTAATCCTGGTACACCAATTCAAAGATAAAAAAATATTCTAAAAAACATTTACAGTGAAACTGGAAAACATTAAACATAAAAATAAACAAAACAACAATATTTAAAATGGATTATGAAATCTCTGTAACCAAAATTGCATTCTGAAAAATAATCATCCTTCAGCTTAGACAGGGAAAACAGGCAAAAGGGAGAGGTAATGTAAACTAACTGTCTCGTTAGGCTGTCAATTGCTTGCAGCGTTTCTCAAAATGTCGGCTTTTCAACGATATTAAAGGGGCGGGTCTCTCTAAAGACTGTTGTCTGTAGAGAAAATGATTGCGCCTTATAATGCAATTAATTTATTTATTGCTTATTGTGAGAGAATAAACTAACTATGCAGTGGATTTTTCCTCTATTAATCTCCAAATGTGCTCCTATGGTTGATTATTTCATGATCAGCGTGTAAAAATGAGGCTTCAGCAGTCCAACCTTTGTCTTTGTCCGTCTCCCCCTCTGTTTTACTTTTCAGTTCCAGGTCTCTCTTCAGCAGCTCGGGGTCGATTTGTGTCTTTAGGAGAGCGACAACTTCAGCCAGGTCATTTCTGGTTCTAAAGGAGGAAAAAATAAACACATTTCACTGATCAGTCTGCAGACATCAAGACATTGTTTTACTGTGGTTGGAGCATTTAGCTGCCAGCCGACCTGACGATGCATTTCCACGACGCGCCGTCCAGGTCGTCCTGCTCCTCCACGTAAACCCGCACGTTGTCGTCCTGGTCCAGCTGGAACCAGTACATCTGCCCGTCCTTGTCCCGGCCAATCGGCTGCAGCCGCATTTTGTCTGGATCTTCATCGTTGATGGCGGTTTTGAACTTCACGTTCTCGTCAAACTGGATCTCGCATAAATACTGAAGCAAGCACAAGGGAAACAAGGGACAATGTGGCAAATGATGCAATTTTTTTTACAAGAATAATGTTAAAGTATTACAAGAATAAAATAAGAAAATAAAGTAGAACTATTACAAGAATAAAGTCCTAATATGGCAACAACGTAATATTTTGAGAATAAAGTCATAATTTTCTGACTTTATTTTGCTTTTCTTTTTTAGCGAGGCCATTATACTCGGTCTTTGCTGCCTCATCCTTACATAATGTCTACTTAAAGTCGAGTAACAAAAATTGAGCTATTTAAGTTCTTCAAAGATTAAAACGTTTGTGTCCAATCCGTCTGCTTGTCAATTTTTTCTCATATATGCAGATAGAAGCAGGTTAGTGAGGAAGAAACATTGTAAAATACCTTGCAAATATTTCTAAAATAAAAATCACAAAATCTGTGAATTTTATTGTAAGAAACAAAGAAAATACAAACAATGATGAAATCCTGAAGGGACTGGGTCATTTTTTGTAGCAGACGAATCCAAACCTGCTGAGTTTTATTAACTGAAATTTAACTGAGTTTGAACGCATAAAGAAATAAACTTTACTGTCCATTAGTCGGCCCAGCAGACTCTTACCTTCAGGATGTCCGTCTTGCACTCCATGGACAGCTCCTTGTATCCGTTCTGCTCCAGTTCCCACGCCCAGGTTGTGTTGAACTCCTGGCATATCTGCAACAAAAACAAAACTGACCGACTCAAACTCCTGGGAATAAAAACTATTTACCAAGAGAAACCATTAATCTATTAACTTCAGTAATGTCAGATACTCTATTTTATTAATGTTATTATTGAATGCCACAGAAACAAGACATGCAAAGTTTCATGTACTTATAACTTTGAACTGTCATCCAACTGCCTCTTGATTTAATTTCTAATCTAAATTGGGAAAATGTTGATTTTTAGAGCAAAATCTGCAGCTGAAAACAGAACTTCGCTGTTTTATGATACGTCAAGTCTGAGACTTGTTCTGCATTTAAGCGTTGGTCTTTACATATATTTATAAACGAACAGTCACACTGGAAAAATGAACAAAAGATAGAAATTCATCCCGGTTAGCGCTCAGGTTCAGGATTGATTGATGCAAAAGCATTTCTCAGTTTCACCTTTGACCTGATGGCAAAAAGCTGGATTCTATGATCTTCAGACAAATTTTCATTTCAGATCTGGAGCTAGCCTCACTTTTTTGGTCTAATTTCAGTTCAGTCAGCATTCAAGTTTACCCAGCGTGGAGTTAGAAAATCTGAAAACGATATTGTCAAAAATACTCACGAAGATAAACAAGTCTAGATGCTGCAATGCACAGAGAGCGGCTAAACTGGTTTTTGTTCTTGCAACAATGACAGTAAAGATTTATTATAAAAGCAAAGTTGGATTATGGCTGCTGAACATATTGTATTGCAAAGTGCAATTATTTTAGTAATCGATTATTCTGACGATTAATCGGATTAAGAAAATGGTTACATTATGCAGATTTTTCACTCAACTAAAGTTTATTGTATCCACTATTAAAAATAGATTAAAGTACACAGAAATCATTCAATTTCTTATTAAATGAGAAGAAAACACATTTAAAATTCACTCATCCCAACAATTCAATATTATTTTATCATCTTGAAAAAGTCAGACGAGAAACAGAGAATCCTACCCTCAGGAAAATTGTGGTTCAGTCTCGCACACAGCACCAACACATCAGACAATACAGCAATACAGTGAACCCTCGTTTTTCGCAGGGGTTACGTTCCAAAAAGAAGCCTTGATAGGCGAAATCTGTGAAGTAGTTACCTTTATACACAGCATAATTAAATACTCTACATTGAAACCAAAGAACAAAATCTGTTTTGAGGCATAAGAATTTTTTTAACAAATATAACGCTTTCTTACAAATAACTACAGTAAAAGAATCATTTTAATCATCAATATGAAGTACAGTAAGACAAATTGTGACTGGCGTATTTCACTCTTCCTCTGACTGTGACGCTGCAGCCTGACTTCGCTCTCTGGTGGTTTTTTCTTCTGAAGCCTGTGGTGCAGGTGAGTTTTTTCGAGAGAAGAACATATTTATCGGTAGTTGTTGTTGTTGCTCTTTTTTCTTCTGGGCAAAATATTTGCCAAAATTTGCCAAGCTGTATCACGTATATTTAAATACCGTAACGTTATTGGCACACAGGTAGAGAAGAAACGCGGAGGCTGTTTAGCCAATCAGGACGCAGAACACAATGCACTGTGAAAAAAAAAACTGCACAAAAACCTCTGCGAAGCAGCGAGGCTGTGAAAGGTGAACCACGTTATAACGAGGGTTCACTGTACTTAAATCCTTTTTTTTTAACATTTACAGCCTGATCCTATAGTCCCTCTGTTTCTATTGTACTCCTGTTAGCCCTCCTTCCAGTCTCCAGTGAGGAGGGTTAGGGTTAGGGCCAAGAGTTTTATTGGCTGGTGTTATCCATAATAGCCTTGGGTTTCTGTAATGTTCTCCTCTCTACCAGAGAGTCCAGCCTTGTATGTAAATATTACATAAAACAGCATGAAAACCACATTTATTTCTTCCATTCTTCCTTCTGCAGACATTTAAAATGACAAAAGCAAACTTCATCCTTTCCCACTAAACAGCCTGGAGGCTGAGCGCTTACCTTGACGAGGTATTTCTCCCATCTGTCTGCAGAAACCGACTTCCCAATCTTCCTCAGCAACTTGACGTGGAGATCAACCAGCAGCTTTGGAACTGAGGAGACAGGGCAACGTTACCCGGGTGACAGATTCACCCCTGAATCTGAGCAGATGAACAAGTTTTTAAACATGCCGACTCCTCCTCACCGTGGATTCACCGACCTGAAACTCTGGGCCGATATCAATATTTGGTTCTAAGAAGAGAAGTTTATTTGCAAGGCAATTGAAAGTGCTTCACAGGAGGAAAATGTAAAGAAAGATAAACGCCTGGATGAGTCCCTCTAGATCTAAAAACAGCAAATCCAGATTAAATTAATCAGTGAAAAAAAAATAATGAAAACATAACAGAGAAAAAAAAGTTTAACTGCAGCTAAATTATATTTATTAGACTTACAAAACTATATACTACATACAATTTCTATTATATATATTTAAAAATGATAAAAATACACTGTAAACCTATTACCTTGATAGAAAACCAACAAATTGAATGAATAAGAAATTTTTGGTTATTTTAAGAGCTACCTTTTTTACATTTTTAAATTTGAAAAAGTATTTAAGAAAGACTATTTACGCTAATAATTAGATATATTCTTACAATTATATTTATGTATATAAAAAATACACACTAAAACACTGTTTCCCAACCCTGGTCCTCCAGGCTCACTGCCCTGCATGTTTCCTTGCTTCACTCCAGCTGATTTCAATTGACGACTGATTAACAGGCGTTTGTTGAACTGCAGTCAGTTGAATGAGGCCATTAAAGCAGGGAAACCTCTGAAACACGTAGGACAGTGAGCCTTGAGGACCAGGGTTGGGGAAACACTGCACTAAAAAACTAGTTCTTAAAGTTGCATCTATAAGAAAAAAACTACCTTGCAAATAAAAGTAAAAAAATAAACAAATAATAAAAATAAAAAAATAAGGCAACATTTTCCAAACAATTTAGTTATTTAGTTTAGTAAAGCCATTTTTTAGGCTTAAAATATATATGTATTTTTATACATAAGCTAAAAAAAAATGAAGTTGCATCTATAAGAAAAAAAAAGCAATAAAATTGAGTTAAACTTCAGTACAAATCAGAATTTTAAACACATCATACCCAATTATTAGAGCTGCAATAATAATGAAAATGTCAAAATTTCAGTTTATATAATTTTAAAAATGACCTTTGTGATGCTGGTTAATACTTGGATTATAAAATATTATCACAAGAGCATTTATTAAGATTGAATTTTATTACTGATCTATAAACAAACTTGCTAACTTTATATCATTTGTAATATTTTTATTAAATACGCAAAATTGTCGATATCAAATGACATTTGCCCTTTTTACTCATTTACTTTCTAACAAATGAGTGAATTGACTTGTTTTGACTGAGACGACCTGTTCAGTTAAATGAAAACTATTTCAACCAAATCATTTTGTTTGAGCAGTCCATAATTTACAAATAAACATGTCACACAAACTTAAAGATGAATTAAAAACTCAAATTTAAAAGCGTTTTTCTGTAATTTTGGGTTGATTTGCACTCAAAAGGAAAAAAAAGGATGATAAATTTTAGAATAAAATAAAATCAGGTATTTTTGTATGTCTGAATTTAAAATTCTGGCAATTTTACACCTAAAGACATTCTGTAACATTACAAGCTGCAGGTTTTCAATATTAAGGGGTGAGTTTTCTCTACCTGTTGCTGTAAATTGTTTTAAACAATAACATAGCGCCCCCCTGAGATGATTTATTGCCATTACATGTCAGCATTTAAACGCAGTTCCTTGGAGTGGAGAAAAACTCAACCTAATCTAATGAACGCATCACGCTGCTCTGAGAAAATGCATCACGTTGGGTCCATTTAGGACTTTTCATTACGATTAATTTAATAAAATAAAGTTTCCACAGTGCAGCTTGAGCACATGTTAATGAGAGGTAGAAATTAAACCCCAATCAGCAGCACTTCAAATAGGAAGCGCACGAAAAGCGTCAAGTTAGCCGCAATAAGCACCGGAAGACAAGGTATCGACATTTTAAACAACATAAAAACACATTCAAAATAGATTCAAATGTTATTTACAAAGATTAACTTGCCTAAGTAATACAAGTACTTGGTGAAGTTACTTGTAAATAGGAAAATACATGACGAGAAGTCTGCTTGGGTATTTAAATTAGTTTTATTTTGAAAGCCTAAGCCGGACATCGTCACCCTTGCGACTAACTTAGCCTCAGCTCAGCTATCCACTACCTGAGAATATATTTAACTGTAAATAAAGTGCATAATCCAACATCCGTGTAACACTCTCACCGATTTATCAGCAGCATACAGTTTTACACGGCTCGTTGCGAGAGCTCGCATCACGCCCACGGGCACACAGGCAGTGTTTTCACCGCACATTCATGCTTGTGTTGTTGCACGACAAGCAGATAAAGGCTGGGGGAAAATTAAGCTCAATTCAAAAGCTAAAAAGTGACAGAAAACATCGAACAAATCGACATGTTTGCGTTTTAATCAACATGAAAATATGCGGGGAGACGTTTAAAACCTTGAATAGCATGGCTGAGAGGCGGTTGAGTTGAGTTTAAGTAAACACGAAGGTTAAAAAAATCCACACAATAACAGCTAACATTAGCGGTTAGCACGTTAGCTCAGTCCCATTATCATTAATGCAAGGCAGGAGCCTCTCCGCGTCCTCCGAGCCTCCTGCTGCGGGCTTTCTTGCCCTACCTGAGGATGTGTCCTGCAGGTATCTTTCCAGCTGAGGGAAGCTGAGCTCCGGCAAGTCCAACAGGGCTCCGTATCGCTCCAGGAACGAGCAAACCACGGCGTAATTTGGACACAAACCGGGGGGAGAACTCGCCGTTGCCGCCGAAGCAGCCATCTTTTCCACACCAGTGTCAAGCCCCAAGCGGCGAGAGTGCACACAACTTCCGGTGTTGTTACAAAATAAAACAATACCGGAACAAGCGATGTTAATAACAAGACAGGTGCCATGTTTTGGTTTTTTTACACTTAAATGACGTGAACATTTGTTTCACTGAAAACAAATACATTTTAAAAATGTATCTTTTCAAATAGATTGTAATCTTTTCTTTTGGATTGCAATGATATATTTAATCATTCATTCACTTTTGTTGTCAATATAGAAATAACCCAAATAGTCCCTTTCAGGATATTAGGATGTGTTTGGATTAAAAATAGCAATATATGTTTCACTAGAGATTAAGTATTTAAGTGTTTCCTCAGTACTGCAATTTTATTCTACATGTTTAATAAGTGTCAGATAGCTGACTTTAGTGGGTGATCTTTAATTAGTTGAAATTGGAAGCTTATACACTGAATAAAAAAACGCAATTTTTCCACTGTCTAAAGTTAAATCAGATTAAACTTATCTGATTTAACACTCAGACTGTGTTAATGGCAGTCTGAATTACCAAAACAATTTCTATTCACTTTCAATTTGGAAATAACGGCCTTTATGAAGTAACATACATTTCATTAAACCTACATTTCTTTTATTTTTTTTAATTGGTCTGATGTAATATTCAAAATGTAATTGGGAGGTTTCCATTTCCTGTTAGTAGAAAGTCATCGCGATTAAGCAAAATTAAGGTGTTAACACATCAGTTTTTGTCTAATTAATCTATACAATGCGTCTCAATTGGTGCTGGAGTTACTGAAATAATTTGTTTTCAACAATCTAATTTAGCAAGTTAATTTGTAAATAGACAGTTTCTACTAAAGATTTAGAACAAAAACTGGATTTTTTTTGGTACAACTGCATCCTTTTAATATCTAAATGGAGAAAAAAAAACCAAGTCTGAACAACTAAGTAATGTTACTTATTTTAATCACTTAAAATGAACTTAAAATGATTACGTTTCAGGTATCAAACATTTAAAAGGAACTGACTAATTTGTATGACAACGGAACAAATTTTTATTATCTCTGTATCTAAAAAATCCATTTATTTAACATGATCTTAAGCTGAATATTAAAGGTTTGCTGGGGGTCCCCAGTCCAAGACCAGAGGTGAAGCTTGGAGCGTAGATGGTCCAGTTTTCTCTTCATTGCAAAAACAAAAACTGCAGAAATGTTCATCTGTTCATCCCTTAAATCCAAGCTGAGATTTGGAAGATGCCTGAAGTTCTGAGACCTTTGCAGACTTCATTATATAAAATATATAAAACACAACAAACCAGAGTGGAGTCTTGTTTGTTTCGTTTAAGCTATCTTTATTTCACATTTATTTGTACACAATAAATACAGTCAAACATCCACTGGTGTGTAAATCTGAAGATTTAATGTCCGCAGAGCCGACATTAAACATGGGAATTTAATCAGTGAACTGGGCGTTAAATCAGGACCAGTAGCAGGTTTAAAACAACAATAACAAAGTCTCTGATGGAAACGAGACGTCAGTCTGATTTTATTTTAATACAACAGGGTAAACGCAAACTTCAAAAATAAGTTTGATGTCATTCAGATCTCAAGGAGATCAACGAGAACACAGCAACGAGGCTGACAGATATCTCTTTCCCTCTGGTCTAATTATCTACTGTTTAATAAAAAGGTCTTTATTTCCGAATCTAATGAAACAAACAGAGAAAATGCTATAATTTTTTTTTTTTTTAACAGATATCCATCTCCACGTTTTCTGTAAACTATTCATGTTTCAAAAACAGAAGCAGTAAAGACACTACTGTGGCTATTTAAGGCTAAATAACACAAAGAGCTGATAAAATAAATGCTTTTATACGAATACGGCTTTCAAACAAACCTCAAACATCAACAATACTGAGAGGGAACAAGAAGACGTGAAGAAAGTGCTTCGCTATGGAACGGGACAGTTAGCATCTCCAGCCAGTAGCTGCTAGTGGCTCCGGTTAGCGGTGGCTAGCGGTCCAAGATGGTAAAAGACGTTAAGATGGAACAATCTGAATGATCTGCAGGGTTCCTGAATGGCTTCCACTGAAAAGGAACTCAAGATTTAATAACTAAAATTTTAAAGATAAAAACATTAGGAAGGAAGGAGTGATGGAGAGATACAAGAAAGAAAGGAAGGAAAAAAGGATACAAGGAAGGAATCTGGGAGCGAGGGAAGAATGGACACAAGGAAGGAATAAAGGAGAAAAGGAAGGAAGGAAGGGAGGCCATTAAGGATGGAAAAGAATAGATGGATTTAAGGATTGAAGGAGGGAAGTAAGGAAGGAAAGTTGACACAAGGAAGGAAAAAAGGGACAAAGACAGAAGGTTGAGAGTGAGAGCATAAAGAAGGAAGGAAGAAAGGAAGGAAGGTAGGAAGGAAGGAAGGAAGGAAGGAAGGAAGGAAGGAAGCTGAGCATTTAGGGAATAAAGTCTGGAGATTTTTTTTTCTTCCCTCTTATTTTTTTCAGACCACTTTTCCAGACCTGAACAATCCTGAAATAAATATTCCAGATTTTCTTTCCTCAGACTGCGAAGAAACCCCGAACATCACAGAAACATCTAAATCTGGACGTCGGGACACAAAAACAACAACAAGACGTTACACTATGTGTGTTTACGCTACAGGATTCCTTAAACTGCTTCTAAAGCGAAAACAAGGGCATAAAAAAACAAACAAAAAAACAAAGAGGAAGTCACTGAAAAGGAGAAAAACAAACAGAATTGCCACTTTTCCCTTGTTGGTGTAACGTTTGCAGTTACGATGCATTGAAGGCGGAGAGGACCGGCCTCGGCCGAGCTGGAGTCGGGATCAGACCACAGTTTGATTTTATCGGAGGGTCATGTGATCAGGAAGCTGCTGCTTTATCAGGAACATGAAAAAATTACCAGCAAAAGATCGCTCTGATTTGCTCTGATTGGGCGCATAAAAATGTAAAAAAATAAAATAAAAAAATCTGCCACTAATTTTAAATCTGTAAAATGGAAAAGTGTAACATTTAATGCATTTTAATAAAAAATAAATGAGGATGACATTGTAGTTATTCAATTTTCTGACAGATTCATAACTTAGGAAGATTTCCATCTTATTTGTGCTTTGAAAAATAAAACTAAACAAGTTGAAAGTAGAATTTAAAACCATGGTTTTGGCCAAGAAAAGCCTGAATGGCCTCAAAATATCCATAAAATGAATCGAACTTTAATGTTTATCACAGTATTAATCAGCTTGGGATTGGAAAGATGGACAGTGGGGAAGTTATCTCTTCTTTTTCAGCAGGAAAACAAATGAATATGAAGCCAGGAGGTGATTAGTGCCAGCAGCTAAATCCTGCCTCTAATATTCATTAGTTGAGTACGGAAGCTCTTAACTGCCAGGAAATAAATTCCTGTGCAAAATCTGTTTTAAACGAGAAAACATTCTGGTTTAATCAATATTAAAAACACTAAATACTAATACAAGATTTATTTGATCTCAATAAAACTAAAATATCTTTTAAACAAGAAATCTGCCAGAGGAGCGTATTTTTATATCTTGTTACAGCGCCAACGCTTTTCAATTCAACCTTTTTACAAAAAAACTTTCACATTATAATATTTTTTACAAGTGCCATTTATTTAACGTCTTTTTCTCATTTTATGGAGAAAACTTTTTTAAGGTTTTAACAAGGAAACTCTGTTGTTTTAATATATTTTCTTTTTTCCCAATGAGAAAATTGCCGTTTTAACGAGACACTGTTTCTGGATTAATCTCCATGCTGGCATTTGAATGTTTACATTTTTTAAGAGATTAGAAAATTAAATGAATCACATTGTAATGAGAGAAGCTAACATTTTCTGTTACACTGTACAAAAATATTGACGCCTGCAACTAAGCCGCATTTTTAATTACAAACTTCAACGTTTTATGTGGACTTTATGTGTTGAATCTAAAAGCGACAGCGCCCTTCCAGACACAAGATAAGCATTTGATAGTTATTGTAAATTTAAAGCGAACTGGTTTAAATGAGGCCAAACTTACTGAAAATCAGTGAATTATGTGGAGCTAATCACCTCCAGGAAGTCAATGTGGCTTCAAAAATGTTCCTTAAAGTACAATCCACTCTGCTGACCACGAGTTGTTCCCTTTTCTGTAAACTTCCCTTAATTTACCAGGAGGAAATGTCTTTTTTGTTTTTGGTAATGTAAATATTCCAGATGCAGATAAAGCAGGCGATGTTCCTCGTTTGCGTCAACTGAGCAGGAAAAACAGATGATAAAGGCACATTATTCCGACCCTCTGAGGTCTCAGACGTCTCCAGGCTCTCTCAGGGCGTCAAGCGTCCTCCGGTTTATTTGGGGGTGTCGGTGTCGGAGCAGTTTCACACCAGCGTGATCTCCACCTCCTCCCGGCGCTTCACCTGGCCGCGAGGATGCTGCTTTGGGGGAGGAGGAGCTGCACGGACCTGCGACACACACAACACGACCGACAAAATCACAACAAAGTTGCTTTTCAAAACGCAGGCATGATAAAAAAATGAAAATACACCCTACTCTCAGTTTGAGAAATAACACTACTAAATAATACTACAAGGCTTGCACTCTTTTCCTACAGTAAAATTCAAGCATTTTCAAGTAAGTTTTCAAAAAGTTCTAACACCAAAACAATAAAAAAAGACCATTTCAATTCATTATTATATGAAGCTAATATATATATATATATATATATATATATATATATATAGGAGTATATAAAATAAATATATATAGGAGTTTTGAGTTTAACTACTGCTCTGAGTTTTGTTCTTTCACTAAATGCCTGTTTTTGAGTCTTTACTACAATTAATCAATTAGGTAGAGATTATTTCAGTAATCCATTAGTCATGATTAATACAATTAATCTTTTCAGTGTTTGTCCAAAATAAACAGTGGAATCAAACGTTACAACACATGTAGTTTGCTATGTGACTCTTTGTTTTCTGGCGCCATCATCTGGTGAGAGATGTTACTGAACTGTAGCTTACAGGTCTGATGCTGCCGGCGCCACTCTCTGGGTATTTAGGAGGTTGAGTGGATCCTTGAACTGGACCTGAAGGAATGAGAAACATTCAGATTGTTCATATTTTATCTCTGCGAGCTCTTTGCTTTCACCGCAGACACAGCAGCTGATCTTACTGTGATACGGGCTCTTGTGCGGCGCCGGCGGAGGCCGGTGGTGTCCGTTGTGGTAAGATGGCGGCCGGCCGACGGGAGAGGCCGCGGCGCTGCACGGACTGGACCCGGGAGAGGCGGCGGTGGGAGTCTGCAGGGGGCTGCTGTGGAGAGGCGCCTCCTGGAAGGGACTGCAGGGGGAGCGGTCGCTCTGAGCCGCGGCCGAGGGGGAAGCCTTAAAACGCAAAACGCAGCATCACAAACCAACATGCTGCATATATATATATGCAACAAGCTTTCAACACAACAGCACCTCCATTTATACAGGGATCTTTACACTTTAGAAAATTCAAACACGTTTTAAGAATTTCAAGGTAAGTTTTCAGACTTTTACATTTCATTGAAGGTAAAAACAATACAAACAAACTAAAAAAAAGACTCATATTCAATATATGATATCATATTCAGCTGCACGGTTGGTAGCACTGTTGCCTTGCAGCAAGAAGGTCCTGCTTTTACTGACAGTTCCTCGGACCCGACTTAAGAGGAAAGGAGATCGGGCTTTTTCTGTTGTTGCTCCTCTTCTATGGAACAATCTTCCTTTCCAAATTAGATCTGCCCACAGCCTGGATCATTTTAAATCGCTTCTTAAAACTCATTTTTATTCCTTAGCATTTAATTAAACTAGTGTTTCGATACTCTGTTATTATTCATTTGTGTTATTGTCATTCTTGTACAGCACTTTGGTGCAGTTTTATGCCTGTTTTAAAGTGCTATATAAATAAATTTGACATTGACATTGGGTTCGATTCCCGGTCCGGGGTCTTTCTGCATGGAGTTTGCATGTTCTCCCTGTGCATGCTGGGTTTTCTCCGGGTACTCCAGCTTCTTCCCACAGTCCAAAAACATGACTGTCAGGTTAATTGGTCTCTCTAAATTCTCCCTAGGTGTGAGTGGTGGTAGAGTAACCAAAAGTTGAACTCAAGTAAGAGTAGAAGTACTTCAACATAAAAACTCAAGTAAAAATAAAAAACAGTAATCTAAGAAATGACCCAAGTAAGAGCAAAAAAAGTACTGAGTAACTGATGGAAAAACATTTAATATTTAATAATTACATCATCAGATGGAGTGGAACGTTTGGTATTTTAAGGATCAAGAGAAAAAAATATTTCATATAAGTAAAATCAGGTAAAATATTTATTTTTCCAAATCAATTTCTTTCAATATAAAACTTATAAAACTTTATTCAAACCTGCCGGTTTTGTGTGTTTGTGTCTGGTGGAATTTTTGGTTAGAACTTGTTTGTTCTTTTTTCAAGAGAAGCAAAACTTCACTATCAAGTACAAGTAAAAAGTACAGGGTAGTAAAAGTACTCCTAACGGTACATTTTATTCAAAAGGTTACTCAAATAAATGTAACTGAATAAAGTAATTTCTACCCAACTGTGATTATTTGTCACTGTAACTAATAACATCTTGTGACTGTATTCTACATTTTACAGCAGGCACAATATAAATGACAAAATAGCAACATGTGATGTTTAGAAACGTCTCTCACACACCTGATTGGTCGGAGAACAAAAAACTCATTTAACAAAAAAAAAATCAATAATCTTGTTTAGTGTATAATACATAAGACAACCTTTATTTCAATTACACAGACCAATAAGTCATTGAAAAGTTAAGAATAATAGATATTCATTACATGGAAACAATCCAAGCAAATTATGTTCAGGTTAAGAGCTTTCCTGCTCAAATTAAATGCTTAAACAAACAAAAAAAGCTTTTAAAAAATCTCTAAATATGTTTTCTGGCGTTTTGCAAATGAAAATAATTTTAACAATTCTAACTGACCTAAAACAAGAAAGGTTTAGTCTGATTTAACTTCAGACATCGAGAAAAACGTATCTGTGTCTTTTTATTATGTGTATGAAAATAAAGTACATAAAGGTTTCAAGGCTTCAAGCTCCCATATGGCCGTGTTTTAGTATCAGCAGCCTACCTGCGTGCCGCCTTCTTTCTCTCCATCTCCGTTTTCGATGACTCCAGTGAGATCTTCCACCAGGACGGCAGGAAAGACGCCGACGGCGCCGTTAAACTCCCCCTCCCAGAAACCGTCGTCCTCATGAGTCTCTCTGCTCAGGATGCGGATGATGGCGCCTTCGGGGAATGAAAGTTCTTCGGCCGTTTGACCCGCGTAGTCGTACAGAGCCTTCGCAAACGACACTGATATAAACAGATTATTGTTATTTTACATGCTCGTCTGATGCTGATCAGCAGTAGTGTTGGGTTTGCGGGCCTCACCGCTGGAGTCCCCGTTGACGGAGCTGGCGGACAGTTCGGTCTCGGGTTCGGTGGAGTTGCTGGAGGAGTGGGAGCGGGCGTCCAGCGAGGCCAGGGACTGCAGCATGCTCAGCAGGCTGTTGGAGGACGGCAGCTGCAGGTATTTCTCTGGGACATAACCGACCTGTCCACTGCGGTTCCTGGCCTGCAGAAATAAAAGTGTCATTAAATATATATCTGTAAAGACACAGCCATGTTTCAATCCATAAGCGGGATTCCTGAGCATCCATGTGAGCCAGGCAGCCCACACTTGTCTTTTGCTGTATAAATAATAAATCCTTTATATTTATGCATGGAAATCTCTTTTATTATGCTATTGTGCAGATATACTGCCATTTTTTTAACCTCCTTTAAACATCCTGAACAAAAAAGGGGTGCACAAACTTTCTATATACACATACATGAATGTGTAGCAGCATCTTACCTTGAGCCAGTCCTCCATATCTCCATCATCGATGACATCCAGGATCTCCTGTTCCTCGATGGTCAGTTCGTCTGGCTGAGACGCCTGCAGGCAGCAGATTAAACTGACTTCAGTTTTCCCCTGTTATAATCCAACTCCATTGGTCACCTCGTGCTTTTCGAGCTGCTCGGTCAGCTCTCTGTTACCTTGTAGGAGTAAAGCACTTTGCAGGTGAGAGGATAGTTCTTCAGGGTGCTGGAGGGACTGGAGCTGCTGTCGTCCAACACCTCACCGCTGTCCTCCGTCTCCTCCTCGTCTTCCCGCTCCAGATCAGCTGTTCCCTGAAAAAGATTACATCTTCACTTCTGCTAAATGTTACTTTAATTAAGCACAAAAAAAATACACTAACAGTTTTTAAAGCCATTTCCGTAACAACAGACAAAAACATTGAGTTTTGCTTGAATAAGGCAGGTTTGGGGTCTTACAGAGAGTGAAGGATCATGGGTATTGAGGTTGTTCCAGCGTTCGTTCTCCAGTTCCTCCATCACCTGGTTCATCGCGCTCTTCAACCACGTTTCCACAACAACTCCCGCCTGCCGCAGGAGGTCCAATCGGGCCTCAGCCTTCACTTTCACAGTCTGCCAATGAGAAAATGGCCATTTTATTTGCATACCAATGTGGCAGCAAGACATTTACAGCTTCTACAGTTAAGTTAGCAAAGCAACCAACAATTATTTTAGTTATTTATTAGTGGATCGATTATTTTGATGATTAATCAGAGAGAAAAACTGGTGATTTTTTATTTAACCACTTGAGCCTTTTTGATTCAAGATTAAAAAAAATATACAAATAAACAAATACTTGCATTCCCTTTCAAATTAGAAAATAAAATTGTTCTTCCCCAAAATGTAATAATGGCATTTATTTGGTGTACACTGATCCATCCATTATGTTTTAGATTAACCTATCAACAACGGGATCTCAAAAAGTTCTTAACAGAAAATCTTTTCCTATGAAGAATTTGAACCAGAATTTGAAAACGATGCCACTTGAGGAGTTCTGGGTAGAACATGTTTACAGAAAAAGAAGGGTTTTTAAAATAAAAGGGTATATTGTTTTTATATTTCTGGTTTAGTTGCTGCTCTGACTGTGTTTTTTTCAGCAAATTACCCTTTTTAGAGTCTGTACACTACAGTCAATAATTCATTGATTACTAAGTTAGTTGACAATCATTTCAATAATCAATTCAACACGATTACTTATTTCAGCCCTAATATAATTTATTCGAATTTCTACTGCATGATATTAAGTATACAGCATAACTTCAGATCAAAAATCTAAAACCATAATAATCTGAAGTTATTGGGACCTAAAGAGGAATGGTTTAGAGTCAACGCACAGCATCAGTTACTACAACCGGAAATCAGTGATCAGGCCCAAAATCTGGGAGTAGTGATGGACTCTGACATGAACCTTCAGAGCCACATTAAAGGACTAATGTCCCAGCAAGATCTAGAGAAACTCATCCATGTGTTTATCTTTCCACTGGCTCCCTAAAGCTCAGAGAATAGACTTTAAAATACTGTTGTTAGTTTATAAATCACTGAACTGCTTAGCACCACAACACGTTAAAGATTTGCTGTTGTTGTATCAACCTTCCAGAACCCCCAGGTCTTCTGGTTCTGGTCCACCCTACATCCTAAGAACCAGAACCAAACATTGAGAAGCAGCATTCAGCTTCTATGCACCACAATTCTGGAACAAACGTCCAGAAAACTGCAAAACAGCTGAAACACCGAGTTCATTTAAATCTAGAATAAAAGTCCAGCTGTTAAGATTTGCCTTTGATTATTAACAAGTGGAAGATCAATAGTTTTAGTTTTAGCTTTCCAACTGCAATTTACTCCTTTTTTATATTTTTGCCACATAAAGCAATTAGAATTGTCTTGTTGCTGAAATACATTATACAAATAAAGTTGCCTGGGTTTAAATTTTCCTCTAATGGAAATGTTTGACATTCCACATGAATGAATGAAAGGTTTATTAGACCTTCAGCATGTCACTTCACCTCTCTAACCAGCAGATGGTGTGCTGGAGACAGTATGCGCGAGAACAAGAGTGAGATTTAGGGTGCATTCACACCAGGCCAGAATTAGAGTCTTGAATCGTTTATCTAGAAAGGCCGATTCGTTTGGGAGGTGAGAATGCAAATTTGAATTCCAAAACGGACTAAAAATGTGAACTCTGATCCGCCTAAAAACCTAGGTCTCGATCCAGTTGAAGTGAACTCTTGCACGGTTGAAAACATATCTGAATGCAACCTGACTAGAAACCGCTCCAAAAGCAGGAAGTGGACTACAGTGCAGGGCATTCTGTGTCATAACAATCACAACAAATGTGAGTTTCCACCATTAGCGGAAAAAATGGCTCATGGTCAGATGTACAGTTGCAGAGCCGCACCAAGGTAAAAAGACTTCGCCATCAATACATCAAAATACATGACATGATAAGGACAAGTGGAAGTTCAGGAGACACGAAGGACAAGTGTCCTTGGTATGATGAACTAGATGCTATTCTTGGCACTCGATCCAGGAGCAGCCCGCAACATGTTGCGGAGTCCTACCAAAAAGAGCCTCCGCTCTGTCTTCTTCAGAGGTTTTAGTGTCGACTCCTTCAGTAGGAGTTGGCGCAGCGCCACCACAGGCGACAGGGGGAACAGGTTTGTCAGTTAGTTTGAGTGGTTTGACACAGTGTAGTGTGAATGCAAACCACAGTCCTGAAAATGTAACAAATGTTGCAATTCTGATCCCCAATCGAACCGAGTCTACCAGGCTATCAGGTGGGAAAACACCCATAGAGGAGATTTTATCATTTCACCTCTGACCGCCGAAGACTCTGCCGGCCCACCTCCATCTTGCTCTCCACCTCGCCGCCACTCTGCTCAGACGAATCCTGATTTCCGTACTCCTCCAGGGCCTGAAAGCAAACCATGATGAAACATCGTCATGGTTACATCGCAGACATCCAGAGTGTGAACAACAGAAGTGTGACTCATCCGACAATAAGAGAGATAAGAGGTGATGAAACTCTGACCCGAGTCATCGCTCAGCATAAATTTAATTTTGATTAAATTTATGCTTTAATCACGCAAAATTTACAACCTCTGGGTTTATTTTTCCCCAAACTAAAACGTCCTGCTGCTTCGACAGGAAGAGGGACAGATTCCAGCTCAGTGAAGGAAAACAACACCTCATACTGGAGATCAAGGGACAGATGTGTGTTAAAACTGTAGAGAAAACTAATTTTGCTGAGCAAGAATATATATAACAACATTTTGGTGTGAGTTTCTTTTGATCCACAAATCCAAACCGCATGATTTCCCATTATTAGTGCAAATCTTGCAATAGAAATAAACCTTGGAAATCCTAGCTTTAAAATCCTGGATTTTTACAGCCATCTGGGACTTTAAATGGCCCAAAATCCACAGAAAATCCCAAACGAAACATGTACAAGTGTTAATTCCAAATGCAAAACATAATTATGTTGCTTTGGTTTTAAACAAGAGCTTTTCATCTGAAGGTGACCAATATTGTTTTTGTTTGGTAGCTATATTAGCAGCCTTGTATGTTTTTAATATTATGCTGACGAAATTTGGGCTGAGCAGTGTATTTCATTGCTGTACCATTAATAATAATGCAAAGGACTGTTATTTTCATATGTCATAAATACACACTTTGCATGTCATTAAGACATTCAATCTCACAGCTGACACAGATAGTAGAGCACAAGATACTGAAGCTCCCACTGACAGGTGGAAACAATAAATAATACAAGTTTAGAGTAATTGTCTACTCGAGTCAGGTAAAGAGTCTGTGTGACGAACAGGATGCAGTTCTCGGGGCTTCAATTCAATTCAAAAGTACTTTATTTATTTCAAAGGGAAACTAAATGTTGCTGCTCAAATCATCCAAGGATCTTCAAAAAGTCATTGTGGAAGGTGATGCTGCGAAAAGGAGGGATCTCCAGCAGCAGTCAGTCTTGAACGAGAATGGAGAAGCCTCTGACTGAACACTGTTGGTGTATGACAGTCTAATGACTGTTACGACATGCTAATAGCTTCATATCCAGATAGCAGAGACAATATTCCACAATAACATGTCCTGGGTAACACCATCAGTTGTTGGGAAGCTCTGCTAATCCACCTCATCTGCTTTTGCTGCTCCTCTTTAAGTTTCTGTCTAACCGTTTGGTTAGAAAACAAAGCAGAAAGACGTTGGAACCGGGGATGACATAAAAATATGCCCATTTCACAGCTTCTTAAACATTCAACATTATCTTACACTAAATGTACATTCGTCAATGCAGTTTGTGATCTTTGATACCTTCTGTTAAAGAAAGAAACGTGTAAATTTTAGTGCGTTATTTGCACCTAAACCAAACAGAGATTTAAACTGGTTTACAACACAGTTTAAGAGCTCACAAACAGAGAAATGGCCATTTTTGACTTGTGCATTCATCTGCAAATAATAAAAAATAAATCAGTGATGGCTAAAATGTTAAAGATAAAATATGTAATTTATATCTAAATCAACATAAAAACAATTCCCTCTCATTCTTATCATTTGGATAAAGTAATCAGTAAAATATGGAAATACTAACATCATTCTATATTCAGATTTCTTTTGACGATATTTATATTCACATTTGTCCAGTTGATCTCATATTATTTTCCTCATTCTTCTGTTTTTTTAGCAAACAGAAATAATTATAGAGATTCTAACTAACGTGAAACAAGAGAGGGCTGGTTTAACATCAGACAGTGAGAGAAAAGTGGACATGTCTTCTAACAGTTAGTGATAAAAGTGATATTTTTACTGCACATGAGACACCAAGGTGTGTTTGATTTCCTCCTCACCCTCTGTGTGTGGATGATGCTTTTGTATTCTCGTGCTACGCGGCTCGCCCACTTCCTCGCCTCTTTATCCAGGCTGTGCTCCTCGGCCGTTCCGCTCTCTTTCTGCAGCTCCATCACCTGAGACATAAAAACACCAGCGTGAAAAAGATTAAATCCTGAAAACATGATCAATTTGATAGACTTTAAGTATAATTTTCTTGTAGAAATTCTGTGAATCTTTGCAAAAATAAAAAATAAAAAGCTACAAAAGGAGCAGCTTTTCCAAAATAGTTATCTTTGAAGTAAATTTATTCCTCTGGGGGGCGCTGCTGCACATACAGCGCCCTCATTTTAAAAGGGGAGAAATCATTTTAGATTATTTCTCCCCTTTAGTCTGATTCCAGACTAACAAATATATATATATATATATATATATATGGATCGGTCTGAAGTTGTTGACAAGATTTAACATGATGAAAGTAAAAAAAAAACATTATACTGAAATTTTATTTTAGTTTTATATAAAGAGTGAGTGAGTTACTCAGGTTGTTGCTAGGTAACCGAAGAATGAGTGAGTTAGTGAGTTCTTCAGCAGGTTGTTGCTAGGTAACCAAATAGAAAAGGAGTTAGTTAATCCTACCAAAGTAGCTTAGCTGGTTGTGAGAGGCTGAGAGACTAAAGTCTTTCCTCTGCCTACATCCCCCAGAATGCTGTGCGGTTCTGGTTTCAGTGGAATTATTGCATATTCTAACAGACTACCATCTATTGATATTAATCACATCTATCACAACGTACTGATTTAATGTCCAGCCCTAGTTTTATAAAAAGTGCCATTTTGAGTCATAAAGATAAAAAACAGGGTTAAGATGCAACAGTGTGTCTATGGTGTGACTTTTCTCTTCATTACGTTTTGAGTAAATGAATCCACATGACATCGGGGCAGTGTGTGCATGTGTGTGTGTGTGTTGAGGGAAGAGGCCAGGGTGGTGGGGGGCTGAGGTCAGTGCACTCTGATGAAACACACACACAATGCCTCCTTTTCACAGATGGCCCGTTCACAGGGCCCGGCCTGCTTCCCATCCAGCTCTGTTCCTCACCGGATCCCCTCGTCTGCAGCGAGCGGCGCTGGACGGAGGGAGGGAGAGAAAAAGGGAGTGGGAGAGAGGGAGGCGCTGCACCACTAAAGTTTTCTTTAGGAACAGGCTGCTGCTTGTTTGGCCTCCAATCAAAACAACACGAGCATTTGCAGTTCGAACAAATTGTCCAGTGTTGTCCAAAGGAGCAGCGGAGAAAAGGAGCGCCAGCGATGGGCGATCCGCTGCTTCTCTTTCATGAGTCGTTAGAAAATCAGGGGAACATCTGAACTCCAGGCTCATCTCAAAGGAACATCCAAAAATATGTTTGGACCCTGCGTTTGTTTAAAGCAGGGTAAAACCCCCCCAAAAAACCATCCAATCAAAGTGAAGTGAATGAGGAAAAATGTCTGAAGGAACAGTGAGAGGTTCATAGCAGGTCTGATGAGATGAAGAGAAATAAAACTTAGCGGCAATTTTAGGATGGATTTGATTCCCATTCTTCATTTCTGACAACCAGTCAAAACCACAGAGTTATCTAACATAAATACTAAACTTAACAATAAGCTTGATATGAAAAATTTGATCATAACTGATGGATGGATTCAACCTTTAGCTGATGAAAAAGAAGATAAAACCTGGAAATTCAAACATTTTTCATTCTTCTTGTTCCAACATTTCCAAACCTTGAAAGTTCTTAAATCACATAATCTAGCCTGAGTAGAAATACAGAAAAAACTACAACTGAGAAACAATTTTAGAACAGCTGCACCTCTGTGATGCAACAATCATGCAATTAATAAAACTCCTTTCTGCTGGGTTTCACTTCCAACACAACACGCTAAAACACGCAAAAAACAAAAAAACCATGGGAAACCCTTTTGGAACCATGTATCCTTTTTATTTTCGGATTTGTGTTGGTCTTAGGCATTGTTTAAGCAGAGAGTCAGCGCTCCCGTCGCTGTTTCTGAGCTCAGTGTAAACGCTTCCACATGCTGCATTGTGTTGGAATTTCCTAATAAAAAACATGCAAAACAAAGAATCAATCCAGACAAAGACAACACAATCCAAACGCTTCTGGTAATCCACTGATTTCTAGGATTTCTTAAAGTTCTTTTCCCGTCATTAACAACCCAGTTGGATGCATTTCCTTCTTTTGCTATAAGCCGCTGTTGACATTAGTTGAATCATTCTTATTTTCTGGATTTTATGTCCCATTTGCTTGTAAACATGATAAATATGAAGATTTCAAAACACAGCCGGAGTGATCGACACCCACTGGAAACTTTTGTTTACGAGAGGGCGACATTTCTGCGAATTGTAGAAACGTTTCTGGGGGGGGGGGCTGTTTACGACCGCAAACCGCAAACTTTTAGCAGTGAATAAATCTGCAAACATCTGCTTACAAAAGGAATTTCAACACATTTTCTCTCAGATCCTGATAAAATTTTGCATTCCAACCAAAAAGTCTGATTACTGGAGATATAAACAACCTAGCTTTAAATTGTTGTATCAGAAAAGGAACAACTATTTTATTTTTTTTCCAATAAAACTCACAAACTAAAAAAAGGGAAGGGTGTTTCTAATCATAAAAAAAAAAAACACATTGAAGCGCGGCATCTGTTTTTGTTTCAAACAAAAAGGTTTAAGGTCTGCTAAGTTTTCCTAATACTTTTGATCTCAAAACACAATAAAGTAAAAAACATTTTTAAAAATGACATGTACACTCAGAAAATTAGAATATCGTCAAAAGATAAGTGTTATAACCAAAAATACTCATAGAAAGTTGAGTGGAAGGAGAAAGTATGACGAAATAGGTTGAGTTTTCATCCTTCGGAAGCCATAAATATCAAAACTACAAGAAAAAAATGCTTGAAATATTTCACAAAAAAGAACTCAAAACAAAGATAAATGGAAGAAAATAAAATCATATTAAAACAGGAAATGAATGCATTTCCTGTTCTACATCAATATGATTTCTGAGGCGTTTCTGATTTAAATTAAATCTCACTGTTGCAACACTTAGCAATGAGAAATAGCTGGTTCCAAGTGAAACAACGCTCTTCTTTAGACTTCATGAAGGCCGTCAAAGCTTCAGGTTTCTAAAAACAGAGGTTTCCCCTTAGAGTCTGGATTTTATTCTCACAGTAAGAGGAGTTTATTAAGCCCAAATTAATATTATTACTAATAATATTATTGTCATTATTTTGTTACATTGTCTGCATTTATGATAAAGATGGGTTATAAAATCTTTTCATGACTAATTATTGCTTTATTTATGTATTTATTTCAAACATAATAGAAGTATAAAATCACACACATGAACCAAGAATGCAGAAGACATACTTTTGTACAACAACCTTAAAACGCTCAAAAATCATGTTAAGATTAATACAGCACTTAATTTTCATGCAAGTTAAGTGCTGTATCTTAGTGCTAATTTTAGTTATTGTTACTTTGTAACTAGTTTATTTGACATTTCTATTTTCTGATATAATATAAGCACAGAAAATCTTGGTAACAGTTTTTGTTGGATATTAATATTCTAGCCTTTCCACTGTTATTTTTTCAGATGCAGTACATGTAGCTATTCCCCGCCTTTCTTAAATGTTCTTTTCTCTTTCCCAGTTCGAAGAGCAAACCAATGAAAGGCCCAAGAAAACAGAACATTTTGGATCACTCAAAAGGCCAGGCTGATCAACTTACAGAGGCATTAAAAAATATTTCACTTTACAACAACTCCAAGCAGCTCTAAAAAGTGTCAAACTGGTGACTTTGTGTTTTAAAAAACTGAATAAGTGTTCTCATATTAAAAAGCTTTACTAATATACTGAAAGCCACAAGCTCAGGTTTATGGCTTGTTTTGGCTCGTTCCACCGTGTCAGAGCGGGTCGGCAGAACCGTTCAGAGCTTCAGCAAACAACAGCTGTTGTTCGGCGTGAAGCGATGACCCAGATTTGGTCCTGCAGTCCGACAGTCGGCTTTTATTCCCACACTTCAGAGAAGTTGTGCAGCGGCTAAATGTGTGACAGCTGCACATGGAAAACAAACAGTGTGAACAGTCCATGTTAAGACCTGATAATTCTGCACTTTCAGCTGATTTCACAACTAACCTTTACCACTACGGGTAGTTACTGGGTGTAAAATAAGAGATATAATCTAACAGCAGATGATGGTTTAGTGCCTGTGTGGTCCGTCAGCCCTCCAGGGGTTTTCCATGTAAATCTGACCAGGTCACATGTAACGTATACATATCGCTTTAACCAGGGCAAGGGCTAGTCAGCTGCTTTAGCAGATCATATAATTACCAAATAAATAATGACCAAGTGCAAATTAGCATGCTCCCTGATTGTGCAAGATAATATTCAGTGGAATAAATTTTATTTTTCATGGTTTGAACCAAATGCAGTACAAAAACTTCTGCATCAACAGGTGAAAACCTCGGATCCCAAACTGTACAAATCAAAATAAAACCTTATTCTTTCTTGGAGATAGAAGCTACTTTAAAGCTTTGTGGTTGGTTGAGTTAAAAATATATATTTTTTCGTAATCTTTCAGTGAGATGATTAAAACTAATCCTTAAAAAAAATACAGGTGTGACTCAAAAACCTTTAATACGCATGCATCCTCCTTTTTCAGGACTGGTCTGGAGTTTCCTAAAATTCAATGTCAAACAAAATATTTTGTGTCTGTTACAATGGTGGACAGAGAGGGAGAGGAGAACATAAGTATATTAAAATCTCGCTGAACAAAAAGTTAAGGTGGACCGTTGCTCCTGGATTTGTTGCTTTGCTAACATCAGCCAATAGCGTTTCAAGTTGCACTGTGCCCATCTATCTCAGCTTCCCAAGCTGCATTTTCTTTAGAAAGTTTTAGATTTGCTCTATGGAAATTTCCAATGCAGAACAAAGTCAGAAGTCTCTACCTTAAACTGAATTGTTTTCATTCCAAACCTTTTCCAGACTCAAATTACTAAATTGTTTTCTAGTTATATTAACCTTCCTAACACTCAACCATAAAATATTCACCTCAATCTGCGGACCCTCGAGTCTCAAACTCGAGACTCTGACTCAAGTTACACTGAAGTCCCAAAAATAAGATTTGACTTGGACTTGTGCCCTGAAGACTTAAAAAAAAAGAGACTTGTGAACACCTCTGGTTTCCACACATCCTGAATCAACAACTTGCCAAAATCACTTTATGTTTTTTCTGATTTCACTTCCTGTTTGGCATCTGGACCCCCTCAGCCCAGCTCTACTTCCACATCTGTAACTCTTTTACTAGTGTAATAAAGACTGAAGCATCAAACTGTAAAAATACATGTTTAAAGCAGTTTGTAAAGTTACTCTTACCTTCTGCAGCTTTGATTTTGTTTGTAAAAATTCCCCAAAATAGCTTGTTTTAGAGTGGCATTTCTACCAAACCCTGTTCAACTTGAATCTGAAGTTGTTTAAAGTAGAAAAACTCATTAAATTGATTTTTTCAACTTTTGAATGACAGCAGATTGAGTCTACAAGTCAAAAACTAAAATACTGATGGCTAAAGTGTTTAAAATTAAAGTTGTGATGTTTTAGTCAAAGACAAGAAATGTCACTTAAATATAAAAACAACACTGGATTCGTTCTGTACGCATTTGAGGCGACCCAAAGCGTCCTGAAAGCATGAATACATGCATCTTTACACACCTAGAGGTTGATGTGTGAGGCTTTGGCAGCGCAGACCTAAAGAACTGAGCAAGCTTACAGAGAAGTGGACGCATCGAAAACATGCATAGAAATGAGTTCCAGTTTTAATTTTCTCGTGGAGGAGATGACTGACTGTAAAGTTGGAAAGGCAGACAAATAACAGAAAATCAGCATTTACCTTATCTGAGTCAACGGGATGATAAAGGAAATCTGAGGCTTGTTGAAACACAGGATTCTTCTGCACAAACGTCTGCTGGTGAAACTCCTGGAGAAGCTGCACATTACAAACAAGAACCAATTCAAATGCCGGGAGGTGTCAAAACTGGGACCAAATAGAAACAAAACTGCATTAAATATTTGTGGTCCTAAAGAGGAACAAATTAGAGTCAACAGACAGATTTAGTCATTACAGCTAGAAACTATTAATCAGGCCTGAAATCACATTTCAGGCCTCTTAGGGTTCCTTCCAACCTAGGGTTCACTAACGGTGGAGTGAACCTTAAGAGTCATATAAAAACAGTTACAAAGTCAACCTTCTATCACCTGAAGAATGTTTCCAGGATTAAAGAACTAATGACCCAGAAAGATCTAGAGAAACTCGGCCATGCGTTTATGTTTAGTTGATTTGATTACTGCAGCAGAATTCAGCTTTTATGCTCCTCTAATCTGGAGCAAACATCCAGAAAACCGCAAAACTGCTGAAACAATGAGTTACTTTAAATCAAAGCTAAAAATCTTTGATTAATAAGAACTGAAACATTAATGATTCCCCTCTAGACTTTACCACTTTCCATCACGTTCCTAAGTTATACCAGCACATGATGTTTTGTCTGATGTTTCGAACTACCTTGTTGCTGAATTGTGTTCTACATATAAACGTCCCTTGCTCTCCTGCTCCGATGATTTGCTCATACTGTGGTGAGAAGAAACAAAAATCCCTCTCTGGGTCCAGAGACGCAAGCTGACCCGAACAAACGTGAGCGGCTTTGGAGCCGCTGTAACTGAGCAAAGGCGAGTAACTCAAACCGCTTCAGTTAATCAGGAGAACCTGAATCAGCCGCGTTCAGCTCAGGTTCATTAAACTGATTTGACGTTTGCACATTTTGATCTATTTAACGAAAACTCTTCACAATTTACCACTGAATTCATTTAAGTTACTATGACTCTAAGATGATTGAAGTTGGGTTTGTTTCACTGTCGGTCATAAAAGCATCAAAAATTCACTTTAACATAGAAAAAAACACTGTGAATCAAAACTGTGAAGTAAAAATAGAGAAACTTTGTGTTTTTTTCCTTGTTAAGATGTAAAATCAATATAGAAATGAAAGTGGGATTTTTTTTTTGTTGAGAAAATGTGTTCTATGGCCACATTATTTTTCTTTTAATACTCACTGTCTTAATACTCCACCACCTAAACCAGAACAACCTCAGATTCAGTTTAAAATCTAAGAGGCCTTTAAGAAAAAAACATAAAAGTAAAACAGAGTTTGTTTGAATTTTGAATAATTGCAGATTCTGCCAACAACAAACCAACAAAACAAAACAATAAGTTGGACAAAGACAATTTTTGATTTGGCAAGTCAAAGTTTCTAATGATAAATAAATGTAAAAAGTCATTTATGCCATTTTAAATTCTATCTTTTAGAACACCATAAAAGCGGTAAAGGTATTTTCTTTTCTGCATATGAATCCAATCTGAAAAATAAAGTCAAATTCAATGTTTTCCAGACTTTAAATCAAATACATAAACGTAAACACTGGCTCATTAATATTACACTGGCTCAGTATTAGAATCTGTTAAACAATCTTCACCTGGGTGCAATAAAGGCTCATCTAGTGGTTACAATCAGCTCTCTTTCCTGCAGCTGTTGCCCTCCATAACTACAGTGAAATGTGCCCAGGTGTCTGACCTTTGACTGTTTTTCTAAGCTCACCCAATATTTCAACCACGAAGCTGCAACACTTTAGATAAGGCGGCTTTGTTGAGAGTTAAACTTCAACTTATTATGTCAGAACTGAAGAACTTTATGCATTAATTTATTTAAAGATAAATATTAAGTGATGTTGCCCTGCGACAGACTGGCGACCTGTCCAGTGTGACCCCGCCTCTCCTCCGGCACGTTAGCTGGAGATAGACGCCAGCACCCCTGCCGACCCCGCTAGGGGACAAGGGTGTACAGAAAATGGATGGATGGATTAAGTGATGCTCTGTTTGATTCCAGGAGTGGGCAGAATGAACTCACCCCGGCTGAGCTATTCAGCAGCTGGGTGAAGGAGTCGTGCACCGCCTGCTGCGTCTCCAGCTCAGTGTGACAAAGCGAGACCAGGTAATCTTTAACCTGCTCGTAGATTCGACCGTCTAGCACCTGAAAGGCGGGAGGAAAACAGAAAGTGTTGCTATCTCTGGGGGACATGAGGACCCGCAGTCGTTTAGATCCGGTTTGGACCGGCGGCCGCACCTTGATGCAGTCCAGGAGGTCTGCGCTGTAGTAGCGCCGCAGGTGAGCGTTGGAGGCCGCCAGGGTGAGAAGATAGTCATTTCTGGCATGAGTTGCTTTGGAGTTGCATTCACTCCTCTTTGCTTTCAGCTGAAATAAAACCAGCAAAAACCCAGTTAGCAGAATCAAACATCGTCTAGATAACAAGCAGGAGCTTTTTTAAGGTGTCAATATCCGACCTTTACACTGGCCCTCTGGAGACTGGAGCGCGACTGGAAGAGACTTAGCTTTGATCTGAAAAACATACAAATCAGATGTTGAAACTTGCAATAGAAATACTTGTTTTACAGTGAAAATGTGGTTTAAATTAAAACAATTGAGCAGAATTTCTAACAGCCAGTTGAAGCTAAAGTACAGCTAAGTGATTATTAAGAAATGCTGAGCAAAGTTGCTTTTATTTTTGACTCCTAAAAACTCAGGATGCATATGGAGATAAATAAACAGGAATAATAAAACCTTTCAAACTGAAAAGTTGCTCAGAACTTTATTTTCAAATCTTTTTCTATTATTTTTGTTTATTTTCAGCCACAAAAACACAAATGGTCCCGCATATATTAAGTAAATATAAAAAACCAATTGATATATTTGGCACATTTTGGCAATTTTGCAAGCAACAAAAAAAAAATGCTTGTATCATTTTTTTAGTTTACTTTTTTTTTTTTTTAGTTTCAAAACAATTTTTTTAAACAATCTCTATGACCCCGATTTACTTCCATAGTGGCACAAATTATCAGTATTGCCATTTGTGTCGGCCGATGCTGGTCTTCTATTTTTAGAACATATTGGTACTAATATTAACCGATTAACTGATCCATCTTGTTGCTGTTTGTAGACGTGAGGGATTTGTGGGGCGTTTACCTGACACAGAGACGCAACGAGAATATTCACTAAAATTGAAAAAAAACATCTTGATTGCTACATATTTGTGTCACAGAGGTTAAAAAACTGGAAAGCTATTTTTTTAAGAAACATTTTTCCTCATTATTTGTGTGGAAAGAGACTGTTCTGAGATAAATTAAGAATTTACGTGACACGTTTACTCACAGCGTCCCAAAAGAAATTACTGTTGGTACAAGAACAAGCGATTCTCCAGCAGTTAATCCCTCCTGAAAGCATTTCTTTATGAAGTCAAGCCGCAGCTTTTTAGAAACGTTCCCGATGGGCAGAAAAATGTCAGAAATGCAGTGAGTCACGGCGCCAGCTGCTTATGTTGTGCCAGGATGAAGAGCAGAGGGGCAGCTTCCTGGACTCCTCTGAGACATTTTGTCTGTTTGAAACCCATAAAAAAGCAGATTTTATATCCGCAGATCTGGCGTCTTTGGGATAAAAGAGCACAAGTTCTGGCGTGTCCAGCCAGGGAGTGAATCAGTCGCTGGGAAGTGTGAATGAAATGGGAATTTTATGAGAATTCTGCACCGTGATGTTCTAGCTTTGAGCATTTTGCAGCTCTACAGCCCAACAGGAAGTGATTTTAACCAACACTTCGCTCTGTGAGCCTTCAAATACGCTGGTTTGGATCTGTCGTACTTGGCCTCGAGCTCGGTCTTCTCCCGGACGGCCTGCGCCATGGTCTCAGCCTCCTGGTACTTCTTCCTGCTCTTGCTCAGCTCCTTCACCGAGTCCTGCAGCTCCGCCTGGATCACTGTCAGCTGCTCGATGCACTGCGGGGCCAAACACAGACACACACACACACACACACACACACACACACACACACACACACACACACACACACACACACACACACACACACACACACACACACACACACACACACACACACACCACATTCATGCAAAGGATTTATCCACCTGGAAAAGCATGCAAATGCTCTTTATCAAAATGCACAGAAAACAGCTGAATATGTGTGACATGCAGGAAACATGGAGACATCTCCCGTCGCAGAGGGCAAACAAGAGCAGCTTTGTGAGGTGTGAGCAGTGAAACAGAGAGCAGCTCTTCTAATGTTTCTGAGCAAAAGGATCAGGAAGCAACCTGAAGCCTTTCACAATCTGTCACATTGCAACTAATCCCATGACAAATTAAAGCAAGCTTAATAATTTCCATTTGCATAATTGAACATTTTTATCTTTTCTCTCTGTCTACCGAAAAAAAACTTAATTGTTCATCAGAATTTAAAGTTTATTGATCTTTGAGAATGTGTTCTTGCATCATCATGATATTACCAATGTATTACTTCAAAATGGTCTCAAATAACAATATCATCTTTTATCACAATAACGTCTGGGACGATTTATTGTCCAGAACTTTTTTTTTTTTTATCATGACAGGCAATTCCAAACTTTAAAACATTTTATGACAGTTTTATCTAAGAGACCGACACAAAGTAAAAGAGAGAAAAAAAAATGTAATAATAAAATAACACAATTCAGAATCTGAAAAGTGTGGCCTGCATTTGAGTTCAGCTCCCCTGAGTGGATGTTTTTCCAGGTGCAGCTTCTTTGGAGTATTTCTCCATCAGCTTTATCTAACTTCCAAGATAACAGTTAAATATTATTAAATATTAAATATTATTTTAGCAAGCAAATTAAAGCAGTTTTTATCTGTATACAGCCAAGTTACACCAATCAGTCCCTCCAGTTTTTTTACGATTCTGCAATTGTGGAAATTCATGCAAAATCAACAGATTCTGACATTTTTTTGCACTAATGCATAATTGTGAGTTTGTTGTATTTTTTAAAGCAAAAATGGTAAAAAAAAAAAACAAACAAAAAAAACAACAACAACAACAAAACAAGTTTAAGTGATGCTAACTCACAACTGTAAGTGGCAGTATTTCTCATTTCCACTGCCTCAGCCTTATTTAATGTAAAGTTATAGTCCTGATCAAAATGGAGAGGGATAAAAACATTTTCCATCATATTAAGTGTACTGCAAAATTTCTTACAAATATTCCTAAATTAGCTCCATAAATTCTGTGATTTTGATTGCAAAAAAACAAAAACAAAAAAAAAAGTCACAAAAGAAACTGAAAATACTGGAGGGACTGATTTCTATCTCATACTGATCATATTTTCAAATGTTTAAATATTTATTGATACTCTCACTGGATACAAATATCAGTACGGTTTTAGTGGGTTTTAAACGTTATTGTGGCAACAATAAATTAATATTCTTAGAAATGTATCACGATAAATGATAAACAATACAATACATGCCCACTCCTATTGCAAAGTTAAGTTTATTTTAAGTCATGTTAATATAAACAACATTTTTGTTACTTGATTGTGGAAAATACATAGTAAAGCCCCTTTAAGGCACCTCAGAGGTTGCCATGGAGATGAAAGGTTTTCTCAAACATGCATGAAGTAATCAAAGCAACACTCCAGGTATGTTTTTGATAATGCAACTGGTTTGTATCTGCTTCTCAAAGCTGCAGGTCACGACAGATTATTTTACACAACCTAAGCTGTGTTTTAGTGACTCTAATTAACACCTCTTTAATCTTCTTTTTCCACTGTTTTTATTAGCCGCGGTTGCTCCCAAACGATCGCGTGTCTTTCAGTAAACTGCTGAAACCTCCCTCTTTAAATGTCAGTGTAGCACATCATCAAGCATAATGGGTAGAATTAGGCTGGTTCGGACATCTGGGACACATACTTTAAAAACCGGGGTCACAGTTTCAACTTCATCTCAGTTCTGCTCTGATGAAAGAAGCAGATCCCAGAACGGAAACAGCTTTGTGATTCTGTGGGTGTGATCTTCAGTGAGAAAATTGCCTTTTGTGGTTGGTTGAAAAGGGAAGGACAGCAATTGCTGTGAAATGTTTCTCTTACTACATCTTCCGTTATCAAGTGTGACACAGAGTGAGATCACCAAGAGTCTTTAAATGCAAATATCGCCACAGATTAAGTGAAAATGTAAACTTTGTTTAAAGTTTACCCCAAAATAATCTTAACAGATCCTGGATTGCAGCATTAAAAAAGCTTCAGTTATTACAGCTACAAACTTGTGATCAGGGCTTAAATCTCAAAGCTGAACATTCAGAGCCACATAAAGACAATTACAAAGTCGGCCTTCTATCACCTAAAGAACATTTCCAGGATTAAAGGACTAATGTTCCAGAAAGATCTAGAGAAACTCAGCCATTTGTTTATCTTTAGTTTTAAAATCCTTCCACTGGCTCCCTGCAGCTCAGAGAACAGAGATTAAAATAATTTTGGTAGTTCATAAATCACTGAACGGCTTAGCACCAAAAGAGCTGTTGTTATATCAACCTCCCAGACCTCTCTGGGCTTCTGCATCTGCATCCTCAGAACCAAACATGGAGAAGCAGCATTCGGTTTCTACCCACCACAAATCTGGAACAAACTTCCTTAAAGCTGCAAAACAGCCGAAACACTGCGTTTCTTTAAATCAAGGCTAAAAACCCAGCTGTTTAGAGCTGCTTTTGATTAATAATAACTGGAACATAGATCAATATATTTGATGTGTATTTGCTGAATCACTTTGACGACGACATTTGACAAAATGTAATGTTTATTGCATGTTTCATAATTGGTGACTGTATGATGCTTTTATGAGACAAAGCTCTTAAAACTACCTTGTTCCTGAAATGTGTTACAAATAAACTTGACTTGACTTTAAAAAAGCCAGAGGTGAGTGAAACCGCAGCAGAGTTGTGTAATTAACCTGAATTACCTTCCTGAGCTGCTGCTCTTTCTGCAGCCGCGCCGTCTTGGCTGCGTCTGCGACCTGGAGCTTGTAGTTATCGCAGGCGCTGAGTCTGGACTGCGTGGCCTGGACGGTGCCCTCCAGGTACGCTCTCCACACACAGAACATGTTCCTGAGGAGAAAGAAGGACAAACATGCAGGAAACAATGATTTATGGTTCCAAGCAACTGGTTTATGTAATTTCTTTGCAGTTAGAGAAAAGCATACAGGGTAACTTTCTGTCCAAGTAACAGGAAGGTTAAAAAATAAGCAGGAAAACACATAAATCTAAACTACCAAAATCAATATAATTGAAAACCTTGTACATAGATATATAAGCTATGATGATTCTGGCTTACAATCAATTAAATCCAATATTATTTTTCTTTGGGAAATTTGAATATTACACAAGAACAAAAAAGTGGTTTTAATACATAAGTGTGAAGAGCATCAAGAGTAAGTACTTGGTTACTGCATCAGTAATAGATTATTCTGCTGATTAATTGAATTAAAAAAAAATTCATTAAGAACTTAAGCATTTTTTTTTTTTTTATTACAGAATTTGAACTGAGAAAAGCTAAACTGGCCACTTGAGTTCTGGATAGAACATATTTACAGACAAGTTTGTTTGTTTTTTATCTTAAATGCAAAATGTTCATATTATCTGTGCAGAAACAAAAATTTGAGTCATCAAAAATAATAAACTCTTGAAATATACGAGTAGGAAGCCATTTAGATACAATCTCAGAGACAAACTTCTAAGTTATTCCCTCTTTCTGAAAGATGATGTAAAATAAAACCATCCCATTTACAGGAATAGGTTTTATTGGTGCTAAGTAGAAATTTTGTGCTTTGAGGAACAATTTAAAGCAAAATATTTTAAATCTTTTAAGGAAATAAATGTAGAGTACTAAAATTCACAAACATAAAGCTAAGCTTCTATAACAGTAGTAAGCGTACTGATAAAGTCAAACGTCCTTGAGCGGCACATTACTTCTCATCAGGAAGAAAGGAATATAAACAGCAAAAAAAAAACCAAACACCTGCTCATAAACGTTTGTGCAATAAGTTGAGGTGCGAAACAAAAAAATAGAAGCACTTCTATCTTAAGTTATGACAGACAGAAGCAAACAATCACAGAAAGCACAGTAAACTGAACCAACCTGTGATCTGCTGGATTTTCTGCAACGCTCTCCGGCCATTCCTTCTTCAGATACTGATTCGCCAACTTCTGGAGAGCCTGAAAAAATGAAAGAAAGAGAAAAAACAAAGATGTTGAGAATAAATGTAACCATATTAAACTTAACCACCAATTTAACCCTTTCAAACTCAAGCTTAATTGTAGTTGTCAGCTCTAAAGTTGCATAATCATAATCAAAAGTAGCGTCGTTTACTAACAAAAATGTCCTTTCATGGAAAGACGGGAAGAATAAGACAAATTTTTATAACGGTTGTTAATTGAAGCAGCTTTGGTGTGGAGCGTTGTGACGCATAATGTTGGAATCTGTGGAGTCTCAGCTTTTGTTTAATGTGTTTTATCTGTTCAGCATAAAGTGTGGTAGCAGCGGAGCCAGAAATGTGACAAGTGGGATCGGCACAGAGGTTATTTATTATAATCATTCATTTCGGTTTACGCAATCCATGTTTGTGGCATTTAAAAATAGATTACCAGGGTTAACACAGAAGCAGAGTTGTGAGGGCTTTGTGAGGGCAGGGTTTCAGAAGCACCAGGAGTTTTTAAAGAGACAGAGTCCCAATTTCAAGGACATAAATCAGGAAAGAAAATTTCTCTTAAGTCATATTTGATATATTCAAAGTTTTTTTAACAACTGAAGGTAACATATTAATTTGATTATGCTATAAAATGGCACTATGTGCCTCAAAAATATACATCCTGTCCCTTTAAATCACTACGATTAGATTAGATTAGCTTAGCTTCCTAGCTTTTTCCTAAATAAAAAATACCAAGACTTATTCAAAATATATATAGTGGCCACATGGACGCGTAAAGTGATATGCAAAATGCTCACAAATAAGAGCAGCAAAGGCATACAACACCTTTTAAATTCAACATTTGAGCATTTTGAATCGATTCTTTATAGAATACATTTTTTTCTGCACCTCCAGTAAATACAACCAAAACAAACGTGCTAACCTAGGGCTAGCGGGAAAAATGGATCGTGTTTTTTTTTTTACCAAAGACAAGAGAGAAATTCTCCAACTGCTAAAATCTGATGCCAACAAATATGTAAAAAAAATATTTTTTTATAAAAGTTACATACTCCAAAAGAACAAAAATCTGCTCTTCCAAAATAGTTCTCAGGGGATCCATTTGTTTTGGTAAAGTGCCAGAGCTTTCACCAAAAATAAATCTATGCAGCAGTCTGAGGCTTCGCTGTTCAAACAGACAGAACTGACAAAAGCACAATGCGTTTACTTCACTTCTGGCTCCAAATAGAAGCAAGTTTTCTATTTAATTTGACTTTTTCTTCTTCTTTTCTTCAACTATTTTAAGGCCCAACAAGCGCTCATCTGGCTTCCTTTACCTCTAAAAGACAGGGCCGGTTTATGCGGTCCTGAGGCCGGCGAGGCAGCAGCCATGAACTCATTGATCTGGGCAATCCGGGTGCCAAAGCTTCGAAGTTGCTACAGACGCCATCACTGTGGCCTCAGATAGAGGGACAATCACGGACTGAGCCGGACTAATGGGCGCCCTGAATGGCAGAGGAAGAGCCACACAGAGGAGGGCTTCTTAACCGGAGCGTGTGATACGAATAGCAATGGCTGACAGCCGAAGCTGCCTGCAGGTGTAAGAGACGGAGGAAAATAAGAGACGGGTCTGAAAGGAGGAGAGCTGCTAAAGGGAGCAAACTGTTCCAGAGACGGTCTGACCCACTTCGATTCAAACACTGAATAAACAATCAGACATAACCAACACATCAGACTACTTCACACTAGAAAAACAGCCAGCTCGTCCCTGAAGGAGACCTAATGATCATTTTTATGAATTAATAAAGAGTGTATCTAGTTGCTCTGAAACTGTTCTGCCTAAACTGGGGATCTGATGTCCAAACTTTTTGTCACTATTATCATGTCAAACTTTTACCAAGAAAATAAAAGAAAACTAAATTCAAGCAAAGTAGTTCGGAATTTTTGTCTGTTTGCTTTTTTGTAGGGAAAGGAAATTTATAAATCATAGATACAAAACTTACAAGGGATTACAAGGGAAACAACAAAAACAATATACATCTATTTTTTGAATTTTTTGGAGCTTGATCGAACAAATTTATTCTCAGTTATAAAACCAGGACTTGGGTCACTTTCTTTAAAAATGCTTGATATATTTAGATGAGTTCAATAAACAAAATAATGTTTTACTTCCTTCTGTTGTGAAACAAATCACTGAATCTAGAAAGCAGGCGGCAGGAAGCAAAGAGAAACCGAACAGAAGAAATGCCCTGTGAAAGACGGTGAAGGGAAGGTAAACTCATTAACTACACACACAGCACAGCAGAACCACGGGCTCATCTCCTCCGTGCTACGCTGCATTGATGCAGTAATTCATGGAGCCCCACCCACATATTGAGAGCAAATACTCTAAACTATGCCAATACACTGTGCATCAGCCCCACATTTATTAAAAATATTTTTTTGGTCTTATGTATTTATATTTTTAATTAGCTTTAAGCCACAATCATCAAAACTAAGGAATAAACATCTTGTGTGGAATGGTTCTAAATGTAATTGCTGATATATTTATTTTTAATGACGTTCACGTTTGATTTTATGTCTTTTGCTGCTTTTTCTTTAATCTGTATGGGACTGCAGATAATAATATATGTTATATGAAAACAAATCGATTAACATCTGATTTATTTTTACCTTTCAAAACTGAAATAATGAAAAAAAAAACAAATTTATAAATTGTCATGGAAGTGATCAGTCTTATGTTCATGCAGTAATTCATGCAAAAGGCCCCTGTCGTGATAAAAAAACTTTGCTGGATGATAAATTGTCCCAGAAGTTACTGCAATACACAATAATATTGGTAACACATTCTCAAAAATCAATACATTTTAAGTTCTAATGAACCTTTAACATTGGAACTGAAAGACATTTTAAATATCCCCCAAATTTTTTTTTAAATCCAACAGAAACAACAAATAAAATGAATTATGAAGTCTCCGTAAACCAAATTTGTCCATCAAAAAAGAGCTTGTTGAGACCAAAGCACCAGACTGAAGACTTTTATCATCCAAAAATGATAAATCATGCAAGTGGAAATTATTGGGCTCATGAGATTGATTGGTTTATTTTGACAGGTCTAGTAATGAGTCTTTATAATATTTAAAAAATATGGTATTAAATGCATGCACTTTTGATGTTAAATTTAATTATACAGATGCACACAAAATAAAAGAAAGAAAAAAAAATCAACATTAACCCTCTATGGCATGACTTTTTATTTTTGTGGGGAAGAAATATTTTCCTGCATTCTTTGGGAGCTTGGTGGTCCCTAATTACATGTCAATCATAAAATCGGACTCTGACACCTCCTGGAACCAGATTTGGGTTTGTTGCCTCAGGGTAACATTGGTCTAGAACACCAAGATTGTCTACACTGATTATGAGAAATGAAATACAAATCAAACAAAAACTATATTCATAAAAGAACTATTTTTTGGACAAAAATATGTCAAAAATCATGCCCCCCAAAAAATAAAATAAAGGAGCAATGTGAGGTACAGCTATGTGGTTTGTTGCCTGAGGGCAACGCCATGCCATAGAGGGTTAAGATGTGGGTTGTTTGGTTGAAAACTACAAACATGGCCCCACTCTTTACAGCTCTGGAGCACAGGGCCGTGCAGAGACCTTTGGAGGGTCAGGGGCTCAAATTTAAAAAAGGGGCACATTGAACAAAAACTCTGTACAACAACATAGCAACGACCCATATTAATCAAGAATCTAATTGGTTCCTACTGTATCATTGCCATCATGTGGGGAAATGCAAAGCAAATCTAGTCTATATTTTCCCCAACAGGTATAAAGTTTCTGTTTCTGCTGCTGACAGTCCTGGAGATCTGAGCTGATCTGAGACTGTAGCTGTTAAACAGACCAGAGGAGAGAAGGTCAAAGGTTATGAAGTTATGAAATAAGCTAATTTGCTGCCATTTTACTAATTAAGCCCTAATAATATCCATTTAACCTCTAGAACAACCTGGCTGCAGACTGATTTATAGATCAAAGAAGCTCAAAGGGGTTAACTCTATATAATAGTTTGATGTTAGTACACTGAAAAAAATGAACTTAGGGGGTTATCACATCAACAAAAGAAAATCATGTACTTTTAACTAAATAATTTCATGTTTCAAACAAAAACGTGATACAA
Organism: Xiphophorus maculatus; assembly: GCF_002775205.1. NCBI lineage: Eukaryota > Metazoa > Chordata > Actinopteri > Cyprinodontiformes > Poeciliidae > Xiphophorus > Xiphophorus maculatus. Next base: position 12,451,091 of record NC_036453.1, on the reverse strand, counting down.
TCATGTTGGATAAACAAGAAATTCAACAACTTAACGTTTATGAAATTTAATCATGTTGAGATAACATGATTCATTATAGTGAGACTGATATTGTGCTGAAGACGATGAGTGAGATCACGGGATATCACACAAGACCACGCGAGACAATTGTTTTTTGTCTCAACTTGAAAAACATGTATTCAATTTGAGATAACGTGATTCAATTTAGTCAGATTGATCTCACTCCGAAGAGGATCTAGCAAGATCAGGGGATCACGCGAGATTATGGAAGAACACGCAACATAACTGGGAAAACTTCAAAGCGGTTTTATGTACACATTAAACTATAGATATTTGTTTTTCTCTGCAGGGCACTATTGGCATTTAAGAACTGCACTGTAACAAATCGGGTGGTACCAGGTGGTACCAGGTGGTACCGGGGCTTTGATCTGCATTGTGACTCGTGGTGACAGTCGGTACCGTGTCTTATATCAGGATGTCTGATATAAATCAGATATTCTTTCTATCTGTCGGTGGACCGACTCAAGCTGCCTGTAGTGAACCGGGCTTTTAGCAGAATGATGAAGTTAAAGTCAGAAGTTTCTCTGCAGCTGAAACATTTCTGTGTTTATGGGCGAGGCGGGTTTTGTCCCGCTATAGCGAGGACGATTATAAAAATATAAATAGAAACAGTTTTTCTAACGTCAGACCTACGTTTTTATTCACAAACCAGTGTATGAAAAAATATTCTTGCCCATAATTTGATAGAGGACACAGATCCGCCTCCTCCTCACCATGGACCCGGAGTCTGAACAACATGGAGGCTCTGAGAGTCATTATTAGACTGAGGGCAGCCAGACTAGTTTATTTTTACTAAATTATTATATTTAGCTAAATATTATTGCTGAGGGGCACAAACAGGCCTTCTGACATACAGATTAAAAATAAAAATTAAAAAACTCAAAAAGGGCACTAGGGGCATCAAGGATAAAAAGGGCAGGGGCTGAAGCCCCCCTCACCCCCCCTCTGAACGTGCCTGCCTTTTTGTGTGTTTGCTTCAAGTTTTTATCTAAATAAACTCTAATTCTTCATCTTATTATTTGACCAATATTTTGAGGGGTAAAAATACACTTAAAGTCCAACAAAAAGATTCATAGAAAATAATAATACCAGTAATAGTAATACTGTTAATCTCTTCATGTTAAATAAAAAATATTACTTAATATTTAAGTATTTAGTCATTATTTCAGCTTGACTCATTCAGAACTGTTCTGATTGTTTCCATAGCAACGATCAGAAGCAAGACCTCCCCCAGAAGTCCAGTGAGCTCACTGATGAGGTCATAGATGACATCATGTACATCACAATAGATCAAAGAAGTTCTAAAGATTTAATGTGTTGCGCTCCAACATTGAGCCCAAACAGTTTTCAGAGACCAGAAGCCAACATGAAGATCAGTGATCATTTCAGAGCTTTTTTGGACAACTTTCATTTTCACCGTGAGACAACTGAGGACAGCGAGGACGGATTAAACCCCATAAAGATGACCCAGAACATGAGACGCTTTGAGAAAGACATGAGACCTGTGGAACACTTTTTTAGAAACCTGTCTGCTTTGTCCAGCTGGCGCTCTGTGCACATGACTGCCTGTTTTTTCTTCATCTACATGTGCACAGTGTGGCATGGCTGGACCTTTTCTTTCGTCGTGCTCTTCATGATTCTCCAGCTTTCTGTAAATTATTTAATTTCCAAAGGCTGGAGGATCGAGTGGAGCATCATACCCGACATGGGTGAGCCAGTGGAACATCTACAAGAGAACCTAAATATGGTTCAGATGTTCCACTGGGTTGCCAAAACTGCTCAGAAAACCCAGAAGCTTTTTGGAAACACGGCCGACATGCTTGAGAAGATAAAAAACCTCTGCATGTGGGCTCGGCCAGAGCTCACTGTTAAGATCTATGTGATACTGTGGCTGTTTTTTATCTTCTCATGCATGTTACCATTCCAGCTGCTGGGTTTTATCCTAGGTGTTTCTGTAGGGATCAAGATTTTTATCATCGACTTGATCTTTGAAAGGTTCCCAAAGCTGCGGCAGCAGTTTGACGTCCCCTACAACCTCTGGGCTGATTTACCCACTGACCTGCAGCTGAGGGACCCCAGAAACACCTTGCTGAGCAGGTGGATGGCCAAAGCAAAGGCCCGATGGAGCACGGCCCGAAGGAGCATTTCCAATGCTCTTCTCGGTGCCAGAAGGAGGCGCGTTTTCCCTCCACGCTCCCGCTTCATCGGGACCTTGCATGCATGGCGACGTCGGGTATGGCGACGATAGCGGACCAAAGTGTGTCCCAGGTCTCGCAGGATGACGGGAGCAACTGCTTTTGGAAAAGCGTTTCATGTTCAAGGAACCACCAACGGATGTCTGTGGGAAAAGGTAAGAAATGAAGTCACACCTGACGTTACGGTTTCTCCAGCCCCTCCTCTTGACCATGATTAAGGAACTTTTGGAGAGGAGCTAAAAATAGCAAATTCGGAAGATGAAAAAATCCCAGAACCAAATTATTATTGACCATTTCGAGGCTGGAGAAATCTGACTGGGACTGAACATGTGTCCTGATGTGTTCAGTTAAATGAAATTATGGGATTAAAAGGTAAAAAGATTTGACAGGTTTCCTGTTTGCAGGTTTCTCTCCGGGTGCTCCGGCTTCCTGCCACAGTCTGAAATTAAGACTGTTTAGTTAATTGGCCTCTAAATTGTGCTCAGGTGTGATTAAAACACTTCTTTTCTTTTCCTTGACTAAACCGTTTGCCTGGGTCTGAATTCCTGCCTGGGTTCTTCTGTCTTTATGGGGTTTGCATTTCCTCCTAGTGCATTAGTGGGTTCTCTCCGGCTTCCTCCCAGAGTCCAAAGAAATGATTGTTGATTTATTTGGCTTGTCTAGTTGACCTTTGCCCCATGTCTTCTTCCCTCTCTTTAGCAAATGTCAAACATACATTTTTGTGATTACATTTCATAAATATCAAAAAGTAGTTTCCTGTTTGCAGGTTTCTCTCCGGGTACTCCGGCTTCCTGCCACAGTCTAAAATCACGACTGTTTAGTTAACTGGTCTCTGAATTCTGCTACGGTGTGATTGAAACATTTCTTTTATTTTCTGAAATGTTTCCCTGGGTCATCTTGCTGTGGATTGCCACATGACTGCCCCTTGCTGTGGCAATCCATCTGCTCAGGAAGGTGTTTCTGGTTCAGCTGCAGGTCGGTGGGTAAATTAGCCCAGAAGGTGTAGGGGGCGTCAAACCGCTGCCGCAGCTTCGAGAACCCAGCCTGGGCTCTTCTGTCTTCATGGAGATTGAATGTTCTCCAAGTGGGGCCAAAACTATCCATCCATCCACCAAGGGGGCAACTTCGTTGGCGCAGGAGCCGAATCCCTGGAGATCCCTGGATCCGGCGGACAATGTCGGCACAGGGGCCAGACCACCTGGAGGCGTCGAGGGAGACCTGGGACCACCTGGAGGCGACGAGGGAGCCCTGGGACCACCTGGAGGCGTCGAGGGAGCCCTGGGACCACCTGGAGTCGTCGAGGGAGCCCTGGGACCACCTGGAGTCGTCGAGGGAGCCCTGGGACCACCTGGAGGTGACGAGGGAGCCCTGGGACCACCTGGAATCGTCGAGGGAATCCTGGGACCACATGGAGGCGACGAGGGAGCTCTGGGACCACCTGGAGTCGTCGAGGGAGCCCTGGGACCACCTGGAGGCGACGAGGGAATCCTGGGACCACATGGAGGCGTCGAGGGAGCTCTGGGACTGTGGCTGGCCTTTATCTTCTCATGCGTGTTTCCATTCCAGCTGCTGGCCTTTATCATAGGTGTTTTTGTAGGTGTCTCATAGGTGAGAGACAGTGAGAGGCGTCGGGCAGGAGTGGGCATACTTGTTGCTCCCCATCTCGGCGCCTGTATGTTGGGGTTTACCCCGGTGAACAAGATGGTAGCTTCCCTCCGCCTACGGGTGGGGCGGCGGGTCCTGACTGTTGTTTGTGCTTACAGGCCGAACGACGGTTCAGATTACCCACTCCTCTTGGAGTCCTTAGAAGAGGTACTGGAGAGTGTCCCTCCTGGGGACTTCCTTGTTCTGCTGGGGGACTTCAACGTTCACGTGGGCATTGACAGTGAGACCCGGAGGGGTGTAGTTGGGAGGAACTTGTGCTTTACATCACAAGTCATAGAAATAAACAACAAAGATATTTATCATTTTTAATCTGTTCTTCAGGTTCAAAATGTTTTTCTATCCGTTTATCTTCGCAATTTCATGGAGTTTCTGTAGAAATGTGATTATAAACGCTAACATTAGCATTAGCTGCTACATGTTTAGCATTGAGGCTATTTTAGGCTAGCATAGCTTTCTGACAGGCTAACTGCTTTTAGCACAACTTGAACACACTGGTGTCTCCCAGCATCCAATCAGATCGTTGGCTTTTTGCTGCGGTTCTAATTATTGCTACAATATTTTCTCTGATGTTTATTTCATGAACTCTAATTGGGCCGAATCTTCCTTTAACACTTGAGGTTCTGCAATAAGTTCTATTTACAGTCGTGAACCTCCAGCCCAGATCCTGTCAGCAGCAGCTTTAACCTGCCTGGTAGAAACGTTAAGGAGAAGCAGAGCGAACAGAGAGCAGGTGGTACCAGGTGGTACCAGGTGGTACCAGGTGGTACCAGGTGGTACCGGGGCTTTGATCTGCATTGTGACTCGTGGTGACAGTCGGTACCGTGTCTTATATCAGGATGTCTGATATGAATCAGATATTCTTTCTATCTGTCGGTGGACCGACTCAAGCTGCCTGTAGTGAACCGGGCTTTTAGCAGAATGATGAAGTTAAAGTCAGAAGTTTCTCTGCAGCTGAAACATTTCTGTGTTTATGGGCGAGGCGGGTTTTGTCCCGCTATAGCGAGGACGATTATAAAAATATAAATAGAAACAGTTTTTCTAACGTCAGACCTACGTTTTTATTCACAAACCAGTGTATGAAAAAATATTCTTGCCCATAATTTGATAGAGGACACAGATCCGCCTCCTCCTCACCATGGACCCGGAGTCTGAACAACATGGAGGCTCTGAGAGTCATTATTAGACTGAGGGCAGCCAGACTAGTTTATTTTACTAAATTATTATATTTAGTTAAATATTATTGCTGAGGGGCACAAACAGGCCTTCTGACATACAGATTAAAAATAAAAAATATATATATAATTTTTTAAACTCAAAAAGGGCACTAGGGGCATCAAGGATAAAAGGGGCAGGGGCTGAAACCCCCCAGCCCCCCTTTCTGCACGTGCCTGCTGGAACAGATTCCTCACTGGGCTGAAAACCAGAGCCAACTGGGACACAGAGGAATTTCCAAATATCCCAACCGTGTTTTCAGGAAGAGGGGGGCAAAAAACAAACAACCATAAAAAAACAAAATCAACAAGACGGCAAGGAGGAAGTCAGATACCCGACCAGCAGTGGAAGCTGGGATGTTTTTTTCTGAGGCTTGTCGACTTTCATGGCTTATCTGGCCACAAGTGAATCAAAACCGATTTGTTTAAATGCCACATCCTCGGCCCAGTGTGTCTCGAGGGCGTGAAGAAGCATTTATTTTTAGCGTCCCAAATGACAAGGCGCTCCAGCGGTGGCGTTAACGAGCGTCGGCAGTGAGGCTAAAAGGACAACAACGCGGACAATTTCATTTACCTGGGCGTAGTCCCGCTCTACCGCTGCCCTCTTCTGACTGAAGGTCCTGCAGAAACGAAAGAGAAACTTCAGTGATGATCCAGAACAATTAAGTGTCAGACACCACATCAAACAGAGCGCTGCTGCTGGTCTTTTAAATGTGACTTTGGTGCCTTAAATTTATAGATCCTATGCAGCTTGGTGAAAGAAAACTGTATTGTTTTGCACTTGAGGTGCAACAAAACCAGTTTAACATCACATATAATATTTAGGTCATTGTTATAACACAATGGCTGCCTGAGATAATAAACCACCACACCTTGGAGTCATAGTGTAAACTCTTAGAAACTTTCAGTGCATAAAATGGACTTTGAAGTGAAGAATGTAAAAATACTCTGTGGGATAAAAGCAGGTGTAGTTATGGCTTCAGAAGAGGGAGGAGCTTATTTTAGCCAGTTGTGCAAAGGAACAGTGACTGTTACAATAAATTTTATATATTTAAGAGGATACACAATTAGTTATAAAACAAACTATGAGAAATATTAATATCAGATGTAAAACCAGCACTAAATATACGAAAAACTGTAACCTGCTTAGGGTTATAAGCTTAAATAAAATACTGTCACACAGAGATCACGGTGTTGTTTACGCTGCGATGCATCCTGGGTAGATGAGGCTTATTAGGTTCTACGAAACCAGCTCCTTTCAGCCAGAACAGTCATTTTCATGCAAAGAGTAATGTTCAGCCAATTTCATTTAGATCAGAGTGAGTTGAAGCAGAAGGAAATGTAGAAATGACAAGAGGAGATGAAGATGAGGAGGATGAAACGGATGAAGAAGAAAGAAAAGGCTGCTGTGTGTAAATGCCAAACCAGAAGGAGAGTGTACTCTGCAAGGAGCTGCAGTTTGTAACTCAAGCTGTTCACGGTAAGAATCTGGACCAAAACATTTTCTCAAATATATTAGAATGGTTGTTAAGAAGACTTAAATATGCTTTACCATCATTCATTAGCTCCCACTTAGTTAGATTTCCCATTAGTTACTGCTAATGGTGTTAGCTCCTGCTAATGGTGCTAGCTCCTGCTAATGGTGCTAGCTCCTGCTAATGGTGCTAGCTCCTGCTAATGGTGCTAGCTCCTGCTAATGGTGCTAGCTCCTGCTAATGGTGCTAGCTCCGTTAGATCGCAACCCGACCATGTTTGTAATTCAACAGATATCTCGTGTAGAACGGCACATGAAAACTTTCAGGCAGTTTGCCTCAATCCAGATGTTTTGTTGACTTCCTTGACTTCTTGACTTTTGTCTATAGACTTTAATCCACTGTAACCTACCCGAGTCATCGGCCCAGAATGCATTGCACGGGTGAAAAGATGGAGACCTCCGCAGGCGCAATATATAACAAAGCTCTACAATTTCTGAACTATTTATGAGTTTTTACATATCACAAACAACAACTTTTAGGTTATTTGGAAATTTACAACATATTTGGGCCAATATGCTCAGCTAATCTTGGGTCTGTTCAAGACTTTCATGGTTATTTACCTCTAACATGCAGACATCAGATTCTGCTGTTGAATATTTGCAAAGCGATGAAGGTTTAAAGCTTGGTATCTTAAAACCAACGAAAAACGTATGCCTCGTTTCCACTAACCGTAGGTAACGGGTCGCTGCGTCATTTTGTCTGTTTCCATTGTAAAAACGGTGCAGGAAGCCTCCCTGTGAAGCACCGCGCAGTGGTTTACTCAGCTGTACTACATGTATATTGTGGAGTCAGAAATATTTACTCTACCGCAGCCAAAATGAACATTTATTTGTGGTTTCTCTCCACAACTTAAAATGATCATGCAGCAGGACCAAAACAGAGCTGTGAAAGGACGGATTTCAAATATAATTCAATATTATACCGGTATTTTTCAGAAAATCCGATTTTTATGGGTTTCTGTTTGCATGCAGATATTTCCAGAGCTGCAATTCTAACAGTTCTCTCGTTTTGGCATTTAGTTTGTAACAGTGTTTTCCTACTTTAATTTCCTTTCACAACCACCACAATTTATCGTCAGATGGTTAATTGGTCCAGCAGGTTCCACCAACATTACAAACAGATCAGACGACGACGCGCTGCGAAACCCGGTGGCTTTAAAACCTTTTCTGGTTTGTTTATAACGCAGATATAAACAGGATGATGACAACTCGAGCGAGGCCTGTGAAAACATCTAAGAAAAGAAGCGAGGTCAGTGCCCTGGGAAAAACTCCCGCAGCAAAATCATCATTAAGTCATTAAACATGTCGAGACTCGGCCGCCTGCTCCACCCTGACTCTAAACAATCTGCTGTACTTCCTGGGAGCTTCCGCCTCTTCCTCTCCGCCGCGTTTCCATCGCTCCCTCTCTCTCTCTCCCCTCCTCCATCGCTTCCTGCCATTTTCCCATGCAGAGCTTCTGCTGACAGCCACGAGCAGCTTCCAGTTTGCTGAATCACTTCAGCGGAGAGAGGAACGTCGTTTCCGATCGAGTGAAGCTGCAGAACCTCCCGTGGCGAACGAGTCGGGGCGGCGGGAACATCTGGCAGCTCTCTGTGACCTTGACTTCCAGCTGCTGAGAGGGCCGGAGGGCCGGAGCGCCAGCACCCGACCACAGACAGGAAGCGTGGAGCCAGAGATCGGCAGCTTAGCACAAAACATCACTGCAACCTTTTGGCTTTTTTCAGCCTGAAAAGGGCTCAACGTGAAGCTTCCTGTGTGGGTTTACAGGTCCTGACGTTATCCAGCCTGATCCGTTTGATTTATACATTTCAGACACAAAACATTTGATCTCTACTGAGTTTTCACATTTTATCACGTTAAAAGTTGCAGATGAAACCCTGTTAGACACTTTAAAGTGGAAATGCAACGATCTGATATTAATATCTGTATTTGTCCTGATATCGAATATAATTCTAGATCAGGTATCGGTGACAATGTTCCCAATCCATAAGGGCAGATCTATTCAGTCTAATTCTTTACTTTGTGCTCTGAGCATAAAAAATAAAAAGACATTATTTATTTTACATTATATTTAGGATTCCTAATTGCATTTCCTGAACCTTTAGAATGAAGGTTTGCTACAGTTTGTTTTTGTCAGATTCTTTATTATTTATTTTTCATAAATAATGTCAGTGTAATTCCTCCTAACTGCACTGACTGAACAGATTCAAGTTGTGTAAGTTGTGTTGTTTTACATGCTTGGCCAAACTTGTGAAGATCCAGGTGTATTTAGGTGAGCTGTACTGGTACAAAGTTATCAAATAAACTTGTAAGTTAGTAAATCTATGTCTATTTAGAAAACAAAACCATTTTAAGTCAACTCAGCGCTGTTCTTCTGTATCGGATTGTATCACTAAACCTAACATATCAGTATTGGAAGTGAAAAACGTGGATGGAGATCCCTGGTTTTCACATTAAAAGTTTGAAACCCGTGGTGCCGTAGTGGTTAGCGTGACCCATGTTTGGAGGCCTTGAGTCCTTGACGCGGCCGTCGCGGGTTCGACTCCCGGACCCGACGACATTTGCCGCATGTCTTCCCCCCTTTTCCTGTCAGCCTACTTTCAAAAAATAAGAGACACTAGAGGTCACAAAAAAAAAAAAAGTTTGAAACCCTATTAGATACTTTAAAGGTCTGGTGGTTTATCCAGACTTTGAAGTTTGGATCAATTTTATACATAGTTTGCAAACATGAAAAAAAAAAAAAAAAAAAAAAAACTACCTCAGACTGTAAAAACGTCTTGGTTCCTTGCAGATTTACTCATTTTGTTGTTTTCTTCCACTTAAATGCTTCAGATGCTCAAACAAATTTGTTTTTAGGACAAAGATAAATCCGATTTTGACTTGTAACTTAATTATCCAAACCCCAGTGCTTACCTCAGGTCTTCCAGCAGGTCACATTCTGTCTGGTGTTTTATCTGTAAGTGGCTCATCTGCTCGGCCTGCGTGTGCTTCAGCTCCTGGGTCAGCCTTACCTGGCAGGGAAACCAAACCAAACCAGCTGTGACATGAAGTGGCTAACAAACCCAGAACTTTAGGAGTTCTGGGTTTCATGGCAGGTTTCCATTGCACTCCTGAAGCTAAAGCGCTAAAAACGCTGCGATTCAACAGCAAACTGAGTCGGGTTGAATTAAACGAGAGGCAGCCGCAAAGCTGAGTTCAAAATTCTTCATACAACCAACAGACTTGTATCTGAAATGATTTTTATTCAAACACGAAGCTATTTTTATGTTGAGAAATGAGACCAGCATCTCTCAAAAGACGAGTCAATGCCAAGGATTTTACTAATATTTGATCAAAAATTTGAAATCCGTCACCTTCCACTTAATTTGATAAACTTTAACCTGCAACGTTTTAAAGAGATTAGGCCTCTGACCAACAGAGGCAGACACATCTTACCTCAACTGCATGATTTTATCACACATTAAGAACTGTTCCACAACATGACTGTTTGAAATAAAATCCAATAAACAGATTTAGAAAACATGTTAATAAAGCACTTAATAGGAGGCCACAGTTATATAACATGTACCTAATAGTTCAGTTTAGAGCATGGCTGGTTAATAATCAGACAATTATAAATACAGAGCAGCATTCTGCACTGACATGTTCTTTTTGTTGGCAGGTCTCTGCGCCATCACCCTAAACTTCAGCTGCCGTCCACAGATTCCAGTCAAATCATGACTATAAACCAAAATCTGCCAGGATTAGAGCTGCAGCTAACCATTATTAGCAATCGATCAATCGATTATTCTAACAAAATCGGATTAAGACATTGACACATTTTGCAGATTTTTCATTTAATCACTTAAGCATTTTATACAATATTAGTAAAACATTAAAATGCAACTAAAAAAAACAAATCAGTTGTTTTTGCAGAATTTGAACACAGCGAAGCTAAAGCTACGAGCTACTTTAGGAGTTCTGGGCAAAACATATTTAAAGACAAAGAAGGGTTTTTTTTATCTTCAATGTAAAATGTACGTATTTTGTGCAGTTTTTCTTAATATCTGGATGATCTTATTTAACGATTATTCGTTCACTAAATCAGTTGACGATTATTTCAATACTTGATTGATCTGATGAATTGTTTCAGCCCTCGTCAGGAGTCTGAATAATTCTGGCCTCACTTGTTTCACGCAGCCAGTCTAGAAGCAAACAGAAGAATCACATGGAAATAATACAACATTCAGAGCTGCTTCAAATGGAAACAAAACTCAAATATTTGTGACGTCGATACACCAGGATGATGATGTCACTTCCTGTGTAGCTTACCTTCGCAGAAATTCTTGCAACTTATCAAAGATTTAGAGCTGCAAGAGCAAACGGACAAGTAATTTCTCTTAAAGGCATTAAAACAAAATGTTTTAAGTGGAGTCGGGCAGACTGCAGCCTGTTGGTTGGTTGATGGTATTTCACATAAAAGGGACTTGAGTGCACATGTTCGCTGTGACGGGGCTCTAAAGGTTCTACGAGTGAAAAATGACCAAAACAGAGAAAACTGTAAGAAATTGAGCTGCAGCTTCTCTCACAGAGGAAGCTTTGGATCACAAAATGAGAAAATGACATAATCATACTCATTTACAGCTCATCTATTGCCCTGAACTTTTCATACGATCTCAAACTGAAAGAAACATATTAAAGTATTAAGTTTTGAAAAACTGAAAATAACAGGGGTTCTGAGTTTTGATGCATTTAATACACAGGGGGGGGAAAAAATGATTGAAAATCTCACCGTGAAACCTGCATTCAGCTGGGCTTCAAATGAAGCTACTTTTACTGGAATGGAGCAGAAGCTATATTCCAGTAATGTTGGGAGCAAGTAAATATCATCATTTAAAAAAATAATCAGAGGTATTTTGCCTTTTAAGAAACATCACGAACGTTGCTGGACAGTTTAAAGTAGGGATATAAAATATATCTGCATCAACATTGTTATCGGACAATGTTAATATTAGTATTAGTTTTTGTCTTATTCTTTATTATTTAAAGATTTTTAGTATTGGTCCAATACGTGAAACTGGACCGATATCAACAACCGATGTTTATTTCAATTTTTTTTTTTTTTTTGCCATTTGTGTTTTAGGAGAGGGTCGAGTTTCTCATTTATCAAATGTGTTTCCATCTCCCCTTTAGTGCGCCATGTCTTTTTCAGAAAAGCCAGAAACCAGCTCAAACAAGCACACAACCTTTTTTTTTTTTTTTTTGCGAAATTGAGTATGTTTTTTTTTTTTTTCAAAGTGCATTTCCTATCAACCTCTTCTAGTGCGATACTTCAAAATACGCACAAAGGAAAAAAGCTATGCAAGCAGTGTGATTGCTTTTTTTGCTTTGGAAAGTTTAGGGATATATATATATATATATATATATATATATATATATATATATATATATATATAAATATTGGATATTCGTCATTATGGCAGTATTAATATCAGCCCAAATTGTCATATCGGTGCAAAAACAAGGGAAAACTGCAGCGCATTAAGTGTTTTTAATATTGGATAAGTGTTAGATTAACACTCATCCGTGTTAATTTAACATTGATACAAATCTAGTGGTTAATAATTCCAACAATTACACAAAGTTAAAAAGTGAAGCAGTACTAACTATCAGCGCTGATCAGGACAGAGTGTGTCTGTCTGACTGGAAGTGACACAAATATTACAGAGAGTTCAGACCAGGTGTGATTAGAAGTGTTATCAACAGCAGCTCTGAGGTTAAATATTCACTATTATATATTTGCAGCAACTGCTGAAGAAAAGAGTCTGATAGAATATGCTTTGATTACACATTTGCACATAAAAGGTGAGCAGTGGTGCGCAAATAATCGACTATTTTCCCCTGAATGGCTCAAGTCGTTACGTTAAATGCTGAAAATTCTGATTTATATCCTCCGCTTTTCATCCAAATGTGATTTTTCAGCCTTTCAAATCAGAAAAAAAAACCCAACAAGCTTATCTGCAAGGAATTTTATTTTAAGATCTTTAGTAAATACAAACAATTACGCAAATGTTTCCCATACAAAGCTGCACACTGACTATTACTACAGCTACAGTTTAACCGCATGCACAACTATAACCAGCATATCCTCTGTCAATATGTCTGTTTGAGACGTTTTTAACAACTTTTTGGTCATCAGACGTTAAAGTCCAAATACAAAAAAATACTGTCAGGTTTGCTATAAATAAGTGTAGATTTATGAGCCTTCAGTGAACTGAAACATATTTACTAAGAGGACTGGGACAAAAATGGCCTGTGCTGTTATTGAAATATGACACTATGTCCACATACTTCCACAGAGACTGATGTCTGCAGGGATTTGTGTTTTTAAGGCTTAACTTAATGATAAAACATGCACTGCAATGCTTCCCGGAGGATAGTTTAGACTTTAAATAGCTTATAACCCCTCCATCCTTTTGGAAATAACAGAAATATCCCAAAAAGTTGATAAATTTAACATACTACAGGTTATAAATATGCCAAACTTTACAGGCAAAAACTAACAGAGCACCTCAGTTATTATAACTCAAAAATAGTTTCTAACTCGCATGCAGCTTGGAGGGAAATAGTTGAAGAACCGTTTTTCAGTTTCAGAGCGAACGAACCACGTTTGATGAGCGCTAAAAAAACAACAAAAAAAAACAAGGGGAAACTGCAGCGCATCAAGTGTTTTTAATAACTTTTCTTCCTTTTTACTCACTTAAACAAACAACCGCAGTGGTTTTGACGGGGAAAGCAACAGTTTATGTGTTTTATGACGTTCAAAAGTGTTAGTCCGCCGTGTGAACCAGGCGAGTAGCAACAAAGCGTACATTTCCAACCATTAAATATGCAGCACTACGTCGAAGTAAAGCTAGCTTAGGAGGCTACAGCCGCGGAAAAAAGGAGAGAGAGGAAAAAAAGAAATCTCACCTTTCTCGGTGGGGGTTGCATCCTTGGTTCTGGACATAAAACTGATCCAACAAGTCCAAAAGTTTACCCAGAAAAGTTCGTACGAATGGCTTTCGGGGCAAGATGGAAAGCGGACGGACGGAGTTCCAGCCCGGGTCAAGCAGCCATAGCGGGTCCAGTGAGCAGCGAAGTTGAGTCCCGTTGAAAACACTGTGGCCCCGGGGAACAGAAAACCGTGCGTCAATCCGCCGCACACGTTCACTATCCACTCCCGGTTGACGCCACAAAATAAACGCCAAGGTCCGTTGTATTATAAAACTCTACTTCCGCAAAGGGTTTTTCAGAGTAAAGTTAGGTTTGGACGTTTTAATTATTGAACAATGGTGCCGTAGGAATCAGTCGCAAAGAGATCTACTTCGGTTTCTTATTTTACTGTAAACTTGTTTTATTTTACTGCTTAATTATTTTACATTTGACGGAACTTTAGTTACCTGAATAAATAAGGGCTGCTGCGCATATTATACTGTTGAACCGTTAGTTAATATAAAAACTATAATTGCTGACTAGACTTTCAAAGCTATCGCTGGCATTTTTACAAGTTTATAGTAATTTTATTTATTTATTTATTTGTTGCATTATTTTTTTATTCCAAATATTTTTATTAAATATATATATATATATATAAAATATATAAAACATCCCTGGTTTTCAAGTTCTTTATAACTTTAATTTAGAGTAGAATATAACAGATTAGAAAGCTACCTATTGCTTTATTTACCTGTTAAGAACAAATATACATTAGGTAGTTTTCCTGTCATCCGCTGTAAAATATTAATGGTAAGAGGCTTGTGTTTTGTATAGCGCTTTATCAAGTACACAGGAACCCAAAGCGCATTACGCAGCATTTAAATATTTTCAAATCTAAAATAATGCAAAAATATTGAAAACAACACAGATATGTAAATTAGTGGGCCGGTTCTCCTTACTATTGGTTCATTTAAGTGACGTGAAAGCCACTGCCTCCCATCTCAGTAAACTCAAGTTACCATTTACATGTCTGTCATTTCCTGCTGCATTTTCAAAATAAAATCCATCTCCAATCTCATTCCAGTTTGCCACCAAGTAGCAAACAACCACAAACCTAGAAATTATACATCTTGCAATATATATTTATTTATAGTCGCGGCCATGTTTCATATAATTTTATACATGAAGCAAAATCGTAAAAGTTTTGGGAAAGTAATCAAGTAACCGTGAACAAAACTCAGAAGATGTAAAATAAATGCCACAGATAGTTTTTATAAATACTTATACGATGCAATTAACAGCATACAGTGTCTAATTTCTTTTATAGTATTGCAAACTAGTTTTGTGGAGTTGAACGTGTCTGTCCCGCTTCTCTAAGGCTTACGTCTTTACTTTTATTTTGAAGGGCAGACACGTGAAAGCGGATGTGAATGTTTCGGTTCATTTCGCTTAACTTTCTCTTGACCTCGCTGTCAGATTATAGACTTCGCATATTTTCAGTCGTTTTAGATGAAATATGATCTTCGGTTTGCCTTCACGTCGGTCTCCCGATGAATGAATAACTAGCTGAGCTCAGAGCCGGGATGTGTGCGTTGAGACGGCTGCACAGAAGCGTGCGGACCCTTCGTGGATCCTTCACCCGTGGATCGCTCACTTGCACCGCGGTGACACAATGGCAGCCAGGCCGATGTGGAGGTCTGACTTTCTGCCAGAAGCTGAGCACCGGTGGAGCCTTACGGAGCGACTTCCTTAAAGGTGGGAACCGTGGAGGATCTGGAGCAGAAGTGGTAGCTAAACAGGAGTGATCTGGATCCCATTTGACATATAGTCATATTTTAAATAAACTCACTATATGAAGCTCCTCGCAGAGTTTATATCACAAGTAGACTTGTTTTTTCTGAATATTTTAAATCTCGCCCATTATTCGGCATATATAGTGTAGGCACAATAAATACATTAAGAATTGTTTTCCTGTTATCCTTTAAAGCTCCATGCAAAGTTACTGATTTTCGATTTTTAAAAAAAATCAATGAATTCATTGATTTATCAAGCCAAATTGGAGACAGGTTAGTCTCCAATTTGCATTCTTTTTAATATGTTTTTAATTAATATTCAAGGTTGACAAAACTAGACAAACTGACAGCAAAGTTCTGTTTCTAAATAATGGTTTAGATTAAGAAGAAAAGGAGAAGATAAAGCAAAGATCAACTTCTTTAAAAGTCAATGTTGATTTTTTTTGTATCTTTGTATTTCCTCCTATTTGTAGAGTTTAGGAGATTTTTTTTTTTTTTTAACCCAATTGAGTCGTTCAAACAAACCAAAGAAACACTGGTTGGTGACAAGATAGAAAATTTGTGAAAAACACTGAAAGACCTTCAGAAACGTCTATGGACCAAAAATATTAACAAAATCGCTGTGAAATTTCGCACTTTTTGTTTAGACCTGGGAGCCCAGTTGGCAGCGGCGAAGAAGAAGGCGGCAGACAGTCTGCCGGGCAGCAACTGGACGCCCTTCGAGATCAACCCCAGCCTCCCCCCTGAGACGGCGGACATCGTGATCGTTGGCGGTGGCGTGATGGGCTGGTCCATCGCCTACTGGCTGAAGCAGAAAGAGAGGTTCTCCAAAGACATGCGAGTCCTCGTTGTAGAGAGGGACCCAACAGTAAGGACTCCGTTTTTGGGGGGGATTTCAAAACATCTTTAAGATAAGACACAATCAAAGAGGTCGCCGGCTCTAAAAATTAGGGGGAGATCAGTTGTTAAACTTTAACACAGAAAACAAACGTGTATATAAAACCACTTTTTAACCCTCTTGACTGTGTCCAGTATTCCCAGGCCTCCACCGTTCTGTCTGCAGGAGGAATCCGCCAGCAGTTCTCCCTGCTGGAGAACATCCACCTCTCCCTGGAGTCTGCAGACTTCATGAGGAACATCAACGTAGGTCAAAGTTCATAAGCATTTCAATCACCCAGTCCTTGCTATAGGAGGAAGTTGTGTGGAAATATTTTGGGAGTGATAATGTATAAAGAGAAAAAGGGGTTAGAAAAGTTGTGCATAAGCAGGTGAGAGCTACAAAATAAAAGCAGCGGCTGGTTATCCTTTGTTTTAGCTTTGGTCTGGATCGAATCATCTCCTCTGTTTCCCATCAGGAGCATCTCAGCGTTGTGAATGAAGATCCGGTGGATCTGCAGTTCAACCAGTCGGGATACTTGTTCTTAGCCAGCGAGGCGGTGGCTCACGTCATGGAGCAGAACTACAACACCCAGAGGTGCCCGACGGCGAGATGCGCTCTGGATTTCAGACGGTTTGCCTTGCTAATCATCTCATCGTGTGATTCCAGGTGTGCGGGAGCCAAAGTTTCCCTCTTCTCTCCGCAACAAGTGAAGGAGAAATTTCCGTGGATAAACACAGAGGGCGTGGCACTGGCTTCATACGGTACCAGAACACGATTTATTGCATCCAATTTAGCAATGTGCTCTGCATTATTCAGGCCCTAAATGAATAAAGGGCACCAGAGCCTGGGCTAATTCATGACACAATGTTTAGTCAGTACGATTTAATTAACCTCAGTTTGCCGTGGCGTTTTGCATTTGTGGCCGAGTCGCTGGAGGCCGATCAAACAAGCACAACTTTATCACCGAAAGCTAAACTGGAAAAGAAAAACAAACAAGAATCTGACTTGATGGAAGTTGCCTGCTCAAGGTCTCGCCTCAAGAAGATTATGAGTCCTTTCTTCTGTGGAGTGTTGGAAAAGTTGCCAGATGAGGGCAGGCTAGAGTCCCTGTGGATCATGATGTTTGCAGATGATATTGTGATCTCTAATGAGAGTAGTATAAAAGCACCAAAACTGGACGAGTGCATGTACCAAGCATCCAAAGCAACCCTACCCCTAACAGACATGATGATCTGTGACTTGAGGTTAGTTGCAAGAGAGAAATAAAAGATTACAAGACTTATAGCGATGTGCAGTTTGGAGCGATGATGGCTAGACTGAGACTTGACAATGCAGAACTGGACAGATGATGAATCCTCAGCTGCTAGGGAGGAAAAGAGGAAGACCACAGAAAAGACTGACAGATCTTGTGAGCTGCTCTGAAATCTATGACTAAGACAAACATCGCTGACGCCGTGAAGCTGCCTTGTTTACTTTACTGGTTCGTTCACACCTGCCATTTGTGTAGTGCTGTAACTAAATGCAGTTTGTAACATTTCTCACAGAAGTGAGTTTCCCCATTTTTAGAAGCCTTACTGATGCATAGATTTGAAGCATAGAGTTAATTGGGGAGGTGTTAACATGCTTAACTGCTCATTTTCTACCAGATTAAAATGTATTCCTAATTGTAGCAACAGTGTTTATAATGTAAGGATGTTTAGGTTTTTGTAACTAATTTATGCAACCTATTGTTCCTGCAAAGTAAATCATCCTACCTGACTGAGGCCGATTTATTTTTGCAAAGCCTGAGCAAAAGTTTTAGTCTCCAGACATGCGAAGCTGGTCGAGACAAACCCCAGAAAGACTTGCAGCTTTAACTGTGGTTCCACAAAGTATCGACCATGCGGACGGACGTTGCTAAGCCAATTGTGTAACAATCCTTTAAATGCTAGTTGGTGTTTTTTTTTTTTTTTTTTTTTTTTTTTTTTTAATGTCACCCAGAATTATTTATTAGTTTAGGATAATTGCAAGCTTTTGGATTGCTAACTGGAAACAGGCTAATTTAGATTCTTTGGCTGTTGATAAAACCGTATTTAACTCGGTTCTGCAGCTGGTTTAACGTCACTCTGGGGGTTTGGTGCTGTGCAGGGCTGGAGAACGAGGGCTGGTTCGACCCCTGGACTCTCCTGAACGCCTTCAGGAGGAAGGCCATGTCCATGGGGGTCATTCAGTGCTTTGGGGAAGTCGCAGGTGGGTCATAGCTCCAGATGTTGGCCACGTTTTAGGCTGATTTGTGTAAACGCCTCCTTTTGTCCTTCCATTATACCCTGTAGTATTAACGTGACAACAAGCTGGTGTATTCCTTTCGATTAATACAAACATATCAACCTAAAACCTGAAATGAGAACATGTCACATGTAATATGTTAAATATTTGTGTTTATTGTCTGTTAATCTATTAATCTTATTCTCATCCACAGATTTTAAACACATGAAACAAGTTATGATGACAAAAAATGGGGAACAAATGGAAAGGAGGACAATAAAATCTGTCAAAGTAAGTGGAACATCCAGAACTTACTGAGAGTGATGGATAGGAAACAGTAAGAGGTTCTATGTAATTTGGTTCAAAAGACTCACTGAAGACTCTTCTTGGAGTGTAATGTTTGCAGATGACACTGAGGGTCAACGATTCAAGGGTGTGAAAACATCCTTAAAAGAAAAGTCAGGTGGAAGAAAAAAGTGTGGTGGAAAGCCATCCGCAAGCATTACATTTTAATTGGGAATAAGAATCCTAGAGAGAAGTTCGGACTTCACGTTGCTTGAAGTCCAAAGTGAATGCTCTGATGCTCGGAAAGCAGCCTGGACTTCCTGAACACCTACGCAGAACCACGGCATGATCTCCGTGCCACGCCGCATGGAGGCAGTAATTCATGTGAACTATTGGTCAGGGCCTCATTTCTCTGTCAAAGTGATCCCAGCTGTGTTGAACGCTGCAAAAATACAAAATCTTACCAAGTTCAAAATCTTAGTACACTTTGAAATAGACAACTAACTAGCAAGCAACTTTTCAGCAAGATATAGGAGCTTGTATTAAGTCGATAATTCCTTAATAGTGATGAAAAAGAACCAGTTCGACTAGCAGATTATTTTATTCACAATATGGAAAAAAATGTCATTTTTTTTCTAGGTGAAATAACCTGCCAGTGGAACTGGTTCTTTTATTAATATTAAGGAATTGTTGACTTAAAATAAGTTTATATATCTTGGTGAAAAGATCTTGTAAGTTAGTTTTGTCTCATTTATATTTGCACTAGAAACTAGAACACAAAACCTGGTAAGATTCTGTGTTTTGCAATGTGACCTGCTGTGCGGTTTCCCCTGACGTCTTGCTGTTGTTAAGGTTGACAAACACAACAGTGCAGCTTTTCACTACATCAGTCGGTTTGCGTCTCGCAGGTGCAGATGCCGAACAGCCTGGAGTACCAGCCGGTGGACTGTGCCCTTGTTGTGAACGCAGCCGGAGCGTTTTCTGGGAAACTGGCAGAGCTGGTGGGAATCGGCCTCGACCCCAAAGACTCCCTCGCTGGATTTTCAGTCCCTGTGGAACCTCGGAAGAGGTCGGTCTCCACCCTCAGCTGCTTTTTCAGGGTTTCCTCTTTGTTTCTAAAGGAGCATTTAGTCATATCTTAGAATGCAAAGAGGAAAGGTGTTTTTGTTGTTTTCCCAGGTATGTGTATGTGGTTCACTGTCCTGATGGCCCAGGCCTCGACTCTCCCTTCTTAATCGACTATTCAGGAGTTTATTTCCGGAGGGAAGGTTTGGGAGGAAACTACATCTGTGGAGTGTCGCCGGAGGAGGTCGGTTTCATCTCTGAGCAGCGTCTTTTTGTCTGAGCTGAAACTGAGAGGTTACCTCATTGTCTCCCTCTCAGGCGGAGGAGCCGGACACCAGTAATCTGGAGGTGGACCATCAGTTTTTTGAAGACAAGGTTTGGCCCAAATTGGCCAATCGAGTTCCAGCTTTTGAGGAACTAAAGGTACCTCAAGGCTCAATTTTAGGTTTCATACTTTTTTTTCTTTTTGCATGTTTAAATTTATTTTTGATCTTAAATGATGAAAAGCACATCATTTTTTGTCACGCTTAAAAAAATTGCCTCTGGCTTTAATTTCAGTATCACAAACCTTGATAAAAACTTTACGCAAAACACATTTTTGCTGGAGTTTGATAGTTTCTCCTAGAGTCCTATGCATAGATATCAATACACACCTAAATAACATAAAATAGGATTTTCTTTGTACTTTCTAGTCATTACATTTACTACAAGTTTCAACTATGAGACAACCAGAACACAAGGCCACATTAAGCCAATTAGAATCTTAGAATTTATTTTAAGTTGGTTTGCCGAGCCCAGCTCTGTTACCTAGTAACCCCAGCTGAGCTCTAGCCCATTTGGTCGCTGGTTTTACCGCTGTGTGTGCTCTGCAATGGCTTCTGGAAAAGACAACTGTTTAGTTGTTGACTTACCATTCAGAAACCACTTGCTGCATTCTTGTTGGTTGTGCATGAGGTTCTACTAAGGCTTTTCTAAGCTGCACAGTCGTATAACTCTGTATCTGTTTGCAGCCATTTTCACATGTGAGTGTAAACATTGATTTCAGGGGCGTGGCCAGCATCAGCTTACTTGGATTTAAAGAGATAGTGGCCCAGAAACAGCATATTCTCTAAGGAGATGAAAATAGCCAGAACTGAGCGGACTAAAATCTCATTCTAAGACTCATATCTAAGAATGATTTTGTGCAAAAGATGTAATGAGCATGTTTTGTATAGCGCATAGACCTATCCTAACCCACTCAAGGAAGCACCTTTAAAATTGTGGGAAATCCCTCAAGTCTATTGATCACAAGTCCAAAACCGGAAGTAAAAACTGTTTTTTTTTTACTTTTTAACATTTAAAACAGCATCTCATGGTCTGACTTGTTGCCCTTTATTCCTGCCAGGTGACCAGCGCCTGGGCCGGTTTCTACGACTACAACACGTTCGACCAGAACGGCATCATCGGCATTCACCCTCTGATCAACAACATGTACTTCGCCACCGGCTTCAGCGGCCACGGCCTGCAGCATTCGCCGGCGGTGGGCCGCGCCGTGGCGGAGCTCATCCTGGACGGAGAGTTCAAAACGCTGGACCTGAGCGGATTAAGCTTCCAGCGCATTCTGATGCAGGAGCCTATGCTGGAGCGGAACATTGTGTAGAAACGGCTCCAATTAGGAAAAGTCGAGTCTTATTTTTTTATTCAGTATCCTGTAAGGAAGACGCTCCAGCTTTGGAAATATAGGGAACACGTGTTTTTTTTTTTTTTTTTTACATTTATATGCCTTTTTCTTAATTTTTTCAGTGCATATAAATCACGACTGACAAACCAACAAACATTGCAGGCATGTGCAAAAGTGCCAGTTGCACCAAAACCTTTACAATCTTGTGTAAAAGGAACAGCAAATATTGTCATTTAAAAACTTCTATGTCGAAAACTGAACTTTTTTTCTTGCTAAAATCCATAAAAGTGAAAGCAGCAGAAAGGGGCTGCACCATAACACCAAGAAGGAAAACCAGCAACAACGACTTCAGCAATACAACTGTTGTCACTCTGGGAAGAGTTGTAAGGACGTTTCCAAACTGTAGGAGTCCATCGTTCTACACAGATAAATATTGACGAGTGTCAGTTTCCTTTAAATTATGCCAAAGTACAATGCTCAAAGAAATGGTGACGGTTCGTATGTTAAGATGTTGAAGTTAATTACAGGACAGTTAGAAAAATTCTCCATAAAGTGGTACTTCATTAATATTGTGAGGATTTACGTTGTAAATAATGTTTTGCACTTTTGACCTACAGTGCTTTTCAGAAACTGTGCACCAGAAGGCGCTATTTATCCATTTAATCACTTTTAGAGTTTGTCCTAGCTAACGTTGCATTTATTTTACAGCTAGTTTTAAGACTCTTGAAGACCAAGGAGACGGAAACGTCTCCGTGTTTTGTTTTACTAGGTTCATATGTTGTATCTTGATGTCCAAAAGTTGAAAAGGTCTTATTTTTATCTTCTTCTACTGCTGCCAGGCCCAGGGCATGTTTGTAAATTATATTTTTAATCTTGATAAGTTTATTTTTCTCCTGGTGAAATAAAAAGTACTGGAAAAAAAAACTACATATTTTTTGACACTTGCTAAAATCTTGTGAGTTTATTAGACAACTGAACGCCACACAGTCAACACAGAGACAGGCTGCAGTGTAGTCAAAGCTACGACGGTGTGTTACAGCCACTGTAGTTAGAAGAAAAGGACGAGCGAATTTACACAAAATTATTGCTTTAAACAGTGAGACAACTGGAATAATGATGTGCATGAGACAAAATTAAGTGCATAAAGAAACCAGGGATATTATTGTGGTCTTTAAGAAACGTGAGAACCTTTAAGTTCCTTTGCCCAACATTTTGACCGATACTTCAAGAGGCCAAACAGAAGCTTCATCTCCTCAGGAAGCTAAAACTAGCTCTCTTCTTTTACCACCTGCTCATCAACTTTCATCTAGAAAAGAGAGCCTCCTGACCTGCAGCAGGTGGTGAGGGATTACCAACACCAATACCCTCAAAGACATTTACACTCGCCGACTACAAAAGAAGGTATTTTTGAGGGCCGCACCCACCCTGGGTATCATCTGTTCTTTTTGTTACTGTCTGAAAGGAGATACAGACTCATCTGCTACATCAGACAGAAGAGAAAAACTGCTTTCTGCCCTCCAGCTGCCAGAAAGGTAACAAAACACCCACCCCCAAAAGATGCGACCAAGAGTGAAATAACTTCTATAATTAAAAAGTGCGGCGCAGAATTAGAAATAAACGGTGTCCTTTTATTTGAGTTAAATCCAAAGTCACTGAAAGATTCTGTGCGTATGCCCTGATTGTGGTTTTTTGTTGTGACTTGCCACAAAAGCCATCAGGCTGCGCTTCCTCCCCAACTGAGCTTCCTGTGTCACAATGCATTTCACCAGCAAAAGAGTGAGGCACGCTGTTAAAACCACTCCAACACACTCCTGTATCTCTGAGGTATGAAAACAGGCCCGCTAGCAGGTTAGAACAAAGAGAAGTTTCAGACGGTGAAGGCCACCCAGGTGTTGGACCTGCTGTGTGGGTGTTAAATAGATCACGTACAAAGGTTAAAAATAAATAAATGCCCACTGTGAATGAAGATGTTTAACAAAGAAAATGTAAAAGTTTTCTTCTTCTGTTGGCACCAATAGCAGAGTATTAGGGCCACGCTAAGAAAATAAGAAAAATAATTGCGAGAATAAAGTCACAGTATCAAAAATAAACATAATATTACAAGAATAAAGTCATAGAATTATGAGAATAAAGTCATATAAAAAAATCAAATTGTAGTTTCACAAGAATAAAGACAAAGATTACGATTTCGTCCCGGCTTTATTCTCATAATATTATGATTTTATTCTCACATTATTTTGGCTTTATTCTGATCATTTTATGACTTTATTTTAAATGAGAAAGGATGTCCAAATAACAGCAAAGATGTAAACACTGGTTAAGATTGTTGGCAGCGGTGATGGTTGTGGAGTATAAGAGCTGCAGAGAGGAAGGATCTGTGTTAATGCAACTTTGTGCTTTTAGGATGCAGCAGTCTGATTACTTAAAATGTTAATTCTTCAAAAAAAAAACAACCACAAAACATAGCCAAATAGTATCCCATTTGCATTAATGTGGAAATAAAAACATTTCTTGTGCATAATATGCACCTGCTGAACAGATCTCACTTCTGTTTAGTTGAAATTTTTTATTTTTTAAATCGTAACTAGTTGAATCATCTCCTGTTGCTTTACTTACACCACTGGAAGTATATTTTACAGATCTAAGACATTTCCCTGACGAACAGAAGATGGAAACACAGTTCTCAGATGTAAGAACTGCGGCATGCAGAAGAGACATAGTGAGGGCCTCCGTGTCTCTGCAGCTCTTCATTTTGATGTAAATGTGGGGCAACCTTGGAGGTTCGAACTGGGGGAGGGGGCCGAATGAAATGCAACTGGAGGGATCTTTTGTGTGGCCTCCTGTAAATCCCAAATGTTCTCAAGAAATGAAAACAAAAACAGCGTGAGCGCTTGGGCCGGCCAACTTCGGTCGCCTCAAGTGACGTACCAACTGCCCCAACAAAGAAAACCCCACTGAAGGCATTCAGTCGGCTGTTTTCCAGAATTTTCGTCCCTCCCCGTCCTGACCAGGCATTTACAGTGTCAAAACCATGAAGGGAGTCG
Organism: Xiphophorus maculatus; assembly: GCF_002775205.1. Lineage (NCBI taxonomy): Eukaryota > Metazoa > Chordata > Actinopteri > Cyprinodontiformes > Poeciliidae > Xiphophorus > Xiphophorus maculatus. The sequence goes on along the minus strand of NC_036453.1, from coordinate 12,426,498 downwards.
CCCACCGGGAGTCCTGCAGCTGTATGAGGCCGCCGTACATGGTGGCATGTGGCTGGGATTAGGAAATTTCACTGTGGATTAAAATCTTTCCAACGCCTCCATGGCCACCAGCTAAAAGGAAGGGAGTCCAAAGCTCTAGCGCAGATCCAAGGAGAACGCCGGGCCCAAAGTCTCACTGAGCAGGTACGTCCAAACTTTACTGAAACTCCCAGCGAACTGCTGCTGCAGGAACAATAATGCAAGACAAGGTTTGTTGACCTGCTAATTGGTAAATTATCTTTCAACAATGACAGAAGTTTTGTAGAATAAACAGGTGTACTTAACATTTATGGTATGTGCATGCTTCAGGAATCATTGAGAAGAACAACATAAGTTTTTAGTAACAGGAAATAAAACAATATATAACAAGAAATGTTTCCAGTTTGACAATTATGACAAAACCATGGTGATATTACATGTCATGATGTAATATCACCAAATTATAAAGCAACTCTTCAGATAATAAATATATTTTTTTATAGCATGCCAGGTTCATGTATGGTCTTGAGCCTTTAACTGGACCATTTGGTTTGAAATAGTACCAAACCACTGTTCTGTTCAGTAACTGAACTTATATGTAACACAAATGCACTCTTATAATGATGAAGAAAATGTGCATGTTCATTTGCAGAGGTCTGGCTTTACTACTTTATCCAAAAGTATGAAACAATTCAGGTATATTGATTTCAATTTGCTATCAATTTCTGAATTTTGAATTTAAATATAGCTTTTTCTTTGATCAAAAATATTAGAAATATACTCCTATTAACATAGCTGTTATGGTCGATAGCTGACATCACACTTCCCCAACATCAAGAAGATGGAAATAAACATAATTTTTTAATACTAGTCCAGTATTACTTATGGGACCATAATATTTATTAACTAGAATTTCTGTAAACAATCTTCCAATGGTCTTTGGGGATCTCAGAAATGGTAGCAAAACTGTTTTCCACTTACAAGCTGGAAAACCTGTGAAAATTATCAATAACTTTTCTCATTGACCAGGCTAACTGCTATTAGCAACAGAAGCCAATAATTCATATATGATTTAGAGATTAAAACTGGTGAAGAACTTCTGACTTTTCAAGTTTTAATTCCAATTTCTGAAGGTTTTCCAGTTGATTTTCTGACTTGGAATGTGAAAATGCCAAACTCTGAGTAGAAATTGTAATTTATATACAAATTTTAGTACATGAATGATAATTTGAAAACAATAAAACACACCAAACAATGTTTTTCTACTTGGGTTTGGCAACCATGCAAAAATGTGATTGCAAAGTTCAAATAAGAGTTCTATTTACTACTTTTCAGAAGAATGTTTGCTTTGTTTAAGCTACATTGAAGTAGCAAGTTCATTTGAGTTCCTTTGAATCAAGACTACACCTGTTCAGTTTCCTTGGAACCATAATTAATAGAAAATTGACCAACATATTTTATGTGTATTGATGATTTTAACGATGGAACTTTACAAAAAGTCATGTCTACTAATGTTTTACCCAATTGTTGACACTAGGATGAATTTATGCTTTTGTCTAAATGATGTCAAGCACTTTGAACTGCCTTGTTGCTGAAATGTGATATAAATATAAACTTGGTAGATTGTCTAATTGATGTGGAGGGAATACAAGTAATTATTCTTTCTACATCTGATATTACAAGATATGTTTTGATACTTCATCGATATTGTTTGATTACTAATCCTGCATTTGTTTCTGCAGCTCCAGAATGTTCCAGCTGCTTCCGGGTCACATCCAGCCGCCTGGCCACCGAACCCGAAAAAGCCGTTTGGTCACCAAAGACGGACACTGCAACATCGAGTTTGGCAACATTGAGTACAGTAACCACTTCGCCTTCGTGGTGGACTTCTGGACCACCTTCGTGGAAATCCGCTGGCGCTTCGTCCTCGTCCTGTTCGTGGCTGCCTTCACTGGCAGCTGGTTCATGTTCAGCCTGTTGTGGTACTGGATCGCAAAGAGCAACGGGGACCTGACGGCGCAGAACCAAACAGAGGAGCACGTCCGTTGTATAGACAATGTTAATGGCCTCACAACAGCGTTCCTGTACTCACTAGAGACACAAACCACCATTGGTTATGGTGGCAGGGCGCTGACTGGGCACTGTGCTGGCACAGTGGCTCTGATTATCATCCAATCTCTAGTTGGCGTCTTCATCAACTGCTTTATGTGTGGCATCATCCTGGCCAAGATCTCCTTGCCCAAGAAAAGGGCAAAGACTGTCACCTTCAGCAACACAGCGGTCATCTGTCTGAAGAAAGGAAGTCTGTGTCTCCTTATTAGAGTGGCCAACCTTAGAAAGACCTTACTGATTGGAAGCCAGATTTATGGGAAGCTGCTGAGGACGACCACCACTCCAGATGGAGAGACCATCATCCTTGATCAGGTGGATGTTGACTTCATGGTTGATGCTGGCAAGGATAACTTATTCTTTGTTTGTCCGCTGACACTCTACCACGTCATTAACAGATCAAGTCCATTCTACGAGCTGTCCGCTGACACTCTCCCCCTACAGGACTTTGAGTTGGTGGTGTTTTTAGACGGGACAGCAGAGTCCACCAGCTCATCATGCCAGGTACGAACCTCGTACGTCCCACAGGAGATCCAGTGGGGCTACAGCTTCCTCCCCATCATCTCCCGCACTAAAACAGGAAAGTATCGAGTGGATTTCTCAAACTTTTCCAAAAGTGTCCGAGTTACTACGCCGCACTGCGTCCACTGCTTTGAGACGGACGTAGACCAGAGGACGCCCAACAAGGAGAACCACATCAACCAGCTGAAGCTGGGCATCGACAACCTGGGCTTCCAGGTGATCGACATTCCTGAGCCGGTGGATGTCACAAAAATGTGAAACATGCCTATTCTAGCGGAAAGGTCAAAGCTACAAGGGCCACTGAAGATAAAAATAAAAGGAAGGGAAAATTTCCACCAAGAAAACTCAGAATTTTTGGAATTAATCTGAAAAATTTTCTAAAATAAAAATGGACATATGTGTTTGAAAAATCGAAAAATTTCAATTTGGACATTTAGCCTCAAAAGTCTAAAGTTTTGCCTATTCAAATTCAAACTTTTTTTCAAGAAAATATCTGACATTAATCTCAAAATTTCCATGTATTCTCTAGCAAATATCTGACTTTTCAAACTCAGAAATTTCCTTGTTTTTTCTAGAATATTTCTGAGTTTTTTGGCAGAAATCTACTCTTCCTTTTCTATCTGCAATAGCCATAATATGCCATTGAATAAAGTCAAGGAATAAGTATGTAGGTCGACTTTTATGAAACCCACCTTCACTTTTACTCTGTTTCAAGTATTTCAAGCACTACAGACTACAGAAAGGTTTGGCTGTGAAAGAGAACGGTGAAAACTGGCCCCTGACTGGAATTAGACTGCTCATCACAATGAGACCTCACCTGGAGTTTTTATGGGGATAAATAGCGGAAGACACATTAAGGTTTTGATACGGTGAACATAAAAGAAAGAAAACAGTGAACGGCACAGTGGGCATTTCTTGAGAAGATTAGAGTCTGATCCTGTTCTAATGAGAAACCGTGGGCTCTAAAGTCTGTTATAGAGAATGTGGCAGAGAACAAACTCGCTTCAAACACTAACCCTGTGGTGTTTCAGTCATGTTGGCACGTCCTGTATCTCAAGATGACGAGGAAACAGCAAAGGTAGCTATAAATGTCATAATTTAGTTATGGCCAGTCTAGATGCACAAGGTTGTAATATCTCAGGGAACGTAAGATCCTCACCTGGAATAAAACGTTTTTTTCACTGTAATTTGTCTTACTGCTCATTATTGCCATAGTAATCACCCATAACTACCAAGTTAGAAACCCTGTTTGAGTGAACATTTCTCAGCGTAATTGCAGTGCAGATATAGGCTGGCAGAAGTCAAGGTAAGGTCTTGTGAATAAAAGTTAACCTGTGGGAATTCGTTTGGGCAGCCAGTCCATGCCGTGAGTAGAAATCACAGTGGTGTGTTGACATTTTGCAGTTTGAAATGAAGCTCAAGAAGACACACAGTCAAGCATCCTTAGACATTGTGAGGAAGCAACTGTGTACAAGATATCTCTATACTCCCAACACATTTTGAAAATAAAAACCCAACTTTAATTTGAGCTTTTTTATGAGATTTTCCACATGGAGTTTGAAAGTGAGGGAGTCGTTGATCAAAGTGCCAAGACACTTATACGTGTAAACTAGCTCTATTTCATTTCGTTTTGTGGTTTTATGGATCTGGAAAAATGCATGCATTTATTTTTATTTGTATTAAGAGCAAGTTTCAAATTTATTAAAGAGTGCTGGATAGCAGCAAAGGCTTTCTGTAGTAGTCCATGCCTTATGACAAATACACTCCTTAAAAACTCTTTCTACAAGCTCGAGCTTCAGGCTGGACATTTGACCATTTATCTTGGCATTATGGAAATGGAGGTAATTGTTTTAGTTTCCTACCACAGGCCAGGCTTTTAGCCATCATTGAGAAACTCCCAACATGGTAACGGGTGGAGTTTGGGATTCCAGAAGCTTAATGGTGGCCTGTTGTATCATTTAAAACCCAGCTCTGATGTTTGTTTGGGATTATTCTAAAAGTTCAGAAATTACGTTGCACTAGTGATACTGACCACTAAGATTTGCACAAATACTGATAGTCACATTGGTAGCCAATTTGGGATTATAACTCTTTGAAGAATGTGAATAAATATGAGCTACAACAACATTTCATTATCCTTTCGGATCAATAAAGTATTTTTCAGTTCGAATTGAATTTGGGATTAGGTGCCTTGCTCAGTAACATAGCAAGAGGAAGATGGAATCAACCCGACAACTTTCAGATTACAAGTTGCCCCTCCTGTCCGGTTGAAACATCGTCTGTTTATGAGATGAAGTTCAAGAATGTGAAGGTTTTCCTCCTTTTTGTAATTCCACCCACTTTGTACTATTCCATCAAAACAGCAATGTACAGTATTGCTAGTTGCCAACACCGCTATGCTTGACAGATGGTTCTTAAGTTTAAAGGCCTTACCTTGACTCCTCTGAACAATTGTCTACTCTGACCAAAACATGTTTATTTCCAGAAAGCATTCAACTTCTTAGCACATGTCAACACGCCTGCAGTGTATGTCAGGTTTAAGCACTTCCAGGTCCTGCCTTGATCCAACTGTCTATTATCTTCTGCTGAAATTTAGACACAGAATATATCAAAATATGACAACTGAATGGTATTATTTTTGGCATGAGCTATCTTGTAGGAAAACAAATCATAAATTAAAGACAATTTCCACAAATATTTAATGAAAACTAGCTATTCTTATTTTTAAAAAATATATTAATTTAAACTGAGTTTTGTGTTTTTGTTTCACTATTTAAAAAAAACAAATTATCCAGTATTTTTTAAATATAAAATAGTAAATTTTTTGCAATTTCTTCACAATATATTATGTATAAGAATCTTTAGAAATAAGATTGTATTAATAGACCCTTTTCACAGTGACGTCAGACAATGGCCGCCATAACTCAAAACTGGGTATCTTTACTTCCGGTGTGATTTTGCCTTGGGAACCAAGCTGAAAACTTCCCGCATTCTCATAATCTTAAGGATATAATAAAAGGTAAGTTTAATAATAACAGCATTTAAGTGTTAGATAGCTGTTACTAATCATTGTAAATTCACCATTCTCTATCTGTGTATAAAATAAACAGCCTCCGATCGGAGAGTAAACCACCTAGCAGCAGCTTTAGCCACATTTAGGAAAAATATACTCTCTGTCAGCGCTGTAACGTTTAGAGGTTCACTTTCTGTGTTTTATAAAACGGTGTTTACGTGTTAGATAACCGTTATCAGTCATTGTCAATTTACCATTCTCCAACTGTATTCAAAGGAACCAGCTTCCGATCATGAGTAAACCAGCTAGCAGCAGCTTTAGCCACAGTTAGGAAACATATACACCGCCGCCTGTCAGTGATGTAACGTTTAGAGGTTCGTTTTCTGTATTAATGGAAAATAAAAACAAGACAAAAGCCACAAATAACAGTTGGGCTTGACGATATTTCTGTTTTTCCAGCAACAAAATGCGCATCTCCATGCACTGTTCATGTTTCTGTCACTGCTAACTGTCACAGAGTCTCTCCCAAAGACGCAAAGAAGGAATAAAAATAAATACACAAGAAAATATTAATGTGCAATGATTTGGATAAATAACTTTAATCTGATTACTGGATTTGAAATACGAACTCGTTAGATTATTCGTTACCGAAAAAGTGGTCCGATTAAAGGCATTACAAAGCAGCGGCGGCACCGGACATCTCTGCTTATAACAAACAAATCCCTATTTTATGGGATGAGTGGCAACTCCAGTCTATAATTTAATAATCTGATCAAGATTAGAGCCTAAAACGTTATAGTTCAAAAACAGTAAAAAGGTTTGGTTAAGGAACAGTTATGTCACGTAGTTAGCTAGCTAACAAAATTCACTAATGCTAAGCTAACGGTTACGCAAAACAAAAATACCTACCTTCATAGTCAAACAGGTATTGTTCGGTGAAGAATTTGTAGCCTTTGTCTAATTTAGATTTTTTTGTCAGAGAGAACTGGTTTGCAAATCGTGATATATCTTCAAATCTTATTTTAGGCAAATGTTTTAGAGACTGTGTAAACTCCATGCTCCGGTGATCTGTCTGATCAACATATGCTGTCAGATTTATACATCTCTCTCTCTCTCTCTCTCTCTCTCTCTCTCTCTATATATATATATATATATATATATATATATATATATATATATATATATATATATATATATATATATATATATATATATATATATATATATATATATGAAATAGACAACTTTATCATTACTTACTATGTACACCGGAACTAAGGATACACAGCTTCGAGCCAAAACGGAAGTTGTGTGACGTCATGTGAAAAGGGTCTATTGTATTAATCCTCTTACGTGTTTGCTTTTTAAACATTTTTCTTCTCTTGACCAAATTGATACATTTTTAAAAAAAGTCATCTGCGCCAGCTGCCCCGACCACTAGAGAGCATCAGTCCACTTCTTCGCTACAGTGTGATGATGTGTTTCACACAATTACTTCAACAATTATTGTCTGTTTTTTTTTTTCTTCTTTTAAATCTGTCCCAGTTCTGCCAGCAGTCTCTCTTTCATAAGCTTATATATGCTCAGAGAAAAAGCTCCAGCCAGTAAATTCTTGAAGCTTACACTGTCGCACAATTTCAGGAATGGCAGCAGGTAGAAACCAACATCACCTGGTTAAATTCATCCTCCTCACCATGCAGACCGGGCGAACCAAACCAAAACACGTTGTTCTCTCAGAGACTGGGCCCAGTTGTTCATGTAGGACCATCTTCTGTCGGCGAGTTCTTTGATCCCATCTGGATTAGCGGGAGACAAGTTAACTGGGCCTCATCTGCATAACAATGAACAGTTGAGGCGGATGGGTAAGTTTGAAGCTGATGAAGCCAACAAAGGTGGATTTAAAAAGAAGAAAGGGCGTCCTTCCAACTCAGCTAGAGCTTCCCCATCCATAGTTACTGTTGCTATGGTGAACTGAAGGTTCTAGAACCGCGCTGGTAACGCCAGAAACCGTCAACGGTCCTACGTCATTTTTACCAATTTTACAGGTGATTTGATTGGTTTATGTGTCAAAAGACTAAAATATTATTTAAGAGTTGCTCTAACTTCTAACTTTATACGTGAAAATAGAATAAATGCAGCATTTTGAAAAAGGTAGCAGCATGACGAATAGTGTAAAAGTTATTAGCTTCTTAGCCTTTAAGGCTAGTCTTACCATGTAGCAGAGAATTTCTTACTGGCACTAACACCTTCTCTTGCGATGTGGTTTTCTGATACAAACAAGAAAACAATGGCAGCACTTGCTCCAAAATTACAGCGGGTTTTAAAATCTTGGTATTATGCACATGCACGCAGTGAGCAAACTTTGCTAGCAAGAGCAGGTTTCTGTACGGCAGTGGTTCCCAAAGGGGGGGGGGGGGGGGGGGGGGGGGCAATATGGATGAATGAAAACAAAAAAAACAGTTACATAAAAGTGTTTCACTGTAAAGATGGTTTGTAGTGTGTTTTGTTGCAACCTGAAGTGTGAAATAAACTTCAGTGGAGTTTGAAAACAAAATATGTGTATAGGTTTATGTCTGGTTGAACGATGTGTGCGCCCAGTTGATGTTTTTCTCTTTTTTGGGGGGGGATTTTATTGTAATCCATAGGGGGGCCCAGAATTAAATCTTTGGGAACCATTGCTGTAGGGCATAGGATAGTAATATAGGAATATGAACTGTGTATATATATATATATATATATATATATATATATATATATATATATATATATATATATTCTTTTTTAAGCCAAATTGCCAGGTAATGTGGCTTGAAAGTGAATTATAAGATTGTTTTTCCTCACACCATGACCAAATAAAATTTCTGATTTTAATGTTTTTTTTCTTCTTTTTCCTTTCTTAAAAAGAATTTGCAAATAAAATGAATAAAATATGATAAAAACATACTTTTATTTTGATCATTCATATCTGTTTTCGTATCTGAATTCAAAGTTTCTGTAGGGCAAAACATGCTTGTAAAACAAGATGGCAGGTGCTGGACAGGCTGACGTCATTCTGAACTGTGGAAGAACAAGGAGCAGATCCCGATTCTCCAAAAATAAAATATTTATAAATAAATTTGATTAATCAATAAAATCAAAAATACAATTAACTTTGACATTAAGGTATTTTTTTTAAATATATTTTTTTGCCTAAACCCAAATTCTGATCATGATTGATTTGTATAAGTAGGGTAAAACATCAAAGCGGTTAAATACTTTTTATAGGCACTGCAGTTGTGTCCTGTTTTTAATTTGATATGACCTCTTTCTCCTAGAAAAGTAAAACTCTCCAGTCATAAAACACAACTGAAAACAAAAGAACAAATTCATCTCCAGTTCCAAATGTTTTTTATTCACATCTCCTGGATCCACATAGGAAGCAAATGATTAATATTTCACATGTAAACATGTTGTGTAAGGTCACTTGAATGTTGAAATGTAGCAACAAGAGATGTTCCCCCACTGAGAGTCTTCTTCAACAATAAACCAGCCTGGCGGTACTTAGCAGATAGCTTATGTAAAGCTCAGCATGCAGAAGAACTTTCCCAGCAGCCTCCTTTTTAACCAGCAGAACCATTCAATGTGGGTCAGGAAGGAAATGGGAGTTTCAGAGCCTTTTCTTCAATTTTTCTTTTTATCTGGAACAAAACCCTCAGAAATAAGTGCTGATAAGATATCCTGTGGTTTTGGCACTGATAATGCAGTCCAAAAGGCAGTGACCGGCATACAAATCAAGACATTTTGTGGGAAAGTGATAGAATGGGTTTATTTACATGTCTGCAAAGAGACAGGAAGTAGGAAAGTAACCAGTGTTCGCTTTGACCAATTAATGCTAACCACTGCACAGCCCTGCTGCATTTCAATTAACCATTTAGCTGTTAATTAATCTGTGCAGCTACTTTCATTCATAATCGATTCCTGATGTGTAATTAGACACTGATTCAATAACTTCAGCACCCAGTAAGAATAAAGACACCCTATGGATTTTAAACTCTGCCTGAGCATAAATGTAGTTTAATTTCCTTATCTGCATGTGGTCATTTTCATTAAGTCTTTTAGTCTCCATTTCTTTTTTAAAACTGTTTTTTTATTGGTCCGATGTAGTATCCTAATTTTAAATGTCATATTTTCATTAATTGTAAGTGCCAAATTCATGTCTGGGTAAAATGAATTAACTGATGCCTTAGTCGTTTATGAAGGCATGTAAAATTATATTTAGCAATATTTTAATTGCTATTTATTATTCAAGTGGATACTCAATATTTGGGTAATAGTGACTCTGGGACCTGATACCATTGTCAAGAGTTTCTCTATTCAGGTGATTTTTGACAAGACTGTCCCACTGTATTCTACTTGCACTCATGTTTTCAGTATAAATAGTTCAGAAAATACTAATAATTGTTGGTTTTCTTTAGAATTTAGAAATGTTTTTCAAATAAATCTACATTTGTAGATTAAAACGGCCATCGTTATTTGGTGCAAAGGTTTCTAATGAAAAGTTACAGCTGAAATCACTACAGTAAATTTGACAGATTATTGTAATCATAATTTTAAAATGTAAGCCCTTTAAACATAACATTTTAAATGATTGCAATTAGTTTTTAAATGTTCTTTGTTTTATTTTATTGTAGAAGTAGATTTCGATTGTTTAATATGACGTCATATTGATCATAGCCAGTTGGAGTTTATGCTAGTTTTTTGGAGCGAGTACCGCTACTTCAACTTGAAAACAAATATTCTTATCCAAACACAAAGAGTTCAAGTTTAAAATAACCATCCATCGAACGTAAATATTCCATCCTGAGGCGACTTCATGGAAGTGAGAGAGAGAAATGTCAGGCTAAACTTCGGGGGAAGAACAAAGGATCGCTTCCCAATCCATCGACCTGAATATTTCAGTTTGGACTGACACGATGGATCAACAGACTGACGCCGTCCTCTGAGCCACGTTGCTAAAAATACTTTTAAAGAGAACCAGATAAAGTCCCCAAAGTGAGCAAAGCAGCTGCTCCGGCCTGGAGGGTTCCCGAGCTAAATTCAGACGTAAAAAACATTTTAACTTTTTTTTTAACGCCCAAATTTTAAAGTCTGAATGACGGAAACTTTACTTTTCCGCGTCCACGCACCCGTTTGGAAACATCTGTGTGTTCAGAGCGACCGCTTCAGCTGCCAGCAGCGATGGGCATCATGTTTACGTCTCAGTACAGTATGGCCTAATGTGCTGGGTATAAATATTTCAGTGGGCGGCCTGGATTCTAGTTGTCTCTCAGAGCGTTTAATGAGCGAGAGTCTCCTCACTGACAGATGGAGAGATCTCAGAGTGGTCATAATTTACCCTCCCATCAGGACCACTGATGTAAAACAGCCACACACCTGCTCACAGGAAGACAAGTGAAGATTTTATTGCTCCTGCTCGACATTTATTACCACTATAAATTTGGACTTGTGCAGTAGCGAGACTCTAGTTCTGAATGCATAGTGCAAAACTCTTAAAGGTGACCTATTATGCTTCCTTGAACAGGTAAGGACAGGTCTACGGCCTGAACATCATTACTCTTTTTGCAACAAAACATTCTTATAGAATGAGATTTCAGTATGCTCAGTCCTGCCTCCTTTAGCCTTCGTTCTTTAAATGTTTAATTAAAATTAAAGATTTCAATTTTAATTCACGACTAACCTACATTCAAATGTAGATATTGAGATTTATTTATTTTGTGTATTTGCAGCCAGAGTCCATCCAGCTCTCTCCGATATCAAACTGCTTCACTTTCTGGATGCAGTTAGTGTCTCCACAGTTTGGTTTTGGTACTGGAAAATATCAAATTAGATAATTTAGCCTCCTGGTTTTGGATTGGAAAGTAGCAGTCACTGCAGCAGAAAGCTCAACCACAGCATTTTAAGGATAATTATGTTTTCTGCTGGCAGATAAAACCGAGTTATTTACCTGCTGCTGCTGCTTCCATGATCACATCAAACAGCCGACGACGAGCTGACGAGCTTCATCGTGTTTTGAATGTGTCGCACGCTCCAACGTAGCGACAAGCATCAGCTAACTGGGATATTATTAGCTCAGCCTTACACGCTGCGCCGCTGATCAGCTTTGACGAGCGCCTGCAGCGGCTCCGCGTCAGATTCCTGCGTGGCGTTTAAAGCTGGCCAACGTCTAGCTCTTGGTTTTTTTAACAAGAAGAAGGCTGCTGGGACGAGCCCTCTTTAGAAAACACACCTTAGGTACAGACTGGACAAAAAAAAAAACACAACAAAAGAAAAAAACAAGCACTTCACATCAATATTCGAGTTTTCACACATGTCCAGGCTGACATGAACCACCAGTTTCACACGTCACTACGACACGCCAAGAAAAACAGAAATCAGGACGGAGAAACAACAAAACTCCTAAAACCTCTTTAGTAAAATCTCACAGCGACAGTAGAAAGTCGACGGTGATTTGGTTTCACTGATCTTTTTAGTCTGACTTGAGTTCATCGCCACAACTACAACTTATGAAGCCGTTTTTGTTTCCCTATAAGAACCTGAGTGGGCGCAGCATGTTTGAAGCCAGAGCCCAGTCGCATCAAAGCCCAACGTAACAAGAAGTACACAAAGTATTTTAGTCTAGTTTCCAGTACAAATATCTCGGTACACTTGAAGTAAAACGAACATAATTACAAGTAACGTTTCAGAAAGATATAGAGCTTTTCTTTTTAAGTAAATAGTTCCTGGCAGATCATTTCATTTCTGCCAGTAGAACTAACACTTTTTTCAATCAATATTAATGAATTATTGACTAAAAAATTGCATAAAAGTTATTTTAGTCGAATTTCAACTGTATTAAGATATTTGCACTAGAAACCAGACCCAAATACTTTGTAAGACTATGTGTTTATGTAGTATAGAACATGTTCTTTTGGGTTTAGAACCATAGAAGATTAATTACCCTAAATCAGGTTTCTGAAAACTGTGGCTTCTTAATGACTTTGGGTAAGACATAAAACTAACTAGCTAGTGTTTTAAATACAGATATAAAAATGTAGGTTTTTAACCGTTTTTTCTACAATATTTGCATTTAATTTCCACAAAAAGTGACACTAAAATTACCAGTAACATATGCTTTTAGATCTGCTTTTCTTGTCATTTCTTGTCATTAGGTTGGAATCTGTTTTGTTTTTACATCATTTTCCATCCTGCAGGGAAAAAACACTATATCCTCTTTTTGCTAAATTTTATTTTTATTTTTTTAATCCTAAACAAAGAGGAAAATTCTTTTCCTGCAGCTTTTCTCATACTTTATGACAAACGGGGCTGTAGTTTTAGCTCTCGTTTGCATTTCAATTGACTAAATAATACAAACAACAAAACTAAATCTGTAAAGGCAACATAAAGGATGAATGTTCTTCACCTCCCAATCTGTTTTCTTGTCCTGTCAGATTTTCCGTAGGTTGTTGTTGAACTCTATTGTGTTTTTTTCCTGAAAACAAACCAATTTGTTGTCAACAAAGCAGACAAAACAAAGACAAGCCTAAAATAGAAAAGCCACTCGGGTTCTCAGTCAAAATGAGCCGAGGAGGAGGGGAAGCGTGAGAGAGTCATCGCTTTTTTGTTCAACAGAAACTAGCAGGAGGATCTTCATCATTCTGGGTAGAAATCATCAGCATTTAGTTTGAAATTAAAGGATATTTTTTAGGTTAACCTTTCTTTAGCTTTAAAGACAAACACGAGCCAACTTTTAGCTACAACTTCGCCTCTAAGAACGCATCATTTTCATGAAAACTAGGGATGCACTGATTGCAGTTTTCTGTTTGATCAATGATCTTTAAAATGTTTCAATTCAAAAATGTAGATGTTTGCATAATTTTAAAAAAAATTCACATTTTCAAATTCTGAGATCTCAATGAATGATTCTTCACAAAACGAACAAAACTATGGACAGGCCTCACCCTTCTCTTCATGAGACTGCTGAGAAAACAGCGTCTTCAGTCAGAGGCTCCTTCAATCTCACTGTAATACAGACGGCTGCAAGAGATCTTTCTGCCAACAGCCATCACCATCTACAATAAGTCTTCAAATTAATGAGTTACAACATTTAATTTCCATTTGGGATCAACATAATATTTTTGAAGTTCAACTGAAAAAACCAGACCTGACAATTCAGATTTTTTTTAGCAACAATAAGACCTTTTCATAGGGAAGTATCAGTCAAGTGCTGGTCTCCCAAATTTAAGAAAATTGGTTCAATCCTAATAAAACAGGGGTGGGCAATCCTGGTCCTCAAGGGCCAGTGTCCTGCAACTCTTAGATGTCTCCCTGGTCCAACACACTTGAATCCAATAGCTGAATCACCTCCTAAGTGCAGTCAAGTTCTCCAGAGTCCTGCTAATGACCTCATTATTTGACTCAGGTGTGTTGAAGTAGAGATGCATCTAAAAGTTGCAGGAGACCGGCCCTCGAGGCCTGGAGTTGCCCACCCCTGTAATAAAAGCACATTAAGCTCAGGGACTGAAAAGCTACTAAACACAAAAATTAATTCCTTGTTATGAAGAGTTAAACACAAAAACAACCAGTCACTTCACTTTTCCCCCCCATTTAAAGGATCTTTTTCAAATTAGAAGAGAAAGTCAAATTAAATCTTCTCCCTGTTTATTATGCGACTGGGCGCTGGCTTTTTGAAGGCATTTTCATGTACTTGAACAAGCTGTTGTAAGCATGCACTTATGAGATACCGATGAGCGATGAACAAACTGATGTTGAAGAACAGAGCCAAACTGCTTTCTTTTGTAAATTTCTGCAGGACAGGCGGCGGGGAAGTGGTGACATTCGCACTTTGCGGCTCAGGAATAAAAACGGTGGCTTCCTTGGAAAGGCGGAAGCAGCTCCTCATTCGGTAAACAAGGAGCTTTGAAGTCGGACGTAAAAATCTGGATTTACATGAATAAATAAGCCGCCCGCCGACGAGCCAGGCTAATGAAGTCGCAGCAGAAAGGCTGAAAGAGACGAGTCTGCAGCCGCATTCCTTCCAACTTCCCGCAGCGTTCCCAATCCTGGGAACGACTCCAAGCATGAAGGTCTCTGTTTTAAACGGAAAACAACAGGACTTTATGTCCAACGCCTCTTTACTGACGTCATCGTTCAGCTGGATGAGCTTCTCTTTGTTTCAAGCTGTATGAACTAACAATAAGATCCTTTCTCCTCTTCTTCCAACATCTGACTTTGCTCTGTGCTTTCATATTCATATTTTCACTGTTGTAAAATACAAAATATATTAGAAAATAATTTGAATTAACCATTAAAAACATGTTGTTCTCCATGGGGATGGGCTTCGATAGCAGCAGTGTTGTCTCTCTTATCTAAAGGCTGGAAAATACAAAAAACTTCTCTTGGTTGCGTTTTTATGGGTCAACCCTCTCGGGTCCCTTCATTTTTGTTCCTCACCATTTTGTTTAGTGCCATTATAAACTGCAGTCTTTAACTACATAATATTCACACATTTCCAGACTTTCTAATCACCAAAATTCCAGTTTAAGTGATAAAAATATGCAAATAGAAAATCTTGTGTCCATAGACTCAAATTTTTATTCGCTTTGCCCTTTCATCCACACTTATTTATTAAAACTCCGATCAAATTTGAGAAAACTCAGTTTTTGTGCTAGTGTGTACATTCAGAAACAGATTTACGGTCCTGCACATCGCAGTCTGCGACAAATAATGCACCAATTAATTCACGTATCTGCTTTGACATGATTCCCAATCTGCATCATTTTATGTTTTAATAACTTAATATTCCAATACAATATTTAAAAATAGCTGAGCCTATATATCTGTAGAGACAATCGAACCTCCGGGCACCATGCTTAGTTTCGAACAGGAAGTTATAGTTCTTTTGAAGAAATCCGATTGGCTCACAGGATTTAGCTGCGTGCTACACTGCCCCCTACGGGTTTGGCATGTTTAAAACAATGATTTGGGCAGATTCATCTGGATGAGAACTTTTCTGAAACCACTTTGCCACATTGTTTAAAAAAAACAATGTGGCAAAGAGCAACAGAAAAATTAAACGAAAATGGTGTCAAGTTTACATTTGTGCCGCTATCATTTTAAAGACAAATATCTTTGGAGTTCAAAGGTCAACCAGCTGGTCCACATTTACAAAATCATTTGAAATATGGTGTCAATCAACTATGTATGCTACGCTTGTGCAGCAGAAGTTTTTGTTTGTGTCATTATAATTTTGTTAGCCTTCGATGATTTCACAAAAATTTGGTTTAATTTGAAGAAGGCTGGATTTTTTTTAAAGTCTGGCCCAAGAGCTGATATAACCAAAGATTCAGAAGGGCACAAAAATGGTTAATGGCTGCAGATTGCTCCATTTATTTTAAAAACTATATAAAAGAAAATACAAATTCCCTAAGAAATTTTTTATTTGTTTTGCATAAACTATGTAGAAAATGTTGAGGGACCCAGAAAGGTTCAAACCAGCACACAGCAGCTGTTCCTGTTTTGGTTTTATGAAGTAATAAAAGCAGATTAGTGGATGTTTTGGAGGAGATTAGCTCACCAGAGTTGAACCTGAGCCGTTTTCCCAGCCCATCCCCGGTTCTCCTGTCTGCCGCCTCTCTACCTTTCTGTTCTTGCTTTCCTGCCATGGAGGACAACAAAAACGTCGGACCTCGGTCCTGCCTGCCTGCCTGGGTGACTGACAGCCGCCGCTTGGCTCCAGGGGTTGGAAGACCTCTCTAACTGTCTCTATACTGCCCCCTGCTGGAGCTTATCGGTACGGTGGCTCGGGCTGCTGCGGGTTGGGTCTGTAGAGCTGCTGCACCCGGACCGGCCGCCCGTTAGCGGGCCAGCCGCCCGGCAGCTGGCCTATGACCCGGAGGCCGACTGGCTGGCCATGTCCTGGGATCGGGCTGCTGGGGCTCAAGATGTGGGTCTGGCCCACTGGGGGTTCAGAGGCAGGGTTTTGATGGCTCGGCGCAGAGGCAGGGGGGGAAACAGGGTAATGGGGGACAAGGATGGCCGGTGTCAAGCCGTATCGGACCTGGAACACTCGGAGCGGCCCCTGTGCCACAAAGCCGTTGGGCCGCTGAGGCTCCTGCTGCGGCTCGGAGTCCTTCTTCGCCTCTGGGACCCGACTCTCCTCGGGTCTCTTGCTTTTATTGGGCTGCTTCCTGGCTTGAACGGCCTCCTGGATCTTCTCTGTTTGAGCCCGGCGGATGTGGTAGATCTTCCTGGAGCTCTGGAACGAATCCAGGAACTCATCCAGACTCACGTTGCCCTCCATGAACTTCTCCAGCAGCTCCTGGGAAGCAGGACAGACAAACAGACCGTAGTCAGACAACTTGCTAAGGAGGTCCACCTCCTTAGCAAGTTGTCTGTCCTCAACTTGGCCAGTTGAGTATTTTGAAGTTAGGTGCTTGATATTAAGCATCAACATTGCTCTAGACATAGGCCCGTCAATAAACAATAAATCAATTAGTTTTTACTTCCATTTGAGTCTCTCCTGCTTCTACAAAAGCACCTAAAAAAAAACAAAAACGACCCAGCCATTTTTTGGCAATAAATTAATGTTTTTTGGTGTCCGAAAATGAGCCATTTCGAAAACCTCAGATTTGTAAAGCTACGTTACCTAGCAAACCCAATCAAGCCCAGCCTTGTTACCTAGCAACCCAAGCAAAGTTCCAGCAGTTTTGGTCAGCTGATTTTACAGCTGTACAATGGCTGCTGGAAAAGACAAGTATTCTGCTGTTGACTTACCATCCAGAAACATCTTACTGCATTCATGTTAGTGGTGCAGGAGGCTCCGCTTTTGCTTTTCAAAGATTTTGGTCATATAATTGTGCATTTGTTTGCAGCCATTTTCACATGTGAGTGTAAACATTAAGTTGGGGGTGTGGCCAGCAGCAGCTTACTTGGGTTTCAAGTGTCCTAAAGAGCCCCTAAAACAGCTCAAAATAGGACGAACGAACCAGACTAAAATTGCATTATCTAAGAATGATTTAGATTTTTTTTTTTAAATGTAATGAGCATGTTTTGGGTAGTCCATAATAGGTCATCTTTAAATATTATTTTTTTGCTTATTAAATTGTTTAGGATGTTAATCTTTGCACAGAAGTACATTTTAATGTTTTGTAATTTATTAAGGTTCTCTCGTGACCCAGACTTAACTTCCTGGTGTATTACTTGAATGACCACCTACCCACACTGAAGTGGCTGAACACCTGGGGCTGGGTGTGGGGGCGGTACTTCCTGTAGGCCTGCTATTTAAAGGGTAAGGTCCTGTGCAGATGGTTAGAGACCATGGGGTCGTCCCAGTGGGAGTTGTTTTCCCAGCTGACCAGATGGTGATTTAGGAGGGTTCATCTGTTGTCCCAATCAATACCGATAAATATAATAGCTTCCTAAAATTAGAGCTGAGCTTTCAGTTTTTTATTGATATAGAACCATCAAAAACATCTCTTCAGGTAAATGGTCAATCTTCTCTATGATGTATTCTGACTTTCTGTGGACAACCAACGTGCAGACAGACAGTTTATCTCCCATAGATCCCAGCATTCGCCTCATTATTAATGCAAACAGTCTTATAAATAATACTGGTGAGAAAACAACAGCTGAGTGCTTCTGGTCTGAGATGAGATCATTAACTGTGAAACAACAGAAGCATGTTTCAGTTCCTATTTAGAACAAGTTTAGGATTTTATTTCTTTTCACAGATGAAAAGGAATTAAATATATTAAAGTTTTTAAAAGTCTGGTTTTTTTTTTAGTCTTTTTCATGATTGTTGCTCACATTAATAGTTAAAATACCAATCGTACAATTAAAAATATCAAACACTGTTGTGGCAATTCAGTTTTGAATTGTTCAGTTGAGGTTTGATTGAAGTATTTTAGGCTTTGAACAGCAGATAATTATATCTAATCCAGATTCCAGAAAAACCTGTAAAATATTCCTGACTCTGGCCCCAAAATCTGGAGTTAAGAGTTTAACTTGTAAATTTTATTGGTGGTTTGGTTTTTTTCCCATAAAGAAAAAACAAAGCAAACCGAACCTTGTCACTACAAACCAAGTCAGAAGGTTTTGTCTGTTTATTCGACAGATGAGTCTGGAGCAGGAAAACCAGATATAAATACAGGAGGCAGATGTTGAGTTCTGACCCAGTAGAAAACATGGAGAGTTTAATCATCATCTGGGTTTTATTTCAGGTGAAATTATCTGAGCAGAAAATCAAAAATGATTTTGAGAAGATGTCTTGAAGGTTGAACTGTTATGCTTCATAAAAAAAAAAAAACACTCCATTGTTTATTAGTTTATTTACTCAACCCAGAATCAGACAAACATTTTTAAAGGTGACCCATTACACTTCTTTGAAGAGATTAGGATTGCTCTATTGGTTGTAGAAATAGAGCAATCCTATTGCTCATGTTTGATTCATTACATTCAAAAACGTAATGAAACATGTTCATTATGTTTTTTGCATGAAATCAATCTTGGATAATGAGATTTTAGTCTGATCAGTCCTGCCTATTTTGAACTACTTTCAGAATGAGCTATTTTAGGGCCTCTGTCACTTTAAATTCACATAACCTGCTGCTGGACATGCCAACACACCGTTTACACTCACAGGTGAAAATGGCTGCAAACAAATGCAGACTTGCATATATAACCGTACATCTTTGAAAAGCATCAGTAGAGTCTGCTGCACAACCAACAAGAATTCAGCAAGTGGTTTCTGGATGATAAGTCAAAAACAAAACACTTGTCTTTTCCCGCAGCCACTGTATAGTGCATGCATACAGCAGTAAAACCATCAGACCAAACAGGCTGCAGGATGCATTGGGGTTGCTAGGTAATGGCACAATGCCTGTCGATGAGGTGTTTTTAGAAGCAGTAGAACCCCAAATGGAAGAATAAAAAAATCCAAAATGGCAAAATCGATGGACTTAATTTTATGTCTATTACACAAAGTCCCAGTGAAACAGTTTGTGGTTGTAAAGTGAAAAATCTTTTTTTCACTATTTCACCATTTATTTAGTGTTTAGACGACCACAACATCAACAACACTCTGAGATGAATTATATATAACCTGTTTTCATGTGATTTTATGTTTGTGTGAGTCTGACAGGAAACAAAGATTTGACAAAATATTTCCCAGGAACAGTTAAAAAAAACACCCCAAACCCTTCAGCTGTGTTTCCTCACTTCACCTCATTAAAAAACAAACCAACTCTCAGACGACCTACAGGCTGACAGATTTGATTTATAGGATGATGGAAGAATACATCAAGTTCTCGACTCCTCCATCAGATTTGTTTGTTCATGTTGGTACCTGAGACTCAGGGCAACAGAAGAAGGGGTTTTTTGGCCCGAAACCTTAACTGTCTGGACCCGATTTCACAAAGCCCCAGATCTTCTTCACCATAAAATGACTCGGAAAGACTGTAAGGATAGCCGTCAACCATGAAAACTTAAATCTTTTTGCCCTCTAAGGTCTCAATCTGAGACGATTTAGATTCAAGCTGATAGTGAGACAGCGGAGAGGCCTGATTGTATTGATTCAGGAACACTAACTCTGAAGCTCTGATTAAACACAGAGGAGAGAGCCTTTCATCTGTTCCATGCAATAATCATAAACCATCTCTTCTTAAAACTTGTGATTAATAAGATAAAAAATGGGAATTAAAGCAGCCGCCTTGTGTCGGATATTTACTGATATATTCATGCTGAGGCTTTCTGAATGCTGCTGCTGCTTAATCAATCAGTGAGCGGCTCATTCGATGAGTCAGTCATGAAACTATTGATCGCAGCCATGTGAGGTGGGGGTGGCAGGCTCTGTGGATCAATGCATGTCTGCAATAGCAGCGGCAGATTTCTTCTGTAAATAAGCTCTGCAACATGGTGGCCAGCAGGTAAGCAAAGGATTGTGGGTATTCCAGCAACACCAACAGACTTGCATTTGGTTCTTTAATTAAAAAGGAACAGACGACGTTACATGTGAGTCATAAGCTACTTTGTTTAGGTTTGATTTGAGGCTGAGGGACTTGACTAAATCCAATTTCCGCTCCAAAAACCAGAAATTGTTCAAAGTAAAACCATTCATTTTGAGTCTTTTTTAATAACTTAAGATTAATAATGTTCTTCTCGGGCGTGCTGTGGTGGCGTAGGGGGTTAGCACGCCCCACGTTTGGAGGCCTTAGTCCTCGACGTGGACGTCGCGGGTTCGACTCCCGGTCCCGACGACCTTTGCCGCATGTCTTCCCCCTCTCCTCACCCTCCTTCCTGTCTGCCTACCTTCGAAAAAATACGAGCCACTTCTTATCATCAGATCTTATTCAAATCTTATCCACAAAGATCTCAATTTAAGAGCAAAACCCAAACCAAGGTATTATGTTTTTATTACAGCCCTGAACCAAGGAAAAGCTGTCCACACCTGATTTGTTACATTTTCAGCTGCTGTGGTTCTTTTTCATACTGCACTGTCGAACAAATCAAACCCTTTCAGAAACCTGTTTTCCTCCTCACCTGTGGGGGCGCTGCAACAAGAACCACTGAAGGAACAACACAAAACCAAATGTGAATAAAAATGGCATCGGATTTTAGCCAGTGTACAATTTCTCTTTTGTCTTTAGTAAAAGACTAAACCATTTCACCCAACAAGCGCTAGACTCGTGTTTTTGCTTTGGTTGTATTTACCCAGAATGCCCTGCTCACTGGAGTTCATTTCAACCGAGTCGAGACCAAAGTTTCCAGAGTTTGAATTTGACTACGCATTCACATCTCCCCAAATGAATCAGACTTTCCAGACAAACAGACAGGAGTTGGATTAAATCAGATTAATAATTAGATAACAAAAGGTGTTTAATAAAGATGTATTTTTTACAGAATTTGAACCAGATGAATCTGAAACTGCCACTTGAGGAGTTTTGGATAGAAAATATTTACAAAGAAATTTTTATCATTTTAAGTGCAAAATGCTTTTTGTGTTGAACAGTTTGGGCTTAATTACTATTGGTGATTCTTTCAGCAACTGACCTTTTTTTTACTCCAATTAATTAATAAATAACTAAATTAGTTGATGATTATTTCAATAATTGATCCATTACGATTAATTGTTTTAGCCCTAATTCTAATCACAAAGATTAAATCGAAGACATTTTGTGCATGAAGTATCCAACTCTTTATTTTGTCGATCAATTACGCTGTCAACATTGAGAACTTTTAGCACATATATAATAAACTGTTACTTATTGATGTTTTATCTCCAGCTGAACTCCAAAGTTGTGACTCTGCGACTAACTGTGACATTAATGTGCAGCAGCCTTTCAGTCATCGATCCAAACTTCATTTAAACACACAGTAATCTGGGGTTTACAGTTTGAATCATTTACTGCACAGACTTGGAGACACCAGGTCTGAATCTACAGCTGCTTGTGTTGTGAGCTCACCCCGGTCGTGTCGGTGCATGCATGAAGGAGAATCAGCGTGGCTCAGTGACGGGAGGCCTGCAGGCAGCCCTGTGGCAGCTTTGACTCCCAGCTGTTTGTATTTTTTTAGACACCTGTGAAAGCATCAATGTCGCCTGGTAAAACTATTTCAGAAACACACCAGCGAGTTCTCAGGATCAGGCTTCTCTTGCTCTCAGGTCTTCAGATGTTTTAATCATGAAGCAGCAGATTTCTATTTCAGACTTCAGCTTCAAAGCAGCTCAGCTTATTGTCTGACACAAAGGGAACTTGAACCAACAAATACTGACTGATTTTCATTTCCTGCTCTGCAATATTGATGTTCTGACAACAAATAAACTCAATTTTTAAGGTTTAAACGTTTTGAATATTATTGTGACTATAAATATGGATGAGAAGCTCCTTTCTTTTAGCTACTTCATGGCTTATGAAGATCATGTTCTTTTGTTTTTCCCTTTTTGTGGAGTGGGTAGAGGTGCGTCCAAATTCAGACACATTCTTTGAAGGACCAGAAACGAGGTCCAGCCTTCAGATTTATTCCTGCCCCTACTGTCGCCTAGCAACAGTGACGTTGCTAACCTCAAGCTGGTAAAAAATAAACATTGAGCTCAAAATCTAGCTCAGCTTTTTTATTACTTATTAAACCTCTTTAATTTGTTGAATTCATTGTTTCCAAAATTATATGGTTGTAACAGTTCAACCGCTTTAAGCTTTTAGTTTTTATAGTGCCAGATTTTCATGTACTTGGATTTAAAACTGAACCGTAAAAAAAACTAACAATTGGAATGTACAGTACATACTGTATATACATATACAGTATATCTATCTATATATACCGTATATATATACCTGTGTATATATATATATATATATACACACACACATATATATACACACAATATATTTATTTCAATGGAAATATTAAGAGTTTCAATGATTTTGTTATGAAAAACTATTGAACTAAGTAGCTAACTAACTAAGTAGTTAAAAGACTAAAGAAATGTACAAAAGATAAATCATATCAGGAAATATTGGTTGTTGGCCACAACAGCATTAATATCGGATATCATTATTGGCCCTTTTTCTTTTCTTAAGTCAGTGCATCCCTAGATCAAGGGTTCTCTACAGGAATACCATGTTGTTGCATTTTAGGCAGTAAAATGTTTATTTTCTTATGAGAAAATAACTAATTTGTTTATTTGCATTTTAGTGTATTTTTAATATTATATAAAAAGATTTAAGTGGTTGACTGAAAAATGGGCAGAACATGCCTTTTTCAAATCAGCATAATCGTCAGAATTATCAATTAATAAAATAATTGGTAGTTGCAGCCCTAAATAAAACCCAATTTGCTCTCATTTATCTCTTCAGTCACACAAAGACAAAGTCGGAAATTTTCACCCAAATCTGCATTGAATATGTTTAAAAACACAAAGACTGTGAAGCATTTTTTATTGACAGCAGCTTCATACACCAAATTCAGACCATCTGGTTCAGATTAAACTCTGTGGCTTATTTAGTTTTAGTTAGAGAAGCATCGTATTGTTTGTCAATAGATGAAGCCTTAAGGGGAGCAAACAGGATGTTAACAGTCCACTGGCTGCTGCTGCTGACGTAGGCTGGGTGTATGTATAGCATGCCTAGCGGCTTCACACAGCAGATTGCATTGAAGTGGGTGGGCTTGCTCAGACCCAGCCTGCAGATTTATTTATTTATTTCAAAATAAAAGCCCCCAGCAACACTGCTGCCAGAGTAGTGAAGCTCTGCTTTGAATTTCCAGGAGGAATTTTAGAGAAAAGGCAGAGCTGCGTTGTTCTTACCTCGGAGTGTTCTTCAGCACGTGCCACCTCCTCTTGCAGGAGGTTCTGCGCCGTCTGCAGGCTGCGCCTCGGCCCGCGAGCCTCTGCAATGACAGGGAGACATCACTGATGCATGCGGAGCCATCAAGTATGACTTCACCGCTAGCTGGAGGAGAAATCCAGAAACCAACAAACCGCAGCGTAGAGAATTATTTTCCAGATCACAGAGAACCTTCCTGGTATGCAATGGTGAGGCGGTGGGCAGTTTATGGCCTCAAAAAACGTGGGAAAAAACAGCGAATCACCGTTTATGAGGCTTTTACTTAAACCGGTTAAAGTCGTGTCTTTCCTCGCCACTTTAGGTCACTTGTATTTACTCCAATGTAAGAAACACAAATCCAAACCTAATTACATAATTTTTAACATATTTCTGAGCACGCCAACACACACGCCCACACGCCCCTACACCCCCACACGCGCCGTCACACCGTTATGTAACAGGTTTGAATTATTCACGGCCTTGTCAATACAATAAGAAAGAGGGAGAGCCTTAAACAAATACATGAGGGATGTAGTTCCTCTTTGTATCAAAGGATTTCAACAAAAAAGCGGAGCTGTGAGTCTGACTCCTCACCAGACTGCAAGAGAAGTTTAGCTTTTTCAGGCATATTTACACACACAGTTCAAATAAAATGATATATATTTAGATAACTATTTGTTTGAAAAGGAGGCAGGCAGAAGTATAAACCCATCTGATCCGGCTGCCTTTCTGTTATATCTATTACTTTACACACAGTTTGTTTAAAGAAAAATATTTATATATACAAAGGCAGGTAGTAATAATACTTTATTTGTAGAGCACTTTCTTTTAAACAAATGTTGCAAAGTTCTGCACATAATATGGCATATACATGCAGTTTGAATATCAATCACTTTCAAGGACTTTATACAGAAATGAACCTTGAAAACGCCTAATTTAAATTCAAGGATTTCCAGCACCCTATCCTTCTTATTTTGTTGATTAAAATGTGATAAACTAATTACAGACCCTGCAGTTAACTTGATTAAAACTAATCCTAGTATGATTTGGCTCTTTAAGCAAAGCGATTTAACTTCAATTATCCCTGTGAACCTAAATAAATAAATCAAACATGCACATCTATGAGGTTTTCCCCTCAAAGACCACCCGGCTCGCTGCACTAAGATCTAAAGTAGCTTCTCCTGCACACAAGTCAGAACTTTACGGACTAAATGACTAATCCGGCTGAGAGAACCGAAGGTGAGTGAATGTGTGATAATTTGTTTACGTCTTGTGGTTTGGAAGGCAGACGTGGAAAAGATTAGCATGTTTAGCATTTCTGGGGATTACAGAGCTTGGCAGTGAGATGATAAACCGTCTGGGTGAAATCATCCGGAACCACAGAACCGTAGGTGGACCGGAGGAACCGAGCGTTAGCTTCGATAAAAACCTCCTTTATATAAATGTGTTGACTCGGAAACTGGTAATTAGAGTGACCTATTTATGACATGAGTGGTGTGAACACAGAGGGTCAAAGCGGATCCAATAAACCGGACCGGAAAGTGTGCTGGCAAATGAAAACGGACGGGTTCCCCCCGGACCTGGACTGACCTGCTTTCAGCGAAACGCTCAAAGATCTCAGCAGGGAGCAAACAAGCAGAGGAATTACTTTAAACAGAAACCGTTTGAGCTTCACACGTAGATGTTAGAGGAAAAGGATAAACAGATTGACGGCTGCTAAACTAAATACTGTAAGGTAAAGAGGGACGAAAGAAAAGGAATCACTAAAATTAAGATTTTAAACTTCTCCCGTTCTCAGATCTTTACTACCCTTTAGAACAGAGTTGAAAATTTAATAATTTAGAGCAGACATTTCTGCAAACTTTACATCTGTAGCCTGGAAAATTAGAAACAGCAGGAAACCAAGGAAGGATGCAAGGAAGGAAATGAAGAAAGACAGAGGGAAGACATGCAATAGAAAGTAAGATTTTAAAATAAATTAGATAGGATTGAAGAAAAAAAGGCAGGAAGGGCACAAGGAAGGAATGAAAGAAGAAAGAATAAAGGACACAAGATAGGAAGGACAAAAGAAAGGAAATAAGGAAGGGCATAAATGAGGAAATAGGGAAGACATTCCATAGAAAGTAAAGAAATATGACAAGAAATGAGGTAGGACAGAAGGAAAGAGGGAAGGAAAAGAAAGACATTTAAGGAATTTATATTTTATTTATGTATTTATTTTGAACATGATAGCAGTATAAAATAACACACATGAACAAGGAATGGAAAAGACACATTTTGTTTTGTATCACAATGATCTTAACATGTTTGAAAAGAAGTAGGAATCAAAGAAAGCATGAAAGGAAATAATGAAAGAATTTAGAAAAGAAGGAAGGACAAAAAGAGGAAAGAGGGAAAACATTCAGAAGAATGTAAAGACATGACAAATGATGTTGGATAAAAAGGAAGGAAGGATACAAGGAACAAAATAAGAAAGGGAAGGAAAGAATAATATCTTCGTTTTTACAAGAAATGTTTTAATGATATAAATCTTAAATCGAGAATGTTTCTCAATGAAATGCAAAACAAGCTTATTTTAACAAGAAATTTACTTGTTAAATTTAACTCTTTGCATGTCATTAAAACAAATTCTGTAATGTAAAGTTTGTCATGATAATAAGATGCAAATCAAGAAACTGTAGTTAAAAAAAAAGTTTTAGATTTCATTATAACAAAAAACTTTCTTCTTCTAGACCAGTGGTCCCCAGCTCCCCCAGCTGGGGAGCGGTACCGGTCCGTGGACCAATTGGTACCAGGCAAAAAATAATTAAATACTTCCATTTTATGTATCGAGTCTGGAGGATCCTTTATTTTGAAAATCCTTTAACCGGATTCTCTGGGTTACGTCTTGTGCGCCAACATTGAGCCCACAAGCAGCAGAATGAGTTAGAAACAGCAGCAACAGCATCGGTGTTGGTCGTCTCGACGCGCACCACCACCCCCACCCCCGGTCCGCAGCAAATATGCAAAGTCTCGACCGGTCCACAGTACTGAAAAGGTTGGGGACCACTGTTCTAGACAACATCTAAAAATCCCAAGAGCTGTTGTGGCTTTTCTATCACGACCTTTGTTTAAAAAATATTTTGGTTTTAATGAGACAAATCTCGATAATGAGTGTTTTAATCTCATTAAAAGAAAGTTTTCTCATTTAAACGACATTCTGCTCCAGAATTTATTTCCAAGCTCTGGCAGTTGAACATGTTCATGTTTACCCTAAAACTAAAAATAAAGTCTCATTCCTACAGCTGCAGTTGGAACTTTAGTCCATCAGATAGGAGAATAAAAGGCCACAGCCTGTCTGATAAATATGTTTGCAGGGCAGCTTCCTGTCACACTCGCAGCGTGCCTCCACCTCCCGTGGATCGCGGTCGGTAATCACTCTGAACAGGCTTGACCCGTCTGACTGCAAAGTGTGTCTTGTCCCTCGAAGAGACGATGTGACAGCCGACGAGTCACGCCGAGTTCAGTGGAGGCCGCGGGGCAAATAAAGGTCACAGTAATGACTCTAATAACTCCGATCCCCTCAGGGAAATCTCCACCATCCAGACAGAGCGCAGTAATGCATGCTGGCAATCCGTTTTCAATAAGATGTCATCTCTGAATCTCATCCTCGACAGTCGGATCATTTCCCCAAGTCTTCAGGGGAGATAAATGAGCTTTAAAAAGGTTTTAGACTGAACAAACGGCACGCTCTGCTCTCTGTCACATAACGAATTACAGCCCTACGAGATGATAGACGTGTGTCAAACTCGAGGTCCGGGGGCCAAATCCAGCCCGCCATAGCTTTTTATGTGGCCCTCTAGACTCTAGAGAAATGTACAAATAGAACAAAATAACAGTTGTTTACTTAAATATTATTTTATCAATCAAATCAAAGTAGTTCTTATAGTCTCAAATTACATCAATCAGTCCCTCCCATTTCTTTTCCACAGCGACATTTTTTCGCGCTTAATATATAGTGAGGCTGGCCTACTATATCAATAATTGTCAATATCAGTATTTATTGATTAGTTTTTTTGTTTTAAATATCTGAAATACTGCTAAACTGGTGGCATAACTGTTCCTGTTTTAACCGCAGTTTTCACATAATTGTTTTTATTTTTAAACAGTTACGAGGCAAAGTGGACAAACCTGAAACTGCTGCTGCCCAATTTACTCAACAGATTGTTCCTAGGCAACAAGAGTGAGTTGCTAGGTAACCAAAGAGTGAGTTAGTTAGTTGAAGCCACCCAGCTGGTGAGCTTAGCTGGCCGTGAGAGTTTGAGCGGCTAAAGTCTACATATCCCAGAATGCTGTGCAGTTCTGGATCAGTGTCCAGTGAAAATACTCTACATATCGAATAGACTATCAATAAATAAATAAAGAAATAAACAAAACAACAGAAGCAACAAATAAAATGAATTATGAAGTCTCTAAACAAAATTGTCCATCAAAAAAGCTGTTAGTGGAGTCCAAAGCACCAGACTGGAGACTTTTATCATTCAGTCTTTGATAGGAAAAAAAGAGAGAGAAATGAGAAAAACAAAACAATCATGCAAATGGAAATTATCAAGCTCATTTTAATTTATGCGATTAATTAATTAATTTATTGCGACAGGCGTAGATATGGTCCAAAATGAAAATGAGTGCGACACGACTGCGTTGTTGGAAGGCCCTCATTCCCGGCCCAACCCTGCAGACCCTGGAGAGGGGGACGATGGGGACGTAATGAGAGGCGACAGCCGAGAAAACAAGTCGTCCTACAGCAGCTGTACTCGACCTATATTTTGGGAGCAGATGAGGGAAGTGGACCTGAAGGCTACCGAGCGCAGCACAAATTTCACTTAACAAGTGAATGGTGTCAGTGCTGGAGTCAAACATTTTGTCTGGGTGCTGATATGAGACAATGGAGTCGCCGCCCCGCCGCTCTACGGAGACTTTCTGCTCATTTCACAAAAGAGCCATAAAACTAACACGCAGGATTTGTCTCCTGGGACACTTTGAAACATTTTTAGTAAACTGAAACCTTGTGAAACTGCCATCATGGCATCTAAGGAGGCTTCAGGAAGAAGAAAGACATACAAGAACAAAAGTTTCTCTGTAAACTGTCACATTATTTGACAAAAGCTTACTTCACATTAATATTAAACAGCTGAATCCATTTGCTGACAGGGAAATTACATATAAATGTCTGGTGGCTACAGATGTGACAATACACCAAGGTTTTACAGATAGTGTCAAAACCACAGGATAGAGAAAATAAACAAGTGATCAGAGAATTATGTCTTTTCCAGGCACATAGTGCCATTTTATAACACAATCAAGGAGCTGTGCTACCTTCAGTTGTTATAAATATGCTATATGTATCAAATATGCCTTAAAAAATTACTTCTTGATTTAATGCCTTGAAATTGGGACTATGTCACTTTAAAAACTCCTGCTCTTTCTGAAACTGTGCCTTCAGGAAGTCATCGCAACAGCACACCTCTATTAACCCTTTAACAACATTTCTACCAGCGTTGCACTGAGAAGTAGCTCTGATAATGAGCTCAGGTGATGCACAGTTCCACCAGCTATTTGCTAATTGGTGCTGGATAGTCTGGAGGAGCTCAAAAGCTTGGAAACTACAGGTCTGAGACGGAGCTCCATCTCAAAGGCAGAGTTAGGCCCACCCAGAGGTTTTGCACGGCTGACTGGTTGCCAAGGAGATTAAATGATTTCTCAAACATGCATGAAAGAATCAAGGCAACACTTCAGGTATGCTTTTGATGAGAGAATAACATTATAACATGATGTAATGCTCAAAAAGTCGATTTCACACGATGCTGCCCTTTTACACAAAACACCGCAATTGCTAAGTTGTGATTTTTCGACAGCGGAATATCAACAGTTGTGCACACATTTGTTATTTAAAAGCAGTTAACGATTCCTTCTCCCAATGAATTGAAAATATATTTATAAATATACAGTATATATAAACAAACTTAAATTTGCAAATGAACAAACTCCAGCACAAAAAGAAGGAAAAACTGGAGGGGAAACTTGATAAAGCCCAACAACAGTACAGGCAGACACAAACCCGACCAGATTTACTCACTTAAACGTAAAACTTCACAACTCAAAGCAATAAACAACCCAAGCTTCTTTTCATTGTTTTTGTTTATCTAACATGTTATTTAATGTTTTATTATTTATGATCTTTGATTTTAAAACTCAAATCTGAAGCCAAGTCATGCAAGTCGAAACATTTACTTACATTAAAAATGTATGTTTTAGTGCACTCACACAGTAGCTACACTGAAATGCTAAACAATTGTTGTTTGGGCTAAAAATGACATTCTAATTGATTTCTTATTAAAATTAGAACGACTGTAAAGGAAAAAGCACACAGGGTGAAGAAAAGCTCTACCGTTGTGTCTCCCAGCATCTCCATGTTGTTTAAAGCGGATTTCACGCTCAGCCTCCGGAGGTTTAGGAGAAACAAACAAACCACATTTCATTCATCTTGGCGTCTGCTCTGTGTGAACTTATTGGTATTTCAATCTGATTATTTCTTTCCAGACTCCCAGATAAGAAAGTCTTTAAAGTCACGGCTCATAGATCCGGAATGACTTGCCTGAGGTTATGTGGCCTGGAAATGGTTGAAAAGGCAACTTTGTTTAACTGCTTCACAGAGATTTATTTACATTTCAGGTTTTTATCTGTCTGTAGATTTGTCAGATTAAAAACACTTTGGTTCTTTAAAGCTGTGAGATTGTCATCATTTCTGAAAAACCAGACTTGGAAATCGCTTTTGAAGCCGAAAGAAAAATATTTAAATATGCAGAATCATTTAGAGTGTAGCAAATACTGCAATACATGAATACTGTACATGCAAATACTGAAATAATTTGCCAGGAACAATTCAAATCTAGGTAAAATACCTGCCCATTATCTTTCAACATTTCTTTTATACCGAAGCTTCTTGTAACGATCTTAGGTGTAATATTGTTTGTTATTGCTGTAAAAATTCTCCTTAATATAAAAAGGGTAGATTTTCCCACCTCAATTTCATTCTGATTTAAAGCAGAGCCGGTCAGTTCTCACAGATGCATAAGGAAAATTTAAAATCAGCAAAAAATTCAAGAAAAGGGCACATTCTGTAGATTTTTCATTTAACCACTTAAGCTTATTTTATGCAACGTTAAAAATACACCAAATATGCAAATAAAGAAATAATTCAGTTGCGTTTTCAATAATAGACATTTTACTGCCTAAAATGCAGTGACGTAGCAGTGATGATGAGGTTTTGAAATGTTTTTTTGTGTCTGTATCAAATAAACAATTTTAAAAAAATACATTTGTAGCAAAGGATCCATCTGCAGCTAAGAAACACTTCTAACATCAACATGTGAAAAAAGCCTTTACTGCATGACCTTGCATTAATACATTTTAGGACTGATCTAGTGTTTATTTTATGAATTAACTGATTAATTTAGATAGATTTTTACCACTTGAGTTCTGGATTAAAATGGAAGTATATTTTTGTACAGTTTTGGCTTTATTACTGCTCTGAATATATTTCAGCAAAGAGAATTTTTTAAATCTGTATACTCCAGTCAATTAATTAATGACTAAATTAGTTGACGACTATGTCAATAATTGATTCATCACGATTAATTGGATTAAGTCACACCTGTATAATGAAATATTCATTAATAAATATGTTGTAGCTTTGGTCATAGTCTCACATTTCAGAGCTCTTGCTTCAAGCCGACAGTCATTAGAAGTTTTAGAGCCACAGTAAAATAATCTGATCCCCTGTCAGGAACCGCCGGCCCTCAAGTCCCAGACGTTGCGTTCAGGCAGGTTTGGAGTCAGCAGTGAAGTCGTCTACACTGATTTGAGATGAAGTGGAGTCAAAACAGGCAGCGTGTCCTCATAGGGCTGGAGCTGCAGCAGCACTGATTGATGTGACAGCTAGCGTGGATGCTGCAAAGCAGGAGCAGAAAGCTCCCAGGAAACAGCTGATGCTAACATATTAACAGACCCTCGGAAACCTCCTTAGTCTTTCTGCGATATAAAAAGTTAAATACTCTTGTGATGTGCGTGGATTTTGAAAAAAAAAAAACAAAAAACAACCTAAGTTAAATGTCTTGGTTTTGGATTTGCAACCTGCAACAAAGGAAAAAGCATTTGGAGGTTTTCTTAAAGCTGGACCTAAGTACAACCTTCGTAAATTAAGTCAGTCTATAAGGAGATGAATGTATTCTGCGTGTATTTTCCTAAACATCACTACTTTAGCATTACAAGCCGAACACTTTGGATGTCTGAAAGGATTCCTGTCCCATCCACTTCCACAGCCAAACCACAGTCAATACCTCCTTAAATCTAGCTCCTTTGGTTTTTACAGCCTGCAGCTTTAAAATAAAACCACACCAATAGTAACGGCTTTTTTACTAAGTCAGACAAAATAGTGGCTTTATTTTGGGGATAATGGAGACTAAACACTGTTTAAAATGTTCTGGGCTTAATTTTTATAGGGCATTTTCACACTCGATATTCCGACGGACCCTGTTTGATTGGGGACCAAAATGCAACATTTGTTACATTTTCACCCGCTGTGGTTCTCTTTCTCACTGCACTGTCAAACCATTGAAACCATAGAAATGAATACGAAGACGCCTCATTGAACGCTGACTCCTACGTCGCCACCATTTTGAATGTGGCGGTGGAGTGATCATCAGGGGTCTCCAATTCATGATGAGTGAACTTGATTCAACCGATTTACAAGACAAACTGGATCTATTGGTTTTAACTTTCACAGGTAAGAATTAAAACATATGTATATGTTCATAACGTCATTTTACGAGAAGGATTTCTTGACTTTGCGGTCAGTACTGTGGATTTTCATGGTAAAACTCGCTTCCAAACAACCAAGGAATATTTTCTGTGTAACTAAATTGTCCCAAAGTAACTATTCTTATTATAATTTCCTTAGCTTAGCTAAATTCTTTCGTACTGTGTAGGTTTTCTAATGAGAGCTCTAATGAGAAACCACTGAACTGCATTACAGACCAAAGGATTTTGGGAGGATAGGTGAGTCAGGATCAGAGCTGGAGCCGTTTTTCTCCAGTCTTATGTTTGACAGCTCCTCTCCAAAATGTTGGCGTTTAACTATGCTGTAACGATGATATAAATCAATGCCCCAATATTCTGAAAATGCATGATAAGGAATCAGGGTTGTATTTTCAATGGCACTGTTAGATAATTTGTCTTTTGTCCTTGGCTTCAGCCTGCGTCTACCAAGACGTTTAGAAGTCAAAAAACAAAACATATTTTTCTTTAACAGGAGATGTCTGTTTACAAAATCGTCTTTGCACACTGATAGAAAACCTGAGATCTAGTATTACTAGCTCAAAAGATGGATTTCTTAAGATCATTTTTCTCCTCAGCTGGCACTACAAGGCTTCACATGACTCAGAGCAAGGAACCTGATATATACTGTAAATAGCAGAACGCCTTACGCTCCAACTCCTGCAATATGTGGAGGCATGTTTTTAGCCGTTACTGCGTAGCAGCCTGCTGCAATTTCCATTTGATTTAGTGCAGATAAACACAGCATATCGGTTTTGCATAATAACAGCATGCTCCAATGCAGGGCTGCTTATATCTCAGCGTAAAGATTGATCGGCATTCGGCTGCAGAGATTTAACATTGTGAAGAAAGAGCAGCTTCTTTATTTACACGGACTGAGGCAGCAGTGGAAACAAATATCCCCATGTTGACTAATGCGAGCTAAATCACTGACAGTTCTGCATTAATTACATTTAGCATTAATTAGTGGTGGGACTCGTGTTAAATTTTTAATCAAGTTAATTGCAGGCTCTGTAATTAATTAAGTTAACTATACTTACATTTTCCAATTCAAAAAGCCTTTTGTTGCTAAATTATTGAATGATTAGACCTACGAGGTCAACAATAAAGACATTTACTGTTTATTTTTTGTTTTTTGTGATGCTATTTTAGACTTGAATAGATTCACCGATATGCCAGCTAATTTTAGCACAACTTGAACACAACAGTAGCCTTTTCCAGCGTTCTGTCTGATCATTTTTTGAAGGAAAAATTAAACCCCAGTGGGACCAAAAGAAGCAGATTTGTCATCCGTTGCTGTTGTTAGCGGATGTCACCTGCGCGTCAGATTTAACGGCGTACCAGAAAAGTGCAAATACTGAGCGATTGCGTTAAAATCGATGTAAATAATTATCAAATTTAATGTGTTCAAGTCCCTGCCCTGGTATATAATCTATCTAGAGCAGAACTAGCTATTTTAGCTTTCATTAAACGAGCAAATAATAAAGAAAACCTGATAATGGTTTGTGTGTAATACAACAATTTAAATGCTTAAATTCCCTCTCATTTGTTCCATAGATGACAAAACTTGAATTAGACCTAACACCAGATGTCGATTCCCCGGGATTTTTAACACAGAGTTGCCCACTCATCTGTGCATGAGTGTCTGGGCCTTGTGAGTACCCCTGGGTGAATGTGAGTCTAGTGTAAAAGTGCTTTGAGTCATCAGAATGAGCAAAAATGGGCTTTTTAAGTTTAGTCTACTACTCATTTCTTAGAAGGAAGTCATTAATAGAGCTTCAGCTACTTTAATGTCAGTTTAGTAGTTTTTTTTTGTCTCAGAAACGACTCCTGACTCAGTGCTTCTGTATTCTCCATGTCTGCTTTTTGTTCTCTGAACCCCCAGCTGGTTAAGGCAGAGGTCCACTCATACCTGCTTCTGCTGGAAGATTCCCTCCCACTATGGCCACTTGCTTGCTTTAGATGAAAGTCAACATCTCGATGCAATCAGCTCATCTTCCGTATTGGTAGAAACTAACCAATCAGTTAACATATCAGGGTTTCCCGCAGTGTATTATAAGTCTGGCCGGCCACCAGGCTTTAGTTGGACACCCACCAGGCAAAGCATTGCTTATTTATTTTAGTTTTTTTAAATGTTTGCATTTTTTAAAGAGGTTATAGTTGGTATTTAAGCATTAATCTTCCAATAACACATAATTATTATGTGATATTTTAAAATTTCCTGTCAACTTTAAACATTTTTTAACTCAAAAACATGGCAGGCCGCTGAATGAATGACTGCTCTGGCACCCAACCATGGGGCTTAGCAAGTTTTCTGGGGGAAACCCTGTATATATTTACATCAGCCATGTTTAGTCCACTTTAACCCAACTCTAGGCCGTTTGCCTAGAAAGTACGGTTTGTTTGGAGACGTGTGAATACGTAATCAAACTCTGATATGAACTTTGGTCCCTCTACAAACCTCGATGTTGGTTCGGTTGATGTGGACTCTGGTGTGGTTTGAACACCTATGTGAACGCCAAGCGAACCGGAGATCGCTTCATAAGCAGGAAGCAGACTACAGCGCAGGGAATTCTGGGTAAATACAACCAAAAAACATGCACTCAGTGTCTCCTTAAGAAGTTTTGGTGTCACTTCCTTATGTGATTCTTGGTGCAGCGCCACCACAGGCGAGAGGAGGAACAGATTTCTCAAAGGTTTGGTTTGTTTGACTCAGTGCAGCGTGAAAGCAAATCACACCATCTGGAAATGAAACAAATATTGGAATTTTGGTCTCCCATCGAACCGAGTCTACCGGACTATCAGGTGTGAAAACACCAGAAAAGATCAACTCAGTAAAACTTTATTGAATTATATTTTGGATTGAACAGGACTGGATGTAACTCGATCTTAAATTAAGGATTCCAGTGGAATTTGGACAAACTGGATTCCAACTGCATAAAGTCGACCTGTTACAATCCACGTTGTTTGTCAACAAAGAAATTTGAAAAGAATTTGCTATACATGCCAATTAACCAACATTTTTGGAGCTAAATTAATTGAAAACATTGCAAACTGACCCAAAAAAAATGAAGAAAGAAATTCCTCAGTTATTTAACTGCCCTGTTGTTCAAAAATACCAGTAATATCACTGAGCCACCCGTCTAACAGAAATTCTTCTGCCCTTTAAACACGACACAGTTCCACGGCTGAACTGGCAGTGACATCGTCTCCGGTCAGAAGCTGCTGAATATCAATGAGGCTCGCTGATGGAGCGGCAGCTGGAAACGCCACAAACATGAAGATACCATCAGTCAATAATAATGACCAGGATTCTTTCCACCAGAAAGGCTGCTAACTGAACTGTACTGAATTGTTGCAAGGAGCTCAGGGAGCCAGAGGCTGCTGGGTGCTCAGAGTTTACAAAAAGCTGCCTTGAAGGACACGGACATCTCGGAGGCTTGGAAAAAGAAAAAAAAGAGAGAAAAATAAATAAAATCATCCATCATGTTAGCTGTGAATTATGGCCCTGCGGCACTTCAGACCCATTCATGGCCTTTCGAACACACAACGCAACAAAATATGTGACAACAGCTTCACAGCTTCGTGGAAAACACCACCAACCAAAAGTAACGCCTTTTAACAGAGTGACATTTTCTCTGCAAAAAATATAAAAATTAATTTTACTTTAGTGTCTAAAGTAAAATGAACATGTCTAAAGTTTAGACATTCTGCTGTTGCTGATAATGATCACTGATAATCTTTGTTGTCACACCCAAAAGGGTCATTGCTGCACTTTAAGGCTTCTTACAAACACTTACACAGGTTTGCCCTTGTCTACGTTTAAATGTTTTATGTAGTTTCATTAAGTTTGCGACAGAAACCATACACAGCAAAAATGACAAACTGCACTGAAGAGAACAAGTAAACATTCATCCAACTTTTTGTTTAAATATTCTATTACATTTACAAGTAACACTGATTATTCTAAATATATTGTCTCAAAAGACTGCAACCACAGCAGCTTTTTGTTAGCTAAAAGAAAAAAAAATGCTTCTACCTTAATCATAAACAGCCTTCTGGATATAAACTGAAAAAAGGGATTTTAAAGCAATAAGAATTTGAATAAAAAGCTAGCAACCGCCAAGCTTCTCTACAGCCTTCAATCTTGTTAGAATATATGAGGCAGTTAGGAAGGTGTTGATTTGGGGGGAAATGAGGCTTTTAGAACAACCTTTTTGCTTCTTAATACAGAAAATAGTTTCCCTCAAAGGAAAGGATGTGGTGACTGCTGTGTGAAATTTTGATCACTCTCCAATCACCTTAAACCAGAGTAAAAATCAAAGCAGAAAAGTTATACGATTTGATCTGCTTGATATGTGATGGCACGATGTGAATCTTCTGTTCAGCTTGTTGAATATTAATTAAATCGAACCAAAATTAAATGCAACTAAATTTGTAATTTTATTTGAAAAATTAATGTGTAAAAAATCTTTTTATTCTCTTATGTTCGTATTAACACTTTCTACTGATTTTAAACCACAAAATTAAGAGGAGAGTCAGTTTTAACACATTGAGACGTACCGCTCAGCTCTAGCTCCTTCATTTATGGTTTTACTTCCCAGTCCCGACGAACATCACTTCCTGTCTGATTCACTCTCTTAAAGGTAAAGTAACTCAATTCTGACTAATAAACAAAACTAACCAGTAGGGATGCTGTTCTGATCCCTACACTGTGTCAAATCGACAGGTCAGGCTTTTTAAAGATCAGTAATCGGATATCGCCCAACAAACAGCAATAGGTGCCACTACTAAACAGAAATAATA
Source organism: Xiphophorus maculatus (assembly GCF_002775205.1). Taxonomy (NCBI): domain Eukaryota; kingdom Metazoa; phylum Chordata; class Actinopteri; order Cyprinodontiformes; family Poeciliidae; genus Xiphophorus; species Xiphophorus maculatus. The sequence goes on along the minus strand of NC_036453.1, from coordinate 12,388,824 downwards.
TGCATTTCGAACTCAGAATATTAGATTTAAACTACATTTGACTATATATAAAGCTTACATACATTATTTTCTGACAACTAAAGCAGGAAAAATGCCTCTGGTCCACACATTAAGGCTTCCATCTGTGTTTTCTGGAGTTACAGTATATGTTATAGTGAGTAATGAACTGAAATACTGAACTTGTCATGTTCAGCTCATTGCTTTAGAGTGAAAGTACCACAAGTACTGTGACTACTGCTTTAAAAATAAACAAAGCTGTAATCACTTCACGCAGAGAGGCTGGCAGTGCTGTAGACGAGCTCGCAGATGGTTTCCAGTTTCACAGTTTCACTGAACTAACACCAGCTGTCAGAAACACCCTCAACATCTCGCCTCATCCTCTCACTACACGTCTACCACTCTCTTGATAAAAAATGTATCACTGAGCAAAATCAAACATTCACAGAGTCGATGTGACCCAACACCTCATAAATGTCTACGGCACAAACTTCATACAGAAACAGTCACGCAGACACTCCCCGTCTACTCAGAGTCATCACTGAAAATTAAAAACTCAAAATGACAGCAGAATCTCTGGAGGAAGCTTTTCTTTTGCTCCTTCGTTCAAACCAATGTGGTTTGACAGCAAACAGCCTCATTTTTATGAGGTCTGACAGAAATTTAACCAGCTACATTCCTGCTCTTGTCTACGGGAGAGAAGTGAAGTTAACATTTGGTCAGCATGTTCTCCAGCAGGGAAGAACCTTTAACAGGTAAAGATCACAGGCAGGGTTGCCAGATTTGACTGACAGTTCCAGTCCAAACACAACATGAAACCCCCAACTCCAAAACAACACAGCCCAAGATATAGTATAATAATAGTAATAATAATAATAGTAATAATAATAATCATATACTGTATATATTAATGTCATATGTGCTATATAATCAATCGACTGCACTTATAGACTTGACAATTCACAACATTGTTGGTTGTCCTTTATTATATTCTAACCAGATCCAGATTATACTGGGACTGCAAAGGACTTGACTCTATAAACACAATGAAGCTTGTGTTTGTTGTGGAGCAGCTCCTCCAGTGAATCCCAAGGTGTTCCCAGGCCAGCCGAGAAACGTATGTGTTCTCCTACTTGTTTGTCCGGTGGACTTCGATTGGGGACCGAAGTTGCAACATTTTTACATTTTCAACTGCTGCGGTTCTCTTCCACACTGCACTGTGTCAAACAATCCAAACTCTTTTAGCAACCTGCGGCGCTACACCAAGAACCACTGAACAACACAAAAACCTCTGAAGAAGACACTGACCACAACTTCCTTCCAAAAATGGAGTGGCATCAGATTATAGTAGTTGTAGGATTACTCTTTTTGTTTTTGATAAAAGTCCACAAGTAATTCCTCCCAGTAGTCACGCATTTGTTATGGTTGTATTTCCAGAATGCCCTCCAGCCTATTTCCTGCATGTGATAGAAAAAAGATAGCTATCCAGCAAGGAACATTTTTGCTTGACAGAAAATTAGAAAAAGAACCCGTTTATACAAAATTAAATAGCTCTCTCTGCCTTGACAAAATTTAAGGCTTAGGATTAAATATTTATGGCTAGGATTTAAAAAGAAAAAAAATAATTTCAGACATTTTAAGGCCTTAATTTTAGACACAAAATGTAAACTTTTAAAGGATGTGCAGACACTTTGACTTAATACTTTATCAGGACAGTTTACAGTAGGAGACTGACGATGCAAAGTGTTGCTGGGTTTCAGATGACGTTGCACCGACGTCACCCAATGCAGATGTAGGGCCGGAAGTAAATACAGCCCATTTATTTCTGTTGATACAGCATCAAAATGCCTAAAATCTGTGCCCTCTACTGTTGCTGTAATAGAGAGAAAGATAAACGTTATTTTCGTGTTTCGAAGGGAGTTAATTTTAAAAAACTTACTGAAAAAAGAGGAGAAAAGTGGATCAACAATACAGCTAAAAACAGGAGGTTTGCCAGAGTTTGCAGCGCCCACTTTCTAACAGGTAACGATCGCATCGTTTAAATTGTATTTTCAGACATTTTATTGGACAGTTACTTAGAAAGACAAGCATTCATATGTAAGGTAAGATATATTATTTTTATGTCCTAGTTTGGTTGACCTCAGAGTGCTAATGCTGTTAGCAGCAGCTAGCTCAGTGCCGAGTCCCGGATAGAAAATATAATCAATCAATCTTTATTTCAGACACAAAAGAGGTCCATAGTAAAACAAAAAGAAAAGAAAAAAAAAAACAAAAAGAGACATGACAGTCACTGAGCCACAAATAAATGATGACGCCAATGTTTCCACAATCTTGAGAAAAATCTCGCTGTACTAAAAACAGGGTTTACTAAAATTGCTATTATATTATTGTATGATACGGGTAATCTACACATACATTTATACATGAGATTCCTGAGCGCAGCTGCACATGTGGGAACAGCGTTATGTGCAAACATGTGGCTGGCACTGCTCCATCTAGGCACTTTGAGTAGGAGCCTCAGGCCATCATTGTATGCCACATAAAGTTTGTGCAGGCTACTTTTTTTATATCTTCGCCATAGATGGGCTGTGTAAAATGAAGTACAAAAAACTTTAAAAAGAGCTACCTTCACAGAGGATGAACACATACCAAACTTTCTAATCAAAATATTAGCCTGTGCATACATCATGCAATACTGCCTACAAATGTCATGATCATCAGATAGGTCATCAGTTATGTAATGTCCCAGATATTTAATTTCATTGCATATATTGAGGACAATGCCAGATAAAGAGAAGTCAGGGGTTATCAGATGCTTATCTGCTCTACTTCTAACAATCATGACATTGCTTTTCTTAGCGTTATATTTGACATCAAAATCACATCCATATTGGGAGCAGACCCTTAGTAATTGTTGAAGGCCAGCACTATATGGGCATAAGATTACCAAATCATCCGCATACATTATGTGATTGATTGTGCGGTCACCAACTACACAGCCTGTTTTACAACAATTCAGGCGCTTTGATAGTTCATCCATATAGATGTTAAAAAGGTAAGGGGACAATACACTTCCCTGCCTTACTCCGTTACCAACATTAAACGAGTCAGACAATGAGTTACCCCATTTGACATACAGTAGTTGATGACCATACCAATAGACCATTATTCTAATTAGATATTTGGGTACACCTCTGCTTTCTAACTTGCAGAACAATTTTTGATGATTCACGCGATCAAATGCTTTAGAAGCATCAATAAAACACATAAATACTGTGGTGTTGCGCAAATTATACAAATCTAAAATCTCCTGTAGCACAAAAATACACGTCTGTACCATGTTTGGGTTTAAAACCGAATTGATTATCAGAGGTCAAGAGAAACTTTTCCAGCCTATTTAGAAGGACTCTTTCAAAAACTTTCGACAAACTACTAGCTAAAGCTATGGGTCGGTAATTCTCCAAGGAGCTAATCTTACCCGCTTTGTCTTTAATAATGGGTACCAGAATGACAGATAACATTGATTTAGGTAGCAGACCATGTACTAGACAGCCAGTGAAACACATAGAGAGTAATGCACAGAGTTTTTTACTTGCATTTTTCAAATGCTCAGTGGATATGTTATCCATCCCACAGGCCTTATTGTCTTTCAGTGTCATAATTATATGATATATTTCTTGTGGGGATACAATCACATTCTCATTACTGTTTATTCAGTGGGATTTTCATGCTAAAAAAAAATAAGAGCTAAATAAATTAAATATAACCTACCCAGCCATACAGTCACAGTGAGTTGTGACTATTCCCCCACATGGTTTGTGTCTGGCCACGAAGTTCTTCATCAGACACAAACACGGGGTTTCTGTAGATCAGTGTGAATAGTTGACCTACACTGGACCTGAATCCAGCGTCTCACAACGACTCAACATTAACGTATAACTCCAACATGAATTTGAGTTTACAGAAGCTAAATAAATAATTTACCAGGAGATCCAAGCTTATAGAAATAACATGGGTTAGTTAGTTGTTAGCAATAGCATTTTTATCATAAACTTATTACTTAAAATAGCACAATTCTCTACTCATGGCAGAAACAAGTTGACAGATATTTAATGTTTTTTTATATCCTAAATGGTTCACCCAAAATGAAACCACATGATTGTATTCTCCAGGCTTTTGAAAACTTTCTTCTGGCTCGTCATATAATATGAACTCTGCAGCTCCAGACAGTTGTGTGGATCGCCTCGAAGCCCGGTAAATCCTCAAGATTATAAGATAAGTCTTTTTTACTGAGTTAATACGGATCATATCATAAATATACCCGTATTTTTTGGAGATGCCTCGTCTGTACCAACCTATTTAGGGCATTAGCGTACTCGTGATCAATTTTGCTTTGTTTTGAACCAGAGAAATCCCCTTCTGGACCTCCATCTGAATTTCGTGAGTGATCCGGGTCACGTGACTGAAACCCAGCATTTTATAAATTCTTTGCAGCGCTTTTTTAATTCAAAATTCAGTGATCAGTAAGCGCTGAGATGAGATGTGTATTTTTTTTTTTTTTGGTCGTATTGAAATTGGTTTATTTCGAAAAAATTCAATGGAAACACTTATTTCAAATCACACGAGTCACATGACCAACAAACAGATGTGGCTACTGGTGCAAACCACAAGGAAGACAACAGGAAGTGGTAGAACGGTGATGGCGCAATATGCATTTTCTAATGACTTATCGCATTACCAACTTGTTCGCGTGTGATTTTAATCGAGTTTATTTAATGGAAACACTGCAGTTGCAAAATTATGTTTTTTTGACATTAGCAGAATACTGACAACGTTTTGTGCACATTTGTAATGGAAACGCAGCTGGTGAAACTGGTTTGAGGATGATCAAACACAATCAAGTTGTTATTAAAAAAACAACAGGGAGCAGAATGAGAAGAGCTACACAGTGAGTGTTTTAAGGAGATAATGTGAAATGAGAGTCACTGCCATCCACATATAAAGAGCTCATCAATCACTGACAACGAGGAACAAATGGTCCTGAATACCTCATGAGAAATGACTTGAAACTCTTTTGTTCTGAAAAGACTGTTAAAACAACTTTTCAGCACATTATTAAACCAGATTTTAAAGGATGAGTTGTCGAGTGTGGGAGTTCAGGTGCAGCACACCCAAAGACTATAAATCAAGCAGAACCATTCAATGCAAAGCATTTTTTATTCAGTCGTGCAGTAATAACTGTTCACTGCTTTTTTTTTTAAACTATACAACTGCTCCTGCAATCACAAAGCATTTTCAGTTTACTGCATTAAAGGCCTAAAGGGGAGTTGAGCTTATGCTGTTCCAGCCTCTGGGACAATGGGTGTGCTGGATTTTTTAATTACATTCAAATTGTTTTAGGCTGAAAAAGGCATGTAATAAGGTAGAAAAACAATAATAAAATGAGCTCCTGCAATTCTAAAATAAGAGGTCCTCTCATTTATAGAGAAACATTAAGAATTACAACTTAAAGCATTATGTAACTATGACCCTGATGGCTACATTTGAGCTGTCGCATTAAATATAGAAACTGCCAGTGATGCATTCAAGGTCTTCAAACTTCTCTTAAGCTGATGAGCCATGCAGAAATTAAGAGTAAATGTTCCTGAATGTTTTACACAAGAGCCTGAATTCAGCACTGAGGCGTGTAATTTGAAACTGTCTGCTTCACTTTTCACACAAGAACAAACCTTAAAATATGGAAGAGTTTAACTGCCAGAGCGAGGAAATAAAGTCAGGAGCAGAATCTAGTTATAACGAAATACAAAATTGTTTGAAACACGAAACATTGTCAATGCAACGAGATGAAAAACTTGTTATGCGCACATAAGCATAAGCACTGAATATTTTCCCTACCAATATGTGTACTGTTACACCTGCTAATGAGTAAATATGACATGCAAAAGTTACATAAAAAAAACATTCAAGAGCAAATGGATCCAATTCAGAGAAAACTCATCTGAGAAAATAGTATGCTGAGATAAATTAAAAATATATTAAAGCTAGCTTTTGATGTAAAGCCATGTACAAGTTTGAAGACTATCAAAAACAAAACACTTCCTGTTGTGGCTGCCTTTAGCAGTTAGCAGAGGCAGCTGTCATATTTTCATCTCTGTGCTATTTATTAACTACTTAAAAATAGACTTTGCCAACTTTAGAGCACTGATCTTTGGCTGGTGACAACACATCAGTGTGTTTTATGTTTTAAATAGCAGAACCAAATATAGCTCAAATACTGTATAGGCTGACATATATATATATATATATATATATATATATACAGTATATATGATGTCACCTTAAAATGTCAGCCTTTGAGGCTTAAGTGGAAAACAAACCGACTAAAAGACAAAGGATGGAAAGACGTTTACATCAAATTTGGTAGATGTAATCTAAGAAAGAAAATTAAGGCCAATGAATAAAAGAATTCTGTCTTTTTTTGCAGAACCCAGAGTAATTCTGACTTGAATTCTGAAAAAAGTCAAGATTCTTAAAAAAAAAAAAATCTGAATTTTGAGCTTAAAGTCCAAGTTCTGAGGAAAAAAGACAACATTCAGAAAAACAAGTCAGCATTTTAATGTTTTTTTCAGAGCCTCTAATCTTCTTCCATATAAATCAATACTGTAGAAATGAAAACAAATAATCTACATTACACTGTATTATTAGGTAAATTAGAAAAGTTCAGATTTTTTATTTTTGGATGCAATATTTGGCACATTAATTACTTTATCAAGCCCTTTGGTGGCCTTTTTGAGTCTGTATACTCCAGTCTGTATAATGTCTATACTACATTATAGATTATAATGTAGTATAATCTATACTACATTAAACGACAGTTATTTCAATAATTGATTAATCACGACTAATCTGATTAATCAATTCATCTTAGTTCTCCCTGTCGTCTCTTCTGGGCTCCTCCTCCTTCATGATGCTGTTCATCCACTAATCCCACATCCGTCCATAATTTGAACATTTATGCCATGTTTCGCTGCTCTAGTCCTGCCGACCTCAGCTCCGCACCTGGTCCAGATCACGTGTGAATCAGTCGGCGAATTTTTGTAGCTCCAAACCAAAACCTCTGGGGACTCATGCTGTTAAGGTTACAGGATTTCTGCACCAGCCTTCTCAGATTAGGCATTTCTGTGACCTTTCTTATGAGCACAAATGGCTGTGAACATGTCACAGAAATTGCAACATCAGATATTTTATAAGGTAATAGTGGAGGCAAGTAAACTCCTGGTGGCTATAATGTTTAAGAGAAAGAAACTCAAAACCAGGACAGTTCAAGGTTTCTCCTCCACCTGGAGTCCCTGCAATAACATCTTACCAAGTATTTTTGGTCTAGTCCTAATATCTTATTGGACTTGAAATAAGACAAAACTAACTTTGCAGCAATATATAATTGCTTGTTTTTAATCAATAATTCCTTAATAACCACATCATTTCAGTTATAACAAGAGTGTCCAAAGTGTTGCCAAGGGCCCATTTGTGGCCCTTAACATGATTGTGTTTGGCCCCCAACCACAAGTCAAGAGAGGTAAAAATTTGGCCAACAAAACCGGAAACAATTGATGAGCCAAATAATTTGGAAAAGCTTTTCTTTTTTCAATAAGAAAACACTCTGAACCGCTTTTTTATTTGTTTATTTTATATATTTATTATTAAGTAGGTAAAACAAAAAAAAGAAGAAGAAAAAAGATTACAATGAACTAATTAAATAAGTTTTTGTGGCCTCCAGTAGTTTAAATTAGCCAGTTTTGGCCCCAATACTAAAAATTTGGACACCATATAACATGAGAAAAATGTCTTTCTAAAAGTTAAATAATCTTGCACTTTTTTCATCAATATTAAGGAATTACTTATTAAAAAAACTTGCATTTCTTGCTGAAAAGTTACTTGTAAGATAGTACATTTAAAATAAGACAAAACTAGGAGATTATCACTTGTAACTAGACTAAAATATTTGGTAAGATTTCATTTTTTGCAGTGCTCTGGCAGCGTTTCCCGTCCACAAATCCTCCTCCGTGAAACAGCAGGATGCGTCTAACAATCTGCTGCTCAGTTCGTCTCCACTGGGAACGTTTACGTCAAGAAAAGCTGCTTCATTCATCTTTCCCGTCCTGCTGCCCCCCCAGCGGCTCGCGGAGCCAAATGAGAATCAGATGTTACGCGCAGGAAGGACGCAAAGACGGACCCCCGCCCATCCTGCCTGCCTCGCCGGGGAGGTGGGATAGCATCTGTGCACCGCGCGCACATCGACAGGAAGTTTAGCATTCCACCCAACTTCCATCACTGCAGCTGAGGCAGAAATCTGGCCTTTTCATTACGCCACACTTGAACTTGAAGCAGCAGAAGACCTTATGGAACGCTGACTTCATCACCCGCTTCTGATTCGACTCGCTGTGTACGAACCTTTAAAGCTTCTCTACCCAGATTAGAGTTGAGCAGAAAGGCTGAGGCGACATCGTCTGAGAAGGAGTAACTTGCTGAAACAAAAAAGAAGCAAGGCACCCCCTCCCTGTCTTTTCGCCCACAAATTCCTTGACAACTGCTGCAAGCTTCCTGCTGGCATTTGATATGCTCCATTTGGTTCCCATGACCGAACTCCAGTCATGCTGAGGTTTCTCTGAGCAGATGAAGGCTCGACTCGGTGACACTCAGAGGCTTCTCTGCACTCTGATGGGAAGATGCCTTCAGTCTCTGAACCAAGAGGCTGACAGAGACCTGAGTGGGATATAAACACTACAGAGTGTGAGGCCCAGGCTAAGAAAAGAATGAGAATAACATTATGATACAGGAAGAATAAGGTCCCATGACCTGGCGACCTGGTCAGGGTGACCCCGCCTCTTGCCCGTTGACCGCTGGAGATAGGCACCAGCACCCATCGGGACGGTACAAGGGACAAGCGTGTAAAATAATGGATGGATGGATAAAGTCCTACGACCATAAAGTTGTAATAATGCGAGAATATAGTCATAATATGAAAATAAACTACAAAAATAAAGTCATATTACGAGACTAAGATAATATATTGAGAATTAAGTTGTAATGAAGAGTAAAGTGATAATATGAGAATAAAGTCAAATTTATGAAATTAAAGCTACTGACATGATGCTGATGTGTTCTCCTAATATCATAACATTGTTCTCATTATTTTATTCTCTTATTATCGTGACCTTATTTCCATAATATGACTATACTCGCGTTACTACAACTTTGTTCTGGTAGTACTATGACTGTAATATCTTGACTTTATTACTTTATTCCCATAATATTCTGACTTTATTCTCATAATAAAATTTTTTATTCATATTTTTTCTTAGCCTGACCCTATAACTCCATTGTAAAGCACAGCTCTGCTTTCGATGTGTAACTACAGCCATCATGTTTGGGTGTCTTCCTGGGAAGACACAGAGGAGCCGCTGTGGGTTACTGTGTGTAATTAGCTGTGACCTTAAGTGTTTGGGACGCGACCTTTTCTGACTGATTTCTCTGGCTGTTTCCACTGAATCGTTTCAGACTGCTGAGGGCTGCAGGGCTGCGTTTATCGATCCGGCTGTGGATACAAACCAGTGACCTTGCCATCACTGACATTTCAACTGCATGAAACCAGAACCGCATCGCCCCATCCCTCCCCATTCCTAAATCTGTGTCTCTTCGGCGGCGAGGCAAACTCACCCAGCTGACTCTGTTTTTCCCAGCATGTGGTTACGAGGTTGGACAGCTCCTTGTACTTCTCTGCCAGCTGGAGCTTGCCGTTGTTGAGGCGGGGTCGCCGAGCCAGGCTCTCCTCGGCCAGGCTCCGGTTGGAGGTCAGCTGCATGTCCCGGTCAACCTGGAGCTCCTGGAACTGCAGAAGAAGAAAAAGAGTCAAACGAGGTCGATTTGTTCTCCATGCAACAACATGACGGATGTTCGGACTCACGTGATGAGTCAGTCATGGATGGAAAACATCTGTGCAGTCTGGGCATGTGCAGATGACACCTTAAAGTTCTGGTTTAAAAAATAAATCTGCTCCACTCACTGAAATGTTATAATGTCCCCGTCTTAGATTATTTTTTTTTTTTGCAGAAACACAATACCTTACCAAGTATTTTTGGTCTGAGAGAAAGAAAACCTCACTGTTACCAGAATCTTTTTTAAAGATGATTGTTGGGGAAAGTTGAAAAAATGCCAAAACATGTTACATTCAAGATAATTTTATAATTTATAATAATTTTTCAAACAATTATGTTGTGGTGATCTAGGTGCAACGGTAGAACAGTGCAAACTGCAAAAATACAAAATATTACCAACAATTTTGGTACACTTGAATTAGGAGAAAAACTAACTTACAAGCAACTTTTCAGCAGTTCATATTGTTTTATTGGCTTAAAACAATATGAGCTTGTTTTAAGCCAATAATTCATTAATGTTGATAAGAACATACCACTTCCCAACATTCATCTGTATGAAAACTTGAAAAAATGTTTAAAAAAAGAATCCAGCTAACAATTAAGTTTTCTCTTAACTGTGGCATTGAGTTTTAAGTGTTTGAACCTTCACTTAAGGTCAGGGGATGTGAATAATTAAAGAAAGAACAAAATTCTGCATCCTAGATGGTGGAGTTATCTTCCTCTGGAAGATGGCCAGGGTAGTTTTAGAGCCACAGTGATGTTTCTGCCTGCACCTGTTACCACCATGTCCCGCTTCAGCAAGTGGGACATGGTGGAGAAAAATGTGGACGGATGGAGTTATCCATCTCTCTGACATGCAAGTGTTTCATCTTTTTAGCGCTTTTCTACATGTAGCCAAGTCTTTAGAAAAATAATGTCATACATAAGGGATTATTTTCTGAAATGTTTTCATCTACATGAACCCACACAATCTGCCCCTGATAATTGTTTTAAACATGCCAAACCCATAGGGGGCAGTGTAGCTCAAAGCCAAAACCTGTCAGCCAATCAAATTGCTTCAAAACAACCACATCTTCCAGTTAGGCATTAAACATAATTTGCATGGACAGATATATAGGTTGAACAACTTTTAAGTAGCATATTAGAATATAAAGTCATTAAAACACAAGACAATGCTTATTGCGAATAATTTCAAAAACTAGAATGTGGATATACTGGTGCATTATTTGTCACAGACTAATGTGTAGCATCCTAAATCTCAGTTTTCCCATGAACACACGCAAACACAAATACGGTTTTCACAAATTTTCCCTTTTTGTCAGAGTTTTCATAAATAATAATTTTTAGTTGCATTAAGAGTTTTCATGTGGATGAAAGGACAAAATGCAAGAAATGTTTCCGCTTTCTTCTAGTACAGGTCTGGTGGTTGTATCAGGAGTAACAGCTGCATAACCTGTCCTTAATAATAATATTAATGCATGAAATTTATAATGTGATTTTTAGGACACTCATTTTTAGAACAAAAAGTCACAGGGTTGCAATTAGCCACACATTTTAAAATAAATATACTGTCTATTCTTTGATCTCTAAAAGAATCATCCTCGTCCATGAGTTTATTTTGTTTTTATGACATTAAACTTTGACTAACGTTTACATTCATTGTATGCCATAAAATAAAATGTAAGCAATGATTTTCACTTTCAAGTTTATATTCCAAGTACAAAGTTCCAATTAAGGAATGTAAAAAAAGAGAAAGAAAAATGTATATATTTACAAATAAAAAAAGGATGCAAATGTTCATGATGTCAAATATGTTGAGACTGAACTGGAAGTTAACATAAAAAGACTTAGTTCAGTCAGGAGATCCTGCAACTGCTAACTATGCATTATTTATTAGGTTATCTTAATTCATCTATGTTATTTCTATATTTATATTTATTTCATCTATGTTTTCTACACAATTAGGATTTGTTCTTCTGCACATCAGCACGTTAGAGTCATCTCTTCAGATGCTCATTATGCAACAAAACCTTACAGAGCATCCAAACCCAAAGCTTACCGTTGCCTAACTTCAACTATTCCCATACTTTCCACCAGTTTAGTCTTTGAAAAAATTAAATGTTCATTTGACAGCAAAGAAGATGATTTAAACTCTAAAAACATGTGGCAAAATGTGCCTCTAATATGAAGCAACAATGACGCACCAGAGTGGAACGTTTCACTGAAAAAGCCTGGAGGAAATCTGCTGTAAATGAGGCCAGCTCTGTGGTTAGTTTTCAGGCTGATAAATGTTTGCTTTTAACACCAGCAGGACTCCCTGGAAACCAAGAGAAAACTCAAACACAATCTGTGGGGGTTGGGAGGGGTCTCTGTGTGCAAATATAGGACATTGGTTAACTTTGTTCGAGCCGATGAGAAGGTGGGCTTTGTTTATGGATGAGAGGCCATATCCTGTGAGAGCTCATCCTCTCTGCAGGTCCAGGAAGCAGAGCAGCTAGTCTTAACTCAGCCTGACTGAAGACAGGTTTGAGTGCTTGACGGCAGGTCATCTTATCATTTAATGCTGCACAGACTCAACAGCTCCAAAATGTTAAGTGACCTGCTGGGGAATAACTTTGCAGCTGAAATCATATTCTCAAAGTGACAGTCGGTCAGGCAGAGGTGAAAAACTTCTGCTTAAATAAAATAATACATATTTTCATATTACAATAACAATTTAAGGTTATTAGATATATAAACAAAACTGCATGCTTTGTTTTTTTTAAAATGTTTTTGTTGTTTTCACAAATTAAGCTCTTGATGTCACCTTGAACCAATGAAGGTGGAGGCAGATAGAATACTGGTTAAAACATCACTACTGTTGGACTCAGGTTATTTTCCCACTTGATTTTTCTCTAGGTGTGGTTTGATTGGGGACAACAGCTGCAAGATTTGTTACATTTTCTACTGGTGAGATTTGCTTTCACACTGTACTGTGTCAAGTGAACCAAATCCTTAGAAAAAACAGTTCCCTTCCTCACCCATAGAGGCGCTGTATCAAGAACCACTAAAGGAAATGATACGAAAATCTCTGAAGAAGAAAGATCTCTGGTAAGTGCAACTTTCTTCTTCACGACATATAAACAAAAATGGAGTAGCGTCAGATTTTAGCGGCTGCAGGATTTCTTTCGTCTTTTTGGAGTCATTTCTCCTGCTAGCATTACCTGTGCTGTAATCCAGTCCTGATTTTGGAGCGCTCTCCTGTCCGCTTGGTGTTCACATATGCGTTCGAACAGCACCAGAGTTGACTACAACCAAACCAAGACCCAGATTTGTAGGAGGACCAGAATTCACCAATGATTCAATTAACATTCATCAAACAAACCAGAGTTTCTAGGCAAACGGACTGGATTTGGATTAAAGCGGACTGAACAGGGATGGTGCTAATACACCCAATGTTTTCCACCCTATGCAGGAAGATGTTGCTGAACAGGAGAACTCCTTAAGTGACAAAAATCTGATTAATTAGATTTGTCCCACCACTAATTTTGGTATTTTTTTTTACCTTTATTTAAACCTGCCTGCTCCCTTTGCTGCTGGTACACCTGAATTTGCAGAATATGGGACAGATATTTATTTTCAAGTGTTATATTCAGTTCCATCTGCAGGTGAAAAACATGCAAAAAAGAAAATCCAAGGCATTTGAATAATTTTCCAAGACACGGTATTATAATATGTATTCAGGTGATGCATACGTCACATGTATCAGGTCCGCTGTTTGTGAATCTACAAAGAGGAGTGAAAGAAAAGATAGGAACCGACCTGAGAGATTCAGCTATTTATACTTTAATATGCAATCTCCCTGCAGCTGCACACAGAACAAACACATTAACATTTTGGTCTTTGCTAAAATCGCAGCCCATAAAGCCGAGTTGCCAGGCTTAAGTGAAAATAAAGATTTACTTTAAGCTGATCTGTAGCCACTGAAGACAAATGTCAAACAGCCAAACATGCAGAATAAAACTAGAAGCATTAAAATAGCGGGAAAGAGAGATCATTTTGGGATGCAGCTGTCCTGCTTTTGGGGGATTCAGATATTTGGACATATGGGGGAGGGGTCCAGAGTCACACTGTCACCAGAACAATAAAAAGACACCATAAATAATTCAAATGATCGTTGTCTTCCATGTCCTCGTTGTGAGGACATGGGAGACAAAACCCGTCCGTCCCAGGGGTTCGGGCGGATACGTTTCTGACTCAACAGGGTCAGCAGTCACTTTGGGCCTGAAGGACCCGCCGCTGCACACCGCATCTGTCTCGCATTGTCATGGGTCATTAAAAGCCGGTCCCAAATTCAAAGGCATTCACAGAATGTCCCACATTTTAGGACTGGCCGATATGGCTTAAAAATAAAACTTCAGATTTTTTCCCATCAATTATTTTTCTCGCTGTGTTTAAAACAAAATTTTTTTTACAAATTACAAAAATATTTTTAAAAAGTGACTTATTTAAATGACTTCTTCTGTGAGTGAGTTATATGACAGAGTATCAGGGCCAGGCTAACTATTTTTTTAAATTGCTTAATCACGAGAATATGATAGCTCTATAGGCGACACAAAACATGTTCATCAGATTTTTTGCACAAAATTGTTCTTAGATCAAGAGATTTCAGTCTGCTCCGTCCTGCCTCCTTTCAGAATGAGCTGTTTAGCGACTCTGTCACTTTAAATCCAACTAATGCTCCCCTACCCAATTCAACGTTTATCTTCGCATGCAGAAATGGCTGGAAACAGAAGTGGTTTAAGGATGGTAAGTAAACAACAAAACACTTGTCTTTTCCAGCAGCCACTGTACAGAGCATACAGTGGTAAATCCAGACGACAAAACGTGTTGGAGCTCAGCTTGGGTTGCTAGGTAACCGACAGCATCTGTTGATTGTGACCTAATCAGGGGGTTTTTGCAACAGTTCATTTTCCAGACTAAAAACCCCCCTTCAACTTATAGCCAAAAAACAGCTGAGTGGGTGTTTTAAGTACCTGGACTGGTTTTAGAAGCAGCTGAAACCCAAATAAAAATACAAAAATGTGCAAAATGTAAATTTTGCTTAACCGGTCATCTTTAAAATTACAAGAAAAAATGTCATTCTAATGAGAAGAAAGCTTCTAGAGTCATCAATATCTGAAGTGACCAACTAAGTCTGTATGTTTCTTTCTTCAAAATACTCAATTGTTTCAAAGTCCTGTTACCGATAATAATTTGATGCCGACGTTTAAAAATATTTTTTTTATCTCCAATACCAAAGTACAACTTCACAAGATGCTCAACATTCCTCACTTTTCTTGTCAGAGTTCTCATAAAATTACAAATTTGTTCTCCTAATATTATGACTTTATTCCAGCATTATCATGACTTTATCCTCAAAATAAAAAAAAAAATGTAATCATAACCTAGCCCTAAATATTACTTGTAGACTTGGCCTTAATTCAAAGTCCAAATAAACAAAAGTTGTAAAATATGTTGGTTAAACAAGACGGTTGCCCTGAGTGCGCAGATATCACTCAACGAAGTGCAACGGTGAAAAGAAAATCCAGATGTTCCAAAAATTAAACCTTCAAAAGCCCAAAAATGTTAATCAATAGAAATCAGAGGAATTTGATGGCAATAAATTGTCCCAGGAGTTGTTGCGATAAACAGTAATATTGTTGTTTTGAGACCATTTTCCAGCGATGGCATAATACAAGAGCACACTCCTAAAGATCAATAAACTTTAAATTCTAATGAACATTTAACACTGGAACTGCAAGACTTTTTAAATACCCCAAATAAATAAAACAGAAACAACAAATGAAATGAATTGTTTAGTCTTTCTAAATAAAATGATCCTTCAAAACATGGGCTGGCTGAAACCAGAGCACCAGATTGAAGATTTATCATCCAGTTTTTGTTAGAGCGAGAGAAAAAAGAAAAATGATAAATTATATAAACAAAAATTACTGAGCTTGTTTTAATTCATCATGTGATCAATTTATTTATTGCCTATTGCGACTTGCCTATGAGTTTGTAGAATGTCCCACATAGTTGCCGATCCTTTCAGACATTATAGCCCCTTTCCTCCCCGAAAGGAATAAAAAGGACGTCTCGTTTTCATCTTGTTTATCCAACAACAACCGCTGTCGTCTTGAGGGACGGCAAGTCTTCTGCACTTTGATGCCTGGGCTGGAGGGGAAACTCTGACAGCGTTCGCTCTCCTCCACAAACGATGTTTGGGAATTCTGGAGAAGACGAGGTGCAGCTCTGTCGCTGTTTGCTGCGGTTTCACCCGTCTGGCCGCATGAAATGCAACAAATGGCCGTTTCTCTTTCATCCTCAACAAGTCTGAGTCCTAATGAGGTTTCCGCTGTCTGCAGCCATCAATTAAACACTCGGCCTGGGACAAAATCAGCGGCCGGAGTTGCTTCCATGAAAGGGAACTGTTTGCAGCAGACTTGAGGAAATCAAGGGCTGGCCTGTAAATATCAAGGCACTGTCTTTTTTTGGAACATTAGGGAAAAGTTTAAAGCTAATATGACGAGATTTATTACAGTAGCGGATCAAAGGAAGATGTGCGATGTGTCATCGGTTGGCTTTGCAGCTCATTTGTTAAGCTGACAGGTCTGAGTGACACTTTCACTGTTTTGATAGGAGAAACCATTTAAAGTTTGCGTGTATTCCCTCCGTCTGATGCTTTGATTTTCAGACTTACCTCACATAGCCTGGAGGTGAAATGACAGGACATCCTGACAGGACAAAAGGAGTCTACTCTGTCGGATCTTGCACAGGGCTTTGCCTTTAAGGATGATTTTAAAGAACAATAAAACCCACAAACGGATTTGGAAATTGTCGGCTAAAGCATGTGGATTACTGTGTGTTGAGCTGGGATGCAAAGATTAGAGAGCACCACTATGGGAGTTTTTTTTAGCCAGCAAAATGGGAAGAAACAAAGTGAACACTGGCACCAGTTTGGTACTCGAACACTTCACTCTTAATGAGAATTATTAGAAAACCTGCAAAAGAAGACATTTATTACAGGTGAAGAATAAAAAAGAAATCTTTGAAGATTCCCAAATCCTTGTCCTGGGAATTTTTTTATGCTCTGAATAATATTTAAGGTTTTTTTTTTTGGTTTTTTTTGCTTTAAAAGTTAAGTTACAGAATTGTATGTACAAACTTATTTTTGTTTAATCATAAACTGATGGTATTTGGTACAATGACTTGTTTCAAATAAATATTCTATTTGTGTACATTGTCGTTTCCTCTTGCCAGTCACATAATTTAAACACAGTATCTAGACCATTTGAATAGAAAAATTGGCTTCTGAATAAAAAATGAATTCAAGTGTGACCCTAAAAATCAGAATCAAATCACTTCTGTTCTCCACAAATCTGGAACAAACTTCCAGAAAACTGCACAACAGCTGAAACACTGAGTTCCTTTAAATCAAGGCTAAAAAAATTATTTACAGCTGCCTTTAATTTGTAGTAACTGGAACATTGATTAATTCTAGTCTTTGACTTTTTGTTACTGCAGTGAAAGGCTTTTTCTTTTATTAACATATAAAGCACTGTGATTTGCCATGTTGCTGAAATGTGCTACACAAATAAGCTTGATTTTCTATCGCCTCTGCTCTCAAATAGCTAATGACGGCTCACTGATGAGTCTAGATCTTTTGGGGAGGTGTGAATGTGTAACTGAACCAAAAAAGAACTGAGACCTCTGTCTCAGTTTGGTTGTAGTGATTTGAATGCACATGTGAACACCAAGCAGACCGGAGACCACTCCAAAAGCAGGAAGCAGACTGTAGCACAGGGCATTCTGGGTAAATACAACCAAAACAAAGTCTCGTGCTAATGGAAGAAATTTTTAACCAAAGACAAAAGAGAAACACTACAACTGCTAAAATCTGATGCCACTCCATTCTTGTTCAAATTTACAAGAATAAGGAGTTGCGCTCAGTGTCTTCTTCAGAGGTTTTTCTGTCGTTTCCTTCAGTCATTCTTGGTGCAGCGCCCCCACAGGTGAGGAGGAGAACAGGGTTTTCAGAGGGTTTGGTTGGTTTGATACAACGCAGTGAGAAAAAGAGCTGGAACAGCTGAAAATAACATATGTTGATAATCCGACTCTACTGGAAAAGTCAGGTGTGAAAACACCCTTAAGTTATCCAATGTTTTATTATCAACACACAACTTCCTCCAAGCAGTTTCAAACCTCCCTATTGCCATTCTTGGGAATTAACTCATAGCAGACTT
This sequence comes from Xiphophorus maculatus, assembly GCF_002775205.1. Taxonomy (NCBI): domain Eukaryota; kingdom Metazoa; phylum Chordata; class Actinopteri; order Cyprinodontiformes; family Poeciliidae; genus Xiphophorus; species Xiphophorus maculatus. The sequence goes on along the minus strand of NC_036453.1, from coordinate 12,370,628 downwards.
TTAACTGGCTGAGTGAAATGTCATCTGATGCATCTCCAGAGAGGAGTTATACTGAACCAGGCAGACTGCAGCAGTCATGATTCACATTCATTACTGGAGATTAAGCCGAGCAGTTTACATAACAATCATAATTAACACAAACTCATCAAGGCGGCGCGCGGTTTGAGCAGAGAGAATGAATGAGAAATGTTACACATAACAGAGGGACAATAGGGTTAAGTCACCTTAACCCTATTGTCCATGGTTAAAAAGCCATGTACACTCATCACGTAAGAAAATAGCAACAGGTTTCCCTTCAATTTACAAATGTAGCAAAATAAAGTTGCGGAAAGCAACCAAAGCACACAATGGAAACGCTAAAATACACCGTTGAAATCAAGCATCTAAAACCAACTGTTAAACTGCAGAGCACAATCATTTTCTCAATCTATACATGTTTAGTGAAGTGAGAGGCTGTTTATGTTTTCATGCATCCACCTGCAGTGATTCCGGCTATAATCGCTGAGATTATCCAATCCACACAAGCTCTGTATTGGGTATTAATGGCACATTAATTACCACTTCTGCTGACTCTGACTAACGTAGCCCAAGGCTCAAGCAGCTCTGAGTCAGAAATTCAACTATTTAATCTCCATCATCCCAGGGTTTTAAATTTCAAATCTTTAAACCTGATTCTATTCCCAAAATAGAATGTGTTTTTAATTATTTTTTTAGCTAAATCCAACATTATTCAGCTTTTACCTTCTTGATGGTCCCACACCCAAAGGTCCAGTTCAGGGATTTTAAAACTAATTTCTTAATTCTCTAACCTTATACCACCCCAATCATTCAAACGACTGACTGCAGGATGACTAAACCCACACTGGTTTATGTTTCACTGCACACACCCAGCCTCCTGAATGCTTTTTATTGTCCACAGAAAAAAAAAAAAACTAAAGAAAAAAAACCTCACAAACAGAGCATTTGAAAAAGTTTCGGACCCCCCTGTTTGGCGCACTAAGTTGCATTAATCTGTGTGAGTGTGTGTTTGCATTCCCGGTGCTGCGGGGGACATAAATGTATTAATACAGTCCCATAGCGTGGGAGGACAAGCGACCGTAGCAGTGGTTATGAATTTTTTATATAAAGACAGGGTTTAAGGAAAGGTCAAGGGTTAGAGGAGCAGCAGCTGTGGTTAAGAGGTTATCCTGAGTGATATTAACTTTAAATAAATTAAAGGTGCTATCCAGTGGGGGGTTTTAACTCACTAACTGAATGTCCACTCAACAAAAACGGCTGAGCAATCAAATATGGGGTTTTACAAAATAAAAAGTTCTTTAATAAAAGCACCCTGAGGAAACAAAAATGATAATTCTCCTCTGGGTCGAGATGCTTCACTGTCATCACAGGAGGTGCAAAGATTTTAATCGATTTTTCAGATCATGACCGATTCAAATTGCGTTTGAGTCTTTTTTATTTGAATACAATTATCGTTTTCTGTGCATATTCACAGCTGAGACACACAGGGGTGTGATGGGATCCATATGTCCTGCCTCTGGTGGTTATGTTCATTGTTATAAAGTAAATAAATAAATAAAATATACCAGGAAAAAAAATCATTGGGACTTAAATGCAACATTAAAGAAACATGTTTAAGTGTTTTTTCATGTGGGTACAAAACAAAAGAATGAAAGAAAAGAAAAAACGACAAGTATCAAGCAAAAAAATATGAAGCTTAAAGTGCAACACCTTAATTTTTAATTTATTGTTAAAGGTGAGAAGGAAAAAAATGTAATTTATCCAACAAATTCAGCAATTAGTTATTGATTCTGAGTCAGCACATATCATCATAAGTCACTGATTTAGCAGCATTTTTTCAGACATGGCAACAGCGGGTGCTGGCCCCCGTTGGACCCTGTCTAGAACCTCCCATGGATTAAGTCAAATACAAGGCAATCAAATGCTGCGAAGGACTTGAGACATTAGTGACCTCACTGATTTAAAGCATGAAAATAAAGACAACATAAAGAAAAACTCAAATTGAAGTACTCAAAAGAACCACCTTCTGTGATGTCATCAGAGACACGCCTGCACAGAGGCTGATTTTTTTTCATGATCACAATTGACAACATATTGACAAACAAACTGAAAAACTGACCATGGCATGTTGTTGTTTTGGTGGCAATGAATTAAAAGAGAAGTGGCTTGATTTTAGAGAAAAGTCAAGCTAACAGCTTTAATCATTGTAATTATCCTTATTTATTAAGGTAGAAACATATGAGGAATAAAACAATAAAAACTGAATAATTATGACTGATTTGAAGAAGTTTGAGTTGGAATTTTCCTGAAATTTGTCACGTCCAGTGAATATATAACATGAAGAAACCCTCCTATCCTTCAATGTGAACCAATGCAAACCACAAAGAGCAGAGCAGCGCTGCAGGGGGGGTTCAACACTGCATCTGATGCTTCCTCCAACAGAGGGACCAAAACACAATAACACGCATTAAAAGAGCATAAACGTGACCATTGGATCAAAACTTACAGCCTTACATATGATGTGAGTGGGGAAGCCTTGGGGGGAAAAACGAATTGGAAATCTGACCGCTCGCCACGCAGACAATCGATGAGCCATCACATATCTGCTTCACACTAACTGCTCACCGAAAACACACCTTTATTTTTACTTCAGTCTTTACACATAATTTAAATTTTGAACGGTTATCAGAAGTGGTAAAGAAGATAAGCGGATGAATTTAGCGGTACTTTGGCTGTTTGAGCGTGTAACAGAAGATGCCTACCTTCTCATTGAGTCGAATAATTTGGTCCATTTTGTCGTCGCTGTGTAAAAGCTCCCTCAGCTCGGTAGTGCTTAAAGCCCGGTAGCCGTCGGGACAGGAGGTCCCTTCCTTGGAGTTGGACATTTTGAACCCTTACAAACTGCGTGGAAGACGGAGAGTCGCGTTGGGAAGCAGCGAAGTCCCGCCGCACTCTACTCACATCTCGATGGCATTGGAATGCGAGGCGCCCGCACGCGGCGTCAAACTGTAAAACCACAACTCTTCCTGTAGACCCTTCCAAAATAAAAGCTTTTCTTATCGTTCTGCGTTCGATTTGTACGGAGCTAAATTGGGGCCATGAAGTTTATTAAACGTAATAATAATTTCTAAACTAATAAAGATGAGATTTGGGGGGGAAAAAAAGGTTGAAAAATGTTTTTTCAGATTCAAGTTTTTTTCACTTTTAATTTTTTTTCAGATTCAGATGGTACAAAATATATCCCTTCATACAAAATTATCAAAAGTTGAACATAGCTTTGATGTTTTCTTTAATTTTAAAGCTATTGGTGTTGGGATAGCTTTGGGATAGCTCTCAACTTGAAGTTCAGACTTCCAAATCTGAAAAGTATCAAAGATAAAATAGCAGAATTTGTATGTAAATTTATACTTTTGATCATCTGATTATATAATTTTGTTCAAATTAAATCTGATGTTGTGAATGATAAATATTTACTTAGAAGGAAGACTGTATGTTTACAAAAGCTTTATAGTAATAAACAGTGTTAAAGATATCAGACCTTTCCAAATAATCAATTTTTTAGACTCCATGGTTGGCTCCAGTGCACAGCTACTCATTTAAATAAACTACATGTTTAAAGTGTATGACTATTGCAGTAAATTATGACTGAAATGCTGTTATTATGTGGTTAGTGAGGGGGAAAGTCACTTTATGTAGGTCAGAAGAGTAATGGCTCACGGCTGTTTTAGTGTTTAGTTTTCATTCCATTTTCTTTTCTTTTTAATATGTTATTTATTGTATTTTATTTCGCATTATAATAATATTTACTGTTGGAATCAGATTAGGGACAGGCAGCCACTAGGGGGCGCCCAAGACAACTCGCAGTTTTGGATCTATTTTCACCAAACAACTTTTTTTTTGTCTCATTGCTATTTTATGCTTAGGTTCTTTTCAGACTCATATTTTGAGCATTATTTCCTTCTGTCTGTTTCTTTCGCAGCACATCCCTAAGTCAGAAACACAGGCAACATGCTTTTATGATCCTACTGAAATTAATCATTTTTAATCCATAATAATTCCCCTTAGAAAACTTAGACGTTTCCCTCATAACCTTTTGAGGGCTTGACCTTTCTCTGACAATGATTCAGCAAGAATAGAGACATAGAAGAGGTTCTCCTTTCTGCTGAATGCATGCATTTATAATCATTTGTTGGACTCTATTGAAAGGGGAACCTGAGCAACAGTTTGGTTTTCCTCAATATATGCCAACTGTGTGTTTCTAAGAATCCTCTTCTGTTTAACCATTTCTTGAAGTTCTTCTGACCTCCAAACTTGTTTAGATTTCGTCTTGGCTGCAGGATTCTCAAACACCCGCATTTGCTACCAGATGCTGGTTATTCATGTAAACTTTGGTTTGAGGCAACAAAGCTCCTCTTCATTCCTGTGGGCTGAAGAACAGAGTTGATTATGAATCTGTCAAAAATGGAAAGTATTGTGTGCTTTACTGTCTAAAAATTGAATACAACCATGATTACAGACCTAAAATTACACATGTTTTGTTCTTGCTTGAGTGGTCCCTTCAAAGTAAGAACCAACTAACCTATGAGTGGATGAAGCCAATACCTATACTCTAACATTATTTAAAAACAGCAAATAATAATGAAGGTAGTACTTCTTTGATCTTCTGGTTTCCCTCACACCTGAAAGGCTTTTTCAGCAGTGACAACTGAATTGAAAGGTTAAGATAAATAGTAAGAGGTGGAAGTCAACAAACAAAGCATGTACATTGTTTTTTGCTCTTCAAATAAAACATAATACAGGATGTTGACATGGTCAGAGACGTTTAAAAGGGACAGAACCTCTCAAAAGATCAGTGAAGAAAAAATAAAGGAAACCAACTGGCTTTTTTTACCCCTCCAGGGGGTCTTTTGTGGGCTCTAGTGTCCCTTATATGATAGTAGGCTGACAGGAAATGGGGGAGGAGGGGGGGGGAAGACATGCGGGAAATATCGTCGGGTCTGGGAGTCGAACCCGCGACGGCCGAGTCGAGGACTGAAGGCCTCCAAATATGGGTCGCGCCAACCACTACGCCACCACGGCACGCCCACCAACTGGCTTTTTATGGTCTTCATCTATTTTAGTTGTGTAAAAAATATCGGAGCGTACCCAAGTTAGGGTTATCACAATACTAAAATCTTCAACTTGATACGGACACTATGAAAAATATTTGAAACTCGATATCATCGCTGATACCGTAGTAACATTTCTTGAAGACAAAGTCTTCTTTCTAGCAAGAGTAAAATGTATGAATCAGTTTAATTACCATATGATGAGTTTTTTATTTCCTTCATTAGGGCAAAACCAGCGAGACTGATTTTTGATAGATTATGAGACTAATTACATAATATTATTGTTTAATATCATGGATAAATTTTCCCTTTTAGAATAGCAAATGATTACTCTGAGATGCATAATAAGGTCAAGTAATACTAAATGGAATATATATTTTGTGTTTTCTTTGACACCCTAGATGTCAAGAGAAAATGAAATTATTCATCTTGAGTAACGATGATGACATAAGTGTGTAGGAGTAGTTCATGCTAATAAAAACACTATGACGCGCGCACACACACAAATATCCATACTTATACATAACTTTGTATTCTACCCATCTATATCATACACACATTCACAAACACACCTACTATAATCAAATCCTATGAAATAATTTTGTTTTCTTTAAAAATCGAATAAATATTTGTATATGTTTACTCCCCAAATTCTCCCCAAAGGAAATTCTTCTTCAAAATATCTAATAAATTAACCTTTTCCTTAATACAGTCATACTCTCTCCTCATTTGTCCACCATGGTACCATTTTCTTACCATTTTTACACCCTTCTTTATTTATAGTTATCTGCTGCTTCCATGATTATCTTACACATTTTTTAATTGACATCATTTATATCCATTCTCACATCTACTTTTCCTAAGTTTATTTGACTCAAGTATCTAAATTTAATCCAGTTTGCCTTTTTGAAATTCAGTTGTTTTTTTTATTGACCTTTATATTCTTATTATTTAAATTTAATCCTACTCTTATTGTTATGGGATAGTGATCACTACCTACTGTTGAATTTTTATCAATCAACCTCTCACAAATACCAGCTAAAACATTTGAGACAACTGTTAAATCAATCATTGATTCCATCCCTGTTCTTACATTAACTCTTGTCCCCCTCCCATCATTGATACATACAAGATTTTTCATTTCCATGAATTCTTCTATAACTTGCCCATTTTTGTCGTTACATTTACCCCACAATGTACTATTTGCATTAAAATCCCCACACCAAATTACTTTCCCTTCCAAATATTCAGTTAACTCCTCCATTATTTCAATTGATAATGTTTTACATGGATTATAAAAATGTATTATTTTAAATTTACCTTCTTGTTCCCTCAATAACTATATATTCAAGTTCTTTCCCTAATACCTGATATTGTATCCCTTGCTTTAGGAATATTCCACCTCCCTCCTGTCGATCTCTTCTTACACTATCATATCCTTTGATCACAAAATCTAATGTTGTTTTTAACCATGTTTCCTGAACACAAATAATTTCTGGTTGTTCTTCAAGACTATCAATATAACCTTTAAGTTCCTGTCCGTTAGCAATTAAACTTCTTGCATTCCATTGTAATATTAACATGAACTACTTTCACCTGGTGGTCCTGGTCTCCCATCTACCTCCAACTTTTTCTTTATGTTCTCCCATGATCCCTCTTTAAACCCCAAAAACGTTTCAGCTCCTCTCACTATTATTTTAATCTTCTCAGTATTATGCTTGGCTTGGTCAGTGCAGTTGATAGCATATGCTACGAATAATATTAGTTTTTCTACTGATATTGTTTTATTTTCTTCTGACTGTACTTTGCTTTGCTGTGGAATTTGACTTGCCGTTTGTTCAATCTGTCTTGTTTTCTGTTCCTTCACATTTTTAACTGCTTCTGTGTAGCTTATGTTTTAAGTCATTTTAATCCGTATGATTTCTTTTGCCTTCTTCCTTACTTCACAACGTAACTCTATGTTGCCCTCCACAGTTACCACATTTTTCTTGTACTTCTTCTTTACATTCTTCAAACCTGTGATCCTCACCACATTTTGGACATCTCTGCTTCCCTTTACACACTGCTGCTATGTGTCCATACCTTTGACATTTGAAACAACGAAGTGATGGAGGGATATATGGTCTGACCTGAAAACTGAGATAACCTACTTTGATGTTTTGTGGCAACTCGTTTTCTTCATATTCAATGAGGATTGACAAACTTCCTACTTTTTCTCCATTTATTGTTTTTGAAAGTCTCTTCAAAATATTCACTTTTGCACCTACAATATTTCTCGTAATTTTATCAAGATCTTCATCTAGAGGGATCCCATAAATCACTCCTCAATTTTTTTTATTTTCTCCCATGATTTTTTTCTCCAACAGTTTTTTTTACAGACATTATTAAAAGCCTTATTCTTTTGTTCTTCGTTTTTACAAACTACCAATAAGTTTCCATCTCTCAAAATCTTTACCATTTCAACATCTCCAATTTTCTTTTTTATTTCTCTTGACACCACAATGGGGCTCATGTTATCCTGTTCTTCCTCATTCTTAAGATTTAATATTATTTTAAATTCCTCCCTCACAACTTTCCTCCTAACTATCCTTGCTTCTCCTGAACTACTTCCTTCTAGTTCTCGTTTACTACCTTACTACCTATTTGACTTCTCCCACGTCCTCTCCCTCTTCGTCTCCCCGCTGGCGTCCACCCTTCAAAATCCATATCTTCCTCATTTCCTATCTCCATTTCCAACCAAACCATTCACATACCAGTTTATGCCCAAATCCGCCTTTTCCAAATCCGATATATTTCTCTGTGTTTTGTTTTTCCCCGCGCCGTCTGGGCCTTCATAACCGCAGGAAAATTGAACTGCAGCAGCCACTTTTCAACCCAAAGAGGGAAGCACTGAGAGAGTTGTAGGAAAAAATATTGCATCGAAACTAAACAAGTTTACACAAAAATGCCAAAACATTTGCACCGAAACAAAGAAAAACATTATCCCTCAAGACTAATTTTGGCAATTTATTAGCAAAACAAAATGTTGATTTGGGGAAGATGCACAAAATCAGAATGCTTGTTGTCATGTTAAATGTTTGTTCTGCATCTTTATTCAGTTTTTATCACTTCGTCTGTTAAACATAAGTACTACAACGGTGTATTAAGGCCATCGTAGACAGGTTAAAAAAAAGGAAATCTCAGAAATGTTCTAGAAAAAAACCCAGAAAATGTCTTAGTTTGAGCATTTCTGAGATTATTCTAAAATATTTTGAGTTTTTTTGGTGGAAATTTACTCCTTTTTTCTATCTACAATGGTCCTAATACACCTCTGCAGTGGATAAATGTTAACTTGATAATAAGAAGAAATGTTATAACATCTGCAGATAATGCAAAAACAAACAGTGCTGATTAATTTCAGTGGATCACTTCTATTTTACTTGAATCAGATAATAAGCTGGTTTTACATTTTACACTTACATTTATATATATATATTTTTTTTGCTCTACCACCACTTTTTTCCTCGAATATTTCAGGCTATATTCATCAGAAATATTTCTCTTACATTTTGGGCTATTCCCTCAGCTTATGAATAAAACACTAAGTCTGTCTAAACGGTGCCGTTTTTAGAGTCTGAGGAGGAAGCTCATGCCAGGGAGATTTACTTCATTGCAGTTTGGGGAGTTGCAGACGTCGGAGGATTTAGTTTCCAAATGCTTTAGTCATCTACACGCTACACACAGCAATCTAAAGAAAAATGCACTTTCACAGCTTTTTAACAAACAAAGCTTCTCTCAAGCTCCGTTATGAAATTTTCAGAAAAGCTTCTTCACTTTATCTTCTTCGTTGATGTGATTTATCAAGAGTTTTCAATATTTAAGTCGATGTAACCTAGAAAGGTTTTAATGCTGGCCTTCTGAGCAAAGTTACACACACACACACACACACAGTTGTTCCCACTGTTTTTGCAAACATTTAAATCTCACCTCAAGCTTTATTTCCAACTTAAACATTGTTGTTCTTAATTTTATATTATTAAAATCTATTTTCCTGCATAAATAGAAAATAGTTCCAAAGTGTTTAGTAGAGCTTAGGAATTGGTTGTATCTAAAAGTGAATTAGATATGATCCCTCATATGATTTGGGTTTTATCAGGATAACTGGGAACTAAAATGCATCTGAATTTTAAGGAAAAAATGTTGATTTAATTATGTTGGGGTTTTTTGTGCAATTTCTGTGGAGGGCATGGTGATTAAAACCAAAGAGTTCCCATATGGTAGAATTTATTGATTATTCAATATTGTTCACCTTTTTGATAGTATGTATAGAGAAAAAAGTAACCTCAATTTTATAAAATCAACTTAATAATATACCAAACTATACATAGTTGTTCTTTTTTTATGAATAGGCTGCCAAAATAAATATTTGCAATATTTATTTTGTAAATATTAATTTAGTCACACTTTTTTTTAGAGTAATTATTTATTTTTGATTGTTTTGTTTTGTTTTTTTATTATATTATATTATATTATATTTTTATTTATTTTAAAATAAAGCAATTCTTTAATTGTTTCATAAATTTTTATTATTGTTCACATTTCTTATATATACAGTATATTCATCTCTGCTCTGCGTATTACAGCAAATATGCTAACGTAAGGTTTTGTTATTTTCTCTGTTAATTTAAATTTCTGTGTCATTTTCAGTTAATTGAGTCTCCTTGTTGTCCCGGCTACCCCTTGATTGTCCCCAGCTGCCCCTTGTTTCCCCTGATTACCTTTCTTGTGTATTTATACCCGCCTGTGTCTCTTGCTCCCTGCCAGGTCCTTGTCTTTGTCTTTGTCTCCACCTGTGTAACCAGTCGCTACCAGTGTCTGAGCTCTTAGCTTTACTGCTCACCTGTGCTGCCTGGATTCTGTTCTGTTGGTTTGGACTTTAATTAAAAATCATCATTATTGCACCACACCTGGGTCCTCGGCTTCCATCCTCATCTCTTCAACCGCAAATCGTGGCAGACAAAAATTAGCCCACTGTAAACACAATCACATTTATGTGACGCTGTACAATTTACAAACATAAAATTACACGTTTTATTTAAAAAAAACAAAAAAAAAAACAGTTCACAAGGTTTTAAATCGAAAAGGTTGAAAAACAGCTATAAACAAATCTAGAAATGATCAGTAAATAAGCTGTGTAGGAATCAAAAAGTAGAACTGAATGTCCAAAAAGCAAACCGTTATCTCCAGCTGTTCTGCTTTTAAAAACATGTGAATAATAATTAAAGACGGGGAAACAAAAGAAATCTGTGAAAGCTCTGCTCAGCAGGAAGGTTGGAGAAAAAAGTCTTTGTCCTTTTTTTTAAATATTGTTCTTATCCAATATCATCATAGTCTTCCTCATCTTCTCCTCCGATGTCGTCATAGTCCTCGGTGGATGCAGTGGAGGCGTTGTCCCTCGCTTCGTCGTTCTGATGAGGAGTGAACTCATCCTCCACCTTCGCATAGTCCAACTGCTGCTCCATGCTCTCCTCGTACTCATTCTCATCGGCCAGATTTTCGTAACTCTGACCCAAAGAACCATTGCAATTCATATTTGGATCCAAATCGCGGAGAGGAGGGGGAAGAATCTCGGTTTCATCCTCCACTTTGACATAGTCCGGCAGTGGATCCACGCTCTCCTCGTAGCCATTCTCATCGGCCAGATTTTCGTAGCTCTGACCCAAAAAACCATTGCAATTCATATTTGGATCCAAATCGCGGAGAGGAGGGGGAAGAATCTCGGTTTCATCCTCCACTTTGACATAGTCCGGCAGTGGATCCACGCTCTCCTCGTAGTCGTTCTCCTCAGCCAGGTTCTCGTAGCTCTGGGCGACTGAAACTCCAGAGTTTGTGTTTGGATGATTGTAGAGCAGATTATCCTGCACCTTCACGCAGTCGAGCATCTGGTCCAGGGCCTCCTCGTAGTCGTGGTCACTCTGGTCGTCATGCTCACATTCCTCAGCCAGGTTCTCATAGCTTAGGGCCTCTGAAACAATAAACTTTCTCTTTAGACAATTTCTTATCACATATGGAAAATTACAGAACACAAATCAACTTGGTTAGTTGACGTATTATCTAAAGGTGACCAGCAGATTGTTAATAGTGCCTTATGATGCTTCCTTGAACAGGTTTGGATCGGTCTATGAGCTAAACAAAACATGTTTAACACATCTGTTGCACAAAATCATTTGTAGATGATGAGATTTTAATCTGCTCAGTTCTGCCTAATTTGAGCTCCTTTCATAATGAGCTGCTGCCTCCCCAACTCAATGTCTACACTTGCAAGAGAAAATGACTTCAAACAGATGTTCAATTGTACAACCGTACATCTTTGAAAAGCAGGAGTGGAGCCTCCTGCACAACCAACAAGAATGCGGCAAGTAGTTTCTGGATGGTAAGTCAACAACAAAACACTTGTCTTTTCCAGCAGCCATTGTACAGCGCCTACAGAGGTGAAACCAGCTGAATAAACATGCTGGAGCTCTGCTTAGGCTGCTAGATTATATGTTTATTAATATATTGTAGAGAAATGTGTTGCTGTCAGCAAAACATAGTGTTTATAAGTTCTTCCCATTCTTTAAACTCAGAGAATCCAGGAATGTAAATAAACTCTACATGTCTCATAATCTCATTTGTATAATTATGTCGCATTCAAACTTACAGGGGAGTTGAGAACATACATTTAAAGTTAGTTTATTACAGATTACATTAAAGGTTTTTTTCCCCTGGGTTTTAAATTAGCAAACCTATTCATATAAGAGTTACTCTGAAAGTATCTGCAGTGGTCAATTCAACAACTTTTAATTCACTTTCTTCTGTTCGTTTTAGTCAACCTCACTGAAGCCCAGGAAATAAGCACAAAACTCTGATTTATAATGTCACTCACACTTGGGATTTTTAAATAACTGACATGGCTGTGTGGTTAAATCAAAAAGGAACTTGGCTTCAGAAGGCTTGACTGGAAGTGAATATGTGGCTTTCTCCCTCTGCGTGGGATTCAAAGCTTATTGTCAGATGGGTCAGCTGTCATACGGCGCCACTTTCTGTTTCAGTTCCTCATGCAAACAGTTTGTGCCAGCGTCCAACTTCTGTCCATAAAATGTACTGGTGGGAAAATGAGCTTTACCTGCTATGAGAAACTGTGTCCGAGGAGGAAGAGGAGGTGTGTCTGTGCCAGATTGTGTCAGCTGATATTTGTTGCTCCTGAAAAGTTTTGAGAACAAAGATATATTGAAGTTAGTTTCTTTGAACTAACATTGTGAAAGAACGCTGCTTTAGATGAGTGGAAAGCACGAAAATACAGTCAACATCCATGGGCTTTTTCAGAAAAGGTGATGAAATAATCATAAAAAATAAAAACTCGAGCTCCCAGTGGTTTGAAGGATGCCTCATGAAAATCTATTTGTAAAGACGTTTCTTCGGTATTTAGATGCATAACATTTAGAAACCCATCTTTAAACTCCTTGCAATGCTAAGTGTAGTTAGCATGGTCTCATCAACTGACCAGTCCTTGGGCTTTTTCAGTCGGTACCTGGTGTGCAAAAACTTGCATTTGAATTCATGCCACATAAGATTTTTCCAGTGTTGTAATTTTTCTAACCACAATGTATTTATTGGGATTTTATATGATAAGCCGACACCAAATAGTGTACAGCTGGAAGAAAAAATTATCCGTGTTGTTTCAAAAATGTTTACAAGTAAAAGACTGGAAAATGTGCCATGCATATGTTTTCAACTCTCCTTAATAGAAGTTCCTAAATCAACAAGAATGAACAAAATGTGAATATGCACGAGTTCTATCAGTTCAGTAATTAAAATAAACTAGAAAGCATGAACAAACATCGAAGAACTAAAAATTCTGAACAGGGTCATAACTGAGCTTGTGGCTTGGTTATTGTTTATTTGTTGTGCTTCACTAAAATAGCCTCAAGTTTCCTACCGTCTCCTACAGACATGCTGTGCTGCTCAAGCTGCTGGGTTCAACAGTTTACTTCAGAGGAGGATAAATCTATGCTGGGTCAGAGCCTCACAGACTTACATCATTACTCCTGATACAGATACATGGTGAGAAAATGGTGAATTTTCAGCAGTAAATAAATATTTTTACTTCGTTCAAATAACCCACATCATCAAGACAGGAAGATTTATTTATTTATTTTTTAGCATTTTCATTGGAAAAATATTGCAGTGTTTGCAATATTAGCATGTTTTCTGCTTATGGAAAACTTTTAGTTATGTCCCGTTTCTGTCTGATCCTTAGACTGATACTTTAAAAAAAAAGCTGTGCCTGTTTTAGGATGCCTCAAATCAGGATGTGATTTTGCTATTCAGAGAAACTAAGACCATATGTATGAGAAGACATTACTCGATTTTGACGTCAGGTCTTTCCTGAAGCTGTAAAATGCGATGTTTGCCTGCTGAAAGAAAGAAGGAAAAATTATTTCAAGTTATCTGATGCTGTAGATATGTAAACAAATAACATTAATACAATTCATATCATTGTAGCATACTGGAGGAGGCTGACATGTGTTCTTTTCTTAAAAGTCCAAACATTAATAATTAAAAATAGACTGCTACAACCACTACTGTTTTAGTTATAAAGCACTTTTAAACAACAACATCTGCAACAAAATGCTGTAGCAATACATAAATAAGCATTCAAAATATGGAAAGGACAAAAGTCGACAATAGAAACAAGAAAACTGAAGCAAGTGCAAAAGCCTCAATGTGTGTTAAAGAGCTCAAACGGGACAAAATAACTATAAACACAAATTAAATGTTACACTGGAATTATAAGCGTTGTTACAACAAACTCAAAGGTTTTCCTGTTTTCATTTTTATTCATGAAACATTTCATATTTTCTCTCAAAATGTACCAATATTATTCATAAAGCACAGTGTTTTGTTTCATTTGTTTGCTCTGAGTTCATCTCTCCGAAGCGGAGCAAAGCCTGGCTCTTTGCTGCTGCTGCAGCTACGCCACAGGGATCATTAAAGTTTCATCTGAGCCGATCAAATACACAGGGTGCCTCTAATAATAGCATTTCATACAATTATAATAACTTCTCTATGGGGTTGAAGACCTCAGAAGTATTTGTGACAGTAGTGATGATGTTTGGTTTCCCCTTTCCTGTTCAGGACTCTCATGTGTGGCAGACAAAGAGCAAGTTCTGGGTTTCCAGGTTAACTAAACACCCAGAAGCTGTTTTGAGTGAAGAGGAAACTTCTTATTTCAAGGCCTTTATTTACCTGTAAACGGACAGGAAATGGGGAGGAGAGAGAACTCAGTCCAACCAACTGAGCCACCAGACTTTATTCACTTCTCCTGAATTTTTTCTGAAGCACATTTTACGGCTTTACTACCAGCCTTGTCAAAGACATGGCAATAGTTTATATCGTTCTAACATGCTAAAAACGTTCAGGTTTTCTCGTCTGCGATTGGTCACAGAAGAAACATGCTTATATTACAGATGGGAACAAATTTGTTGCAAATTGTGGTAAGGATGTTCAGAGCTAATTTCATAAATTCATCTTTTGTTGTAGTCGCACTTTACAGCAAAAGCACAAAATCTTACTGAAGATTTTTTGGTCTACTTTCTGCTATACCTTCATACACTTAAAATAAGACAAAAACTAACTTAGAAGTAACTTTTCATCGAGACGTAAGAGCTCATTTTAAGTCAATAATTCTTTAATATTGATTAAAAAGTTCTAATTTGGGTTGGGTTGTTTTTGTTTATTTTTGTTGATGTTTAAATAAAGTTATGAAAATCAAAAAAAAAAAAAACGTTCTAAAAAAATTGGCAGATTATTTCAATTAAAACAAGAAATTTTTCCCATGTTGTAAATGAAATAATATGCCAGTGAAACTAGTTCTTTATCATCAATATTAAAGAATTATTGACTTCAAAAAAGCTCATATAACTTGCTGAAACGTTACTTATAATTTAGCTTTGTGTTATTTGAAGTGAACTGCGATATGTGCAGTAGAAACTGGACAAAAATACTTGGTAAGATTTTGTATTGAGTTTAGCAATAAGTTGCTTTATCAAAATAAAATATCATGTTTGAGATCTTTTTGTTTGTTTGTTTTCTGGCAGCTGCCTTCAAATTGTCTTTTAAAATATCCTCATATTCTGAAATGTTCACAATGTTCTAATAAGTGGAAAGAGAAACAGGCCCACATCCCCACACGTCCTCCACCATACTTTAGACACCACATTCGTCCTTTTTTTTTTTATAATTTGTTGATTGGAAAAAGTCAAACATAGACGGAGAATATTTATAAGGGAATATTTATAAAAAGTCAGAAAAGGAGAAACAATGTAGGTGTTTGGACTTCCATCGGATTCTCTTGTTTTAACCCTTTTTGTTTATTTATTTAGATCTTTTTATTTCTCTCTGTGTTCCGCTTCCTCGTTCATTATCCTTAGATCCAGGTTCCACAGAAGCTTATTTTTGCTAAAAAAAAAAAATTGTTTGCTAACACGGTTTTGTAGTAACAAACTAACAATTTATGGTAGCCTTTTTTGATGTTCTTGTTTTTTTTTTCAGCTCGTTTCTTATAACATCAACTCGTTTTCTGCAGAGATCATTAAAAAAAAAATATTTGAATGCACTGTTTCTAATTTCGCTTGTTCAACACATTCAGATTTGTAAGCAAAAAGTAAAGAAAAGAATGTAGAAAAATGATCAATCAAGGGTCAAAGGCTTTTAGATATGAAGTCAATTTAAAAAAGAAATGACTCCATGGAACAAAGTTGAATTATTCATCTCTCAAAATCCCCCAAAACCTGTGATGCACTGAGGACAACGGAGACATTACTTCAGAAATTCTTTTTGGAGTTTAATTCATTGACAGAAATGAGTGACCACAGTATTTTTGTTCATTTAAGTTATTTCAACTTGTTACTAAGTTGTACTGTACAGTGCAGTGGAAAAATGCACTGAAATTAAAGTTTTCAGTGAGGTTATAATAACATAACAATTTTTAAATAATTATTTCAAGACCTTTTAAATGTCATTGCCGGAGGAAGTCTGTTTGCTGATTGCTTATTAAAGCTGATATCAAAGTAAATAAAAAGAAGCATTTTTCTAATCGGTGCTTTTGGCCGTAATAAGAGCAATCGTGGAGAAAACTGTGGCTGCATTATTAGATGGGATGGTTTTATTTTCATCTCAAATAAATAAACATCATCGTGTTTAAAAGCCGAAAGCACTGAAATGAAAAGAAAAGCAAAAGTGTCAACACAAACACAGAAACATTCAAGAAAGCCTTATTTGTTGGAGAGAGAAAAAAGAACAACAAAAAAAAAACCAAACAGACTTGTAGGGAAAGAATGTAGGGAAATGAGGATGGATAATATTTTTATTCTCTATTTTGTCTGCTTGCACAGGAAATAAGAAGACGTTTAATCTGCTGAAGGCAGAACGAGGTGCAGTTGCACAATTTGATACCTTTAATGATCTTATCTGATATTATGATGACTTTCTGGGGAAGTTATAAAACAGAATGATGATTTTTGCTGTCCATCCTGCAGCTTTTTGACATGAAGCTGATTTTGCAAGGCGATGTGACAGTCATGATAAGAGGTTATGATGACACAAAGTTTTAAGAATTTCATTTGCAAATACATAACATTTTATTGAAAAACCCAAATCTGATATACTGGGTACCAAGTTCTGGACCAATGCTACCTGATGGTGGCTCTCTCTAGTGAACCTCTGACCTTTCGGTTTTCCCTTAAATTTCAGGCCAACTTTTGATAAAAACTGTTAATTTTTCTCCATTTTTTGGGGGGGCTGAAGAACCATTTCTGTTCTGATTAAATTAATGCTCTAAAATTAGGATAAAGGATACTTTTGGTCATGATGAATACGGTAAAAAATTTTGTGTTTTTTTTTTTTTTGACAAAGAAAATATTTCAAATTATAAGCTAAAAATATAACTTTCATCTGATCACTGCAAACAGATCTAAAATATTGTGAAAATCTATATCTGCAGCACTGCTTACTGCTAAATCCATGCACTTATTTGACTACAATGTGTTATTTTTACTACTTAGATCTTCCCATTATGCAAGTTACTTCTTTCAATATTCTTTCTAAATGCACTTTTTCCACTATTTTAATCCCTATTTTTGCACATTTTGGTCACAGACACACACTCCACATACTTGTAACTGTCTGGTAAATAACACAGATAAAACTATCTGCAGCTCCCATAAGCAGAATAATGATACATTTTTAAAAATACGACTGAAGTAGCAGAGTGAGAACGGAGCCTGAGCTCTGGTCAAACAAGCATCTAAATATGCATATCTGCTGAACTCTGGATTTACTTTTAGTTTGCAGTGTGTGAAATTCTGCTTTGCAAAACTGCAACAACTGAAACCACAAATTTCCTCATGAATTTAGTTCGCCACTAAAGAAGCAGAACAACGGTCAGAGCATGAGTGACGTCAAGTTAGAGTTAATCAGTAAACCCAAAACTCCAAACTTGCTTCATGATAAGAAGTAACAACAACTAAACAAGAATGAAACCACTGAAATATTTATATAAAAAAATGATGTAATAGTTGGGCGTTGCACCATGGACATCAACAAGGAGGAAAGTAGATCTACCAGTAGGAGAATTGTTGCTGTCGCTCGTCTGTAGCAACTGTTTCCAGTTGCTACCAGAGTCAGAGCTGTTGCTGTTACTCATCTGTGCTGCCTGGCTTGTTTGCCTTATTCATTATTAAATCATCATTGTCTCGCCATAACCTGGGTCGACTGTGTCTGCCTCACCACCTCTATAACCACAAACCATGACAATGGGTAAGAAATGTCCAGTCCAGGCAACATTCATATGGGACCCACATAAAGCTGAGCGACTAATCTGGAACATTTGTTTTCTGAAATCAGTTTGTGCGTCTAAAACAGAATTTATGTAAATTCATAAGAGACACAAGTAGCTCTTATTACAGATATTGGTTACAGCCAGTACTTGTTGTGTTTTGTGGTTTTTAACATGAAACCAGACAGAGGTTTAATCGCTGAATGTATCTTTTGATAAGTGATTATAGGACAACAATAAACAATATAAATCCTCTAGTAAGACTTTATAACTGGAATGCCCTGCTGGTATTTATACCGATTTTACTCATTTTAAATAATGTTTCAGTAGTGCACATCTCTGTTGTTGTACCGTTTTTTATTCTCATTTAACGTAAATTGCTGAAATGTAAACAGTTTTGCAGATAAACCCATCCAGTCGTACATTCCTTCGGATTGGAGTTAGCTAATTCTAATAATGGCGCAGTATTTATGTTGACATTTTGCCCTTAATGTACAGTATTTATTCTTGATTCTGTTTTTATGTATCTTATATTCTTTTTTGCATCTTTGTGCTTTGATTACCTGTCACCTTGCTGCTATTGGGATTGCATTTTGCCTTTTTGGGACAATAAAGGAATCTCTATTCTATTCTAGCGTTGAAATTAACAATTGGAATGTTCACAATGAAGTGATTATTAAAATAACTAATTAAGTCAATGATTAATCATTAACTGGAGTATACAGACTCAAAAACACAAGGCAATCTGATGAAAGAAAAACATACTCAGAGCAGCAGTCAAGCCAAAAATGTACAAAAAAATATACACATTTTGCATTTAAAATGAAAAAAACCTTCTTTGTCTAAAATTATGTTAACCGAGAACTCATCAAGAAGAACTTTTAGCTTCAAATTCAATAAAAAAAATAAAAATAAAATCCTACAAAGCACCTGCTGCCAACCAACTATTAATCGCTTAATCCAAACAATGATCAACCGATCAACCCTACACTGTACTGATGTTAAACAGATGTTAGAAGGATTTTTTTTCAGGTTTTGATGCATCCTTTGCGACTAATGATCAAGTGTTCACTAAAGCAATTCTTTGTTATTGCATTTAGAAAAATAAAATGTCTAATTTCTTATTTAAAAAGGGAAATTAATTTTAATGTACTTCTAATATTGCATAAAAAGGCTTAACAAAACAATGGGACAATTTTTCCTTCGATTAATCATTTGATCATCTGAATAACCAATTAATCAATAACTAAAATCACCTTTACCAGCAGCTCTATTTTGTTCTATTCTATTTGAATCCAGAAATTTAAGTGGAGATTGAAACTGGATGCAGGTGAGTAAATCAGGTAAATGGTTTCAGCTGAGCAAATTAATGGGAAAACTGATAAAGCTAATCCAAGAGAACCAAATCTAAACCACAAAGAACAAAATAACAAAAAGAACCTAAATACAAAAGAAAGCCATTATCTAGGATTAAAATGCGATTACTATTCAATATTTCCAATTGTCGAGCAAGAAACAGCCACCTTTTTTTGACTGGATTAAAAAAAGATACACGTCGCTGAGATATTTCTTCTATTTTTCTGTCGCTATTCCAGATACGATGACACCATATAAGTCAGGAAGCCAAAACTAAAACACTTTTGTCTGAAAAATTCAAATATTTTGAGGGAACAACAGAAAATAGGTAAAATATATATATATATTTCAGCTTACCTTTTCTGGAAATACACTTATTGATGAGGACGAAGATGAGGCTGATCACCAGCGACACAAAAACCATCCCCAGTATCACTATCACCCAGATGTATTTGCGTAAAAGAGCCATGGGATCTCTGCCGAACTCCACAAACCACCAAAGAAATGAAAAATGAAAAAGAAAAAGACACTATTACTTCAACTGGTTTTCATCTGTTGCTTTTCAGTATACAAGACTGTGGTTCGGAAAGACAACAATTCACCACTTCCTCTTTTTCAGTGTTGACTAAGTCTTAAAGTTATTTTGGTATCAGCCTCTGAGTTGAGAGACTCAAACAAGCCCTCCTTGACAACCTCTAGGGACTGTTTTGGTGAGGAAGTCCGCCTCGCGCACTGCCAGCAAAAATGAAAGAAAAATGTTCATTCTTTTTAGCTGGCTGAGCTGAAAACCAGCTAAAAAAGTTTGTATTTTAACATGAACGCAGGAGGCGGTTTTTAATTTAACAGTTGATTCCATCTGGAAACATGTTTCCGCTTAATGTTTCCATGAAAATGCTATTTTTTTCCCCCCCTCATTTATCTTTTCTCCCCACATGTTCTGTTCTCAACAACTTCCTGATCGCGTCCAAGAACACATACTGCTTGTTCACAATTGCATTAAGGAGACATATTTAGACGTCTCTATATTAGCTCCAGCTTTTTGTGAAAACAACTGTTATTTTTCTCAAATTGGACATAGGCAGTTATGCTGTTAGGCAGACCTAATATGTTAAAGTTTTAGCTGAAAAATCCCCCAAACTACAATAATGTGTCCTACCTTTTGAGCAAACAGCTGATAGATCCGAGGCTGGGTCAGAACCGGGCGTCAGGCTCAGAGAACTGAAGATGAAAGTGGGTGGCATATTTCGGCAGCAGTCATCATGCGCAGAAACTTTGCATAGCAGCTTCTCATTTTCTCCGTTACGGCGAAGAAACCTGCAGGTTGAGACTCTGCCATGCTCCGCTGACCCCAGCTTGTGGGGGCTGCATGTCTGGCAGAGTCACAGAAGGGCAGCATATCTGTACAGAGGGCTTCAAGCCTCTTTGTACTTGCGCATAAGTATTTCCAAATAAATGCATGGAAATGTTTCCAACTAAGAGAGCCAAAAAATGTTTAAACCAGGGAGGGAAATGTCATGCACATCTGAGCCATTTGAAGTTTCAGTTCCTCTGGTAACACTTTTATGTACGGCCACTCTAACACCACTATATTGGGATCAGATTAAGCAGTGTTATGCACCTATTTACTATAAATCACATGTTTCAGATTATCCCACAGTTGCATGGATTTTTGATGAATAAACCAGATTTTGATTCAAGGTGAACAACCAGATCATACGTCGCTATCAGCGACACATGCAAAAAGCTCTGCAACCAGCTTTGTGTAAATAGTTGAATGCTAGCAAACTAGTAGTATCCCAACTTTTTGCCATAAGGTGCCAAAATTGTTAAGTGGTACACACTCGGAGGCACAAGTTGTATTTGTTTGTTTTCAAAGAAAGGTGAAAATAACTTTCAGTGCCTCTCTTTTTTATTTTTAACTTCTCAATACTAAACTAAACTTGCCCTATTGAAACTAACAAATTAGCCAGATTTTTGTTGAAAAGGAACAATTATTTTAACAGCTCCTTATTTGTGGAAAAGTTTTATTTGTTTGTTTTTCTTTGTGGAATGTTAATTAATGAGCATTAATTTGTGTTTTGTGTCTAATACACATTTTTTTAATTTTAGGAACATTTTCATCAACCACCTCTGCTTGCAGGCCAAATTTGCTGCATTCCAGTGTTGTGGTTAGGGGCCACAAAACAAAGTGTGGACACCACAGATTTGTATTGGAAATTCAGAGGTTTACATACATTTGGTCAATATCTGGGATAACTGGGTCAAATATTTTGGGTTTCCTTCCACAAATGTCTGAAAGATTAACTGACACATTTGAAAAAGAGTCACACCTGTACATGCATTTTAATGTCCCACATGGAGTTCACTGCTTTCTGGTTTAAAACAATGGGAAAGTCAAAAGAAGCCAAGATACCAGGAAGAGGAGTGACAGGCCATCGAGGCATGTAGATTTACACAAATATAAAAATATACAGAAGATGTGTAAGCATAATATGTCATAAGTATCATGGACACCTTTTTTTCACATGTAGTGAATCACAGAATAAGAAATTCAAAAAAATTATGACACATTGGTTTACAGCATTAAATTGAGGGCAAAACTAATCTTAGAAAATGAAATGACCAAAAATGCTACAATAACCCTTTACGACAACAACAACAACAATAATAATAATAATAATAATAATAATAATAATAATAATAATAATAATAAGAATAAGAATAAGAATAAGAATAAGAATAAGAATAATAATAATAATTTGCACATCATAAACATTATTACTATTGGTATTATTATTATTATTAGTGTTATTATTTTTGTGGTTTATTTGAGAGGTGAAATCTAATACAATTTTGGTTTCTCATTGATTGTACTGACCTATTTTTATTAACAAATATTAATTTTGACACAAACATTTGCAAAATTATTATGAAATTAAAATGTTGTGCTTTATTAGAAACTATTTTGTTTTTGGACACTATTTTGAGAATTGGCAACATGCCACTCACAACATGGCGGACGAGATGACGTATCGTTTCTACGGCATAGAGAAGCGTGCAGCCCGCGGGGTGTGTACTTCTCGGTCTATGGAAAGTAAAAACATCATGATTCACAGGAAATGCTCCTGTTTCCTTCAAAACAAAGCCCTGACGCTGCAAATATTCTAAAAATGCCTATTTTACGATTATTACCGACATTTAAAAAATTGGTTGAATTTACTTTTTGTTAATTGGTCTTTTCTTAAACGTAAATATGCTAAAGTTTTTATTAAGTGTCCTCAAAGCAAAATAGATTGGTTTTATTTTGAAACTCTAACCAGAAACGCTTCCCTTCCTTCATGTCTAGCTTCACAGCGGGTTGTGATGTTAGCCTGTTTTCTTGGGCGCTCGTAGCTGTTTCCCACCTCTCTGTTAACTGTCTGAAGCGTCCCTCAGGAAACTATGGCCGAGGAGGCCGAGGGTTCCCCTCTGTCGTCCCAACATGACGGTAACTGTCCTGTGTTTGACGGCCTTCTCGGGTGGCGGGTGTAGGGGGGAGTGTTGACGGTTGACAGACCCGAAGGCAGCGGCCTCTGCATCCTTGACAACATTAGCCAGTTAGCATCATCAGTGCGACGTGTCACTGGCTCTTATTGAACATTTACTACCACCCACTGTGTGCTCTTACGAACATCACATTAACAATTTCAGTGTTACTAAACATTTAACTGACACAACAGGTGTTTTTTTTGGTCAAATTTACCAACCTATAAACCCAACAGAATAACGTTAGTTTCTCTGTACCACCACTCTCTCTAGCTGCTGTTTAGCTGTGAGCTTTATCTACTTAGACCAATTTGATCTAAATGTCGGTTCTCTTCCTGAATTTTTAGCCTGCCATACAGTTCTTGTGGGTCATATCAGCCAGATGTAAAGTTCTGAATATGTAGGATTGGACTTGCATGTGAGGCTGAGTGTATTTGTTTTGCAAGGCAGCCAACTCTTCTACGTTTGAGTAAGCAGTGGTTATGTTATCGATGTTACTAATAGTAAAGTTAATCATTGAATTTTTCATAATTTTCAGTCTTTGTTTAGCCACACTGAATTTCATAAAAGCATCCAATCCTCTACAATTGCGATCTGCAGACATTCTTTCTCAATTTTGATGCTAATGTTGCTAAACATGCCCTTAGAAATGTGTGCTAACCTCATCTAGATAACGAAAATAATGAGACAGTCATAAACAGAGCTCCATAATCAGTAGAATATCATTGCAGAATCAATATTGCATCAATAATGGACTGATTGTATGCTAAGCGCAGTAGGCAGGCTGGAGTAGCAGTTCCCTAAGATGTGGTTGCTTGTGTGCAAGTGAGAGAGGGCTTAAGATCCAAGTGAGCAGATAACCTAAATACAAAAAAATAGAAGCAAAAAAGCACATGCATTTTAAAAATTGTATAAAAGACATAGAAAAACAGGCCTGGAATTTATAAAATTGGTTAATATATTGGCTGTTGATAATGATTATGTTGCTGTTATACCAATTTTTAACTGCTTGTTTGCACAACAAGGAGACAGGGTCATGAGCTTCTTACATTTTTTGTCTTGTGGGTCAGAAGCTGGAAAGTGTTGCAGAATTTCACATACCTTGCATAAAAAGTCTGATTGCAAATATTACATTTGGTCGCTTGTTTCGAATTCCCCTGTGCTTTGTGCCCATATCTGATATAGATTTTCAGTATTTGACATTACTATTGCAATGTCAATTCTTTGTTTGTGCACAGAAACCTGGCCCAGAAAGCTGATTCTGTTATAAATGTGCCAGTCTTAGACACTTTCCTTTTCCGTAAAACTCAGTGTTTACTTGTAATGATTTCTGGTGTTTCTTTTTGCGATTCGTAATTTCCTTATTTTTTTTTCCAAAATTAAAAAGTAATCTCTGACTGAAACGGTTATAAGATCAACCTTAATGTCATTTTTATCTTTATTTGCCCCCGTTACAATTTTTTTTGGTTTCACATTTAAATCTTTCCAACCATCCAGCTAGTTTTGAATACAAAAAAGAAGTTTTTATGTTATAATGCAGTTCATTAAGGGATAAAGCTATTCCTATGTGAAAACGTATATGCCACTAATCTGGAAAGGATTGCCAGTTCATCACAGGTCAAGACAGAAAATCACAGGTGAAGGTAATTCAGAGAAATCTTTCAAACTAACAGTTATGTTTTTGGATTGTGGGAGGAAGCCAGAGTACCCAGAGCGAATCCACAGGAAGAACAACATGCAAACTCCACGACTGATAATTTCCAAACATGATGAGGAAGGAGAAATAGCAACACTGGTGCTGACCTTTTAAACTTCAATGCATGACTAAATATTGTGGGTTTTTTTAATACTAACAATATTTCACTGGATTAAACAGCTTTAACTAACTTTTAGTTTTAGTCACTCTGATCTACTTTAAAAGTCTTCTGTTGAGTAGACTGAAGACTGTTGGATTTTGTTGTTGGCTAGTTAATGTTTTTGTTTAAATTGGTAGTTTAAAAAAAAAAGTATTTTAGTTGCTGTTACTGCTTGGGGCAGCGGAATTTAACTTTGTGCTTCAAAACACAAGGAATCGATGTGAAAATCCCATGTTGGAGTTTGCTCAGCTATCACATGACCAGCAGAGTCGCTCTGCACCTATCTGCTGCTCGCGGCTCGTAAATGTTTCCATTTGTCTGTCTGCATGTGAGAAAGTTGCTGTCTCCCTGCTCGTCCTGCTGGTTTTAAGTGACAGGAATTAAATCAGGTATGAGCCGCTCTTGCTGTAGGAAAAACCTGTGACTGAATGTATTGTCAGGTTGGTTAGGAGAGGACACAGTCACTGCTCTAGTTTAGGACTGAAGCTAAAGCATGTCTTTTTTTTAGATGTTTTAACCTCTCATTTCGATTAATTACAAGATAAATATTTATTATTGTTTGATTTGCAGATGTGAGTCCAGTTAGGAAGACCTCAGGGGTGTAAAGTCACGATGATATGTTGCAATGAGTACATCATGGCTATACTGTACAATCTAAGGTCTTCCTGCATGTTTTCCCTAATGGAGCTCTACTGTGACTCTTTATTGAATGTCTTTATTTCTGTCATGCAAATGATCGATTAATTTCATTGATCCACTAAAGGTTAATTGATTAGCATTTTCTCCAAAACCCTAGCCTTGTTTTGTATCAAGGTCTTTCTTTAACACAAATGGCTAAGTTTTCCATAGTATACTGAATTTTTTTTAAAAAAAGTACATCATTGTATTTTAGCATTTCTTTGAGTCTACTTTGTTAGATACTGACCGAATAAACAGAAAATTGTTACATTTAGACATATTTCTAAAATACAGCACAACAGAAACCTGAAGGGAAAAATAAAAGACGAAAAGAATAAAATATGTGAAACACTTATAGATACGAGGAGAACCGCAGACTTTTCTATCGACTCCCGTGAAGATGTGATATATCTCTACGGTGAAACTTAACAAGTTCGTCGAGTGTTTATATTTAAAAACAGAATCGGATAAAAATTTATTTTGAATCCCACGACGGACTCCGTGGACGATGTCAGTTTCCTATTGTGGGATACCGCCGCCATCTTTAATTCTGTATCAATTGGGTCCAATTAAGTATGGATGACCAGTGGCGCCCTCTGCTGGATGGCGGCCAAACTGCAACACTAAAGAAGGTCTGAGCAGGTGTTAATCGATTGGAACTCATTTTAATCTGATAAACCATTAATCGGCTATTCGATTTAACATCAGTTTGACAGCAAAGACACTAATATGGCTTTTCCCCCCGTTCAACTGTGTAAATTCAGGCTTTAAAGTGTGATGAATATTTTCAACGGTTTTGTATGCGTTTCTCTTATGAGGTTTTAGATTCTGTAAATTATGTTATTTTTTTTTGGTGTAATATAAAATCAGGATGGCAGCAAAGACAGCCATTGTCTTTATTTTGAAATTAATGGAAAATATTCTGTGGCATTTTTCACTTAAAATTTAACTGGCCCGTTTTTGCTTACAGAGCTACAGCTGCCGATTTGTTTAGCAGCTAAAAGAGAGTTTGCTATCTTATAAGAATAATTTATTTGTTTTTCTAGTTAAACAACCACATTTTCACAACTTTTTGATTTGCCGTCATGTTGGTTATGCTGTCTAAAACTCTTGTAATTAAACAGTACAAAGTTTTCCTCTGTTTTGCTCCATCCTCTGTGGTTACATGCGATCAGCAGCTGACGAACTGCTGTGTGTTTGTTTCCTTCTCTCGTCTTCCAGAGGTGCTTCAGCAGCGTGTGGCGGCTCTGGAGCAGGAGAGGGCCGAGTTCATCCGGCTCAAGCAGCAGCTGGAGGCCGAGTTCAACCAGAAGAGAGCCAAATTCAAAGAGCTGTACCTGACCAAGGAACGTAGGTATCCCAAGATAGTGAAACTAGTTTTACGTCATAAATCATTGACAAGGAAGTACCAAAGATCAGGAACTTAAAGAAGGAAGAAGTGCATTTGTCTGTTCTGAATAAGCGTTTCCAATGAAAGAGGATTAGGGCCAATAAAAAAAACAACTTGCAATTCTGATTAAATTAGTTTTAATCTTCTGAAATCAAAAGTCAGTTTTTAGTGGCTTTTTCAGTTTTTAGTAGTCACATGCATCTTCCTGAAGATGCATGTGAAGGGGAATAAAAATGTTTTTAATCCTGTTCTGTCTGTTTTAACGCCATTTGTCTTGGATTTTTGCTCATTCGTGTCTTGTCTGATCCGTCTCGTTCCCCCAGAGGAACTTAAAAGACAAACCGAGGCCCTGGAGAACTCCCAAAGCGAGCTGAGCGCCGCACAGACACAGCTGTCTCAGGCTCAGTCCGAGATCGAGACCATCAAAGCCGTGGCCACTGTGTCGGAAAACACCAAGCAGGAAGCCATCGACCAGGTCCGCAGCCAATGGCAGGAGGAGGTGGCCTCGCTGCAGGCCATCATGAAAGGTAAACTCAGCCTCTGTTGAACAGCTATAGTCCCTTTAATTGTTTGATGAATCGAGCTTGTTGATTATTTACGATTTGCGATATAGTTTTAAATACAGACACTAAAAGTGCTTGTATTGGGAAGGTGTGAATTTTGCAATCGAACTCTGATGCGGACCAAAAAAGTGAACTGTGGTTACAATGCAATATTCTTATTATAATTCTATTTTATCATTAGTTAAGAAAATAAAGGTTAAGGAAAACTTAATAACGGAACTGTTAATGTTTCTGTTGTTTCACCTTTTACATGTAAACTACATGTTCCTTTTTGTTCTCTGTCTGCAGATACAGTGTGTGAATACGAGGTCCAGTTCCACCAGCGCCTGGAGCAGGAGCGAGCCCAGTGGAACCAGTACCGAGAGGCAATGGAGCGGGAGCTGGGCGACTTGAGGCGCCGCCTCACGGAGGGACAGGAGGAGGAGAACCTGGAGGACGAAATGAAGAAGGTAGATAACAAGACCTCACTCTGAGAACCTTGGCTCCTAACAACTCTGACTAGAGGTTTATTTTAAAATTTAAAATAGAATACATAAATAGATCAAATTCTGGTTCTTTAAAAAAGTTGAAAAACTCATTAAACTCAAATTTTGAGATAAATGAGAGACTTTCTAGTAAAAAAAACTTGGTACCTTGAGGTTTTCTTGCAAAATTTTGACTTGTAGAGCTCAGAAATTTTCATGTTTTTTTTCTAGAAAATTTCTGTGATTATTCTCAAACCTTCTGAGTTTTATGGCAGAAATTTACTCCTCCTTTTTGTGTTTTCTTTCTATCTACAACAGCCCAAATACTACGTATTTGTTAGTGGTTTGAGTTTGAAAATGGGTCGCTTGTTTCAGGCTCAGGAGGATGCAGAGAAGTTGCGCTCCGTGGTGATGCCCATGGAGCAGGAGATCGCAGCGCTGAAGGCCAAGCTGAGCAGCGCCGAGGACAGGGTGAAGGAACTGGAGGCGTCCAAGGTCAGTCAGAAATATTTGGTTTTTAAATGATGGCAGTTGCAATGTTTCCTATCATTTCTTTAGATTTAGCTTACGATAGTCCTTTCTTTAAGAGAAGGACTATTCATTTCAGTTCAACTAAAAATACATTATTAATCCTAAGAAAAATTAAATATTGTTGGAAATCACATCATCTAAGTTTTATCAGAGTTGTAGATGCTTATTGCTGTGGGCAGTAAGAGTCTCAATAAGTGATGAGTATTTTTGTAATTTTTAGTGATTCAACCAAGCAAACTGGAACAATACGTCTATTTGAGAGGCTGCTGGTATCAAAGAGCCTAACATTATCATTTTTTAGGCCCAAGACCTTCAGAAAATCTTGATAATAATAGTCTGAAATCACTTTAAAAGAGTTTTGGCTTCTATTCTGGAAATCTTTCACCATTTTTGGTTTATTTATTTATTTTTGTTTGTTTGTTTTTGGCAGGTGAAGGAGCTGAATCATGTTCTGGAGGCTGAGAAGTCGTGTCGTACGGACCTGGAGATGTATGTGGCTGTGCTGAACACGCAGAAGTCTGTGCTGCAGGAAGATGCAGAGAAACTACGCAAAGAGCTCCATGATGGTTCGTTTCAGGGCTTCCAGTGGAAGCTTTTTGATTAAAAGAAAGCTTAGAAGTAGAAAATGTGTGTAGTAGATTCGTTAAATAGAAAATTTGAGACTGACGAGTATGCCTGCTAACATGTTAGCTCGTTCCTTTTTGGATTTTGGAGAATTGTTTTAGATTTTTGTGGCCGGAAAAGTCTCTAGAGACCAGGTTATACATATGCAGCAACATAGGCAGGTACATTTCTCATGATTGATGGTGTTTCTCTTTAACATGCGAAACTCTATGAATATGGTTGAGGTTGAAGGTGCTGCTGATTGTAATCTCCTCTGCGTCTCACAGTGTGTCACAAACTGGAGTTGGAGCGGCAGCAGCACAACCAGCTGAAGCAGACGTGGCAGCGGGCCAACGACCAGTTCCTGGAGTCCCAGCGCCTCCTGATGAGGGACATGCAGAGAATAGAGAGCGTGCTGTCCTCCGAACAGCTCCGCCAGGTGGAGGAGATGAAGAAGAAGGACCAGGTACAGCAGCGGTCACTCATCGCTTTGCTGTAGAAGTTTCAGCTTTCACTTGAGCTCAGTTTGATGGATGGTTTACTTTTGTTTTCCCAAATGAGGTTGGAAGTTGTAAATGACGAAAAAATGCTCCTCGATAAACACGTGAAACACGACGTCACATGCGCAAGATCCCGCCCCCAGCTCCATGCTGAAGGTTAAAACGCTGCTCACTGACTACCATTGGTTTTAGCTGTCAAGTTGCCAACATAGCACGCTAAATGTTATATGTACTCATGATGTATAAAAGAAAAAGGGATGCAGGGCGTTGCTACTAATTGTCAGTATTATGACAACTAGATAACAAGGTTCAAGGGTATCCCATTTCACAGATGAGTGAAAAGTTTTAATAAAAATAAAATGACGTGGGAGAGGGAAGTAGGTCAGTTATGCTAGCTTGACTTTGACAATCTTAATATGTATCTGCTGTGGAATTTGGTGTTTTGGTTCAGTTAAAATAAAGGGGGAGTCACAATCCAACTCCTTGGTAGTTCATCAATAGAGCAGGGGTTTAAATTAGCTAATCAACCACTGCTGATCACTTATTAATAATCCGACTGTACCATCCTGACATGCTAACAGCTCAGTATCCGGGCAGCAGAGATTATATTTAACATTAACACATCCTGGATGAAACCACCAGTTGCTGGCAAGCTCTGCTAATCCACCTCATTTACTTTTGCCACTCTTCTTTAAATCCCTATCCACGGTTCATAAAGCCTCTTTTCTAACTCCTCTGGGATTTTGGGGTCATGGTTCAGGTGTTATGTGAGTTTTTGAAATGCTAATCAGCTGCTCCCAGTTGAGTGTAATCTTGTTGCCATGGTTACACATCATAAAAAATCTTCCAAAAATGAATGAATAAGAGCAAAAATCCTTCGAGCTGCACAGCATCTAAAACTAGAGGAAACAATTGTCCAAACATCCAACAATTCAAACAAAAAATGATGGAGAAAAAAGTCTGGAAAAGAACAAATCAGAACTAATAGAACTGCTCCAACATGATGCCACCATTCTCAGTTTCTTTTCTGCAAATAAATTGGCAGCTTTTTTCCTGTAATTAAAATCTTGGATGTTCTTTTTTATTATTGAGAAGATTGAGAAAAATGTCGCAATAAATGTTTGAGATTTATTTAGTAAGTGCTTTCATCCTGAGTATTTTGGCCCGCGTTGCGAAATGTTTGGAGACTCTGGGCGCTAATTACGTTAAAACTACCACTGCTGGAAACTGACTCAGGAAAAATCAAGGGAATTTTGACCTGAAAAAAATGTTGAGGGAACAATGAGTTTGGGTGGTTTTTCCATAAGGAAAGCTTTACGGTCACTGTAATCCAAGTAGAGAGGAATCAAACCAGCTGCACTGTGAGTGGAGGGATGAACTGGATCCATCTAACCTACAGCTTCCGGGCCTAAAAGGATTTTCTTCTCGTGTTCTGATACCAGCAGACACGGTGCTGCGTTTGGGAACATGCAACAGCCTCATGACCTCCATGCTAAACACATGAGGCCATCAGGCTGTTTTGTGTAGAAGTCGAGGTCTTCCTGTTCATTTATTTGCTGTTTTGATTCTCAGTTGGAGGTCATTTAAGACATATTTTGTCGTCTTTCAATAATACTGTATTTTTTTCCAAAGTCAGGTTTGATGTTTTTTGATAGCCATCACTGTCTACAAAAACTCTTTGAAGAATTTGAATTAATATAAGTTACAACAACATTTAATTTCTCATTGGGATCACTAAAGTAGTTTTGCATTTGAATATTTATTAGTGTTGCATTAATTTTTTTGTCAAGTTAATTATAGGGTGTGTAATTAATGAATCACAATTAATCACATTTTAATCAAAAACATTTTAGGACTTAACTGATTAATCAGATTAATTGTGATTAATCGATTAGTAAAACAATTGTCAACTAGTTTAGTAATCGATCAGTTGCTAACTGGAGTATACAGACTCAAAAAAAAGGCAATTGGTGAAACAATATATTCAGAACAGTCATTAAGCAAAACTATAAAAAAATTTCTACATTTTACATTAAAGATAAAAACACCTAGTTCCATCAACTCTTAAAAAATGAAATACACTTTGTAAATTTTTTATCCAATGGAAAGAGGAGGATTGTGAGAACAATATGCATTATCTAGTAACATAAACCCCTCTCAGCATCTCTTAATGTTGTTATCTTTGATAGCAGAATTTGTCCAGGCTGATGATCAGATCAGATTATACTGGTCTATCTAATAAAGGCACCACTTAGTGAGATTATTGCTGGGAGGGCCAGGAAAATGGGACAAATTCTGATTAAGATCTGTCTTTTTTTCCCAGGAGGAGGATGAGAAGGAGAGGCTGAGTCTGGTGAAGGACCTGCAGGAGGACGATGGAGGAGACAACACTGAGCCTCTGGAGGACTTCCTGGGGCTGAGCGTTGAGGAGGTACGTCATGTCATCTGATCCGTCCCCCCGAGACGCACAGCAGCTCGTCTTGGTGTTGCCTCTTGTTCTGTTCCCTGGTGGAAACGTGAGCTTCTTCACCTTCACGCTCTGACCTCACGTGTTTGGTTCCTCACTGGTTTAAACTGGAAACGTCTTTTTACGATTCTTTGTCTCCATCACTGGTTTTATATAAATATGGATCAAAAGTGGAACAAATGAAAGGAGCAAAGGAAAAAAATGGGATGTTTTTAATTACACAAACACAAAAGAGAATAAACATTGTGAATTACGTTCAGATTATAAATATATAAGACATCTGGGAAATTTTACATGTCTTTAATAATTAGTTTTCTGTTGTCATTGTTCTAATTAGTTGAAACTTTGGTTTAAAACTATAAAACTTTCTTTTAATGGTTAACCTCTGGCTCTATGTCAGCGGTTTAATACTTTGGTTTCGCAAGATTGTTTGAAGTTCTCAAAGTCTTACTGTGACCAATTGCAACATTAGTACCTATTTTGTTGCATCTGTGGTCACTTCTGCCTAATTTCTCAGCATAAAGGGTGACTCTGCAGCAACTGTGGAGCAACCACAGCGCTACTCTGGTAGGATGTGCACAAACCAAGAAAGAAAATTGGTCTTAGTAACGGTTCTGCAGAGGAAGTGAAAGTCATTGTGACTCCCAGAGAGTTTGAAGAAGGGCAACAGCACTGCAAAATAAGTTCAATTCTTCAGCTACTGCATGTAACAATGAACTTATGCTGTAAATAACTACAGCATTAACTTCCTGAAGCTGCATTTTCAGGAAGAAAATGCAGCTTCTTCCTGAAGCTGCATTTTTGTTTTTCAGATTTTTTGCGGGGCAGTAGTTTATAGTTCTAGGTAACTTATTAATCGACACTGTATCACAGTGGGAAATGCTACTCAAGTCTGCTTTCAGATATTTATGGAGTGCTAAAAGGGACAAAATGAAATAAATAAATTTAATTTCAAAATAAATTCATTTAAATACAAAATGATTTCATGGTTAATCTGTAGACAGAAATTATGCAAAACTCAAGTTTTGCATGTTTTTATTCTTCCATTTGAGTTTCTACTGTTTCTAAAAAAACATCCCAAATGCTAAAAACACAAACACTGTTTTTTGGCGATAAGTTTAGTTTTTGTGGTGTTTGGAAGATGAGCCGTTTCAAAAACCTCCAGATTATTAAGTCATAATCGAGGCCACTGTGTTTTATCTAGCAATCCAAACTGAGCTCCAGCACATTTGGTCAGCGGGTTTTACCGCTGTACAATGGCTGATGGAAAAGACAAGTGTTTTGTTGTTGATTTACCATCCAGAAACCACTTGCTGCATTGTTGTTGGTTCTGCAGAAGGCGACACTTCTGATTTTCAAAGATGTACGGTTGTATAATTGCGCATCTGTTGGCAGCCATTTCCACCTGCGAGTGTAAACGTTGACTTGGGGGGCATTGCTAGCAGCAGTTTAGTTGGATTTAAAGTGCTCATTCTTGGTGTCACACTGTTCCTATTTAAGTTCAGTAGCACTTAAAAAGGTTCCCTAAAAAATATTTTCTCTGACTTTGCTTTAAAAACTCGGCTGTTTTTTTATTTAAACTACAAATTTTTCTTTCCTCTAAACTCTTATTTCTTTGTTTTCTCTGTCAGCCTCCGACCAACCACAGCGCTCATGGATCCATACACTCCTTAGACACTGACATCGTTGCCGGCGGCCCTTCGGACCCCTACAAGGACAACCTGCGGAGGGTCCAGTCGACCGACAGCCTCGGGTCCTCGCTGTCTTCACAGCAGGGACTCGGCGGACACAACCACAAGGCCAAGTCGGCCAGCAACCTGGATGAATCGGACTTTGGGCCCCTGGTGGGGGCCGACTGCGGCGTGACAGACAGTAGTTTTGG
Source organism: Xiphophorus maculatus (assembly GCF_002775205.1). Classification (NCBI taxonomy): domain Eukaryota; kingdom Metazoa; phylum Chordata; class Actinopteri; order Cyprinodontiformes; family Poeciliidae; genus Xiphophorus; species Xiphophorus maculatus. The sequence goes on along the minus strand of NC_036453.1, from coordinate 12,336,831 downwards.
TGAGACCTCGTCCATCGGCTCCATCAAGCTGACGGCGGGTCACTTCCTGCTGACTAAGGACCAGGAGAAAGCGATAAAAGCCATGACGCCGGAGCAGGAGGAGACGGCGTCGCTGCTGTCCAGCATCTCCCACGCTCCGGACACCGCCTACTTACCGCCGTCCGGCTACCGACTCGTCAGCGACACCGAGTGGAACCTGCTGCAGCAAGAGGTGAACAGATTGGTTTTCTGTGCTTTAAGTTCCCAGTTTACTTCCTACCAGTACAGTGAACCCTCTCTTATTTGCGACTCCGCATTCATTCCTGTTTTGGAACATAATCCCAAATTATATGGAATGATAATTACTAAACCTTTGATATTTCATGGAATCTCAACAAAAGTAGTTTTGTTCAGTTTTATGTATTTTTTCCAATATAAACTTCAAAAAAAGATAAATATTCAGTTTTTTGTTTTCTCAGAAAAATATTAGGAGTGATTAAAAAATAGATTCATAGCTCTTGGGACTTTTTGGTGTCATAATGTTCCAAATTATTGGTAGAAACTCATCTATTTGCCTTTTTTCTGTTTGTTTTTTTGCAAAGCATGTTGAAAATATATATATAAAACAATGCATCTTTGGAAGCATAATATTTATGCTGAAGGGGACGGGGTCAAATTGTAAAAGAAAAGATACTTTTGTTACATAAAAGATGAGAAGGCTCAGAATGTAGCCTGGAGGAACTCCAGATGTACTGAGTGCTGATCTGGACTGATGATCATTCATGAACATTTTGTTGCCACGTTTTTGTTGAACCAGGTAAAAAACGCTGGCAGGAAGCTCGGCCGACGCTGCGACATGTGCTCCAACTATGAGAAGCAGCTGCAGGCCATTCAAGGGCAGGAGGCCGAAACACGAGACCAGGTACGCTTCTCTGCTTTCACAAAGACAATCCAGATTTATTTCTGTCTTTTTATGAAATTATCATATTTTGCGACTTAATTTATTGTTTATTTTGAAGAAGCATTGGTGTAATTCAACTTAAATGTGTTGGAGAAGTCTCCATAGTTTGAGTGTTTTTTCTTGCAGGTGAAGAAGCTGCAGGCCATGCTGCGTCAGGCTAACGATCAGCTGGAGAGGACGATGACGGAGAAACAGAGTCTAGAAGAATCAGTAAAAATAGGAAACGAGGAAACTGATGCTAAGGTATGTATCCTATAAATCTAATGAAACGATGAATCTAATGAAACGATTAATTGTAATGAATCGATTATTGAAATAATCTCACCTACGTAGAATTTGATTGAAAACAAATAAATCTGTTTTATCTTGAAGGGTGGAAAAACGCTATTAGTCCAACAGGCCTTGTAGGAATTTTCCTAACATTTGTACGACTAAATCAATTAGTTAAAGTCTTAGTTGGCAGATAAGCAAATAAGGACAAAAAGTTATTCGTAATGAGAATGTGTCAAAACACTTCACAGCCTTATCTCTGAGGAAAATGCAAGACATCTTGAATAACCTTTCTCACATCAGAGAGCTGTTGGTGTCACAGAGGGAAGAAAGCAGCTTTAAAACAGGATGAGAGCAGCTGATATTATCTGCATTTCTTGCTAATAACCCCCGAGAACCACCAACATGCCGACTGGTTGTCTGTGACGAAGGATTTTACAGATTCTGCTTTGTTTCGAGTTCATCTCCAACATCAAAAACATTCTGTTACTGCTCTCTCTGATGTGGAAATAGAAATCAAGTAGATAAGAATCTGCAGACGTATCTGCATTGCAACATTGTACTGCAAAAAATAACCAAACCAAAGACTTTACTATAGCATGTGTGTTTTGTCAGTTTGTAAGTGAGAAGTTAATTTAAGATGGGTGATAGAGATGTGGCCAGCCACGAACCTCTGGCTCATATTCTCAGGTTTCTGCTGTGCAAAGATCACAATCTGATGACTGCAGTTTATGAAGAAGCATTAATTTCAAGGGAATTCCTATTCATTTTTGCATCTTATCTTTATCAGTTGTTTTCAAGGTTATAGCTGATGATAGACGTGTTCATTTTCATAATGGATAAATGGATAAATATGTAACAAAGCAAACATGACAGCTGAACGTTGTCGAAGCGTTGTGCCTCAGTGCATATCCAACACAAAAGTACTGAGAGCAAAGATTTATGTGGTGGTTTATCTGGAGAGGAGCAGGAAGTGAGGTGAAATGCTGTCCCAGAGCACTAACCTGGAGACTTATTGGTCTGGCACCCTACCCATGTATTTAAAAGTTCTTTTTTCCAACTCATTCAGCCTGTATTTCAGTGCAGGTGAACTACACCTGGGGTAAAGAGTGCCAACTAAGAGTTGTCCTATTGGCAGATTTCTCCAAGAAAACCGTTTGTGTTCATTTTACAACAATAATCCACCGACACTGTGATCCACAGTGTCCATTATCATGTAGTTAGTCCTGTTTTTAAGTGAGATGTAACGACAGAGCCTTTTTTATTGCCAAAACTGTGCCAGCTATTCTTTATGTTTCATAACCTCTCTATTTATAGATTTTATGAGTCTAAATTAGCAGTCTCTTGTGTTTGGATTTCTCTTCACAGGTGTCTGCCCTCATGCAGAGAGTCCAGGAATCAGAAGCGCTGCTCGGCACACTGCAGCAGGCCTTCAGTGAGGCTAAGAGGAACACACAGGAGCAGATGGTGAGCAGCGTGTTCAGCTGTTAACGCCACACCGCCTGTCCCCGCCTGATGGCTTTACTATCAGCATATAAAAGATGACAGCCAGCCTGAAAAGCTTCATCAGTTTGTCTTTGTTGATCATTTGCAGCCAAACTAAGCGGCAGCTTGTGTCTCCTGTCTGCTGTCTTTATTACTCCACTTAATCACTGCTTTTCACAACCAACCGATAACAAGACGAGGCTAATGGGTTTAGGATACGCTGATTGGACTTTATTTTTAAGATTTTTTTTTTTTTCTTCAAAAAAGTTTTCAAACAATAAAAGGAGGGCCTATTAGAGAATAAAATGGGAAATTATATTTACTAATACTATATAAAGTGGGAGTGACAAAAAAAAAAAAAACACTTTCCACAACAACAAAAAACTCAAAACAGAAAATACTTGGTTGATATGAGTCACGAAAACATTTAGTTTTCTTTTGCGATATTAAAAGTATGTATGAATTCTAGTATCTTCAAAGAGTGACTGTGAATGGTGAAGCTGTGGGCAGGCAGGGTCTCCACTAGCAGTCAGTCTTGCAACAAATTGAAGCTTCTGACTGAAGACTGTTGTTGTATGGCAGTCTCGTTGGTGTCATAACACGCTAACAGCTCAATTAGACAATAACATTTAAATCTCTTTTTAACTGTGAATAAAGAGATGTTGGAGTAGGGGATGTGATCCTTACCCACTATGATCGTCGAAAGATGGTTTGAACTTCCTCCTCCTCTCTCTGCCTTTTAAGCTCTTCTGGGATTGGTGAGCTTTAGAGAGACTATTCAACTACTCCAAGTTGTTAAAAAAAAAAAACAACAAAAAAAAGCAACCCAACTTTGTTGCCATGGTTACGGAAATAAAATAAAGTTAGAGCAAAAATCATTCCTCCTGAATAGCTGGAAAATCTTTTGCTGTTGATGATGCTTAAGCCTAAAGATATGAGTTTAAATCACACACCGTAAATGAAAGCCAACACCCTGGAGGAAATGATGATCCAGCAGATGTGAAGAATATTCTTTTTTTTTTCTTTTTAGGCGGTTCTGTTGAAGTCGAGGGAGCAGGTGGCGGATGAGCTAAGCCGACTACAGAGAGACAACGAGAGCCTGCAGGGTAAACACCGACTGCATCTAGAACTGCAGCAGCAGGAAGACTTCCAGATGCCCGACACTGTGCAGGTACGCCTTCAATGCACCTCACAACAGACTAAATCTGATTTAGTTAATAGTTTAATTGCCTAACATGAAACGACTGCATTCCTTCGGTGAACGCTCGATCATTTGTAGCAACGGCTGGATCTGCAGCTAAAAAAATACTTTTAACATCAAACCTTTCTACTTGACTTATCAACACAGTGTAGGGTTGATCTAATGATTAGTTTATATTAACTGATTAATAATTGGATAGCAAAAGGTGATTAATAGATTTTTTTTTACAGAATTTGAACCAGATGAAGCTAAAACTATTCCACTTGAGTAGTTTTGGGCAGGATTTATTTACAAAGAAGTTTTTTTAAAATCCCATATGCCAAATTTATATTTTTTGTACAGTTTTGGCTGTGAATATGTTGTTTTTTTTTTTTTTTTAGCAAATGGCTTTTTTGAGTCTGAACTCTCAATACATTTAACGATTAATTGATTACTAAATTAGTTGGCAACTATTTCATCAAACGATTAATCACAAATAATCCAATTAATTGTTTCAGCCCGTTTCTCCTACAATATAAAAAAAGAACACAGGTAAAAAGGCGTAGATGTTCCAGTCTGAATTTCTGCTCATGTCCTGGAAATAAATGATTTAACAAATACAAATGTAGGAAATATAATAAAAGATACAACTGCATTGTTGAAACATGTGAAAAATAAATGTGAAGCAACTAGTTCAACCCAAACTTCTCATTTTGAGATTAGAAGCAGTTAAATAGTTCTCAACTGGATTGTTCTGCAGGATCTGCAGGGCCTGGTGCTGCAGTACCGGGACGACGTTGTGGCGCTGCGGACGGCGGCTGATCACGTGGAGGAGAAGCTAAAAGCTGAGATCCTGTTCTTGAAGGAGCAGATCCAGGCGGAGCAGTGTCTGAAGGAGAACCTGGAAGACACCCTGCAGCTGGAGATCGAGGGCTGCAAGGAGGAGATAGGTGAGAATCTGTAGCGTTAACATCAGGCATCCTGCTGTTTTCTGGGCATTTATTTTTAAAAACTCTCCTCTGTTTCTGCTTCTTTTTTTTTTTACCTCCACTGATCATTGTATTACAGACATCTTGGAAGGTATGAAAAGGCTAAACTTAACAGCTTGCGTGTGTTAGCAGCACACAGTTTCTTGCAAAATTATTCACAGCCTTTGTACTTTTTCACATTTTGTGTATTTTATATGAAAGGTTAGAATAAAGCAGACATAATAGACTCAATTTACTGCAGTTGATTTTTATAATTAGGGATTCCTAAAAGTGAAGTCAGGTTGAATTCAAATGCATACAATACTTTTTGATTTTTAAATATTTAAGCAATAAATTCTTTAATTTCGTGACGCATTCATGCACTCTTGTCTGGGTTTCTCACATGAAGTCTGCCGTTTCAATGTGACGACAGGACGTGGGAAAGTTCGATGGGTGTGAAAACGTTTTGCAAGGCACTGTAGTTATCAGATTGAGCATAGCAGGCTTCAATGCAACGAGCCTTTTGTGTCCTCTGCTGTGAGAAAGTTCACCTCACTGTGTGTTTGACACTTGTAAAGGTTTGTTTTATGGTACCATGTAGATGTCTTAAACCCTCCCCTCATTTCTTGGTAATTTTATATTAACACAGAATTACTAAAACAAATTTGATCAGGAGTTCTGCAGGCTTTCTGGATAAAGCTCTGTTTTTTTCTGCTCTTTTTCTTCAGATTTATGATAATAATGTCATTTATTTTAATTAAATAAGCGAGGGATGATTTAAGACTTTTGCACAGAACTGTAGCTTTAGATGTGACTTTTTGTATTTCATGTTAAGTAGCAAATGTGCATGTCCAAAAGTGGGATTTAATAGTATTTCAGGGTATTTTATGTTTTTACATTGATCAACAACAAAGATCCTTAAATTCAGGAAAATGACTTCATCTGTTTGTTTGTTTTTTTTTTGGCTTATGGTTCATACTATTAGATTTGAGATTAATTATTTTAGGATGGATGTATTCATTCATTCATTCACAACTTAAATGATCCAAAACATAACAAATAATTAAAACTAATAAAACCATTTTTCTGGAAACGTCTCAGGTCTCAGACCTTTTTTTGCTAAAATAAATAAGTAGGTTTATACGTTTTTAAAGCAGATTGCCTCTGTTTTCTGAGGGTCCGTCAACTTTAAACCCCAGATTGTGCTGGTGTTGTTTTTCCTGCTCATCCGGTTCTGGAGGTCCGGTCGGTCCGGTAGCGTTTAGCAGCTCGTTGTGTTTGGTCTGTTGGTGTGTTTCTAACAAGCAGAGCTCAAACTACAGCCACTTGGTTAAATAATTCATGGCTCAGAACTCCTGACTCTAATGATGCCTCTGTTTTCTCTGCAGCGTCATTCTCCAGCCTGAAGATGGAGCTAGAGAGGGTTAAAGCAGAGAAGGACAAGGTGAGGTTCCCTCAGCCTCTGTGTGTTAATGTGTTCATCTGTACATCCATCTATTTATCTGTGACGTGCGGTCAGGGGAGGTGCAGTAAGGCTGTGATTGGGCCAGTCGTGTCCTCCTGACCCTCTCATGTCATCGTGTTTGTTTTTGCAGCTGCAGAGCTGTTTAGCAGAGAAGACGGAGACACTGGACAGCGTCCAGGCCGTGAAGATGAGCCTGGAGCACCAGTTCAGAGAAGTCGCCACTGCAAAGGTTTGTGCTGCTGTTACATCCAACTCATGACATGTTGGGGTGAAAAACATGTGTTGGTAATTGAACAAACTGAATATTCTGAATGAAACTGGTGAAATATGAAGTCTTTTGTGTCTGTTTTCCATTTATACTGTGTGTGCCTACCATAGAGTGCATTAGAAAGTCAAGTTCTGGACGAGAGAGACAAAGCCCAGCGGCTGCAGACTGAGCTGGACGTTAGTGAGCAGGTCCAGAAGGACTTTGTCAAGCTTTCTCAGACGCTTCAGGTAACCAGAGATTGTTTAGTTCATGCACCGGTTTGCCTGTTAGTGAGTTTTCAGATCTCTACTCACCTCCCCCCACTTCTACATTGAATCTCACACAGTTTTCTTGAAGTGCCTTGGAACCGTGATCCAGACAGAGGTGATGAAATCAGAATCGTCGTTTGTTTTTTGTCCGCAGGTCCAGCTGGAGCGAATACGACAGGCGGAATCCCTGGATCGGATCAAAGTAATCCTGAACGACACCAACCTGACCGACATCAACCAGCTTCCAGAGACATGATGGCCTCAGACCGGAGACTGGGTTCAGTTTGGTTTCCCTCTCTGCCCCTCCCACCGACCCGCTAACGTTATTATCCGACCCGTAACCACACTGGAAGAATTTGGAACGACAGGAAATCCCGGCTGTCTGTGTACATTTCAAGCTTCGGATGGAATAATGAAGAAGAACACTACTAAAACGTGTAAATAACTTAATGTGTGACTGTGGATTGAGAGGCTGGAAGCCCCTCTCTGTGTGATGGGGGGTCGGCCTGTGTCATGTTTCTACTGTAGATACGACTGTCTGTATTAGCTCAACCAAAAACAAAGGTTTGTCGTCCTCTAATGCACTTTTCATCTCTCCGTCTCCCTCTGTGCTCAAGGCGTTTGATAATCGCTTCTTTAATCCACTCACTTGTCATTCTTTTGTCTTGTTCTCTGCCCCCCCGAAACAAATAATGAAGGATGAGAAATACTTGCACAAACTTTAACTGGGATAAAAGGATCATAATGCAACCAATAGCTTCTATTTCTTTAAGGATTTCCCGTTTTCGGTGCTCATATTGTCTAACAAAAGTGTTTCATCAATAAGAGCTTGTGTGGAACATTTTCACATCTGAATTTGTGGGCTTTAGTTTTCACCCTGACAGTCAGTAAACACTATTTAACTCCAGGAACACTTAGAGAAGAAGAAGAGAAAAAAAAAGACAGTGAGACATCAAAATAGGATGGAATGGATTTTAATTTGCTTCTGTTATGGTTTCCTTTTTTCAGGTATTTCTTGACCTGATGATCTTAATGTCTTTTTGAAGATCTTAAATGTTAGTGGGCAGAAGAAGTGGATTCTTAACGAGCTGTTTTCTCTCCTCCCCTCCTCCCTCCTCTGGCTGCTTGTCTTCACTAAACTGTCATGAAATGGTTCGTCTGTCACTACGAGAACTTCTGTTGTCTGTGAACTGATTTGAATTAAATGACCTCAAAAGTGTCAGAGTTCATTCCTATGTGGAGTAACGGGTTTCTATACATTTAGAAAAACCAGGAAAAATACAAATGTGACATTCCTTCACTTCAACCATCTGATTTATGATAATAGAGGTGAGAACTTTGGATGTGTTGATTTTGTTTTCATAAAATTAACTCAATACTCACCTGCTTACTGCAGCAAACTTACAAGTAAAAGTGTTATAATCAACGCGTAAATTAATTAGAGGTTTCTGTCCCCGGTTGGAAACTTGCGTTGTGTTTCTGGTACGCCCGTAAATCTGTTGCACAAGTGACATCCGTAAACAACAGCGGTGGAATGGATTAAAAATTTTAATTGAGTCACACCATTGGCTATGACTACTATTGAAGAGGCATTTTTTATTTTCATTATGTAATTGGAGTGTGCCGGTGCCTCTTCGTGATTGGTGGACCTGATATAGGTGTTGTAACAACGGACCACCCGTCATTGGTCCTCTGCTCATCCCGAACCCTCGTGCCTTTGCCTTTGCTTTTGACGGGCTTATTCAAACACATTTAAAGGTGAGTATGACGTCGAGGGGTTTGTAAAGGTGCATTTCCTTTCATTTTGTTCCTCCCAGCTTGACTGATATCGCCTCCCAGAGCATGGCTCGACATCACACCAGAGGTTCCAGGCCATAGACATTGTTCGCAGTACCCCTTCGTTTTAAATGTTACTTTCCATAAACAAACTTGTAACGTTGATTTTGGACACAGTGTTGCACATGTGTCTTGTGAAATAAACATGTTTCCACCAGAGCTTGCCACTGTTGCCAAGCCGCCATGTTGAAATGCAAAGTCGGAGCTGAGCCCACTTTCCCAGTGGAAAATCCAACTTCGGAAAGCATTCCAGTTGATTTTGTTTTGACTGGTAAATTGCAATTTCCCAGTTACGACTACAACTGGAACACAGGATTAATAATGGAAAAGTAATTATTAAAAAGAAAAATAAACTAAGAAAAATAAATATGAAGGTCAATTATGTATTAAAGCATTAGGTAAGATTCCCCTTTTTTAAATTATTTGGTACATGTTAAGTGTATTGACACATTTATTGGGCCATTTATATATTTTTTTGCTTTTATATTTTATTATGTCAGTTTCTATCCTCCATACCATACTTCACCAATTATCACAGTTGGCCTCGTTGATGTAATAATAACCTGTCTTCGTTGGGGGTTCAGCCATTTGGATTGGTAGTATGTTGAGTGTATGTGTCACTTTCTGAAATAATTGGCAAAATAATTTGCTTTTATACGTTTGGTATTTAGTTGTTCTTTACACTTTGAAAAGAAGCAAGAAAAACGGATATTATGTAGATCTTATTGGTTTATAATTCTTTTTTTATGAAGCGCCCAATGCCATTTATTGGCCTGTAAAAATCTTAATTCTCACATTTTCTTGTCTGATCCAGCAGGGTGGAAACATTAGATGCATCTTTCTGGGGAGAGGAGCATGACTGTGAAGTTGGCCTCTGATTCCTTGTCGAGGAAAGATATTACAAAGTTTAGCGGTCTAGCCCAAGAGAATCTGTGATGCACAGATTCACTTTAAAATGTAATATAAAGGTCCAGTTGACCCCAAAAGGTGTTCAAAGTAGGGCCCAGGGCCATTTGTGGCCCCTGAAGTGTTTTTGTGCTTCCCACAGAAATATGACATCTATGACATTTACATTACAATGGACTTAGAAAAATGTTAGATGCAACTCAAGGTGATCATCTTTTTCAACCCCTCTGTTTTCATTCTATTTTCATGGTAAATAGAACAACATGTTGGTGCAGTAAAATCTGTTTTTAATTGCTGCATTCAAGTGAAGACTAACAGATTCTGTTTTATTGATGAGAATAGACAAAATATATTTTTCTTTTCTTCAATAGAGGCTCCAATAATAAGTAAGCTATGCTATTTATTTTCTAGCTTTAGTAAATATTGACATGATAGCCCAAAGGTTTCTGAAAATACTTTACGTTTTGTTTTCAGCAGAATAAAGGTTGAACAAGCTGTGTCTATTTGACGAATGTTCGGATGTAGTTTGGACTGAAGATGATCTTAAAGTTGGGGTCACAAATACAGGGGGGGGCCATAAGTTTCCATACATGGAAAAAATAAACATCTTATATTGGACAACCGTTTTTACTGTTGTGGGACTCTGTAATCGCTACACGTCTTGGACCACTTGGTGGTTGATCTGCGACATTTCCAGTTTTCTGAAACTTGCAAATAATATTTTGCCACAGTGTCATGTGTGATGCTTGTTCCATGTTTTCTGTTAAAGTTTTGTGCAAGCTTGCGACTGTTTCCCATGATGGCCTCAGCCCGGAGACTGGGTGCAGTTTGGGTCCCCTCTTCGCCCACTAACATTATTATCGACCCGTAACCGAGATTTTGGAAGTAAAGGAAATCAATAAATCAATCAGTCAATTCACTCGATTTAACAAAATGCTTCATTAAGTTACAAACACATTCCCTTACAACCCTTACTCTACAGAAGGGTAAAGGCAGGAGGAGAAGAAAAGTCTCACAGAAACCTGCCCCTTTCTCAATAGTTACAAAATGCATTGTTCATGGAGGCTCACATTAAATTATAACAATATGAGTTGCAAGCAATATATCATTCTCCTCATTTTTAACTCAAAAGTGTATAAAAAATTTTTTTATTATAAAGTGTTTTGAATTCATTTAAAATAAAGCATTTCACTCCTTGTCCGAACCATTTCATAATTTTTCTCCATTCACCGAAATGCACATTTGCTTTACAATACTAGACACAGTTTTACTTTTGAAATCAAACTTCCTTCTGTCATTTCTGTCAACTGAGCTTAAGATGAAAAATTCTTGTAAATTAATTGGCAGTGATTTATTTTTAGCTTTAAATTTTTTTTGATCGAATAAACTATTTGTTAGGATGTTTTCTAGCCAGGGCCAGCCCGAAGCAAAGCAACTAAGCAGTTGTTTGGGTCCCATGGCCACTAGGGGCCCCCTTAAGTGGAGCTTTTTTCTTTTCTTTCTTTTTTTGTGATGATTTCTTTGTTGTTAACAAAAACACACAGTTTCTGCATAAAGTTGTTAATTTGTTTTACAATTATATAAATTTGATCATGTAGAAATATTTTTTTTATATGGGCAAAAAGAAAAGATAAATTATCTTGGGTGCCCCCTTGTGGCCGCGGTTGGTCATGCTTCGTCGGTAATGTGTGCTGCAGTGCATCAAAGTAATCAAAACAATGTTTCAAAAGTGTTGCAGTGACAGAGAACAGCAAGGGGAAGAATAGAAAAAGGCCAAGATAAAGGTTTGTTTTCATGTGTCTTGGTAACATAAATCAAAACGATTAGTGGAGCTGCAAATAGAAAATGAGCTTGATAGCAATCTTGAACGCTTCAGTTTCAAAGTCAAACATTTATGTTACCGTCTTTCTATTTACGTGAAACTGAGTTTTAACTTTAAATGAGTTGATTCTCGTGGTTGGCCCTTTATATTTCGGAGGGTTTTTTTTTTTTTGGGCTTCAAAGCGGCATGTTTGATAACAATAATTATAATTTCACAGTGTTTGACATTGTGAATTCATCATTACAGGTTCGCAATGTTGCAGACAAGTATCTTGTAACTTAAAGAGCAAAATAAATTAACTGCTTTGCGAGTTTGCATCTTCTCCCTGTGCATGCATGAGTTCTCTCCGGGTACTCCGGCTTCCTCCCACAGTCCAAAAATCCCACAGACTGTCAGGTTAATTGGTCTCTCTAAATTCTCCCTAGGTGTGTGTGTGTGTGAGCATGGTTGTTTGTCCCATGTGTCTCTGTGTTGCCCTGCGACGGACTGGCGACCTGTCCAGGGTGTAAACCATTTGACAGCTGGAGAGGCACCAGCAACCCTCCTGACCCAATGGGATAAGGGTGTAAGAAAATGGATGGATGGATGGATGGATAGATGGATGGATGGATGGATGGATGGATTGGTCCATTTGTACATTTCTGCTTTTATTTATGTCAGTTTCTGTCCTCCATATCAGACTTCATCATTTACCAAATCATCTTGATAGTTTGACAATTATCAAGACAATTTGATGATTATCTAGATAATTATCAAATTATGTTAAGATAATTCTCAAGACAATTGATAATTGTCAATTATCTTTGACGTAATACTAACCTGTATGAGGTTCAGCTATTCGGATTGGCAGTCTGTGCCACTTATTTCTCATCACTTTTCTAAAATAATTGCTCTGCCAAGTGGGCTGCTTTTCTTTTATGCCTCTGGCAATTAATTAGTTTTTTACGCTTTAAAAAGAAGCAGTAAGACAGATTTTATATGGAAATGATTAGTTTACGATTCCTTTATTTTGAAGACCCCAGTGTAATTTATTGGCTCGTAAAGATTCCTATTCTCACTTTTTCTTGTCTGATTCAGCAGTGTGGATGTAGATTAGATGCATCTTTCTTGGGAAACCTGCAGGGGGCGACAAACAGTCAGAAAGATAAATCTGCTCTGCGAAGAAGGTGGGGAAACAAAAAAAAAGGAGAGGAACATGACTGTGAAGTTGGCCTCTGATTCCTTGTTGAGGAAAGATGTTACAACATTGTTTTGTCGTTTAGCTCAATAGAATCAGTGGCGCACAGATCCACTTTAAATATGTGATTTAAAGGTCAAGTTGACCCCATATCTCAGAAGAAGGGCGTTAAAGCAGGGCCTTGTGTGTCTCAGGACAAACTACAAATTTGAACTTAAAATGTACTTGGAAAAATGTTAGATGCAACACAAAGGGATCATCTTCTCCAAGGTTTCTGATTTCTTTCTATTTTCATGGTAAATAGAACAACATCTATTGACTTGTATCTAAAAGTACATGCCGGTGCAGTAAAATCTGCTGCATTAGAACTTTGATAAACACACAAAGCGTTTTAAGGTGAAGACTGACACAGATTCTGTTTTTATTGACGAGAACAGACAAAAAATGTTTTTCAGTTTTCTCAAATCGAGCCCCCCAATAATAAGCAAACTATACTATCTATTTCCTAGCGCTAGTAAATATTATGGTAGCCCAGAGGTTCCCAAAATATACTATATTTTATTTTTAGCAGATAGTGTAAAGGTTGAACAAGCTGGGTCTAAAATGATCTGCACTTTTACAATAATCTAATGCAGATCTGACAAATGTTTGGATTTATTTTGGACTGAAGAAGATTTAAGGCAGTAGTTCCTAGAGCAGCGGTCACAAATATAGTCTGCCCTCTTGCAGCTCTACCCAGAAATGAACGAGAATACATATGCATGTTATAAAACGCTTAGTGAGATTTAAACAAAAACAGGAATTGAAAATAAAGAGCTGACGAATTTATTGACCTGGTAAAAAAATGCCTGCAAGCTCAGCCAAGACATGGCGTTCAAAGTCTCTTTAATTTTTATTTTGTGGTTCAGATGCTAGAAAGAAAAAGGAAAACCTTTAACCTAAGCGTTGCTTTGAAAGTGGTGAACTGTCCCTTTAACAAACTGCCTGCTCGGAAGCTATCAATCGGAAGCTAACTTTATCGTCGTGGCCGAGGAGCTACTCCTATTTACAACAACATAATGGAGCCCAGATGGACGAAGAGCGTTTGCATGGCTGTTTTATGGTCTGGGTGTTTGCTGTGCGTTATATTTGGTGAGTGTTAAACCTTAAAACTGATTCAAAATCCCGTTCCGCGACGCCTGAATCAGCGTTAACTGTTTTTTCCTGTGATAAATCACGCTCGTTAGCCCTGCGATGTTATCATCGTTGCTCCCCCAGCCCCTGTTTTTCGCATTAAAACGACTTTGTTTAGTCTTACTGTAAAAGCCGATGCTAATTAAACACCCCGGAGCAGGATTTGTTGCCTCTTTATTCCTATTGAACTGTCACATGCTGGTCGCCTTGACGGTATAGATGACAAACTTTAAATAGACTGAAATGTGAATAGAGTTCGGCGGCAGACGATGGCTGCCGCCCTGTTCGCGGCTTCCTCTGAACGATAAAGAACGACTCAGGTCAGATCCAGTCACTGACTGGTTCGGTAGTTTACATGTTTTAAAATCTCTTCTAACTAATAAAAATATCTGTTAATATAAACTGCTTTATAATGAAACAGGGGCTTTATGTTAGCCGTGTTTACCTACGTGTCACCCAGTGGGGCAGGAGGGAAAAAAGCCATTTAATGTAAATTTCAGCGAAGATGATTTAATTTACAGTATTTTAAATAAATTATTTTGTTTTGCTTCACTCACAGTAGCTGCGGGTTGTTTTTTTTACCGCAGCACCACATCAGCAAATCCACAAGATGAAATGAGATTTTTTTTTATTATTTCCTTCACACATGTTGGGGTTGTTATAATGTCGTCATTGTCAACACATCTGAAGATCTGGAGCATAATCGGTTACAAATATTGTTGTACAGTAATTGCAGATTTATAAAACTTTATGAAATCTTTTAGTACTATTTGTTTGTAAATCTGAAAACAGGTGCAGTTAGATTAAGCGTGATGTTTGGACAACTTATTCAGTGTATATTACACAACCTTCCATCTCAAGACACTTTACAAAAAATAGTCCATTTAATTTAATCTCACAACTATTCCACTTCATCCTAGTCATCAAACTGGCTTCAATGACGAGTGAAAAAACTGAGAAAGTTGAAATACCAGCACTTAATGTAAATTAGAGAGAAGGGGTGCAGATTATTTTAGAAAATAATTATTCCCTTGATGTTTTTTTCCCCCCTGACGATTAATCAATTAATTAGATAATAAATGCTTGATCATTTGTCGCAGCTAAAACATACGTCCAACAACAGCCTGTGAAAAGCTCAGCTCTTTCAGTTGGACTTAACGTGAAAAAGATGTGATTATCTACACTCATCTGTCGATTATATTTTAGATGAACAGATTTTTTAAAAATAGAATTTTATCTGTATTTAGGTAACATTTTTTTTAAATTTATCTTCAATGCAAAATATATGCCTATTTTGTTCTGCTCTGGGTATTTACTGTTCTTTCAGTAAATAGTCTTTTTTTAGTCTATTCTCCACTTAGGGATTAATCAATTACCCGACTAGTTGCCGATTATTTCAACAATCATTTAATCCTATGAGTCGTTACCAGGTCCTAATTTTATTTAACTCAACATGCAGCTGTAACGCCAAAACTGTGTGAAAAACGAAGCACCTCCCACGATTCAACAACTTGTAAACCCATCTTTAAAAATAACATCTGATGTGGAGTGAGTGTAGGTCGCTCTTCTTTCCAACGTTGCTTCAGTTCTTTGAGGATTTTTCTGCATTTCATCTAGTGGTGGCCTGGACTTTATTTATTTTATATATCTATATATATAATTTGCCTCCAGTCCAGCTAAATAACATTTGTTTAGAGCCGATAATGTTACATGATCTATTGAAAAAAATACAACTTATTTTGATTGAATTCTAGTACAGGAAATGTGTTGGCATTTAAAAAAAACAAAACAAAAAAAAAAACTAATTAGTACACATTCTTGGGTTTTAAAATAAAGAAAAAAGTAAATTCTTTGCAAAAGGAGGATGTGTGTATTTTGTTCAATGGGATGTTATGGATATCTTCAGGTATAATTATTTCAAAAGCACAGTTAGGATTTTCAGCAAGATATGGGACGGCGTTTTTCCCGACCTGATTGGTTCGATTGGAGTCCAAAGTTGCAGCACTTTTCACATTTTCAGCTGTTGCGGTTCGTTTTGCTTTGAAAAACTAGTTCCCCTCCTGGTCTGTGGTGGCGCTGCACCAAGAACCCCTGGAGGAAATGACACAAAAACCTCTGAAGAAGACACTGAGGGCAACTTCCTTCTTCACAACATTGAAGAAGGAAGGAAAATGGAGAGGTGCCAGATTTGAACTGTTGTGGGATTTCTTTTTTATCTTTCCCAAAAGACCAGGAGCCATTAGCGCTAGGCTAATGTGTTTGTTTTGGGTGTACCCAGAATGCCATGTTCTACAGCCCGCTTCCTGCTTTTGGAGCGGTCACCAATCTGCTTGGCATTCGCAAATCATGACGCGTAACCTTGGCAACTAGGTATTGTTTTTACTTCTGGGAACAGCCAATTGGCATCTGAAAGCTAAAATAATACCTGAACTCCTCCATCGATCAAGAATTTATTGTGTCCCCTCCTCCAGCGTCTCTCTGCTCGACTTTCTAACAATGAAGAGGAGCAGCAAAAGAAAAGGGTGTGGATTAGCAGTGCTTGCCAACAACTAATGGTGTCAGAGGCCTCTTGAGATTTGTTACAAAACCGACTGCTACTGGTTATCCTTCCTGCCCACAGCATCACCATCCACAACAAGTCTTTGAAGAGGCTTGGATGATTAAGAGTTATAATAACATTTAACCTCCCTTTGGGATAAATAAAGCAGTTTTGAGTTGCGAAGAGCAGCTCGACATATTCACAAGTATAAAGGTGCATAAGATTTATTCAGCATCAAAGCCACAATAAGGAACTTTAAAAATATCTGCTCACTCACATGTAAACACAAAACTGCTGTTGTCAAATCCAAAACAGCCTGAAAACCTTTTTTACTTTCTTACTTTAATCACAACGAGAAGTTCAGTCCGAGTCATTTGGGAATATTTTATGCAGCAGATCCACACATTTTCAGCAGTTTGAAAATGGATCTTTGATCCTCAGGCAGCAGCTTAACAAACTGAAACTTACAGTCTTTTTTTTTTTATAAGCACTTATCTACAGACGTCTAGCATGCAATAAGAAGCTGTTTACTCTCAATCTTCCTCCCCATCATCTGACAGGGAGGAAGTGGATGATAAACACTTCTTTACTTTTTTTTTTTTTTGAAATTGTCTCCAACTGAAGTTTTAATGATGTTCGAGTTATTTGTCTTTCTGATGCTCTGGATTCCCTGCAGCCTCAATAATCGACCTTTTTAGATCCTCTGCTTGCAACCAAAGTTGTGAAAGTCACATGTTTGAATATGTCAAGTGATTTGATTTTATACATTTTTACTGTGGAAATATTGAACCTTCCTTAAGGCAAGTTATTAATCATTATTACGTGATTACTAATAAGTTAATTCAAAAAGAATCAACTCTACGCTGTATTAAGTCGAGCAGAAATGGCTGGCATGTTGTTAGCAGTATGTTTTAGCTGCGGGTGCGTCCGTTGTTACAAACGATCTGACTTTAATCTCACAATTCTAACTTTAATTTCAGAATTCTGACTTTAATTTTCTGAGTTTATAAGTCATAATTTTGAGAATACTGTCTTCAGTCCATTGTATAAAAATAATAAAAAAGGAATTCTTTACTAAAAACAAGCTCCCATATCTTGCTGAAAAGTTACTTTAAGTGAGTTTTGTCTTATTTCTAGTGTCCTAAGACACCTGTACTAGAAACTAGACTAAAAAACATTTGATAAGATATTTTGTTTTTGCAGTCCAGCCGCTTGTTGATAAATGTTTCTTGGAACCAGATAAGCTCCTGGAAGCTGTGATTAGATGACAGAAAATAAACCTTCGGTTATCAAAGTGGGTGTAAACATGGCCGATACGTTTCCACACACCAACCAGACAGAAACTTTTTTTCTCTCCCATTATGAATTCAACCTAATCTTCCTGCAGCTCATTGTCTCCCCAGTGACCGCCTGCTGAGCTGCTGTTGTTTCAGCTCTGCGACCGACCCGCTGCTGACATCCTGTTACTAACGCCTTCCCCCGACTGTTTTTCTCCCACCAAACAGTCACAGGACCCGCATGTGCAATCACCGTGTACGCCGACTCCGAGGTGATAGTGCAGAACGGCACAACGGCAGTCCTGCGCTGCACCTTTGACTCCAGTGAAGTGGTGACCAAAGCCACCAGTGTGAGCTGGAGCTTCCAGTCCAATCAGCCCGACAGTCAATACTACTCAGCTCCATACGTGGTGAGTCCCTGCTGCTGCTGCTGCTTGTGTCCTTTCTGGAACATTTCCCGCAATCCCAAGATGTTTTCCTGCCATTGTGCTGATCAGTCCTGACACGTTAATAAAGGCTTCAACTGTTCCTCAGGGATGGATGTGATGATTTGGTGTCAGACTTTGGTTTTAGATGCTTTTTTCAGGTTTTTGTTGCCATGTTTACATCAGAAAGCTGCATGTAAACTGAAGCTGCTTGTGGTGTTTATATTAGGGTAACAGCAAGCAAATAGTCATTCATGACACTAATTTTGAAGAAAAATCAAGTTGTAAACAGGTCTGCGACTAACAATTATTTTAGGAATTGATTATTTTGATGATTAATTAATTAGTCTTAGTAATCTATTATTCTGTTATTTATTTTGATGATTAATTGGATTAAAAAAAGTGACACATTCTGCAGATTTAAAGGTTTCAACTCCACCCCCCCTGATTTTCTGTAGCTTGTTTACATCATAAAGCTTGTAAACTTGCGGTGTTTATATTCGGTTCATAGCAGGCAAATTAAATTGCTTTATGACACTGATTTAAAAGAAAAAATACAATTTGTAGACAATTTGTTGTCTGAAGGGACAGTAGAATAGGTCTAATTAGATTCAGACTTAGTTTATTGTCATTACATAAAGACACAACAGTGAATTTGGCAACAAAAGGACTAAAATGTGTTACTATGCATATACTACATACATACTGTACATTCATACATACAAGTGTTTCTGGTGCAGCTAAAAAAAAAAACAAATAGCAGAATTTAGCTAAATATGAGTTGTAAATTAGTGGAAAGCAATTCATGCCATGGTTTTAAAAAGGTCTACACGATGATATAAAATGTATATTGTTATATGAATAATTGATTAATCAGATAAAAAGAAAAGGTACATTCTGCAATCTTTTTCATTTAAGCAGTTTAGCTTTTTTGTACATTAGAAAAACACTAAGAAAATGCAAATAAATAATTAGATTTCTTTTTATTTTGTAGCATTCCTTTTGTGTACGTTTGATCATTTTTAGCAAGAACATATTTGCAAAGGTGTTTTTTTTTTATCTTAAATTTGATGTTCATATTTTTTGTACGTATTTGTTTTAGTTTCTGCTCTCAGTGTGATGTGCAAATGGCCTTTTTCTAGAGTCTGTACTTTCCAGTTAGTGATTAATCAATTACTAAAATAGTTGACAATCATTTCAATGATCACAATTGATGCTATTAATCGTTTCAGCCCTACTGCTATACTTATTACTAACAAACATTAAAGCGCCTGGAGCAATACTAATATCCTTCAGGAATCTGTTGTCTGAAGGGAAAACCTGACTCTTGACCTGTTCTTTTTTTTTTTTTTTTTTTTTTTTTTTGTTCTACAGCCCGTTTTTGTTTACAGACAAGTCTGGTCGGGAGCCTCCCTTTCTGCTCTGATCTCCTGCAAAATGTAATGACACAGCCTGGGGGTCTTTAATTTGCGGGGCAGTCTTGCCAGAACAGATGTATGCCGTCAGCATCTGGAGAATGTGTGTTGCACAATGAGCTGAGCTAAAAGCATCTTTTTTTTTTTTTTTTTTCCCCCCCCTGAAGTTTCGACACTTTACTGTTTTAACAAAATCCTCTTAACTAACAACTCCATGAAACGGTTTGAGTCACTGATTGTTTTTCAACATCTGGAAGGAAACTTTTATCTTTTTCTTTTGACTATTTGAATCATTTTCTGTCCCAGACCAATCCTGCATGATGTGCGGTGTGTGTGTGTGTGTGTGTGTGTGTGAAACGAATTAGGAACTTGAACAAGTAGAGAATAGTTAGAGGAGTGAGAGGCTCAAAAAGCAATTTGTAATTTTGTAGCTGCTTTGC
The DNA here is from genome assembly GCF_002775205.1 of Xiphophorus maculatus. Taxonomy (NCBI): domain Eukaryota; kingdom Metazoa; phylum Chordata; class Actinopteri; order Cyprinodontiformes; family Poeciliidae; genus Xiphophorus; species Xiphophorus maculatus. Next base: position 12,316,997 of record NC_036453.1, on the reverse strand, counting down.
ACTCGTCTTTGTCAGATATGAAAAGTGGCCGTCTGCCACTCGGGACAATTCATTCTGACTGTGTCATTTCAGGTCCTACTTCGGTACAGAAGAGGATTAGAGCCACTGGAAGAACAACAACAAACAAATAATAATTCTGACTTTAATCTAAGACTTCTAACATTTGATCTTGTATGCAGTACATATTAAATACTTCTTTCAGGGGGCGTGCTGTGGTGGCGCAGCGGGTTAGCACGCCCCATGTTTGGAGGCCTTAGACCTGCGGACGTCGCGGGTTCGACTCCCGGTCCCGACTCCCGGTCCCGACGACCTTTGCCGAATGTCCTCCTTCAAAGAATGGCGCTGGCTCAGCTGGCTGCCTGCAGACACAGCTCCTATCGTGTGTAAACCTGTAACTGCGAAATAATTTCCCTGCTGGGATGAATAAAGTAAAAATTATTATTATTATCTCAGAAGATTAAAGTCAGAATTATTTAGGTTTTTTTAGTTTTTTCAGTGGTTCTAATCCTCTTTGGTATTTCTGCGTCTGATGTTTTCTGTTTTGAGTCTCAGATTTGATATTCTTTCCTTTTTTTCTAGATTTTCTACTTTGCCGACGGAAAAGCATATCCAGGACAAGAAGAATTCAAACACAGGGTTCAGTTTGTGGGAGACATCAACAAGAAGGACGCTTCGATACAGCTGAGTCCGGCTCAGTTCAGCGACAACGGGACCTTCTTCTGCGACGTGAAGAACCCGCCCGACGTGTCGGGGACTCAGGGCCGAACGGAGCTCAGGGTTGTTCAGAAAGGTAGATTGAAAGATGTATTCATCCATTTAGATGTTCTTAAGGTGACACTGTTATCATATTTCAACTAATATGATAACAGTGGCATAATAATGTGAGAATACCCACTCAAATATGAATAACTTTCACTTTTAAAGAACATTTAACACTGAAACCAGAAAACATTTTAAATGTCCAAAATAAAACAAAGCAAATGAAACAATAATAATTCAGGGTTTCCCCCAGAAAACCTGCTAAGCCCTGTGGTTGGGGCGCCAGGGCAGTCAGTCATTCAACGGCCCGTCGTGTTTTTTGAGTTAAATAATGTTTAAAGTTGACAGAAAATTTGAAAATATCACACAATTATGTGTTATTAGAAGATTACTGCTTGAATTCTAACTATAAAGTCTTAAAAAATGAAAACATAAAAAAAAAAAATCTAAACTAAATAAGCAATGCTTAGCCAGGTGGCCCGCCAGGCTGATGGTACACAGGGGGGAATCCTGTAATTAAAACGAATTATGAAGTCTCTGTAACCAAAATTGTAGTTCAAAAAATGAAATAGTTCATCAGCTTAGATGGGCAACACAGGCAAAAGTGGCAGGTAGTGCAGACTGACTACTTCACACTGGCTGTCAAATGCTTGCAGCGTTTCTCAAAATGGCGGCTTTTCAGCGATATCAAAGGGGAGCGTCTCTTTGACGATCGTCGTCCAAATGAGATTTCTTGCGCTCATTTTAACTTATCATTATTGATTTATTGCAAATAACTACCTACTATAAATGTGAAGCGGAAAGAAAATGAATGGCGCTCCTTGAGCGGCTGCTTTGCAAACACCACCCAATAGTGTGTGAAGAAGCGTTGCGCACAAGTATTCCTGCTTCCCAAGCTGCATTTTCCTTAGAATACTTTAGATATTCGAAACGCAAAATCTTTGACAAATAATTTGTAGTACCTTCCCGCTGTGATGTACTTCAAAGTTTTATCACGATGTTTTGTGGTATAATAGAAGTTATAATAGCAGCGACAATCAGAACTATTTATTACATCTTTTTTAGGTAACTGTATGGCAGCGACTTTGTCACAGCAGTCATGGCCGTACGAGCACGAATACTTCTCTTGAAATTCATTCCCAGTTGTAATTTGTTCCTTTAGGATGCCAGAAAGAAGAAGTGTGATTTATATAATAAAACTACAAATTGTATCTGCATTTAATCATATTTTAAAATTGACTGATATTTGCTGATGGTATATAAAACTAACAATACGGACGGTTTTCGGGGTATTAAACATCAACTGGAATTTGTTATGAGTGGTAAATAAAAATATAATAAGAAATTTATTACGTCAAATGATAAACAATACAATAAATGTCATATATATATATTTTATCTTAAAATGTAAAAATATAAATAAGATGCGATTTTGTAAATAAAGTTTTCTTTTGTAGATCATCAACTTTTGATTCAATTAGGCTCCTCTTTGTGTTTGAACACTTAACGTGTTGTTTGAGGGAGAATGCGGTAGGAATGAACAAGCAGGCCCAGATGTGTCTGCATGTTGTTAGAATCCAAGCTACATGAAGCGAACAAGTGCATGTGATGACTTGTCATCTTTTTGGCTCAGCGGAGTTTCAGATCCGCTCTGGTGGGAGTTTGTTCTGCGTGCAGAAATACGACGTTAGCTGGAGGCAAACACACCTCTCTTCCTCTTTTCTCTTTGGAGTCACAGCGTCTGCTGTGGCTCGCCTTTCCAATACTGAAGATTAAAGTTAACGTTTTGATTTCTGTACCATAATTATGTCTGGATAGCCTATAGAAATTAAATCGATTAGACTTTTTTCTACATAAAGTACTTTTGTGAACTGGACTTCCTGTGCACTAATCAGAAATAGGTTTCTCCCCCTGTACCATCAGGGGGGAAAACCCACAAAATATGTTTTTGTTTTGTTTTTGTTTGTCTTTTAAGAAATAGAAACAAATTTGGGGCCCTGTCAAGAGCTCAGTTAATCATATTGTGTTTGTTTACAGTTGTTTTTACCAGTCAAAATTAAATTACATTAAAAAGCACACATACATATTTGCACTGGACACCCCCTCCCCCCAGATCTGCATAACATTTTTCATTCCTGTTGGTGACGGTGTTTAGCAGCAGTTAGTAGAAGACAAGCAGACTATGGCAGCTACTATCCTTCCAAGAAAAATAATAGTCAGGTTTCGACAAGAGTGTCAATTTGTAACCCAGTTTTTCTCCAAGAAAGGTGGGTAGACTGTGTGAGATTGTCAACCATTTAGTATAGTTAGCTTAGCTACAAGCTACTTTTTGCCTCCATTTCACCAACATTTAATGAATGAAGGAAAACATTTACCAACTTATTTATATATTTAACTTGTCCCTGTACCTTTTACTACACTTAACAACAGATAAATCAGTCAGCAGCAGCTCTAGCCCCGACATCAGCATAACCCCTAAGCCCCCATCCCAAAGGAAAAGGTGAGCAACACTGTGATCAATGACAAGCTAGTTAGCACCATTCCAGGGAATCTATGTGGATTTTCCCCCGCCTCTGCTCTTTTTACAATTACACATTAAAAACAAAATGTATATTACTGACAGAAACTCAAACTTTCTTTATAAAATGATAATAAAAAACAGGGAGATTTAAATTACAGATATCTGTTGCCACGTCCCTCCTGACCCATCCTCTCCTAAGTGAAATTAAAGCTGCAGTATATAACTTTTATAACTTTTTTTTTTTTTTTAACATATTTATTAAAACTTTCATTGTGTTGTTACAGTATGGCATGAGAGATAATCTGTGAAAAATTTGTTTTCTCTACCTTCTCCCAGTGCTCTAGAAATAACCAATCAGAGGCAGGAGGCGGGTTTTAGCGCTGTCAATCACAGTCTCACGTGGCTGCTCATTCTCCCTCCCCATCGCTCTGTGCTATGCTGCAGCTAGCATAGTCTGTTGTGAATGCTCAGTCTAGTTAGCATAGCTACCAATGATGGCAGATAAATGGTTTTCCTGTAACAGTAAGTTGTTTCTCCGCCATTAGCCTCTCTAGCAGTGAGTGAATGAAGTTGATTGAGAACTCTGAGACCATGCTCCTAGTTCTGATTGGTTGTTTTTGGTCGGAGCGGTGCATCACTTTAGGCAGCGGTATTAGCTCAGGGAGGAGGTGGAGGAGATTGATCTTTTCACAGATGATCTTTTTCATAACAAACTGTCACGACATGGTGACAGCTTTAACAAATATGGACAAAACATATTTTTTTATTCAAGTTTTATACTTCAACTTGAACAAAATGCAACAACATAGCATTTTTTGAGAAGTCTGGATTGCTTTATGTATATTTTGCATGTTGCCTGTGACTGTTGCTGGTGGGGAGAGAGACATTTCAATAAGCTAAAACTAATTTAAAAAAAATAGGCAACCTTTTTGCACACAGTATGTGGACTGTTGCGTGTAAAATTCACTAGCAGTAAATATTGTGCTAGTATTAGCAGTGGATCAAAGGAAGCAAGGAAGTTGCAGGCCTTTAAAATTGTGATGCTTGTGATTGGTCAGATAGACTCAAGAAATTGGAACAGCAGCTGGGTTGCGGGCGAATTGAATTTTTTGTCATGGTGCTCAAGATTTCTGGCGTCGCCGCTGGCTACCACTCTTATAATGTTATAATGTAACCTCTGCATTTTATCATTCTCACATCAGTTCAACCCTCTGGGTTTTATGCCATTATTAACTTCAGTGCTCTACAAGAATGGCAGAGTTTATAAAATGTTTTTATTGTCAACCTTTCTGCATTTAACATAGAATAATTAATCATAAATAGTTCAAGTTTACTTTTATGAATGCTGTTATTAACTGCAGCCACCAAAAACATAAACGATATATATCTATTTTCAGAGTTATTTTAATCCTGTATATTGCATCTTTTGTGATTGAAATCTGTTTTTAATTGCCATTTATGCTAGAGGATAGATATTATTAGGTTTTTTTTTTTTTTTTTTTATCCTAAAAGTCTTTCTCCATTTTTTTTAACGCTTAATAAAGACTTTGGAAACATGATGGAAAAACACAATATGGCAAAACCTTTCGCCATTTGCAGCTGACTTAATGCACAATTACAGTTCAGTCAACACAAATAACCATCTGGAGACACAGGAAGGTTAAAAGTTCTTCTGTTTTGTGTTGTTTGGTGTTACTTTGAAATGACTAAACTGTTACATTCAGAAATGTCTATTATATAACAGTATTGTAATTGTTTTGTCAGAGATATTGTATGATTTGAGATCCTGCTTCATTTGAAAACGGCACAAATAATTTTCAAATCTCCAAATAAGCTCCAGAAACACAGTTTTCCAGAGAAAGAGGTTGTGAGACCTCACAGTACAAAATATTCATATTTTTCGTTTTTAAAATTTACATAATGCTTTTTGTTTACTTTAGTTTCTTTCAAAAGTAAGTCTTTCATTTATAAAAGTCATTTGTTCAACTCTAGGCACCTATTTTGCAGCAACTGGCGGCAAAAGAAGCTTGAAAAGTTTGCTGACCACCAGCCTAGTCAAAGCCCAGACCACTCAAATTGAGAATGTCTGATAAAACCTTAAAGCTGATTCACTGTTCAGATTTTTATTGACTTAATCTGTAAACTCTGATATCTTTTCCTTTCCCCTTCACTATAATGAACTGCTGTGTGTGTTTCATGTGCAACACATCAAATCACAAAGAATTACACCAAAGGTTTAGGTTGAAACATGAGGAAAATATGAAAAAGGGTATGAATATTTTTGTAAGTCGCTGTTAAAGACGAAACAAATTTCTTGAGATTTATATGAAATTTTGCTTTGCTGTGTTTGCTGTTCCAGCAGAGTCTCTCCCTCAGACCAACACTAAGATTGTAATCTTAGCAGTGTGTGGTGCTTTAATTCTGCTCATCGCCGTCGCTATAGCCGCCTGCTTCGCCGTACGGGTGATTCAAAACCGGCACGATTACGAAGGGTGAGTAACGCTGCTCTGCTTGATCCCAACACATCTTGATGCTCTAATTTATGCAAACAGTTTGTAAAGATGCAGAAAAGAGACGTTTCTTTTTCAGCCATGTTCATCAAATTGTTTGGAAAAAGTAGGAGTATTTAATACTTTACTTTTTCATCTAGTTTTTAAGTTCCAGTTATTGTCGGTGTTGTTGATTCTAATTGTAAATCCAGATATTTATTAGCCTTTAATTGCCTGGTTGATTGTTTTTGGCTGCATGGTTTGGGTGCTTTTGTGGGCTTTTCCAAAGATAATTGTCTTTTTCTTGATTTTAACTCCTTCTGCATGGGAGCTGCATCTTCTCTTCGCTTTCTAGGAAAGAATAATGAACAAAACTTTGGAGGCTTTAACTTGATTGTTGAACATTAAACTACACTTTGTACTATCTGAGATAGTTTGATCATGTCTTGCATGTCAACACTGAATGTAGATTTTAACCTCACACTTGATAGACGGTGTTAAACTTGTGCAGAGAGGGGAAGATCTCTTGTTTGAAGCCGTGGCTGCGTTGATTGGTGATCTTTGGGGTTGCTGTTTGCTCTGGTGTCAGTCATTGTTCTCCATCTCTGTGTCCTAACAACTAACACCACACTAACATTTTCATTTAACATCACTAGCAAACCTCCTGTCTCGTCATTCATTCACTTACATGCAGTTGTGTAACCTGATGTAACCTGTCAGCTATTCTCCTTAAGGAACAATCAATCAAACTTTATCAATGCGTATTTATCTTTCACACTAACAGCACAGCAACGGCTTTACAGATTAGAAATAAAGCCGACCCATCCCTGTAAACTAGTGGTCCCCAACCTCCTTGCTGACCAATTGGTACCGGGCCGCGCAAGAAATAATTAAATGTTTCCGTTTTATGCATTATTTGAGTCTGGAGGATCTTTTATTTTGAAAATCCTCTTACCGGATTCTCTCGGTTACGTCTTGCGTGCCAACATTGAGCCCACAAGCAGCAAAATGAGTCAGAAACAGATCAGATGTCTTTGGAAAGTTTCTTTGCGAAGGGGAAAAGGCCCAGAGAAGAGACAGGAAAATGGATTTATCCCGGTAGGTGATTCCCACATTTCAAGCTCTGCATGATCTGGTGACCGGCTCGTTAATGAGGCAATGAAGCTTCAAACTGCTTCACCAAGGTGTCATTGTCTCTCATCACTCCCAGATGTACGGAAGAGGATTAGGGCCACCGGAAAAAAAAATAAAAAATTGACTTTAAAGTCAGAATTCTGAGATTAAAGTCGGAATTCTGAGTTTAAAGTCGGAATTCTGCGATTTTTTTATTTTTTTTTTCTGTGGCCCTAATCCTCTTCCGTACAGATGGGACCGTCTCGTTGCAGAGAAACAAGCTCAGGGCTCCCATTAGTCGTGAGTTAACATTTTCACAAAAATAGAAGGTTCATTTTTGTGGTGCATCTGTATCTTATTTTGAAGGAATGTGTAAACGTTACCATAACGACCAGAGTCAGAGCGCGTTAGGGCAGTGGTCGAGATGAGATGAGAGAAGTGGAGCTTGTGAGTTTTAGGTCTGGTTCACACGACACGAGCCGATAACCGACCGACAGGTTCGGTCGGTTCGTGTGTCCAGCCACACGGCAGGTGCAACACACCACACGAATCCCGATTCCAGAAGAAAATCCAGTAAAACCCCCAACACAAAATACGTGAATTTAGAATAATCAAACACGGAGGACTATGTAGAAGTAGTAGTGATAGTTTGTGGACTCATTTTACGCGATAAAAGACGAAACTAAAAGAAAAGGCGTTTGATAAAAGACGGCGGGAGCAGCCACTCTATTTGCTGCACTATGATTTGGAGATGAGTTATGTTTTTTTGTAGTTAACATTTTTAACTGAATAAACATTACCACATATAGTAAATATATATAAAAATGACATTTACATATAGTAATAAACATTTCTACATATCACCTCTGATGTCCACCGGACTCTCAGTTGCCATGTCAACAGTTTGGGATTCCCTGCGTTCTTACGTCACCGCGCTTTCTGATTGGCTACCTGTCTCATTCAACAGGCTGCGTTCTCGCTCCCAGTCAGGGAAAAACCCCACAGGCTGCGATAATCGGGCCAAGACAATGTTGAATATGCCCCATTTTGGATCAGGCATATTCAACACACCACACACTGCAGGACGTTGTAAGATTGTCGTAAAGGAAAAATCGGGGCAAAAAAAAAAAAAAAGCTTCAGCAGGAACACCAACATGCAGAAGCATTATCTGACGGTTCACCCGCCGGGCTGAGGCAAAACTGCCAAGTCTTGACAGGTCAGCGGTAATAAAAAGGTTGGGGACCACTGCTGTAAACGACTCATTTGAGTCCTCACCAGTTCATTTATTCGACTTTTTTTTGGTAATAAAGAATTTTCAAATCAGATTGAGTTAAAAATGAAAAAAAACAAAAAAAACTTAAAAATATGTCCAAAAGACATATACGCCTTCATTTATCACAGATGAGGCATGAAAACCCCCAAAACGCACATGCAATAAAAAAAAAAGCTTTATCATGAAATATCAGGAAGAAACACCATCTGCACTACATGTGTAATCATGTAGTCCCTACATAAATTTCAGTCCCTACATAAATTTGAGTTATAATTTTAGCCTTAGTCCTCAAAATATCTAAAATTAGACCTAATTTAAAGTCAGACAAGACACAATTTGTATTACCTGGAATAGTTGCATCACTAGTAGGGGTGAGCATGTATTGTTTCATTTATAATTTTTTAGTGATTTCTTGACAAGATTTTGGTTTATCGTCGCAATAAATTCCAATTAATGATGATTAAATTTCCCCTTAACTGTCTTTGTCTGTATTGAAAGTTTTATTACTTTTATCCCCACTGTTGGTTCAATAAAAGTGTCAATAAATACAAATAAATTTGAAGATAAAGTTATTGTGAGCAGTTCAGTGACGCAAATCACACTTCTTTATGTTACTGATGTCCTAAAGAAGTGCATTACAAATGGGAATGTTTTTCAAGAGCAGCATTTGTGTTGGTGGGGCTATAAGTGCTGTGTCACACAGTCGCCGCCATATAGATACCTAAAAATGATGTCGTCAACAGTTCTTATCGTCACTTTTATCGTTATCACAATAGTACCGCAAAATATTGTGATAAAACTTTAAGTCCATATTGCTCACCGCTAATATCTTGCGTACCTCCATATTTAGTATTCATACTTTGAAGGTTTGTGACGTCTTGAGCCGAGGAGCATTTACAAAATGACAGAAATCAAAGTCTAAGACTGGATCAGAACCAAATTTGATGGAGTCAGAGTATAAATGTTTATGAAACATGCTTACACTGCCTGTGTGGATTATGTGACTATTACATCCCAATGTTAGCAGAATGTCCTGCCCTCCTGGAGATACCTTGGCAACCTGTCTCTTTTCACATAAACTATCTATTGTATTCACAAAATTTAAGCTCAAGACATTTGTTCTCATGATTTTAAAAAAAGTGAAGATGTCTCAGACTTGAGACATTTCGCTGCATCCTCAGGTTATTGAGCCTGTTTTCATTATAACATTTTAGAAAAGATAAATAGAAAGTTCATTTTCTTTCCATCAAAGAAGTCACTTTTAGATTGAGGACTAATATATATAAAGTTTTGGTAACACGGGGGAAAAAAACCATACTTTCTAGAACATTTAGGTTTCTTTAATAAACATGCAAGTTACTTTCTAGAACTTGGAAGTTATTTTCTAAAACCTATAGGTTACTCTTAAAACTCTTGGGTTACTTTTTAGAACTTCTTGGTTGCCTTTTAGAACTTTGACATTACTTTAGATAACTTACAAGTTACTTTATAGAACTTTTAAATTGTTTTCTAGAATTACAGGTTACCATGTAGAACTTTCGCATTAATTTGTAGAACTTAAAGGTTAGGTTCTAGATCTTAGAACTTTTACTTTCCAGAACTATTACTTTTTCTGAATTTTGGTTTCCCAGAATTTAAACATTACTTTCTGTAACTTCTATCGAATGTAATGTTTACTTTGACATAACTTATTTTTTCAGAACATACATAACATCCGTCATAAATTTGCCTAGAACTAACAAGGAATAAATTAAATGTTAAGTTGCAGCAAGTCGCATATTATATTATGTGACTTGCTGCTTGGGGGGCCATAATACCATCCAAATCCCGTTAGTTCACCTCTGACCTCCTCGCAGCTGCGTTGTTTCATCACTCATTGCTTTTATTTTTGTCTTGTGTCCCGTCATGTGTGTTTATGTTGCTATGACTGTGCACCGCTGGTTGCTCGACACCACTGCAAACCGTAACCCTAAACTAGATGTACGTCCCTGGAAGGCGCGAGCTCTGAAGCTCCGCGGCCGCTAAAGAAGGCGGAGTCCAGCCGGGAGGGCACCAGGTCGACCGGCCCCTTGGGTCCGCTGCAGGTAGGAGCTCCAGGACGAAGAAATCCACCGGGTGCCACTATTTCAAAGGTTCCAGTCCATTTTAATGATGTTTCTGTAAATTCAGGCATGTTGTCAGGTCTGTCAGAAGTGAAGACCCAGATTTACGATTGGTTCTGGTGTGCTGCTTTGTCAGGTTGGTTCCAGAAATGACCGCTTTAGGTTGATACAATAACAGGTCTTTAAGGTATTTTGGTGCTAGGCTGTTCAGTGATTTATAAACTAACAGATGTACTTTAAAGTCTATTCTCTGAGCTACAGGGAGCCAGTGTAAGGGAAGATGTGCTCTATCTTCTTGGTTTTAGCGTGAACATGAGCAGCAGCGTTGCAGTTCAACTGCAGCTGCAGGATTGATTTTTTTTTTTTAGGTAGAACTTTGAATTCACTGTTGCAGTAATCAATGAAAAATCAAACTTTCCAGTTTTCAGGGTATTTTTAGTTTCACCATTTTTTTCGGTTAAAATAATTTTTTGGCTCAAAAGGTTTTTGTTTTTTTTATGACAAAACTTTCTGGGCCCAATTTAGCCCCATACCTGTTAGTTAATTTCCTTCTGATTATCTGAATGTTTTGATCTCTGCTCACCGGTTTTCCTCTGTCGTGTGCATTTTGTTTTGTGCTTCAGGGCCCGGTGATATACGTCCAGTTGGATCACTCAGGCAGTAAAAACTCGTTCCATAAGATGGAGCCCGTGGTCTACGCTGACATCCGTAAAAACTGAAGATGGGGACCAAAATAATAATAAAAAAAAAACTAAAAGAAAAAAACAAAAGAAAACATAGTAAAGTATGAGACCTCTCATTTAGCTGCTCTTGGGAAGGGTGGGAAAGGTTTTAACAGGGACAGAACAGGTGCAGTTTCTCTCTCTACTCTTTTCTTTCTCCATATTTTGTCGTATGAAAGCATGTTATATGATAAACTAATGTATTAGTTGACTTAAAGAGAAAAAAACAGCTACGAAAACACTCCAGTTGATACTACATCATATCAGCCTTTAAAAAGTTCTCCAACACAGGGATCAAAGTAAAAATAATGCCTTCATTATTGTCATTCCAAGTGTAAATTATTTTATTTTAACCCTTGAATTGTTGTGCCCCCCCCAACACTCCCCTTAACCACCTAATAGCCTCAGACATGCTCGGCATATTACAGATCTGCAGGCTGTTGCACCAAGTCAGCAAACATTTACTGATTTCCATATCTTAACAAGCGAAGGCTAAAATCACGCCGGGATTTCTGTTTCATCCAATGAATGATCAGTTTCAATGAAAGAAAAGACCATCGCTTACTAGATAATTAAAACTGCTTGTGAGCATGCTGTATGAAAATCATTTTAATGACTCATTCATCTCAATTTGATGGAGGACAATATTTTTGTTTCATACAAAGTTATATGCAATTTTTAAGTTAAAGAGTTGCATGTCGGCTGACATCAGAGTAGGGCTGAATCCCATCAAGTTTAAGACTCAACCTCCAATGATAAATGCTTAAAATACGCCCTAAGGAAGCAGGAAACCCCTTGTGATTTATTTACTGTAAAAACATGTTTGCCGATAAATCCGAGGTCACTCATTCAGTCTCACCCAAAACAGATGAAAATCTTCCACAAAAAAACGTATGGATTGAATTACAAGGTAGATGTTTAGATTATTTCTGTAATTCATTCAAATCTTTGTGCCGTATTAACCCCTTAAAGGAGTGCCCCAGTTAACGAGGGTGTGTTTTACGTGCTGTTTGAATTACATCCTGGCACATCAGGGATGTTAGGAAAATGGGATTCAGCCAAACGAGCTCAGATTGTTCCCTAAAAGTCAGGTTCTGCTCCTCATTCAGGATCCTGACGTCATGGTGCTTTGAGTCGACAATGTTTACCCTGATAAAATGCAGGCAATGTCAAACTTTAAAAAAAAAAGCAAAGGTACAGAAGTTAAAGGTGCGCTGTAAATACACAACACCATCTGTGCTTTCTCTGGTGATGAAATGTGAGAGGAGTCTAAACCTACAGAGAAAAAAAAAGTAGAGTTTAGAAAGATGGTAAAAATGAAGCTACTTTTCAATTATTTTATGTCAGTTTTCATTATCTGATGGTGGCTTAGGATTTTTTCCATACCTGATAGTCAGGTAGACTCGGTTCAATTAGGAACCAAAATTGCAACATTTGCTAAATCATCAGCTGCTGTAGTTCTCTTTAACAACACTGCACTGTCTCAAATAAACCAAAGTCTTTGATAAACCTGTTTCCCTCCTCGCCTGTGGGGGCGCTGCACCAAGAACCACTGAAGGGAATGTCACAAAAACCTCTGAAGAAGACACTGAAGGCAACTTCTTTCTTCACAAAATGTTGTCATAAATGAAGTTGAGTCAGATTTTAGCGGCTGTAGGATTTCTGTTATGGCTTTGCCTCCTGGCGCTAGACTTGTGCGATTTGATTTGGTTTTATTTACCCAGAATACCCTGTGCTGCAGTCCGCTTCCTGCTTCTGGAGCGGTCTTCGGTCCAATATTCATTCACATAAGCATCCAAACCGCGCCAGAGTTCACTTCAGACCGAAGTTTGTAGGCGGACCAGAGTTTGCTTTTTTTGGTCTGCTTCAGGGTTCGATTAACTCCTCTCAAAACGAACCGGGCTTTCTGGGCGAACCGACTGCAGTTTTGTTAAAGCAGACTGAACGGGGCTGGAGTCAATGCAGCGTATCTATTTGTGCACCTTACAAACAGATCCAAACAGTGCAAGAAAAAGATCCGCCCAAACTTATGACCACATGCACTAATGAAACTTTTTATGTAAAAGGTTAACACATGTACAGAATGTTTTAAATTCTGGTTTGCAGCACAGTTTCAGGAATTTAAACACTACTAATACCATTTTAAACACTTAGCAACCGTTCATAAGATGTGATGGCTAAAAACAAAAACATATTCCTAAGCATTTGGCTGCAAAGGATAATTCTGAGTTTCAATAGGGACTCATAATTTAGTCAAACTTGAAGCAAAATCCCTCTGTTGACATTTGGACGACCATTTTGATTCAGCCTAGTGAAAGTACAGCTTGCTGGTAAAATAAATCTAAAGTAGCCTTTCGGGTGCAACAGTCTGCAGAAGCCTGCAGTTGATCTCCATCATGGGCATCTCCATCGTGATCTTGTTTTGTAGAGGCGTATAGTAATGTAAAGTTAGATATTGGCCCAGAGTAACATTGCATGCAGTTCTAGTAACATCTGCGAAGTGAAGTGAAGTTGGTACTGCTCACCCAGCTAGTGTTTTGCTCAGAAGAAGCCGCCTGACGTCGTGTTACTGTGAATGCTTCAGCTTTCTGTGAAGTTCTGGCATGTTGTCGTGGTACCCGTTGAAAAAATAAAAAGAATAATACGTAAACTCCCTTTTTGGATTTTCACCTCAGCAAAAAGGATTTTTAAGAATCCTTTTTGGATTCTTAAAAAAATCAAGAATTTTGGGTTTAGTTTAATTTGAATTATTGCGGGAGTTTTGGTTATTCAGCGTCGTGTTCAATGATTTGCTTTTTGAATAAACTAGGCATGTTAATAAATGTTGCGCTGAGGTGACTTTTTCTCTTTTTTATAAAAAACAGGGAGATGTCATTTTGCATAACAAAACAACTTCTAAATACACGGTTTGCATGCAATTTACTAACAACAAGCATTCCCCCCGCCCCTCAGATGTCTTATTTTTTCTATCTGTATCATGTTTTTCCTCATTAGCGGGCCAAATATGAACAGTTTTGCTTTTACAGATAGCGTTGAGCTTTAAATGCATTCCAAGTTAATTTTTTTTTATTTCCTGTTGTCTTAAAGCATTTTCAAGCCAAATTTGTTTTTAATTATGTCGACTTCTTGTTGTGCAACCAGTCTGAAAGCCATCAGCTCATGATCTCGAATGCAGTAAGTTTCCATAAGTGTGTTTGTTTGCTTCCCAGTTGAAAAATGTCGTGCTGTTTACTGTAAGTCATTCCAGTGTGGTGTGCCTGTGGGTGTCTTTCCAGAGGAAGGACGGTAGTTTGCTGAAGAGGTCTAGAAAGAGGCTGATTTGTTTGCTGTTTTTGCTTAAAGTCTTGATTCTTTGTAACCAGTCACTAAAACCTACACAGTGCCTGCATACAGTATTGGTGTGAATGCTTCAAAATGGTCAGAATTAAAGACGTCTTCTTTTAGTAAACATTTTAGTCCTCTAACCAGAATAGCGTGTGAGCAGCATTTCCATTAATAAGATCAGTCCACGTGCATGCTGTATATTAACCAATATAGGCTCATCGAAATGATGGGAACAACATTTTCTACCTCAACAAAATCCAATTTTAGCAGTCAAATGGAGAAAAAAATAAATCTTTAAAAACTCCCAGCATTGACAGTCCTGGCCACACGAGCGAACTTTAAAATCAAACCTCAAACTTTCCTCTGTCCAACAGCATCAGTATCTCACTGAACCACGAGGCAAAGAAAAGGAAATTAATGCTTATTTCACAAAGCCAAAAGCATAAATAGTGTCTTACCTTTGCTGTTTTTTGGTAATAGTTCATGTTGGAGTAAATATTTCCTCACTGCTCCTGTAATCTTTTATTTCTGTGTGATTTCTGACGGGTTTCACCTTTTTGAGCGGCAGATGCACTTCCCTCGCTTTGACTGGTGAATGATTGACGGTTCAATGGACGTCCCAATCACCCAAATCGCCCAGTGTGCTCCAGAAATGTCCCTCCGTAGTTTACAATGTGCTCAGAATACTTGTAGAAGTATTCTTTTAATTTTGGTTTCGTTGCAAAACCAGTTATTAGATAGAATGACTCACCAAGGATGATATATAGGTGGTATGGAAAATAACCTGAGAGATTTCAAATGGCGCAGACGGTACCAAATTGTTCTGAAATTGCTCCTTTGGAAGGTTCACCTAGAGTTTTATCAACTAATACGTCCCCAAAATTTCTATGCCTAGCTGTTTTTATTTACTGGATTTTGGTACATAAATGGTCAGGTTCTGTACTGTGGTTTTCTAAATGTTTTGGATTGCAACTACATACTTTGAACAGGATATTGGCCTCACAAAGTACTTTTTTGGGGCAAAATTACTGCTGTGTTCCATACTCATTTACTTGTATTCAGTAATATGAGTATAGATTTTTAGACCCTTTAAGTTTTCTCTGGAGTCTAACTTTTTATTTCCATACCAAGACAATTCAAATGAACCTTGCGTGCCGTAAATATAATACAATTTATTTTGGGCCATGCACTCCATGGTAATCTTAACAAAAATAGATCAGTCCTTTAGCTGATTGCATGAAAAAGAAAAACTTTCATTTTTACATAAAAATCCCAGAATTTTTCTCAGGGTTGAAACTAAGCTGAACATTCCGTCCTAAAATCTTTAAAAATAAAATCCCAATACAGAAACTGTGATATTATAAAAGCCATAAAAGGTATCAAAACGCAAATTGAGTGACTCAAAGTCCAACTTTCCTTGATATGTTTGTACTTTAGTTGGTGTTTCTTCTGCAATATATGCCTCAGTAGTGGAGATCCAAAAAAGGGCAGTGTAATTTCTTTCTTTTATTTTTTATTTTTTCTCTTCTTTGTCATTTTATGAACCTTTACAACTAAATTACAAAAGAAATCCTTATTTTGACCATTTTTAGCTCCAAACAATGCAGGCACCGTGTCGTCTTCCACTTGACCCGTCTTGTTCGTCCTGGACCCAACAGGAAGTGTTCGGTTCTCTTGTTTTGTTTTCCGTTGCCGCTCAGCACCATGCATGTTACCGACTAACCCGACAGGAAAAGGAACAAACATGTAAAAAAATAAAATAAAATAAAAATACTGACAAAACCCTTTACTGCTGGTCACCTGGCTTCTAATCGTGACTTGTCGCAGTGTTTAGTGATGTTGTAAAAAATTGTGATGTAAACTATAAATTATGAAAGACTCGGGATCCGGCTGAGCTCGTGCACGGCCGCCATGGTTACGCAGGGCTGGGCGGTTCAGTCACGTCGAGTCTTACGGCGCGTGCTCTGTGTTTTTCGATGGTTAGGTAGTTGTGTGTTATTTACGAATTGTTTGGTATGTTGTGTGAAATCTGCACTATGTCTTGCGTAACAAAGACAACGAAATGCCCTGTGATTGTGTTTTGTTTTGTTTCCTCGAAAATAACCACGGCCTCTGTTCAATGTCTTTAAAACTGGAATGTTGTACATTTAGTGCCTTTTACATTTCGTCAGCTAACTTGAACATCTGCTCAATAACAGAAGATAAGATTCATTTATTTTCTTTTTATTGTATGTATTTTTTTATACACATAATATCGCCTCTGTATCCACTGTTCAAATTTTATATAAAACTTACTCCCGGTCAATAAAACAAAGTTTCTGCTCGTTATTTTTGCTCTCTCGTCCATTTCCTTGGTTCTTGTTCAACTCTGAGCACTGGCTGTTTCCATTTCAAACGTGCGCAAAACTGCGTCAACATTCTGCTAATGTCCAAAGTAGCTGCATCCCAACTGCTGCGTTTCCATTAAATAAACGCAATAAGAATCACATGTGAAGAAGTTTGTTCATGTGATAAGACATGACAAAAATATGCCTCTCCATAATCCTGTAACTACTTCCTGTCGTCTTCTCAGTGGTTTGCACCTGTAACTAATTCCGGTTGTTGATCATGTGACTCGTGTGATGCGGACAAAAGTGTTTCCGTTGCACCTTTGTGAAATAAACTAATTTTGAAACGGCCAAAAACCTCACTTCATTCTCTCCCAAACATTTTAATAGAGAGGGGTTTTTTTTCTTTTTAATTGGCATGTTTTGTTATTAAGCAAATTTATTTTCTAAATGTCAAGTTGCGCAATGTTCATAGAAAAGCAGCTTATGTTGAGTGTTTCTAATACTTCATATCCTAAGCTGAATTACTAAAGATCATTTTGAGTTAAAATCTAAATCAATTTTATCCATTAATTGGATTTTGGGTTTTTGAAGGTTTCATTTTTGTTTTTTGTTTTTTTTTTTTCACCAATGCACTCCTTGGGTTTCCATATGATGTCGCCCAGGGTGGCCATCTTGTTTGACAAACAAGGAGTTTTTTTAATAGCTTGTATGTATTTAGCATTGGCAATCAGATCAACTCCAAACAACTGTATTTTGAAGGTACTACCTGCACTGATCTGGTCAGACCAGATTATAACTCTATTCAAGTTTTTTTCTCATTAAGAGCATTTTGTTTCCTGTTAATTGTAAGCCATATTGCCCAGCCCTCCCATCCAATCCGATGCAGTGACAAGTTTTTTAATAACCAGTTAAAGATTGAGAAGTTGAATCTGTCCTTATTTGGCACATTTTTCACAATGATTAAAGAAGTAAATGGTTTTACAAGCTGGTGGAAGTTTCCCCGCCAGGGGGCGCCAGAAACAGTGAATGATGGATTCAGAGCGTGCCAAAGTCTTTTTCATTTTTGGTCAATACCATGAATGTACCGAAAGGGCTGGTAGTGGCAGAAATGATTCATAAAACTACTCATTAACAAACTGTTGAAATAATTAATAAATCTATAAATTAAATAATAAACATGTTTTCACATTGATGTAATTTGGCAGCGTACAAAAATGTGCTTTGATTTGATGGATCAAATAAAATATAAGCACACAAATGTTATCTTGAAGCACAGGTGTCAAACTCCAGTCCTCAAGGGCCGCTGTCCTACAGTTTTTAGATGTGCCACAGGTACAAAACACTGGAATGAAATGGCTTAATTACCTCCTCCTTGTGTAGATCAGTTCTCCCAGCCTTGCTAATGACCTATTCTATTCAGGTGTGGTGCAGCAGAGGCACATCTAAAAGTTGGAGGACAGCGGCCCTCGAGGACTGGAGTTTGACACCCTGACTTGAAGGGTTGATTTCTGTGGGCTTTTAGAGTCCAGAGCGCCACAGAAATGCTTGTGACGGACCGGATTTGGCCCACGGACCTTCACTTTGACGTGGATTAAAAACAACCTTTAAATTCTACAATGAATTGATTGGGAACAAATTGTATTAACAAACTTTAGTCCCATTGACTTGAAGTTCTTTGTTGGTCCAATCACTGGATTTGTTCGTCTTCATGTGTGTGTAACCTTCCAAGCTGAAATATCTAACATTAATTTGTTTGGTTCATACTTTAAATGTAGCCAAAAGATAAATAACTGAAAATTTGTCAAATGTACAGCAGGGAAATGTCAATATATCATAACCTCACCTAAAGTTTAATTTAGTGAAACCCATATTGATTTATTATTTAAATAAAACTGTTTATTTTTGCTAATGTTGATCATTCTGGCTAATTCTTGAAACATTAGTTTTCTTTGAAAATATTGATGTCATAGCAATAGAAAAAAACTTTATTGAAGAATGTGCTTCGTCTGCACTCAACAGTTGGTTGGGGCTCCTTTTTGCATGAATTGTTTCGTCAGATATACGCATATTTTTCTACCACATTTTTTCCCTCCACTAATCTTTCTTTGAACATGGGGATGTCTGGAAAACACCCAACTTCTTTTGCGATGAGATTTTGTAGGCTATAATCTTGTAAAGTATGTTATTGTGCCTAGTCTTTTATATATTTTTAACACTTTTTTAAAAAAACTTTTTGTGTGAGATAATATATCTGATGCAGCTGTTACACCTAAACTTTCCTTTTGTGGGACAAAACAGACTATTTATACTCCAGTGTCAATGACTCACCCTGATTGCAAATGCCATAAAATAACATTTATGTATTTAAAATTATTTTCAAATAGATTTCATGCAATATTCTAAATTTGCAAGTAGCTGAATTGTTATTTATTTTTTTTTAATTTTTGTTAGTGGTCGGCCAAAATTATGTAAATAGACACTTGAAATGTAGCCCTCTGCGTTTAAGGAGTCTAAAAGCAGTCGATAAAATAGTATTATTGGTTCTTTTGTCAAATTTAGTCTTAGAATACTTTAAAAAGGGCTTTGATTAAGCCCACATATGTAAAGTAGTTTTTGTTGTCTCAAATGTCACGTTTTCTTTATCTATAAGCAGAAAATATAAACAGAAATAAAGGCTTTAAAGCATCAGTTTGTGTGTAATTTATATACTGTGGTTCATTTAAAGTAACTTTTCAATAATTTATTACATGGGTCTGGAATAGGCGCTTTTAAAAGTGCGCAGTAGGCTGCAGTGCTTGGACATCACCAGCAGGTGGCGAAAGACTCCAAAAGGTGAGAGCGACGCACCATCCTCGTTTCCTCCTCAAGTGATAAAATGTGCGACAAAAAAAACTCTCCTCGGCTCTTTGTGTTTACGTTAGGAAGTACAGAAAATGAGGGAATACCTGAAACTCATCTTCGACCCGTCGCTGCGAGCAGCTGCTGCACCTGAAGCGAAAAGGAAACAAACAAACAAGAACTGCGGGATTCCCGGATGGATAAATCCCCTTACGTACAGGTGTAACATGATGCAAGGATATAAACGGTGATGGAGAAAAGGGGGGTGAATATGAAACCAAACCAGCTGTTACCGTGCGAGAGCCAGCAGACAACATGTTCAGGTAAGACGCTTCTTGTTGCTTTATTTAGACTTTTTGGTCAAGTTGTGTTTGTTGGGAGCGGTGGGATGTAACCCGAGTACTTCCTGCACGGACACTAACAGGTTCTTTTTTTTTCTTTTTTTACCTCATTTCTTCTTGATTAAATTACGACATTAAACTTTAGAAATGTTACTGTGACGGAAAGCAACTGGTAGACATCCAAAGTTGAAGCGTCTTCTTGGCGAATCCGTTTGTTTATCCCAGGAGCGTTTCAGCACGGCTCCGCACCATTTCACCGCCGGAGCGTGTAGCGACGCGCCGAAAAGGCGGAGTCACTGACCCCAAGGTGACCTCCCAAATATATATTTTTAAAATATGTGATAATTTAAATAAATCTGTAATAAATGCATTCAGTAGGTAAAAATACATAACTGCTTACACAATAAAATTATTAAATGTTTAAATAAATCTAACTTTAATTTACGACATAAAATCATAAACATATTTGTTTACTTAATGTTTTGTCTGCTGCAGTCCATAATATAACTTAACTTAAACTGTCTCATGGTATATCAACGTTAACATTGCTATCGGCCGATGTTAGGCTTTTTTTTTTAGCATGTGTCGCTTCAATCGGTAAAACCTGGCCGATATTAATAACTCATAGTGATGCAGCAGGATTCTGAGGTGTTTAACTGAAGCAGAGATGTCAGCAGTGATGCTTTTACTTTGTGTATCTGGTGAATCCTTGGGTAAAACAAGTTTGTTCTTCAATCATTGAAGCTACTCAAAGTACACAAAAGTTTCACTCAAGAGTAGGGATACTTCCTAATGAAATTACTCAAGTAAAAAAAATCATAATTAAAAAAAACTCCTAAAAGTGCATTTCTTTCCAAGAAGTTACTCGAGGAAATCTAACTGGTTACTACCCAGCTGAACATACATGTGTGTTTTTGTTTGGTTGTTTTATAGAGGGCGACACGGGGGCACCACAGAACATCACAGCTGCAAACCAATCAGAATCCATTTTGAATATATACATTTTTTGTTCATATTTTTCAATCAGGAAAAGACTTTCAGTTCAGCATGATGCCGTGTTGAGGGGTTTGACCGCACCACAATATTGGTTCACATTTTAAATGTTATTAAAAGTAGCTAAAACAGGAACTTGAATACAGTCTCAGCATAAATGTTTAGTTTTAGCTTAGTTTTTATTAGTTACAGTAGTAGTAACTACATCCATTGGGTTTTTTCATACTTTGGGAAAGTTTAAAGTTTAAAAAGGTCAAAGTCTGGTGATTATGTATACATCATTTGAGTAATGAATACTCAACAGAAGATACTATTTTCAAGAAATGTATCCAGTTATTGTTGAACGACTAACTGATGCTGGTGTTTCATTCCAACTATTGCTGCTGCAATTTTTGTGGATTAGCGTAAATGCCGCCTGGAGGATTACGGAGCGCTGTAATTTGCCAACAGCTGACGAAAACTGCTTGTTTGGGGAAAAAAATTTATTTCACATCAGTTTGAAAAGCTAATAAATCAATTCATGAACACGAAAATGAAGGATATTATATCTATAATTTCACACGCACAATAAACACACATTATAGTTCCAGTTACTTGTAGTCTTTCCCCATTCATTTCAGTTCTTATTTATTTCAGCTAATGGAAATGTTTTCTCAATTTCAGTTTTGGTTATTTTGTTAGTTTTAGTCAACTATAATAACCTTGACGTGAGCTTGTCATTGAAATGTAAAAGACGACTTAACGTCCAGGCGGCCCGACTGTAAAAGCAAAACCAAAACTAAAGAGTATTAGATTAGATTAAAGCTGTTGGTGGAAGCAGAGGGGCTTTTCCAGAGCAGATGATTCATCTGGGGTCAGCTGAGGTGAGGGTTAGGAGGAACGGACATGGTGGACATCAGTCAGCACAACTCAGCAGCGAGGCACCTCAAACAATGGAGCAACTGTGATTGGATGGGAGTAACCTGAATGTCTGTCCACTTAGCTCCACATCCATCCATCTGTCATCCATCCATCTTCAGTGTTCTCTCACAGATATTTTTTTCTCAGTGGAATGTTGAATTAAAACCTCTCCCGAAAGGCATCCTAAACAAATTCACAAACCACTTCACCGAGGCAGCAGCAGCTCCGGGTTTCCTGCCTTTCTCTAAGTCTGGTTTCAGATCTCGACATGCTCAGAAAAGGTTAAAGTAAAGATACTTTTACTTTCACATCTTCCTGCTGCTTCAGGCTTTAGGAGAAATATTTTTGATGGTTCTCCTGGTTCCTGATGGGAGTTTTAATCACATTTTCCCGTCAGGGTGAGACATGCCTTCACTCCTTCGAGACTCTCTTTTTGTACTGTAACCCGTTAGTATTACAGTGATCATTTATAGTTTGTTTATAGTGTGGTTTTGGCAGAGAAAAAGCCACATGACAGCTCCCCCTGACTCCCACAGGCCTGAAAGGGAGTCGGTCTCTCTCTGGGTGGAGACACCAAAACATCCCCAAATAAGGACGCCTTTTTTAAAGGAATGCAAATATATGGAAAGTTGGGAAGGTTCAGTTTCAGCTAAAATGCCCCGAATTCCAACTGCAGAGGTCAGAGAATAGTTTTTTTCTCACTGGGAAACTGGAAAAGTGGGAGTTTAGGGGGATTGTTCCTGGACTTCCCCAGCCCCTTATATGGCAGCTTCCCCCCCCCTCAGGTGGCGGGAGGGTGGAACCGGGCGGCGCGCTCTCAGAGGGACGCGATGGCCGGTCGGGTCGGCAGACACGGTCGCCCACATGCAGAGGCAGGAGTCAGCTGAGAGCCGTTGGTGTGCGGTGCAGGCACCGAGCTGCGAGTGGGTGCGTAAGGATGTAAAACCAGCGTGGTCAGGAGCCACTGAAAAGAAGAAGATTAGTCATCCGCTGAGGTAAATGGAGAGAGAGAAAACTGTTAATGTGGGATGTTTGTTTTTAAGAAAGTGGCACACAGGGCACCAAGACTGAGAGTTTGAGCGAGAAACGCTTGGATTTTTCAAGAAACTCCGTCAGATGCCGAAAATACAAAATACAGTTAAATGTTGTTGTTTTTTTTCAGACTGAAACGATTAATCGGGATGAATCGATTTTTGAAACAGCCATAAGCTGATTTAGCAATTGATTAATTGCTATCTGGAGTTTACAGTCTCAGAAAACTTAATTAATAATAAGGTTTCATATCGTTTCCAGACTGGCCTCTGACGTCGCCCTGAACATTACAGGTTGGGTCTGAAGACTAATTTAGTAATTGATTACTGGTGAATTGGAGTTTACTGACTCAAAATAAAAACTTAATTTGCTTAAGAACAACAGTAATCAGGCTAAAACTTTTACAACATTTACATTTTACATTTAAGATTAGGCATCGTTTGCTTCTGAATTATTAAAATATATATATATAAGGCCTCAGCTTAAAAAGTATAGACTTTTGCTTCTAAAGCAATGCTATGTTATTGCATTTTAGACAGTAAAATGTTAATTATCTTATTTAAAGAAAAGAATTGAATTATTATTTATTTGCATTTTTATATATTTTTAACATTGTAAAAAAATAAGGCTTTCAATGGTTAAATGAAAAATGTTCAAAATGCGGGAATCCGATGAATCTATTAATCGTTAGAATAATCAATTATTAAAATGAGTTGCAGCCTTCTGCTTTTATTAAAATCTTCCACCAAGGGCTTCATATGAGAAAGTTTTGCAAACAATAACCTGCTTTCAAAAGCCAGACACTGATTTTTAATGAGCCTTTGATGGAGTTTTATGTCTTCAGATTGAAAATATGACGAACCAACACAAAGGCGTCTTCAAATCTTTGTCTATTTTTCTTTGCAAAGTTTCCTCAGCTGAGTCAGACTGGATGGACAACATCTGCAAACATCATTTTTCACATCTTGCCAGAGACTCTCAGTTGAATTCAGGTCTAGACTTTGAGTAGGCCATTCTAACACTTGAGCATGCTTTAAACACCATTACTTCATTGTCATGTGTCTTCATACTGGAAGGTGAACCTCCGCCCCAGTCTCCACTCTTTTTCAGCCTCTGTCCACCTTGTTTGTTTTTGTTTATTGTATATTTATTGCAGCAACACAAACTAACGCTGACATTTTTTGAGAAATGCACATTTGGATTTAAAGGGGAAAAAAAAAAACATTAATTATGTTTTAATCAAAATGAGACTTTGTGTGATTCTTTATTTTCCTAATAATTGCTGCAAAACAAATATTTAAAATTTTAAAATGTGTTTAGTTTTCCTTCTCTCTCTGAGAAATTGTGAAGACAAGAGAAAATGCACTCAAAAAAATAACCTGCAAAAACACAATCTTACTAAGTAGTTTTGTTTCCAGGGCAAATATCTTAGTACATTTGAAATAGGACAAGACATTTGTCCTCTGTTCTATATGAAATAACCTGCCAGTGGAACTAGTACCTGTTCATCAATATGAAATGTACTAGTTCCTTTCATATCGAATAAGTTTTGTCTTATTTCAAAAGTACACAATATTTTCACTAGGAATTAGACAAACAATATTTGGTAAGATTCTGTGTTTCTGCAGAAACACCTCTACCTTATTTACAGTTTAAATAATGGAGATGTGTGTTGATCTTTATACATTTTTTTTTTACCCCTCCAGGGGTCTTTTGTGGGCTCTAGTGTCCCTTATATGAAAGTAGGCTGACAGGAAAGGGGAGGGTCCGGGAATCAAACCCGTGACGGCCGCGTCGAGGACTCAAGGCCTCCAATCGTGGGTCTCGCTAACCGCTACGCCACCACAGCACGAACGACCTTTATACATTTACAATTGCAGTAAAAGTTGTTTGATTCACAGACCTTAAGCTCTAAATTTGCTTTATTTCTTCTGATTGTTCTTGTTGAGAAGGTTTAAGAAAAATCTCAGCTTGAGATGAAGACATTTTTGGTCTTTATCAGATTCGTAAACTGTGAGCCCTCTCTGCTTTAAGGTCTGTTTCTTTACTCTCACTTTAAATAAAATAAGTGTCTGTGCTCCTCTTCCTTTCAGGCTTGCCGGTTTACATGAATTAAACTTACTGTGAATCAGGGAAATTGTGTTCTTTTTCAGCACAACAAGGCGTTTGTTTCACTGACATTTCCATGTGCTTATCAGCGTATCGTTACCATGGGTACTTACCATGACTTCAGGGCTAATTACTCCCACATTGTCTGTCTGCTCTTCACTGTCACACGTTGTTGTGTTTTGTTCAGAAATCGTGACTCATCATAGTCTGTCTGACAAAACAGTCTTCTTGGCTTGTTTCAAAACAATAAGCCTCTGCTAAATCCTGAGAACCGATGGAAACCGGTCGATTGCTTCGTCATTCTCCGTAGTACCACAGAAATGCAGTGCAAGAGAAGTGCCGCGGTGTTTCTATGAAGGAGAAAAGCCCCTTCTGTTTTTTTTAGGCGCAAAAATAGCACTGTCAAAGGTCAGCATGTCACGATCTACGCAAGGCCCGCTTCCTTCCCCTTTTTTTTTTTTTCAGCCGTATCACCTACAGCATGCTTCCTGAGTGTCTGATTTGTGTGATCTGGGCTCTCTGTGCTGCAGGACCATGGCCGCCTTCCAGCTGCTCTTCCCGCTGTGGGCCAGCTGTGTGGCCGCGGCCGCACATCCTTCCCCACACATCGCTCCATGCCAAGTTGTAAGTACAAATCCTGGTAAACCGGGAAGAAATTGGCTGAATGGACTTTGGAAAAATATTTTTTTTATTTGTTTGTGTAGATTTGGAGACATTTTCTACCACCAAACCATTCATAACATTCTGTTTACCTGCGCCGTTGAGCTCAATATCTCATGTTTATTTATCACCGGCGTGTCATGTAAGCATTTCAGGAATTCAGCTTGTGTTTATATCGCTGTTAAAAGATTTAAAGTTCAGCCTTTATCTAATGCGTGAATGATTTTAGTGCTCATATTTCATCTGTCAGCCTCTACAATCGTTTCCAGATTTACTACCAGAAGATTGTTTCTTTGCGTGCAGATTATTTTAGACTTTTCTACACCACAAAAACACAAAATGTTACCAAGTGTTTTTGGTCTAGTTTCTAGTACTAAGCTGTCTTTTTTCAATTAGCGTTATGTAATGTTGTTATTGTCTGAGAATCTGCATTTTTTTCTTTTTTAACTGAAGCAAAGCTAGGAGAAATTGAATTTAAGGTGTTTCTTAAGAGGTACGCTGCAAAAACAAAGTATTTTTGGTATTTTCTAGTGCAAATATCTCAGTACTCTTGAAATAAGACAAAACGTACTTACAAGTAACTTTTAAGGAACATATAGGAGCTTGTTTATGTAAACAATTCCTTCGTATTCATTAAAAACCTATAATTCACCTATAATGACACATTTTTCCTATGTTACAAGTGAAATAATCTTCTAGTGGAAGTAGTAATTTTTTAATCAATATTTAGGAATTATTGACATAAACAACCTGATATATTTTGCTTAAAAGTTACTTGTGAGTTAGTTTTATCTTATTTCAAGTGAACTAAGATACTTGCACTAGAAACTGGGCTGAAAATACTTGATAAGATTTTGTGTTTTTGCAACCTAGAAGATAAAGCAATCCAGAGAGTAACTTGCAGTTGAGCCATTTTATTGTCTCAACACTGGGAAATCAGCTTAAACAGTTATTTTGTTTCAGGTTTTCACTTAAATGTCTGGAACTACAGTATATATGCCTCAGTTAAGGGTCTCTTTTGAATGTAATTAGGTTGCAAAAGCAGACATACAACAGTTGTGTAGAGGATTTGGTTTGCAAGCAGCTGGCATGTCTTGAATGGCACAGTTACATGTGGTGGTGTAATCGATTTTTACAATTGACTCAGTTGCTACAGACATCGACTCACAAGGATGAATAATTTTCAAGGAAAGAACAGAACATGCGTATGAAGACTTGTCATGATGTTAAATAATTGCAGAAGTTGAACTGCAGTCATGCTCCTGGTTTCATGCAGAAATCCACATGATGAATTTAACCTGTAACATAGTAAAGGGCAAAGTTTATATGTGAATAAGTCAGAATCATGTGGAAGTTAATGTGTGTCACTTTCATTTGATGAGGTCATGTGTGTGGCTATAATTATCCAGATATCGGTTCCAGTTTCACTTCTGTGATTTTTACAACAGGGACAACATGATAAAAATAGTACCTCAACAAGCTTACCTCTTCTTTCTGGATGTCATCCTGTATGTATTTGATAAATGCTGAAAGACAAAACACACAAACAATATTTGCAAAAATTGTAGTGTCTTAAGACTACAAGAGTCGTCGTCGTGTTCAATAACTTTAGAAGTTAGCAGTAAACTTTGGGATTCCTTCGTTTTGTTCTCCACTTGTCTCCTTTTAAAATTTCATACATAAATATTATGTATTAAGTATTTGAGAGTTGTTGCTAGTTTTAATTACTTTTGAAACACTCCACATGATCAGTATTCATAGGTTTTCTCCATTTTTAATCTTTTAAATGGCATGTTTAGTCATTAAAGTATATTTATTTCTTATAAGAAAATACGAGATTCCTCCCCATATTCGCTTAAATTTATATTGGATTAGATTCCACTGTTTAGTTTAAAGACTTGAAGTCAAATGTATTCGGAAAATTAAAATTTACCCCAACATTAACAACCAGGGCCACCATTTTTCCCATTTGCATAATGGGAAAAATCCAGAGTTATGAATAAAATAGCCAAAAATGCACACAAAAAAATGTCCAGGCACTCGGGAGTCGCTATTTTGTTCTTACTGAAATCTAGGAGACAATTGTTTTACTTGTGAATGTAAATGAAAGGCAAAAGCTTTTATGTGAACCGTGTGGGTTACTATAAATATCTAAATTTCAGTTCCAGTTTTACTGCTTTTACTTTACCACTGATGCTACCTCATCATATCTCATAAAAAGTACATCCCATTTCTACTTTACGTACTTTGCTGCATTCATATTGAAATACGAAGAGATTTCAATATGCATTTACACACCTAAAAAAATAAATTCCTACTTTTCAAGACTACAGTGTCAAACATTACCGACCACATCTCTAATAACGCAAAAGGAATTTAACATTTCATCATCTTTTCAGACTTTCTGTTCTTACCCTTCTGGCTTTGAATTCGTCACAAAACTTATGTTCTAAATATTCATATACGCCTTAGAAAAAGTTAACTTTGGGTAGTTTCCCAAACTCTCCTCACACCTCTGCAAATAGAATTCAAGATATCAGGAAATAAATCATGCATTTAGATTTATTTTTAACCTGCCCTGGTCAGTTTATGTGAGAATGAGCTGAAATGAACAATTGTGTGTTTGTTCAAGATAGTCACGGCTGTAGCAGAGCAGTTGGCTGGTGATGTTCCAGGGTTTCAGACAATTGAGGTCTATGAAACAGAGAAATAGATCTGGTAAGATAACACTTGTCAGACTAGCACTGTGTCATTTTAAAAAGGAAAAGGGAAAGAATAAGGGGAAAACACAATTACTGCTCTACAATGTCAGTGTTGTGCACTGACTTAACTGAGTAAAATGTATGCAACATCAAGGTTTAGGTAGATTATGACTTTTGAGAGGCCTTGAACATCGGAGGATGTCTGGAATTAAGAGGTCAAAAATATGGACATTGACATTCAGGAAGGTTTCAGTCACTCCTAGTCATGGCTGCATGGCTGGGGTTCAGGAAGACCTTCAACATTCCTGGTTTGTTTTCTGGTCTGACGTCCTGTGTTGCCTGTTGCTTCCCGTCTCTTTCTCCCTCCTGTCCGGTCATTTCTGTTGCCAACTAACAAGAGCTGCAAAACAAGTCTCTATTGACCATCCCTGAACTCTTTTTAAGCAGTTCAAAGCTGGTGCATTTAAGGTATAGCGTATAAAATTTCTTTATAGTGCAAAAAAAAGAAGGGAAATTTACTGCAGACTCTTTAAATTGGAGACCAGCGGGGCTGCCTTTGTGAAAATTGGAAATATTAAATGTAGATTGATGTGAATGAATTTTACCTTATTCTCCTTTCCAGAACTGATTGGAGAATTTTCAAGAATGACCAGCGTGTTTAGGCTCATGGCATGGTCCTAAACACTTCGGTTTAGTTTACAATCAATCTTGGGCTTTATTTCGCGTCTGTTCTTGAATTTCTTTATGTTGAAGCACAACTTGCTGCTTTTTGAGATATTTTAGCCTACTTGATTTTGTCAGTTGGGTGTGACTGATGAAACTGAACTAAGCTTTCCAAAGAATGTAATTAATTAAAATTAATCTGTGATTCGAGACGCAAGGACAGAATTTATGTATAATAACGAAAAGAAAACACAAACCCTTTGTTTTCTAAAGACGCTATGACTAAATCTGATGTATAACGTCTTAGCAAGAATCAGATGGAACAGAAACGGGCTTGTGGATACAATTTGTCTGAGATTACATACATACTTCACCATCACAGAGAATGGACTCAGCTTTCTGTGGCGTTTTCTCATCAATCTTCCCTGTTTGTTCCTCCATGCCTGATAACAGATACAAGATGTTTTGCCCTTGAGTAAATAGATCGGCATGTTTGTTTACACCCATCTCGTGAGCCCTGAAGAATGCCCGTTTCATAACACCGCAAATATGCCAGGAAGTTAAATGTAGTCGAGTGGAAGAGAAAACAGGGGAGGAGACAGCTTTATGAACTGTTTTTGGACAGGCTGTTTGGGGCCATGTGGTTTCTGTTACAAGCTACACCTAATGAGTGAAATTGTTGAATTTATTAGGGTGGAAAATAGATGGATAATGACAGAACATAGTAATAAAAATGTTTGTCATGTTTTCGATGTTGCTAAAAAAAAGTTTTGTTCCTTTCCTGTTAATTGAGTTTAAAAGAAACAGTCAATGGTCGTTTTTCTCAGATTAACTCACCAGCTTGTGTCTCAAAGGACTTTATAGCTGCCAGAAGATCGACTCCGAAATTATTGTTCTGCTTTAGACGTTTAAAGGCCTTGCGGACATGTAGATGGAATCACTCTTTATAAAAGCGAATATCTCCGCCACATTGGTTGGTTTAAGAAAAGTGTTCATCAACAATACCCCACCGAATTACACCCCAGAGTGTTGTTTTAAACATGTCAAACCCATTGGAGGCAGTATAGTGCAAAGCTAAAACCTAGGTTAGCCAATCACAAGAGAAGACTATGTGTTTTAGTGAAATAAAATGGAGTGTATGTGTGAATAAATGGCCAAATGGTTTCCCAGATATCCTTCTACATGTCTTGGTCTGAGTTATGCCATGGTAAAGAAGTCTGGCCTTACGATGAATTAATCAAACCCTTGTTTTTGTCCTTGTTTCCAGGTCCAGATGGATGTGTTCTGCAGCGATCTAAGTCTCAGGAGCGCACCACGCGACCTTCCTCAGGGAGTCCAAATGCTGGATCTTTCCCGAAACCAGGTTCAAAACCTCTCGTTGGAAACTTTAGGCTTTCACACCGGCCTTCACCAACTGAACCTTCATTCCAACAAGATCCACTTCATCCAGCCAGGACTCTTCAAAGACCTGAAGGATCTGAGAGTCCTGGATCTCTCCCGGAATCACCTGAATGTTTTCGCACTCTCCAAAATAAGCGTTGGCCCTCTCGCGGCTGTGGAGTCATTGGATCTTTCAAGCAATGGGTTGTACACGGGTATGTCAGACTACTTCCTGGCTGAATCCCCATCTCTGGCAAACCTTTCACTGGACAGCAACAGCATCACAAAAATAGCACAGAACACCTTCAGCGGATCATCATCTTTGAGGAAAATTAGTCTCCACAACAATGTCATCCTGGAGATAGAAAATGGAGCTTTCGACTCTTTGGATCATCTGACTGAGCTCGATTTGTCTAAGAATTCAATCACCTGCATCATAGACTTCAACCTTTACAACTTGGAGGTCCTCAATCTCAGCAAGAATAGCATTGAGTTTTTCCAGAGTGTAAAGTCGGATAACTCCTTTAAGCTTCGCTCTCTGGATCTGAGTGAAAACAAAATGCTTTACTTCCCTCTCCTCCCAGAAAAGAATGTGCTTGAATTTCTGAACGTATCGCGAAACCATATTCAGACTCTCAACACCACAGGGCGTGTCCTGAACCTCACAAATTTGGGTGATTTAAAATACCTGGACATGAGTTACAATAAACTCAAAAGTTTACCTGAGGTTTTCTTTTCCAACATGGAATCACTTGAAGTCCTCAATGTGAGTAACAACTGTATCAGCTCGTTTTCTGTCACATCTAAAGACATTCTGCACAAGGTGAAGGTCATCAATCTAAGCCATAATTCTCTACAGAGTTTGACTTTTGGGGAAAACTCCCTTCACTCCCTGAAAAAGCTCTTTTTACAGGGAAATGATCTTACTGTCTTAGACCAGCAAATATTTCAAAGACTGCCCAGTATCAAGTACCTGCAGCTGCAGCAGAACAATCTGCAAATCTGTAACAGTGAGCAAAACCAACATGGCTTAATGCTGAAGGACCAAAACCACCAGGATCCAATTGGTTGTGTGTCATTCTCATCTGTTTACAACCTGCACTTCCTGTACCTCTCTGAAAATAATCTGAGGACCATTCCTGCAAAGGCGTTTGTGAAAACCCCTCTGAAATTACTAGACTTGTCCCTAAATCCAGGACTAGACATGCACCAGGACTCCTTGTGTGGCTTGGAGGATTCACTGGTCCATCTGCTGCTGAGGGAAAACAACATGTCAAGCCTAAACACAGACCTGACCTCCCTGAAGAGCCTCAAACACGTTGACCTGTCCACCAACCAATTGAACACCCTACCGACCTGGAACAAAGACTCTGCCATTGAGTCCTTGAACCTGCAGAACAACAACCTGGTCACCCTAGACCAGTCCACCGTCCTCGCCTTGGAGCGCTCCTTAAAGACCCTTTACATGGGCTCCAACCCTCTAAGCTGCTGCGACAACCTGGGCTTCCTCCACATGGTGCAGCACTCCACGATCGTTGTTCCTGACATTGAGACCGTGACTTGTGTTCACGAGGAGTCTCCGGAGCCGGTGAACATTGAGAAGTTGACCCGAGAAATGTGTCACCAACCAGATGCCCCAAACTACACGGCGGTTGTCGTGATAACCTTGTTGGTCGTGATTATCCTGCTGGCGCTGCTGGTTAAATGTTTTCGATCAAGGAGACGAAAGCGCAGAAGAGGCTTTCATGCGTAACAAGACAATCACATTCAGAGTCAAAAAGTTCATGAGACTGTTGAAGGATTTAAATGTGAATGTGTAATCTGGAGCTTCTCAGAGACTTTATGGACTATTTGAAGCTCTGGGTTTAGATTACAACTACAAAGAGCCATCACGAGTTGACAAACACAGCTGTCCATCAGGCACATCTCCTACAGGAAGTCGTGGTTGTGGAGTACAGCCTAGATGACAAAAAGACAAGCCAATGAAGGCCCTAGTTATTGTTATATTTTCTTACAACACAAGGCTGGACTTTTTGACTGAGTTTTATGTCAGTTTCATGCAGCTTTGTTTAAGGAACCCAAGGTTTCAGTCCTCCTGTGCTCACTTCTTCAGGACTTTACATCACAGACCAGAAGCTGTCACCAGCACCAGTGCAGAGCTTTAAAGCCAATATTTTTATGGGTGTTGCTTGAACGAAGAAAAGTCATCTCTATGCCTGAAGAAGCAGTGTTAAATGATTCTTTTTTTTTTTGTACCATTCCCGATACCTATTTATTGAATGTAGAACCAACACTAAATCACTTTGCGTAGTCAGTAGCATCAGGAGACCGGACTGAAGTACTCTTCCGCTGTTGCAAGTCATATTTTCAGAAACATGCTCCGAGGATCACGGATGTAAATTTATACCAGTCTCTTATCTATATGTGAAGTTTGTTGCAAAACTAAAACTTGCTTTAAAAACTTCAGCAAGCACCAAAAAGTTGGCATAAATACAGGAAATAATCTATAAAACCAAAGAAGTATAGGGGTACAAACCTTTAAATGTGTGAGTTGGTACATTTGTTGAGGCTGTATCCTGGACTTATGATTAAAATATTGAAATGATCAACTCATAAATGCACCATAAGGGACTTAGAGTAGTACTTATTTTTGTAAAAGTGGCTTTTCCAGAACTTCTTAGGTTGAAATGGTCTCAAATTTCAGGCATACCACATTGTCATTGATTCCCAAGTTCATAAGCATGGACTGGTTATAAGGGATCAAAGTTTTTAAAACCTCTTAATCATGCTGATCCTATAGATTAAAGTCATTTCAATGAGTCACCAGAGGTGTTACCCCTCCCCCACATGTTGCTGTGCAACAGGTGACTACTACATATTTGGTAGTGTTGAAATTTTCCCAGTTGTGTAAAATCGTGTGAGTCATGGTGTGGGAGTCAAAGAATCCCATTAAGCTAAGTTAAGCTGTTAAAGGTCCTTTAGGGGACGGCTGTTGCTAATTAGCCATGGCTATAAACAAATGAACAAACAAATTCAGACATCAGATTGTTTTGATCTGTATTTCTTGTGTTGGTCCCTTCCAAATTAATGGTAAAATAAAATAAATTAGCTTGTTCAGCTACAGTTAGCATGTCATCAGCAGGGTGGCTAGCCAAGCAGATAGTCTGTTTAATTGACCAACTAACATCGGCTTGTTATACTTCGTTATGCTTTAAAGAGTAGAAAAACTAAAAGGGACAATAATCTTCTAAAAAAAGGGGGGGAGGTTTATTTGAAAACAAAGTTTTCCACATTATTCAAACTTTCTGCTTTAGTCTACGTAGCAAAATAATAAAAAAAAATGAATATTAGCAATAGATAACATTATTATACCTGTTGCAAATGAAATCAGCTGAACAATGTTACACATCTTTGTTTTGAATTCTTGTGTTAATGTCGTAAAATCACACTATTTAAATTGGAGATTATCAGTCTGTCCAAAATCAATCGCCAAGGATTACTTGGGGACAGCTTTTGGTTGGACGGAACATTTCAGAAAGCTATGCTTTAAAACTCTTCATTGGACAAATGATGCAGACATGCATATGTTACAGATACACACATAAGTTACTAACATACAGATGTTAGTCTTTATAAAACACGTTTTTTAAATATACTGGGCCAAGATTTTCTAGTTTGTTGCCGTTTGTGTTTTTAGAGCAGGTGGTCGGCAATGTGGTATTTATTTGGTCATGTGATGGTGATAGGGATGCAGCGCAGGATTGTAGGATGTTTAATAGAAGAAGTGAAGCAATTTCAGTGATGTGGTTAGTTTTTCGTAGTTTTGAAACTGTAGGTGAGTTAATGCATTTTTAAAATTGAGTAATGTTTCTAGTTTTATAATCCTGGTTTTACAATGTTCCTGAAGTTTATTTTAAGGTGATATTTTTCTCAACGCCAACACTTTTCTTTTTTTCTTAGAGTCCAATATGTCACAATCCTATATTTTACAATGTCAAGTCCTTTGATTTTCTAATAAATATTGTTAGAGGTGGTAAACTATTTAAACTGTGACACAAACATATGGTTGACTCTATTATTCCAAGTTTACTGCAATTTATTTCCCTACAGCCGGATTCACAAAAAGATTCACACATGTAAACGCGCCACCTTTAGAGATATAACCAGTAATGCCGCTAAGTTTGAGTCTCGGTTCTAGTCTTTTTGCAGATCTAAGTTGATCTTGGGTCTTCTTTAAATACAGACATACAGATAATAGACTGGTATATATATTTTCATCTAGCGAGTTTCAGAGTTTAAACAAAGTATCTGAGTTGATTCTTTGAGAGCTAAAACTCTGTACTGAGGTTGATTTCAGTGAAGAAAAATGGTTTGTTTTTTCAGCTAAAAATGAATAAAACACTTCTACACAAAACAAAATACTCTTTAGTTTGACAGAAGGGTTACATGAAGGTGTTTATCTAAAATGGCAATATACCCTCAGTGTAGTTTGCACTTTAATCTTGTATTTGTTTGGTTTTCTCTTTTGTGACTGTAAACACTAAAACTATGGTTTATATTCCATCTATGAGTGAAAAGTAATTTATTTTGTAAACTGTGTGAATTAAGATTTTCTACAGCATGTTGTTTGTGTTGATGCCACATACCTGGTGCTCTTCGTGTTAATAAAAATGTAAAAGTATGTTTTTGGATTCTTTTTTAACCAATAACATGGATGCATGTTAAACTACAGGTGACATTTATTCTGCACCCAGAATGCATAGCGGTAGTCCTATTGTAAATAGCTTGAAACCTTCTGATGTCCTGCATGCTTTCTGGTCGAAGCGCTGCCATGGCCAGTTAGGAGAATATCAGCAACAGAGTTAGCAAAACTGCTATAAAACGGAAACTGAGTGAAAGTTTTGTTCCGAAGAATCACTTCCTGAAGCGCAAAACGGGAAGGTAGGTGTATAATTTTGACCTTGTTGAGTGTTACGCTGTAAACACATGGTGTGTCTTTGACACATGGTGGGTATCAAACATCATTTACTTTAGCAGCTTAGCATTAGCTTGCATTAAATGTCACATTTGTATAGCATTTTAGCTATAGCAGAAGTTCTCCAGTGATAACGCAGCTAACTTTTTAGTTAGCAGTGCCCACCATCGCTAGGAAGTACATCCACAATCTCAACCATTCTTTATACTTGATCAAATACAGTGACGGTTTTTGAAGGTGGACATTTTTGAAGTAGAGACCAGACCAAGATGAGAACACACGTGTGACCAACCTGGCAACACAGACCCACAGTAAAAAAATGTTTTGACACATGCAGCTTAAACAAAATGATCGATTTTATTATCTACATGCTGGCTCCATTTTATATCATTTTGGCAAACTACTTGACCATCATTCTCTGAAGATGATTATTTAGAAAAAACTTTTTTTTTTTAGATATAAAAGGAATAAACTATAGATACGCCAAATGTTTTGCAGACGTTTTGGTTGTTCTGATAAAACTAGAAATTAAGGGGTTAGATATAATGACCGTAGTTACATGTGGGGGAGAAATGGGTATGCTTGAGCCATTTTAACTGGGAAATATGTTAAAATGGCAGTGAGGCATATTTTACAATATGTAAAACTCCACTCCATGAAATGGATGCTTCGTGTCCTGGGGTTGTTTTGCTGCTGGAGAGACTGGTGCACTTCATAGACGGCATCATGAGGAAAGAACATTATGTAGGAATATTGAAGCGACATTTGAAAACCTCAGCCACAAATTTGAAGCTGGGATATGAATGGGTCTTCAAAAATAGATGCGTCTCTGCGTCATCACACCTGAACGAGGAAGTAATTCAGTCATTCATTTCAGGTGTGTTGGACTCGCCTGAGGGATGGTTTTGTTGCCGGGCAAAAGCCTTCGACAGCAAGAGTTTGACACCCTGATCTACAACAGCATACTGATACTGGTACAAAGGTATGAATATGTTATTATTATTATTATATTATTATTATTATTATTATTATTATTATTATTATTATTATTATTATTATTATATATTTCTGAACCTACCTCAAATGCTTTTGCAGGAAGCTGTCAATACTTTGTCTGGGAATTCAGTAACATATTACCTGCTGATTTTAATACAACACATTCAAAACAGAGGTACTTTTTTTAGCTGTCGGTTTCACTTTGCGGTGCTGCATTTGAGTGGCTTGTTTTAAATGGGAAAATTGTAAACTTACCACGGTGATGTTGCTCTGTACCAGTTTACAGAAGGTGATTTCCCTAGATAACAGTGACATTATCTGTTTGAATACATTACAGGCTTATGAGGAACATGGTTCATGCTAATTATGTCGGTATAACTTCCCCTCGACTGGAAAGGTCTGCAAATGACCAATTTGTCTTCATAATTCAGACCTACAATTACTGGGTTTTTTTTCTTCAGAACTTTCAGATCTACCTTTTCACCAGAACGTGTTTCGTTTAAATACATTTGGAGTTTATCATGCTAGTAATTAATGATTATTTTAGCAGTTATTGATGATTTTACCAATCAATTATTCTAAGAAGAAATTAGCACATTCTGCATAGTTTGTATTTGAACACTTAAGCCTTTCTTATACAATATTAGAAACGCATTAAAATATGTAAAAAATAATTCCTTATTAAATAAGAAAATCTACCAGATGTCTAAAATGCAATAATAGGGATGGAAAGGATGCATCTTCAGCTAAACAAATATTTCTAACATCATCTTGTGAAAAGTTCAACCCTTTCTGATTATTTTTTTTAATTGATTGAGTAATAATTGGATTGCAAAATTTGTTTGATAGGAGATGGGGGGTTTTTCCAGAATTTGAACCAGGTGAAGCTAAAAATGCCACTTGAGGAGTTCTGTTTAGAAAACATACTCACAAAGAAGTGATTTTTTCTCAGATGCAAAATGTTGCATCTACAAAATAAGCCAAATCTTCAGCCAAAATCTTCCGTTTTGGCTTATAACTGCTCTGATTATGTTGTTCTTTCAGCAAATTACCTGGTTTTGAATCTTTATACTCCAGTTAACTAAGTTAGTTGACGATTATTTCAATTAACCGTATCAGACGGTTAATGTCTGGAAACAATGCAAAACCTTTAACCCAAAATGGGACAGATAACCTTTTTTTTTAGAAAATCAAACTTAACGTTTTAATGCTAAACCTACTGAACTCTTTTTAGTGTAACATTTCTGCCCTGATGGCCTTCTTCTCTCCGCTTTCTGCTGCGTTTCACCTGTAAGAAATGAAAAAGCTGTGTTGTCCATGAGCAACAACAGAGCTCATGGACAGTTGATTATCTGGACAGTCAAACAAAAAGCTTTCGCCATCAGTGAGTCAGACCCTCCACCCGCTTCGCCTCCCCGGAGACACTTACTGGACCTAATTTACAGTCCAGGGTGGTGCAGGAAATCATCCAGCAGCCATCCTGTTTCACATCAGCGAAGGGAAAACGACTCTTAATCACCGTCAGGGCGAAGCGCTTCGTTAGAAAACCGGCTTTCATGCGAACAGAGAGACATGTTTGGTTTACGTCTTAGTTTCCGGATGCGGTGATGCAGCCAGAATGTTTGATGATTAAATAACGGCATTTAAAATAGAATCTTTAGCTACGAAACAAAAACACTGTCTGGCTGTATGTCTTTCTTCTTTCTCCGTGGAGCTTTGGGAAATACCAGCCGTGATCTGGATCTGTTTTATCTGGAATCTGGACCTGTCTAGACTGTGTTTACATGAGTAATAATGATCCCTCTTAGCAAACTCAATTAACAAACACAGGGAATTTTGTTGTGTTCATTCAATTTCACACAGCAGTGCTACTCCCTTTTTCTTTTTTTTCTTTTTATTCACTATTGGGCAACCACAAAATAATTTCTAACCGATGAGCTACAAGACATGGGTTCACCGCGTGTTGGGAGCAGAAACCTCAGAGGTTTGCTGGTTCGTTGAGTTTGTCCTGCTGTGTGGCTTTCAGTCACTTATGCAGTTTTCATCTCATCCCCACAAGGTTTTTATACCAAAACCTCAAAAAACAAACTAATAAAAATAGGCTACCCCATGCCATAACACAGTCAGAGCTTGATTTACCTCTGTCAGGTGGACATAATAGGTATTTCTATGTGATTTATGCGATAGAAACACGATACAGAAACCAATGATAAAACATCAATAAACATTACATTTTGTCAAAGTGTAATGACAGAGCAGCTGAAAATGTAACAAATGTTGCAAATTTGGTCCCAAATCTAACCGAATCTACCAGACTATCAACACCCCTGTGAGCGTTCTGGATCAGCTGCAGCTGTCTGATCTTTTATATTTGTTTTTTTTTTAGACAGATACTGCTGCAGTAATCAATGTGACTAAAGATAAATCATGGATGAGTTTCTCTAGCTCTTGCTGGGACACAAGTCCTGGAAATGTTCTTCAGGCGATGGAAGGCCGACTTTGTAACTGTCTTTATGTGGCTCTGAAGGTTCAGGTCAGAGTTCATCACCACACTCAGATTTCATCCTGATTTCTGGTTTCCAGTTGTAATAACTGGAGCTGTGTGCTGACTGCAGATTGCTCCTGTTTGGGTCCAAAGAGAATAACTTCACTTTGTTTCTGTTCACAGCTGGAGAAACATACGGCGCCTCCATGCACTGATTTAAAACTATATTGGGCTGCACTTCTCCTTTATTAATTAGTGACATTTTTGTTGTCATGTACGCATGTAGTTTGCCGCTGTGATTTCTCTGTTCTTTTTTCTCTCTGTCTGCAGGTTTAGAAGCAGATTTCTAAGGTGTTCATCCTTCTTTCTCTCCCTCTTTCCCTTTAATGTTTTGTCCCAACATTCTTCCTTCCTTATTTTCCTTATTCCCTTTCTTTCCCATCTCTGGCAACAACAAGCAGACTCCTAAATTGCACAAATAATCGTCTTAACGCGTCAAAGGAGACTAAATATATCCGAACAAACTGTAGAAACAAACAGAAAATTCTTTCCTTTTGGACTTTGTTCCCAATAAACGAGCTACTGGTGGAACAAACTAGACTTCTGCTCTGCAGAATCTGGGTGTTTTTCCAGCACTGCGTCCTCTGGGAGAACTCGGTTCACAA
Source organism: Xiphophorus maculatus (assembly GCF_002775205.1). NCBI lineage: Eukaryota > Metazoa > Chordata > Actinopteri > Cyprinodontiformes > Poeciliidae > Xiphophorus > Xiphophorus maculatus. The sequence continues at coordinate 12,277,624 of NC_036453.1, read as the reverse complement.
GCTTCTCTGAATTACAACCATGTTTGTCCCGAACCAAAACTGCAGCATGCGCACCAGATTGGAGAAACAAAAACAAAGTTCAGGTGGTGTTTAACCAGCTTTCGCAGCTGTCCTGCTCCACTCAAAGGCATCGTCTCCTTTCTTTCAAAGGACGTCTTCCTGTTTGCGTAAAATCCCACCACCTTGTTCTTTTTTTCAAATTAGTTGTTTACTAGATGAGCAACGATAGAATCAGAGGAAGCGAATGGAAAATATTTGTGCTTCCCAAATTGGAAACAGACCTCAGTGACTTTTCCTCTCCCCTGTGAGTGGGCAGTGAGTCATAATTAAACCTGGACTTCTGGTTTGGACCTGCTGAGATCAGAAGAACTGTGCTGTAAGAGGAAACGGGATCAAAGGAGACGCTGCTGACTCAGGCGCTGGCCGATCGTCGGGAGTAGAAAGTGAGAAATGACTCTGAGCATCTGGGGGGGGGAAAAAACACTTCAATTTCCTTTTAAAGAAATAAAAATGCATCTTTCTCAGATAGTCCAATGTTTTAAATGAACCTAAAAAAAATCATTTTCTGCTACAAGATGAAAGTCTGTCGGTCTTGTTCTGTTGTCGAACAAATAGACTGAAAACGTTTGACCGTTATTTACTTAAAAAAATGTTACAACAAAGTGACAATTAATATTATTGAGTAGATTTTAGACTTCAAGTAAAAAACTACTAATTTAATTAAGTAAATTGAAATAAAACCATTAAATAGACAATGATGAAATCACTGGTTAAAATATGTTGGATTTACTAATAATATTGCAAATGTTGATTAAATCCATCTATTGATTCTTTTTTTCTTCTTTTTTTTTTTTTTTTTTTTTAGCAAAAACTAATAAGTATTTACTAAGTATAAAAAAAATAATTTAAATACCAAATGTAGGGTGGAATGAATTTACATTTACTGATTATCTGGACAAAATATATTTTAGTTTATCAATTGCATGAATGATATTTATATTTACTAATTTCAAGGCTAAAAATTATTTTTCTTTTCTAAATATCCGGATAAGAATCATTTGGATTCAATAAATAAAATAAGTTACATCAAGTTGTTACTTATTTTATTTTTGTCCCTTTGGTTTTTTTAGGCAGATACTGCTGCAGTAATCAATGCGACTAAAGATAAATCATGGATGAGCTTATAATGTCAACACATTATAACTGCCATTGTTATTCAGTGCTTACATAAATTAATTGTTCAAATTAATTTACCTTTGAATTGGTACCACAGGACCTAAAATCTACTTATTGTTATTGATACGGTCAGTCAATTCAAAACTGAAAAAGTGTATCTGTTGAATAACGCATCCAGTATTTGTGACAAGTAATGCTATTTTTCCCTCAGATGGAAAAGATTATGTCTATTGAAAAATTGTTTTAGTTAAAACTACAAGCTTGACCTCATGATGGAGTTAAATCCATCATGGATGGAGCACAAATCTACAGATGTGGAGGATAAACAGTCTCATTTTGACAATCACTAACCTGTTATCTCTGTAACTTTGCCCTGAAGTAGCTGCAGCTTTAATATATTTACATTATCATCATGCCGTTTGCTGCTAAAACCAATGCTTGCTGCATTCAAGTCATACCAGAACATGTTCATGTAAATATAACATGCAATCCAGAACATTTTTTTGGTTCTGTTTCACGTCAGAAAACCATCATCTGAGCGTTAGTGAAACTGGATGCAGATCGCATCTTATTTCTCATCTTCAGTAACCCCAGCACTCCCACAGAGCACTTACTGTCCCCATTTATCAGCAAAGATCATGGGAAAGGTCAGAGGTCAGCCTGACTTCCTGCAGGAACATTAATCTGTTTGTCTCTTATGGATTCTGCATTGAGTCACACGTTGCTCCTGCATCCGAAGCTGTGGAGAAACATCATAGAGGGCAGCAGACATAAATAAATCATGAATCTGCCGCCTTGTGCTTCTGCAACAAACTGAAAAACAGTTTTTCTCAACTCTACTTTGAGCTTTTGCCAGGAACGTTGTGTTTCGGCATTTTAAATGAGCTGGACGCTGATTATAGCTCCTGAGATGAACACAATGCAGGCCAGATTTCTCATTTTATTGTCCACACGCAAAACAAAGGAGTTTTTTCTTTCTTTTCTTTTTATTATTGCCGAAAAAGGCAAGTAAGAAAGTGATTGCAACACATGGGCTGGAAAATGAATGTTTTCCTTCTAAGGTAATTTTGATGTTAACTGATGTTTCTTATTTTCACCTGGAGAAGTGTGTGGATAATTCGCTTTTGTCTAACAGATCTGCCCTGAAGATCTCTTAAGTCAAACCAGCAGAACATCTGCAATTTAGTCAGATGCACAGAGAGACGCTAAAGTATAAGAAACCAGGATTGTAGAGAAACATGAGCCTGGAAATTGTTTAAAGGGGACCCAGTACGCTTCCTTTTAAAAAACTTAATAGGTCCATAGGCTATAAAAAAACATGTTCATTACATTTTTTTTGCACAAAGTAATTCTGCTAATGAGATTTCACCCACTAAGTTCTGGGTAATGTTTTAGGCCTCTGTCACATTTATGCAAATAAGCTGCTGCTGGCCATGACCCCCAAATCAACGTCTTCACTTTATACATGTGAAAATGACTGCAGAGATGTACAACCATACATCTTTGAAAAGCAGAAGTGGAGCCTCCTGCACAACCAACAAGAATGCACCAAGTGGTTTCTGGGTGGTAAGTCAGCAACAAAACACCTGTCTTTTCCAGCAGCCATTGTACAGCACATACAGCAGTAAAACCAGCTGAACAAATGCGTTTGTCTTCTAATAATGAGGTGGGTGCTTTAAAAATCTTTTGTTTTCCAGATACCAAAAAACATCAACTTATTGCCAGACAACAGCAGGATGTGTTTTTTTTTAGCACTTGGACTGTTTTTAGAAACAGTAGAAGAATGAATGGGAGCACAAAATGTGTGCACAAAGTGAACTTTGCATAAGGAATTGATCCAAAGCTAATCTGAGCTGAAAACATTTTTTTAGTACTGTACATTGGATTTTGGTTGTTTATGTAATAGAGAAACTATGAGAAATCTGTACATAAATTTTGCTATTAAGTAAACTGCTACTAATAAACTAAAGTTGTAGTTTAAAAACCGAGCAGTAGTCTTGAAACTGTTGGATTTCTTTTTGTCTGCTACAGAAACCAAGAGCAGTAATGCATAGAAAACTACTACTGACGTCACTTGGAGATGAGGAACTATTTATCTCATAATCTTGAGATAATAAAACTTGTTTTCCCAAGATAATGGGTAAATATTGTTAGTGAATTTGACCTGGAAACCAGGACAGAGGAGCAGGAGATGTCACATCAAGGAACATTTCTCACTGATTGTACCAAAGTGACATTAAAAACACTAAAACTGGTCATTGTGATAATTTAATCATCTAGTTATCTCGACACAAGTTTGTTCTCTTGTTTAAAATTCAACACATTGATTTTGCTTTAAACAACATTGCATATATATTTTTATGTTATATCATTTTTCGTATGTTGTAAAATTGTTCTTACTGTTCAGTCTTTTTGTTTTGGGAAGCTCATTTACGTGTTTTTTTATTTTATTTTATTGAATTGATTACTTCAACAGAGTCTTCACTGGTCTGAATGAACAACACCAGGAAAATGGATCATATCAGTCAGTTCTGCACTGCTCTGACTTCCTGTTTTTCAAAGATTATATTTTAAAACTCCGCTGTTGGTCCACGAGCCACTAAACGGTCGTGAGCCAAAACACATTCCTGATTAGGTCACCAGAGATGGAGTCAATCTGGCTACGTTCACGCAGCAGGTGAATGCAGCCCAAATCTGTCTTTTTCCAAACCTTTCACCACAACAAAAGTCCAATTCAAGCCACTTCCATTTGAGGAAATAAATCGTGCTCGATTGTTTTCAAAGCATCTGGAGTCCGCGTGGTCACGTCGCATTTTATCCAAATTTTATGTCACTGACGTGTGACTAGCATCATAATTCTGCAGCAGAAGAAGCAAACGTAGGAAACCCAGACGTAAATAATGACTGAAAATTATAATTATGAAAACACATCATGATCTGGTTCCGACTACACATCCAAACAGACTTCTCTACAGAAGTTTCAATAGATGCTCCACCGAAGGCCACGGGTATTAGCTGTGCTTTTGTCTTTAGCTTCCTTCGTCTTGTGAGCTTGTTGTCGACTCCCATTGTTGAAAACGTTAAAATTGATCCACAGACGTCGGCGTCCATTATTATTTCTGTAAACTGAGCCCTTCTGTATGATGTCTACGTTGTTATTCTTCTGCGCATACAGGTCGCTTTGGAGACGCAACTGTTCACAGAAGTCTGATAGAAGCAGCATTTAATTAGTAGCATGAATGACCACGCAGAAAAGAACTGGATTTCAGCAAAAAACTGGAATTGAGCATCAAGAATTGCTATATGAACGTAGCCTCAATGCCTAGCCAGTTTAGCCAAATATATTACAATAACAAACTGTTTTGTTTCCTTTTCAAATGATATGTTTAATTAGATCCTGAAATAAGTATTTTTAATGTTAATTCTGACTTATGAAGTTCATTCAGATCTGGCTGAAAAACAATTAGAAGACCGTGGCGAGGTTCCATTAAAACCTGCCCAACAGGAAGCGCATCTAAAAGCAGTTGTATTCACTGGTCAAGTGATACAACAGTCACATTTCATTGTTTAAGAACAAAGGTACGAGTACAAAAGCTATGACAAGCAAGGAAAATTAAGGGACCCCTGTCTGTATTAACCCTTGGGCCCCAATATGACTAAGCCCACCTCTGGCTATCTGAGGAGGACCAAGCAGCTAATCCTGTACTCAGACAAAAAGACAGTAAATCAAGTCAACTAAAGCTGGAGGAATGCTGCTCTAGACCCCGTGATAAATGGCAGACCTGCTGGCGGAAACTCCTACTCGGTTCTGTGATCCTGCAGAGTAACAGACCACCAAACGCCAAACTGTCTCCAGCTGCGTTTTACCCGCGAGACATTTTAATCTACTCGTCAAGCCTGAACTTATTTGTAATTTATTAATGTATCGTATGATTCACCAACACGCTGTTGCTTTATTCACACTCACATGTTCAGAAACTCACCATACAAGTCAACACACAATGCAGCCCTAATGTAGTTCTCCTATTAGCTGTTTTGTTTCTTTGGGAACGCAGACATATAATAGTTTCTTTATCTAAATAATTGCTTGGCACACACTGCAGCATGAGTAACTGCATTAGTTTCACATTTCACACGCATCTGTTGGTGCAAACCTTAAGAACCTTAAAGGATGTGTGTTTTTTTATTAAATTTTACTTTTAAACTACCTCCAGATTTTGTGATTTATTTAGTTAATGTAGTCATTCAGTGGCATCAGAATCAGTAAAGCAGCATTACTGTAGGTGGAAGATTTCTTTTCCCCCCACCTTTATAAATGACTATTTTACTCAGACAGTGAACATTTTATATTATTTAATTTCCACTTGGGATCAATAAAGTATGTTTGAGTTTGAATTGTAATGTATTTGATTGGGTATTTCAGTTCAATTTGAACAATAAAACTTTTTAATTATTTCACATAAATTGAGAGAACGTTGTCAGGCTCACATTTTGTCACGACATAAACACAAACGTAAATACATTTCATTGGAATTTCATGTTGGACTAACACAGAATAAAGCTGCAAACGTGTGATGTGAAAGGATGAAATTGTTTTTACAAGAAAAAAAAAAGGGGAAATTAAATGCGTCGCATGCATTTGTATCCAGCTTTCCGGTGTTGATACATCGTTGACGCAACTTTCGTGACGCTTCCAGCTGCAAATGTTTACCAATCTTGCGTAGTTTTTTTTTCATGTTCGGATGAGTCAGCAGCAGTGAGAGTAAACTGCGATGTTCTGTCAGACTCAGTCATCGTTTTCCAAGCAGGGGTTCAGGCCTGCAGGCTGATAAGTCAGCACGCTCCTAAATAAAGCCACATGTGTGCAGGTTGAGGTCGACCCATCAGCCTCTGCAGGCTGGATCACTTTCAGCTTGAGGAGGAAAAACGCCGGCGTGGAGTGTGCAGTGAGGTTTTTACAAGAAAGCTGAGACAACAAACCTCTGACAGCAAGCCCACAGTCTCCAACCATTATGAACCCCGCTCTCTCCACGGCAGTAAATATGTTTTTATTAGTCTCAGCAGGAGAGCGTTCAAGACTTTTTAAATATATTTTTGGCTGCTGAAGCTGATTTCAGGACAAGTTTAAGTAAATATATGATCCCTAACTGCAGTCAGTAAAACCTGTTGGAATGAAAAATAGGTGGCAAACAGTTGGACAAAAAATACTCTGCATTTCAAATTAGTTTTCATGTCCTGCGAAAGGCAAACTAAGGACCAGTTTTTATGCATTCCAGATGATATGTTATATTTTTAAGAGTCTGAAAGTTGAATTTTTGAATCTGTTATCTCAGGACTCGGTGTCAGAAGTTTTTTAAATTTTGGGTATTTAAACCAGAAGCCATCACTTTCAGACCTTCAGGGAAATCAATGAAAAAATAAACAACGAATTTAAATTCAAATTCAAAAAACCTTATTAATCCCAAAGGGAAATGAAGTGAAAGGGGAATTAAAATGAAACTTCCCTCCACAAGATTCATGTCCCTTTACCTGTTCAATCAAGTCTGAGTCATTTTTAAAAGGGTTCAAATGCATTTTGCACTTACATAGGTCACTGTTGTCTTTTATTAACATTGTTTTTGATCTGAACATTTAAGCCGGACAAAAGAAAAAAGACATACAGATACGTCAAGTGTGTTTCTTTAAGATGGAGACATTTTTTGTCTTATTTGGTCAGATATTTAGATGTTTGATATAACTTGCTTATTAACCTTCCCTTTTGATTAAAAATAATACAGCAGCTTTAAATTCAGACTTTTTTCATACACTTTAAATAAAAGATGCTCTACTTCCTTTCTGAGTTAAATTTGCTGAGAATCAGTGAAATTATTACCTTTTTCAGCACAGAACTAACTTTCTGCCAACTTGGCAGGCATCTGGACTTGAACTGATTTTATTGTTTCTTGAAGACATTTCAACTCTCATCAACAAGCTTCTCCAGTTGAACTCCAGAAGTCAGAGTATTTGTAGTAAGAACAATATCACAATAGGGTCACTGGAGACGACTCATGGGGCATCTGGGATACATGAGATACCGGCTGTTGCCTCTATTCAGCCCAATGTTTGGCTTATTGTTGCTTGACATTTTTTTTTTAAAAACTCCCTAATGATGCCATGTGAGTCGGTCTGATCAGATGTCCCAAGGTGTGAATTACTGAAAAACTCCCAGGAAGATGAGTGAGAGCTGCAGGTAAGGTGTTGGAAAGATGAAACCTGGAGCCACCTCAACTTGTGTTGTTTTTTCATGAAAGTGAAAGCCACGCAAGTCAGGAAAAGGTTGGTTAATCATATCTGAAGTCATTGTCACAATTTTCAGCAATGCTAAGACAACAAGGTAGTTCCTTGATATCGTGCAGCCCCAGCTTTGATCCCCAAATTCATAATATAAAGCAACTTAAAATGCCCTTGATCAAAAAACTCACTGAAAAATAACTTAGGTAACAGAATTTAGACAAAATATAGGTAGAAGTTAAATTTTGTCCTGAAAAATTAAATCTCTGCAGAGCTATTATTATCATGCTGTAAATTTAGATGTAGACCTATGTATAATTGTCCAATTAATAAGACTATCTTATTAATTGGACAATTATTGGCAATTTTCTAAAATATTGGCACGAGTAACAGTTTAGTCCAAAGCCTTTTCTGCTAAATAAAATCTTTAGTGTTTGTCAGATACAGACACATTACATATTGATCTGTTTAACTAAAGTAAGACTGTGTAGCAGACAGGCTTCAAGGTGATGGTAGAAAAACGTGGGATTATTTATTTGACTACTGCGATGGAGGTGATGTTGACTGTGGACGTCATTGCCGCTGCTTGTACTTTCAAGAAGGGGAATATTTTTAAATTACTAAACTTTCCCAAATAAGTAAACTGAGCTGTGCTGACCGAGCTTTTATGACACATTTTTAGAGGTCTGATTGTTTTCCTTGCTGACTTGTGAAATGCAGATATAAAACTAAAGGCAGGCTAACCTAGCGATCTGTAACCTGTGGCTCTTAATATCTGGTTAAAACTGATAACGAACCAGCAAATGTTCCCAAATAGAGATGTAATAATAAATGAAGATTTTGTACTTTTCCCATACTACATGTATTGAATTTCCACAAGAATGCCAGTGAAGGTGTCATATTTTTTAGAACTATTTTTTTTCTTGTCATACACCTGGAAACTGTTCATTTTCCTCAAATAACATACTGTACAGAAAAAAAAACCTTCTGTGTAAAATGTTTGTCTTTATTTTTAAACCTCACCTTAGTAAAAATTGAGGTTAATATAAAATTTTCTATAGTGGATGTTAAAAAGCATAAGTTATCTTTTTAAAGACTAGCTTTAAACTATTTTTATATAGCTGGACTGAAGGCACAATTGTTTCTGTGGATTGTAAATGTTGCTGAACTGTTCTGCAAAAAATGGTTGGAACAAGAGAAATACATACACAAATATACCGTGCAAAAGAAAATCATTCTCTTCTGAGTGCTCAACTTTTAAGAGTGTGACAGGATGTCTTGCAGGGCCAAGGGGGGCCTCATACATTTACTTTTAAAGTTTTCACCGCCAGATTAATAAAATGATAAAAGAAAAAGTAATTTACTGCTGCAGAGGTTTCAAAATTTAGAAAGCCAAAACGAAAAATTATAGGCTTAACAAAATATCCTCGAACGTCCTCAAGGAGCTTTAAGTACTGGCAATAGAAAAACTTGTGAGAGTCGACCTCTGGGTAAAACTTTCTGCTTTTGCCTTTTTTATGTGAAAAGAAATGGGTCATTTAAGACAAACTAAGGCTTTATTCAGCTGATTTATTGTGCAGATTAAATGATTTCTCACAGCTAGTCCTCTATTTTGAAAAAGTAGAAAAGAAATGCAGCTGAAACACACTATACCAAGACAAACCTTCTCACTGCAGCTTTTTTTTCCTTCACCTTAACAACAAAACGATGGTACATCGCTTGTTTCGTCTTGTTTGAGTAAAACATCTGTTGGACAGAACCTGTCCTCCAGGCCTCTTTCTGGATCCGCTTTGAGTCTCTGAATTAAATCAGCTCCAGCTTTGTTCCCTTTTCTGAATCCTTGAGTCCCAAACATGTCGGAAAGTTTATGGTTACAAATTTAGTCAGGATAAAAATACAGTTTATCTGATGAGAAAGGAGTCGCTATGGACTGCTGTCAACACAAATACAGTATGTGTTTCTGAAATGATGCAAAGTGGACCCAAATATTCTGAAAAGCTCCAGGTTATAAATGTGGAAAGGTCTCAAAGTCCTGCGGGTAAGTTGACACGCTGGAACGTTTCCCAGCTGTTCTGACCTAAAGCTAATCCTTTCACCTCGCTCACATGTTCAGCAATAAAAACCACATGGGCCATTAGCTGTGGAGAGAGAAGACTAACAAACTAATATTTTACAAGAAAAAACAAAACGGTCTGCTGGGTCTGAGCCGGAAATGGATCATCAGTCTGCTGGTTGAAAGTGAAGAAGTGCCAGAGTCCCTGCCTCAGAGCGTCTATGGCTGCTCTGCGGGGCTGGCAGCCGCGGCCTCGTCATTGCTGCTGTCCACCTCCTGATCCATGGGGCTGTCCTCCTCCAGCTGCTGGCTGGTGTAGTTGGTGATCTCCAGGAAGCCGCTGGGCTCCACCACAACATTAGACTGGCTGGAGTCTGGCAGGATGGAGAACTGAGGGATCACCTGTATGGATCACAGAGGCTCCAGTTGAGGATCTGCCAACAGCAACCATAAGCTAACACTGACTTTCTGCTTTCACGGTGCAAAATTATGTTGATACTAACATCAATTTTTCTGTAAACATTTAAAACCTTTCATGACTCATGTCAGGATTTCTCTTGCGTTGCCATCACTATGAATTTATGGCAGCTATTTCTACATGCTGAATCTGGAACTTGGAAGAACCAGAGGATGAACGGGTGAGCAGTTGGATGCCTGAATGGTTGGTTGAATAGATGCAGGAAAAACACTTATTGCTGGTAGATGGTCAGATGGAGTGAAGGATAGACACGTGGATGAATGAACAGTTGGATTAATAGTTGGGTAGAAGGACTGATAGACATCAGGATGTATGAGGAACAATTTGATGAATGGATGGGGAGATTATGAATAATTGAACAGACAAGGATGGATGCACAGATGACAAGATGGATGAAGGACAGAATGAGAAGCGGATGAGTAAACAGTTGGCTTATCAATGAAAAAATAGATTGATTGATGGCAGGATGGATGTAGAATGTAGGACAGTTGGAAGGATGGAGAGCAAGATGGATGAACAGTTAGATGGATTGGTTCACAGAAGAATATTTGGATGTTGTATAAACAGTTGGACTGACCGATGGGTGGATAGATGGCAGGGTGGAGGGAGAACGAGTGGATTGATGGATTGATGTCTGGTTAGTTAGTTGGATGGATGAAAGACTGAATGATTAGTTTTAACCTTTGTTTATCCACAATTCAATTAATCAATAATTAACAGTTGAAAAGTTATGGGAAACGGCAGAAAGGAAAACAAGTCTAGCTTTTACCTCAAAAATACATTTTATGAACTTAAAAAAACAACTTGTTGAATGAATCTTTTTTATTTGACAAAAGGGGGACGAAATTAACTGCTTAAGAAATGTCTGAATGATTTTTGATGATGATAGTTTGCTATGAAACAGGTACTGAGATGATCATTTAAAAAAAAAAGTGAGCTGAGCTTTTATTTTTACACTGCATCTAGAAACACTTTCTCTGCCAGTCGGCGTCGTAGCTACCTGACTGTTTTCTACAAGGTTTCAGTGAAGAAGTCAGTATGTGACAGACATGCTGACAGTCTCTGGGCGGGTGATTTATTACCTGCGCCACTCAGTAACCAGAAACTCACCTCGATGACCTCCAGGTCGTCCTTGCTGCTCTGTGCCGCCAGGCCCTGCATGCAGCTGAACTGCTGGGGCTTGGCGTGGCGCATGCCGGCCCCGGAGCTGCTGATGAACTGACCCGAGTCCAGTGTCCCCGACACGGACTGGACGTCCAAGGTCTTCCCTAGAGGGCCACGGTCGCTGGAGGAATCCACCACCATGGGCTCCGTGCTGGGGTCGATCTCCGCCTCCATCATGGAGATCTTCAGGATGTCTGACACCGACGGCTTGTCCCCTGAAGGTCCTGAGCTGGACTCCGGCAGCAGCTTGGCAGTCGCCTCGCCGCTGCTGAACACCGGTGTAGGGTGGTGGGAGCTGCCAAAGGTGATCTTGGTGACGGTGGCACTCTGAGTGATGATTGGCTGCTGTGGTAGAGACATTTAGGAGCAGAAACACAGCATGTTTGTTTATTACATTGCAGTGATACTGTAACTAAACTGGCGAGGAATGAGGGTCTAAAATATTGTTATTGCTGCAAATATGGCTGAAAAACATAGCATGATAGAAGTGTTTCATATCAGTCTATCGATAACTTGATTCGTTTTTTGTTTGAAATATATGAAATACTGCTAAAGTGGGGCGTGACACTTCCTGGTTTATCCAAAGTTTCCACTCCACCCTGTTGTTTTTTTACTTTTAAGCAGTTATGAGGCAAACTTGGAACTGTTACTGCACAAGTTCAACAGATTGTTGCTAGGCAACCAAAGAGTAAGTTAGTTGGTGGCACCAGCAATGCTGAGCACATCATTGCTTTAGTGAAGGTTTGATCATTTGTTGCAAAGGCTTTACCTGCAGCTAAAAATACCTCTAACATCAACACATGAAAGTTCAGCCTTCTCATTTCTACTTAACAATACACTGAAGAGCTGATCGGGTGACAATTTATTACTATTTATAAAATATTGTATTAAGAGATTAATTCAACATCTACAGACAAATGCAAATATGCTTTATTTGTATAGTTTTGGCTTAATCACTACTCTTTTTGAATCTGTATTCTTCCAGTTAATTTACTAATAACATTGGAAGGTAATGGTTTTTATTTAGGGATTAGGGATTCAGAATTTTATTTGGGAGAAAAAAAGTGAAACTATTTGTTTCACATCACAATTATCCACCTCTGTGTTGATTTATTCCCTACTTCCTAGTAAGATACATTGAATTTTGTGGTTGTAGCAAAACAATGTTGTATAACAAGGCCAAAAATTTCTCCCTAGTTTCTGATTCCAGATAAAGATGAAAAGGATTCATTGTTTTCAGCAGGAAGCTAGGGAAACTCCAGCACCGTGACACACACACACACCGCTCGCCTCACGTGACTCTAATCAATGTAAACATGCGGCTGTCAGCTGCCTCTGGGATTTCACTCACCTGGCTGGAGGCGGGCTTCTCTGCGCTGACTGGGTGGTGTGCCTGCAGCGGCGGCGGGTGCGACATTGGGGCATGCAGAGGCCTGTGGTGGGACGACGGCGCTTGCTGCAGCTTCGGGAGCTGTGGCGTAACTGGGGCCTTGGTTGGTGTGCTGGGGCTCGGGGTCTTCGCTGCGCTCTGGGTCGGTACGGTCACCCCTCTGTCTTTGTGAGGGCTTGGAGACGAGGGTTGAGGTTTGGGCGCGGTCTGATCCTGTGGTTTGGGGATTTTCTTAATGAGAGGAGGAGTTGACGAGGAAGGTTGGCTGATCTGAGGTTTGCTCTGCAGCTGCGGGGGCGTCAGTGGCGGCTGCTGCTGCTGGGTCGGGGAGGAGACGGGGCGACTCGGCTCGGCTTCTGCCTGGCTCATGAGCAGCGTTGGCGGTGGCTGAGCTGCTGCAGGTTGAGTTGGTAGATTGACTGGATCGGAGGGAGCCTTGTTGGAGCGGTAGAACAAACCGGTCTGGGGGTCCAGAGTGTCGCCTTCCAGCTCTGCCAGCTCTACCACCGGCTCCGTTTTACCGTGATCTGCAGGCTGAAAACAAGCAACCAGACTCATAAACAAACAGGAAGCAATCAAATATTACTAAAATCAAATATTACAGTTTTAAAATGCTAGCCATCCCCATATTTGATAGTCAATTATCCAGATTAGGGGACTTAAAGTTTTATCACAATATTTTATGGTACTATTATAATAAAAACTATAAATTTTTTGGTAACCGGCTGTGACCGCATGGCACGGCAATCATAACCACATAAACACTTTTAGAGAAACACCCATTTATATTCTGCTTTTTTAGGACACCAGTCGCATATAGATCACTAAACTGTATATATAGATCACAGTAACTGTACGTATTTAATCAGATTTTCGATTTTATTGGTACTCATTGATACGGTCATTTGAAAAACAGTGAAGATGTGCAAATAAAATTGTTTTATGAGATACACTCCAACCAGTGGCACCCCAGAAGGTGCCTGGGGGGGGGCTAGAGCCCCCTCTTTAAAAATGCTGGCCATCCCCAGAAAAGCATGTTTATCTTGTATTGCATTGTCATTTTCTTCAATAATGACAAATATACAGTATATATCCTAAAAATATATATATACAGTGATATATATATAGTATATATTGTTTGTAATTTTTTTAGCCGTCTCTCCCCTCAGATGTTTACTTGCCTGGTCTGGCCACCCCTATGAAAATTTTCTGGGGGCACCACTGCCTCTAACATCTACTGATTTCTGTGTACAAGTTCTGACTTTTGAATGCTCTATTATTTCTCCAGCCATCATGCTAATATTTATGATACCAATTCTACTCCTAAAATACCAATAATTCACTCAGAATTTGGTAACATTGCCTTTTTAAGCTTTAAATCTTCAGAATATATTTCAGAATACCATGACCCTGCAGACATGTCACTTTCCATGTACTTTAAAGGAACTACAGTTTATATATTTTGCCTATTTCTTCTCAACTCAGCACAGATGGTGATTCACAGACCCCATAATGAAAGTACATCATTTGAAGTGGTGAAGCAGTTCCTCTGAAAGCAGAAATGTGCTTCCTGTGTGGACTGTACTGATTGGTTTGTGGCGTTTTGTAGTTCTGACAAATTTAGCCAAAATCGTGTTCACCTCTATTGTTCTGGAGAAGGAAACTGTAAACTGTTGGCCATAAATAACGATTTTAGAGTTCCTTTCTGGGTAAAACCATATGTTAAAGGTAACATAATATGCTTGAACAGTTTACACGCACACCTGAAAATCACCCAGATGTACAATTATATACCGTACATCTTTAAAAAGCAGAAGTTGAGCCTCTTGTTGCAAGAATGCAGCAAGTGGTTTCTAAATAGTAAGTCAACAACAAAACCTCGTCTTTTCCTGCAGCCATTGTACAACACATGCAGCACATGGATCAACACATTTGGTCGGGTGGTTTTACCATCTGATCAAACATGCTGCAGCTCAGCTTGAGTTGGTAGGTATTGGCGCAGTGTGACTCAATAATGAGGAGTTTTATGAAATGGCTCATATTCCAGACACCAAAAACATTTAATGGAAATACAAAAACATACTAAATATAAATTTTGCATATCAGCTCCCCTTAATCTAAATTTTATGCTCACAAAATCTAGTTTTACTAGTATTTTACTAGTAAGGTAGGCAAGGGTATTTGTAAATCATTATAAATTACTTATAATAACTTGATTTGGGCTGTAACTAAATTATTTTATCTAAACTTATTAAATATTTAGATGTTAAATATTTGTAACTGAACTTGACTCAGTATTTCTTTGATCATATATTTTTAGACATTTGTTCTGAATCGGTATTCCAAACATGAACTGAAAATAATCCTGTCTTTAGTTTAGCAATCCCTGACGGCTCATATTAAACCAACTTATTCTGTGTAATCTCCCACCCTCACCAGGTGAGACGCTGCGGCCGCGGAGGAGGAGGAAGAAGAGGCGGCGGCCGTGGCAGGTTTTGTTACCACGGTAACCTGGCTGCTGCTTTTGAAAGGCTTCCCCAGCGGCTGAGTGGACGACATCATGGCGTCGCTATCCTGCGAGGGCGCCCCCGCTCTGCTGGTTTTACCTGCGGTGAATCCACAGTCAGGCAGGTCAGATGACTTCATGAAAGGCATGACAGGATTCACACGCACACACACACACACACACACACACACACACACACACACACACACACACACACACTCGTGCTCAAGCCGCAGCTTATTATTAAAAGGAAACAGACAAAGGAAGTAAGTTTCACCATGTGGCAAATCTTGAAGGAGGAAGTAAAGTGTGTAATGTTAGGATCACCTGCTGTGACATGCTCAGAGCTGGGTTCGGCCTCTGAGGTCGAAGGTTTCGGAGATTCTGGACCGGCTTTCTCCTGCTGTAGCTGGATTGGCACGGCCATCTGGCTCAGGTCGATGGTGGGCGGCTTTGGTTTGGACTCTGCCTTCTCCTTCACTGCTGACAGAAAAATGACATCTTTTAGCTTTAAACTGATGCTATTTAGACTTAATTCTCACAAACCTTTGATTTTACTGGTGTTTATTTTAGGAATTCAGATACAGCTCCCTACAGAACTACAGGAACAGGAAGGTTTGCACTTAGTTTTGGTCAACATTTTCAGGCCTTCAGAAGTAGCTAGATTTGATTCAGGCTGTAACTAACAATTATTTTAGGTATCAGCAATTTTGATGATTAATCAAATAAAAAATGGCACATTCAGCAGAATTTTTTATTTTATTCCTTAAGCCTTTTTTTAAATACAAAATTAGAAATACATTAAAAGATGCAAATAAACAAATTATTAAATTCCTTTTCTAATAAGTGAATACACGTTTTATTGCCTAAAATTCAATATCAGCATTCCTTTAATGAACAATTGATCATTTGTAGCAAAAGATGCATCTGCAACTAAAAAAAATCCTTTTAACATCAACATGTGAAATGCTCAGCTCTTTTTACTTGACTTATCAACACAGTGTTGACTGATTGTCTGACTATTGATTGGTTGATTATTTTTACATTAACCGATTAAAAATGTGATAACAAATGCTTCTTAACATGAGATTTAATTAGCACAAAGTCGTTTCAGCCATGATTCTGACGTCATATCAATTAGATCTAAGTTCCGACTTTCACTAGAGGCCACCCCAAAATTTTTCTTATTGTTTTCAGTGGTGATCTGACTTTTGAGTTTTGGATTATTAGCCTGCTGCATAACATGATGGCATCTTGAGCTGAAGTTGGAACCTTCAACTCCAACTTTTGGTTCTTAAGCAAATTAGGAGGTGGATCTTAATGCTAATCCAACACAAACAAACCAAAGCAAGGAGCTAACAAAAAGAGAGTATCGACTGCTGATGTCAATGTCAGGATTTAAAATAAATGCTATGGCAGCTTTTGTGTCTTACCAAGGAGTTTCATTTTTTGGGGACTTTTCTGCCAAGTTTAGATAAACATTGCTGACGGTTTCAAATGAAGGATCAATGTCTGACTTCACTTTGGTGTGAAAAAACATATCTGCACATTTCTGAGCCATCAAATCTGAAAACATTTAGCTTTCTGCACCTCCCCAGTTCATTGAAAGATAAAAATGTGTAAAAATTAAAAAATTAAATCTGAGAGCAGTCATAAATGGATGAATGGAAAGATGAGATGATGTAAAAGGATTGAGAGATTTCCTGTTTGGATGATGTCATCCAGGTGTACTGTCAACACAGGAGGTAAAAACCTCCCGTTTCTCTTTCAGTTTCTCACCTGCCGCTTTTCCGTGACGTAAACCCTCACCTGTGGTCTGCTGCAGCTCCAGCAGGGCTTTGATGGTGGAGGTGGCGGACTGGGAATCCGAAGCGCTCACCTCCGGGTAGATAATGGTTGGGATGGACTCCAAGGCTACTTCCTGCTCAGTCCAATCCTGCTCTCTAGAGGACACGAGGTGCACTACAGGCTGCAGATCTGATGAACAAGTAAATCCGGTTTTTGAGGATCCAAAAGGACATCTTGGCCAGTGGGTTTGAAACAAACCCAGGTGGGGATGGATCGGTACCTTGAGCGCCGCTGTTGGACGCCTCGCTGCTCAGGCTGGTGGCGTCTGCAAGAACCGCGGTGGCGTCCTTCACCGACCCGTCCTGGCCGCAGGCCTGAGCCTGGCTGACCTCTGCAGAGCGGGTCACTTGTTGCAGTGTCTCGGTGACCAGCTGCCGGGTCTGTTCACTCACCACCGCCGTCTGGAAAACTGGCTTCGGCTTGATGAGAACCTGGAACAAAATGAAGCGGGGTCGCTTTATCAACAGACGGACCAACTAGTTTTACCTCAATTAGTTCTGGTCATATTGAATACCGAAAAATTAAGGCTGGACGGTATGGCTTAAAATGAAAAATGATTCTGGTTTTTTCAGATCTGGTGTTAATAAAAATAAATTTCCTTGCTTTCTTTTCTAAAAAAGAAATGAAAGATAAAGTATGTTAAAAAGTAGATTTTATTTCAATCATTCCTTCTGTGAGTTGCACAATGGAGTTATTATGAGAATGTAATCTTTTATTAGCTCAATAAAGATGTAATTTTATGAGAAAGACGTCTTAAAATTACGAGAAAATAGTTGTTTTAATGAGAAAAAAAGCTTGGATAATTCATTTTTCGTGTAGGAGTTCTCATATAATTACTACTTCATTCTCCTAATATTCTGACTTTATTCTGGTTATATTAAACTTCATTCTCATATTACTATAGTATATATTCTTGTAACGCTATGACATAATTATTAAAAAACAAACAAAAAAAAGCCTGGCCTTGGTATTTTGTCAGAGTTGATTTGAATTAAAAGTGCAAATAAATAAAAGTCATAAAAACACGCTTTTAAAACAAGAGGGCAGATGCTTTCGTCACTCTGAACTATTGAAATCCAAATAGTTCATTGGTGGGAAAAAATAAATCCAGATTTTATTAAAAAAGCAAAAATTCGATTTATTGATAAAAATCTATTTATCTCCCAACCCTATAAAAAACTGATTTTCTTTTTTTCCTATAAAAAAAAAAACCACATAATGGATAAATAATACCTTTCGGTCCACAATAATTGAACGTAAACTAGAGGTAACAAACATGTAAAAGCATTTTCTTTTTCAAATCTTGAACCAACCGTCTCGTTTTCATGTGAATTATCCCAAAGGGAAAATTAAATTTGGTTGTAACTTGTATCATTCATGTATTTTCAAAAGGTCGTTATTGATGGTAATTCTGTGGCAGTAGCAGTCAGTCTCCCAACTTATCTGAAGAGGCCTCTGACTGAAAATTGTTTCTGTATATTAGCCTTGTGTCATGCTAACAGCTTAATTTCTAGGCAGCAGAGATGATATTTCACACTAAACATCTTGGATGACTTCGTTAGTTGTTGGCACTGATGGCGTTAATCCACCTGATTTGGCTGTATGGTTAGAAAGATGCTGGAGTAGGGGATATGATCTTTTCCCATCATGCCCGATGAAAGAGATTATTTTAATTTCCTTGTCCTTGCTCTCTGTGCATCCATGAAATCTCTTTTTCAACTCCTCTGAGATTTGGGGTTGTGGTTAAGGTAATATTTGAGATTTTGAGATGATAATCAGCTGCTAAAATTGGAAAAACAATACCTTCTCGCCATGGTTACACATGCTAATAACTGTCAGAAAGTTAAAAAAAACCCTTTCAACTGTACAGCATCTAAAACCAGAGGGAATGACCCCCAAACATGGATTGACTCAAACAAAAAAATAAGAATTGCAAAGTCTACAAACAAGTTAACATAACATTTCCGGAAACAAAAGGGCACTTAAAGAAAATGGAAACTATCTTTTTGAAGAACATTTATAATATATCATGTGGGGCAATATAACGAAGATCCATTAAGTTTCACTGAAGTACTCCAGTCTCATGAATTCACTGGGAAATCAACTTAACCTCTTCAGAAATGAGGTTACCGGTGATCGCTGACGTAACATAAGGAGAAAAACTGACGTTACTGACTCCTCCAGCGTCTGTCTGCTATTAAATGTCAAGTCATGGGTCTAAATGAGTGTAAATTATCTGTGTGAAATTCTGTTTTAATATCACAGAAACTGAAAACTGAGATTGTTTTAGTCACTGAAAGTACTTTTTGTGTAGCCGAAACCCAGAACGATTAGAAAAATCTGAGGTGATTTTAACCAGATTTAACGTTGGCTTGACTGAAACCAGAGGTGGCTCATGGTTGTGGGCGGCTCATACAATACTGTACACCAGTCTGCACAACCAGCTGACTCAGTGACCTCATTTTCCTCCATGAATAAAAACTGAAACAAATTTACCTCTAGACTTCCATTGCAAGTCTGATATTGAAAGAAGGACTTCCTGTCTGCAGAAAACAGGGGGTGGGGGGCCCAGTGTGATAGAACATTTTATATTTTAGTACCAACTGGTTTTATTCTTCCTTCCATCTCTGCTCATCATCACTGTTCCAGTGTAGTAGCAAGAAGGTAGCATGTTGGGGTTTACCCTGTCACAACGTACAGCTCTGTCATAAATGTGAAAATCCCTTAGAGAAAAAAACAACAACGTATAACAGTAACATTTTGGGGATTTAATATTACGGTTACAAGTTTAGTTGTCGTTTCTTCTTATAGCACCTAATAAAGTTTCAGTGGTGCAAGCAGTCGAAACATTTACGTGAAACTAGTTTCTGTTGTGAAATCCCAAAGAATGACTGCATTGAAGGATCATTAATAAGAGATGCATCACAATTTCTGAACAGCAAAACCCACATAGTTTGTAACTTTTTAGGTGTTAGTGGGTCAGAAATACATAAGTTTGCACCTAAAAAGTAATAATTTCTTTATAAAACTTTGTTATCCAACACAATTGAGCCAAAATGGCCACCAGTTTCTCTTCTTTCAAGTGACACGTCTTTCAACCAATTGCGTTCATCTATGGCCAATCATATCCACTGTTTGTCGTGTTACTCTTACGCATTTCTTCATGCACATTTCTGAAGTATTGTCATTTGGACTTTTAATTCAGTCATTTTCTGTGCTGTTGTTAACACATTTGAATTTGCAATAGGAAATTATAGATGATTCCTTGTCTGTAGATCCAAGTGTGTAATTAGAGAAAAAGAAAACAAAAAAAATCCAGATGTCTGTGACGTCTGTGCTCAGACGTTGATCACTACAAAATAGTGTCAATTTTACTGGTCAAGTTAAATTTTCAGTGTTACTTTTACAGAGACCAAGCTCCTAAATGGACTCCAAATGGTTGAAGAACTGCTAATGAAGGTATGCATTTTACAGGCGTATACCCTCAATCAGCCCTAGTCTACTCTTGTTTAGTTACAAAGAGATGTAACTATCTCAACCACCCAACATAAGTTCTTGGGTTAAACATTTCCAAGAAAGAACAGTTTGCATCCCAGAGTTCATCTGAAGTCCGTGTTTTGTACTTCAACTTCAATTTTTTAAATTGTTTTGGCTTTTTTTTGGTCACCCTTAAAGGTTTTAGATAAAGGTCATTTAAACATCAAGCAAATATAACCTAAATAGACACATGACTATTTAATTTTAGCAAGGGAAAAAGCTTCTAAGTTACTAAGGTCCTAAAGCAGCAGACCAACTCCATACCATCATACTACCAATACTGTGTTTGTTATCTTGTCAGTCCACAAAGGTTTGCAGTTTGTGCTATAAATGTTTGAAGTTTTTGAGTACTGTGAAACTGTAACATTTTTCCTGAAGGCTGCCATACTGCATGAATCTCAACTCACAGTGGACCAAACATTAGACAGACAGACAGACAGATGGCACTCTTAAGTCCGTTCTGTGACTCATTTCTCTCTGAATTTAGGAAGTAGAGGGAGGAAGAGGAAAATGTTTAAGCACCACCATACTTTGGCCGACTTATAGAATGGGGGACTTTCCTCATTGTAATTTTATTCAAAGACTCACTTCTCAAGAAGTTTGCCTTTTACAAACATTTTGCTTCATAAATTGTCATTTTCTACAGAAAACAGCACTTGCCAAAAATAAATATTTCTTGTCTCATCCTACAGTTAAAGTCGCATTTCAAAGGAAGCGACTCAGCCGAGGATGTGAATGTCGTCATGCCGTCATGAGTTTGTGGTTACCCTGTAAGTAAGGGTGACTTTACGAATGTTAGACTCCCACCTGTGTCTTGCCCTGCTGGCCGTAAACAATCTTGGTCGGGATGATTTTGGTGGCGGTGGACTGAGATCCGCAGCTTATGCCTTTGGGTTGGGTGACGATCATCTTAGTGATGGGCCTGGAGGTGGTGATGATGGCCGGTTTGGCTCCCTGCACCGCCTGCAGACTCTTCTCTCCCTGAAATGTACAAACCGTTTAGTTCATTTAGGATTAAAAGAGAATATACATTTTTTATATTCCAAAACAAAAGGAACTTTGGGAACTTTTCAGTGACTGGATTACATATTGGCTGTTTAGTAAACATTGGTTTGTGCTGCTACCCAAACATTTCAAGGAGAAAATGGCAACAGTATTTATTTGGAGAACTATAGCTGCCCATTTTCCTGTAGATATTTAAAAATATTTTATGTCAGCCTGAATATTGGAGTCAAAGTGGTCAGTCAATTGAACTACACTTGCAAAGAGGTTATATATATTTATGGATATAGCTACATCTACAAATACAGCTAAATTTGTTTAGATATTTAGTCACTCATTTCAGAAAGTGAAGCTCATGTCAATTTATCACAGAGATTGAAATATTTCCAGCCTGTATTTCTTGAAATTATCATGATTATGGCTTACAGATAATGAAAGACTCGAATTTTCTGAAAATTACAGAATATCTATCACATCTCTATATTTATTATTTTAAGCAGAAATATCAGGCTTCTAAAAAATAAAGCTAAAGCTAAACAGTACAATTTGGGGGATTTAATGTCACTTAAAAGTTAAGTTGTTTCTTTGTATGACACTTGATAAAATTTCAGTCTGTGTGTGGGCTTTCTTTTTCAAATCCCAAAAGAAATGAGTGTCTTTTGGGCTTTGAAAAATCATAATTTCTTCATGAAACTTTATTTTCTAACACTATCGAGCCAAAATGGCTGCCAGTTTCTTTTCTTTCAAGTGACACTTCTTTTGACCAATTGCGTCGCTCTGTGGTGCACATATTTATATCTAAATATACATATATCCACAGCTAAAACAAATGTATTTATATCTACAACTAAAACAAACTGAATATTGTGAAACTGTTTAATATTTTAAACTCAGTGAAATATTTCCAGCCTTGATTTCCTGTAATTGTGATGGTTATGGCTTACAGATAATGAAAGCCAAACTTTCTGTCTCAAAAATGTGAATATTCCAAAGATCAATTAGGAAAAGAATAGAAAACAAGACATAATCGCATCTTAGTAGATGGCTGCGTAATGAAGTGAGAGCATCTTCTTCCTAACATCCGTGAATCATCTTAATCCTGTCTGTTTAGGTTGAAGTGGAAGCCATCTGAGACCAATAGTTAGCAAAGTGAAAGAAAGATGGTGGGATGCCACTGAGACACAGCTAAGTCCCCACTCTGCCCAGTCTCAGGAGATTAAACTGACCTTCCACAGGAAGGCCTCCATGTGTGAACTGTTAGGGGGTTTCTGGGGATCTGGGCTTATCTCTTAGCAAAATCCCCCCGTGAAGATAATGTAAAATGATAAGTACCTTACATAATGTGTTTACATACAAAACAGCACAAGGAGAAAAGAAAATCCCAAACGACGGGTTGTAATGAGAGGGTTTTAGTTTGCCGTTTGTTCAGGAGTTAGCTGGACATGCTACAGTTGGCATAAACCATTCATTCTCTGTTTGAGGAGTCCAAGGTCACAAGCACCTGCTTTTTTTCTTGTCACACTTGAAATTTTTCAGATAATACACATTTTTAGCTCCCAAAAAAATATCCCAGAGTAAATGGAAAATGCAGGTTTTAAATGATAACTTCTGTAAAAAGCTATCCAAACCGACCTGGCCCAATGTGAAATTGTAATCGTCCCATAAACCTAACAACTGATTCTGCCACCATTAACAGCAACAACTGCAGTCAAGTATTTGTAATGCAGTGCCTCAAAGATTTTGTGATTGTTTTTTTTATTTTGACTTTTTGTGCTACTTTAATGGTGCCACACCATGGTCCTCCAACTACTTCCTGTTGTCTTCTTTGTGATTTGCACCATTGGCAACATCTGGTTGTTGATCACATGACTCTTTTGGAGCGGTCTCCAGACCTCTTGGCATTCACATACAGTACAGGCCAAAAGTTTGGACACACTTTCTCATTGAATTCAATGAGAAGGTGTGTCCAAACTTTTGGTCTGTACTGTATGCATTCGAGCTGCGCCAGAGTTCACTTCAACTGAACTGAGACCTAGATTTGACCAGAGTTCCCTTTTTTGGTCCGCATCAGAGTTTGAGTGTGCATTGCAGTTCTGCTGCTGGTTCTGGAAGGAGCTTCATGGCTGTTGACTCACCCCAGGGTTCAGCAGCGTTGTGACCATACTCTTGCCCGGCAGTCCTTGGATGGTCGCTCCTTTGCCTGTCGTCTTCTGCACCACAATCACATTCGGCTTAGACGTCATGGGGATGGTGGTGATCTTCGTCGTCGTACCTAAAAGACAAGAAGTTTAGTTTGGAGTCCAAGAATAGGATGATGGACACGTTGAATGGGGAGACTGTAAACACACCAGACACAATGTTGCTGCTGATGATCTTCCCTCCCAGCGTGGCCAGAGACTTGGGAACCACAGTGATGATGCTCCCACTGGTGGTCTTGACGTAGGTGGCCCCTCCACCGGACGCAGATATCCTGGCGCCAATATTGGGACTAACTGTGGGTCTTGTGTATGTTGCCTGTGTAGCTGCACAAGTAGATGCAACTCTGGGTTCATTTACTTTATTAGAAACCTCGCATGAACAAAGGCTTTCTTACTGTTAGAACACACTTTCCGGATCTGATGATCAAATAGATGAATAGTGGGTTTGGACTCTAACCTGTGGGCTGTGTGACCAGCTTGGTGGTCATGATGGTGCCGTTGCTGCTGACGACCATAATGGGCGAAGAGCTGCTGCTGGACAGAGCCACAGAGGAAGGTTTGGGCAGGATTTTACTGGGCTGCACCTGCTGAGTGATTATCTTCACCCCTGGAGATGCAAAATGCACCGATTCAGACAATCTGACTGCTGTACAGGTTATAAACTCAGAGGAGAAATTTATCAGACCAGACAACATACGACCGAAATATACTGTAAGTGCAAGAGATTAAAAAGAAAATCTGCTTAATTAAATATCTACTAATTTATTTAATCTGTAAATAAATGCATATGAAACATGTAAATACATTTAAATCTATGTAAATATGTTTAAACCTAAACTTTTGTAATTAAAATAAAGACCTAAACTTTCATTTTAAATATTAGAATAATACATCTAATATCAAACTTTAAAAAACATTGAAATAATATTACATAAAAAAATAAATACCTATGAAGTAAATATTTTTATCATGCAACCATTTGAAACACAGAATTTACTAAAACTTATATATGCTGTAAATGTTATTGAATTTTTTTTGTATTGTGAACATTAAGTACATGCATCAAAATGAATCAAAATAGAATAAGAAAAATGAAACTAAGTAAAATGCTAAATTCTGTACTCTTAAGTTAAAAATAATTTTTTACACCAATTTAAAGGCTGACTAAAAAATGAAGAACATTTGACTATTAAAACTCATTCAGGGGTTTAGTTCTTTGTTGCAGCAGAACACACAGAGACCTGCGGAAAGACTGGAAGAAATCATGAGATAAAAGAAGGTGAAAAACAGAAAGATGGAGTGAACAGGAAAAGAGGAAAGTTAGCAGCTCACCAGACTCCTGTTTGATCTGAATGGTGGGTTTGGTTCCCGGTGGAGTGGTGCTGCTGCTCTGGCTGATGCTGGAGGCTCCTAAAGGCGAGCTCTGCTGCAGCTGCTTGGGCGACTGCTGCTTGGGAAACTGGGCCAGGATCTGAGTGGGGGAGCCCACCAGGGTCTTTGGCGACTGGAGTCTCGCAGAAGCAACCTTCACTCCAGCAGAAGCTGCGTGGACAACCACCAACAAATTAAAAACTAGTTTGGAAGCCGTTGATCCATATATTAATCTGTGTGAATAAGTTTGGATTCAAGTTTGTTTTTCAGATCCGTTCAACTCAACTAGTCAGAACTACGTAGATTAGTCAACTAATCTAGAGAAACTCATCCATGCGTTCATCTTCAGTCGTATTAATTATTGCAACAGCGTCTTCACAGGTCTGTCCAACAAATCAATCAAACAGCTGCAGCTGATCCAGAATGCTGCTGCTCGCGTTCTCACTAAAACCAGGAAGATAGAGCACAGAACACCAGTTTTAAAGTCCCTCCACTGGCTCCCTGTAGCTCAAAGAATAGACTTTAAAATACTGTTGTTAGTTTATAAATCACTGAACGGCTTAGCACCACAATACATTAAAGATCTGCTGTTATTGTATCAACCTTCCAGACCCTCTCAGGTCTTCCAGTTCTGGTTCTGCTCTGCATCCCCAGAACCAGAACCAAACGAGGAGAAGCAGCTTTCAGCATCTATGCACCACAAATCTGGAACAAACTCCCAGAAAACTGTAAAACAGCTGAAACACTGACTTCTTTTAAATCTCAACTAAAAACCCACCTGTTTAGAATTGTATTTGAAATGTGATCAATTACAAATTTATTGATGGAACCTGACTTAATGATTGATTCTATGCTGCATTGTGTTTCTGTGTTTGTACTGATGTAAAGCACTTTGAAATTCTTTGCTGCTGAAATGTGCTATACAAATAAAATTTGATTGATTGATTTGATTGAAGAAACAGTCACCATTTTTGGACAGCTTTGTTTTAAAAGCAGCAATCTAGCAAAATGTTTGGCTGACCAACCAAACTGCATGCAATAAACATCATTCCTAGCCGCCATGAATTGAGTTCGGCAATGATGTCCATGTGAATTGGTGAGACCTGTAGAAATCCTGTCTGAGTGCATCACTAGTCTAGATCTATAATCAGCAAGTCAATCCAAGTAAGAGGACCTACATGGCGCCACAGTCGACATCACCACCGATGGAGTAGAGGACACCACAGTCGTCACGGCTACGGTGTTGGGGGAGGGGCTGGAGCTGGATGGGAAGACCACCGTCTGTTTCTGGGTGGGGGTGGTCAGAATGGAGGTGGAGCCCAGCTTGGCCATGGCGGCGGCGGCAGCATTATGGGCGTGAGACTTGGACAGGATGTTGGGCACAAAGCCAGAGCTTGGGGAAGTCGTCACGATGATCACCTGGCGAAACACGAGAGGTTTGAATGTTTGGGAAAAATGAGACACGAAGATCTGGAGAAGCATGGCGGACCTTCTGCGTGGTGGTGCTGGTGGTCTGGATGGTGGGCTTGGTGAAGGTGATCTTGACGGGAGACAGGTGAGGCGGCAGAGAGTTGGCGATGCTCTGCATGATGTTGCTCATCTTGGGGCTGCCGCTCACCGGCACTGTGATATTCCTGGATACCGGTGGGGAAACCTTGGTAACATCCTTCAGCATCACTGGCGACGAGCTGGATGAGTTTGTGCGTCTTCGTTTGCGAGGCTTTTCATCATCGTCGGAACAACTCACACCTGTGAGGAATGAAGAGCAGTAGGTTTGACACAACTAATCAGCTAAGGATAACATGGTGCTCTAATGGGTTGGGGTTCCTCAGGGCTCAGTTTGCTATATATACTCATGCAAGCCAGATTGTCTAGAAATTGACCAACTTTTCATATCACACTATGCATCAGACATCTACTTTAACTGTTTCTTTGAGCTAATGAAGAAAACTTTCAAAATCCCCAGAGAAATAGGAGATTCTAGTGCCCCCTGCAGGCCAATCAGAAGATTTGTCTGAACACATAAGCACTCATCAAAAAGGTTTGAACAAACGACACTAAACGAAAGTTTAGTGTCCTTTTTGATGCTGTTGTAAGTAAACATAAAGAATAAATGAAGGAGTTTCTCATTCTATTAGTCTTGAGCTGCATGTGCGTTAAGGAAAAAAGAAACGAGTAAAACAAAATTCCTACTTATTTCAATGTCAAACTTATAGACTTACGTTTCCATTGTTCCAATTTATCTTTCAAGTATAAATATAAACATGAAAAATGAATTTATAGCAGATATCTCTAGAGAGGTATGTATGGATATGTGGAAATCTTCAGTTGTAATTTCTGGAGGACTCTGGCTTTAGCTCCAGTTTTATCCCTTCAGATTGTTTTTACTGATCAGACGAATTTTCCATCCGTTACTGAAAACGTTTTCTTTGCTCAGATTATTCCAGTTTATAGGTTCTGTTGCATCAGAAGCCTTACTGTTACTGCACAGTATTCACGAGGACCAGACGTCAACACTGACTTTTCACGTAGACGGTGCTCCCACTCGGCAGCACCACCACGTTGGACGACGGGCTGGCCGGTCTTGGGGATTTCACTGTGGCTCCAACGGGTCCGCTGGACGCTGTGGCGCTGGTGGGGGTGGAGGTGGTGCTCGTGTAGGAGTAACATACAACAACTGGAAAAAATAAGGAAGTTTCTAACAGTTTTGCTTTTTGTTTTTCCACATTTGGAGTGCTGCATTATTACAACCACATATTTTATTTTTCAGTTTGGTTGGTTTTTAACCAAACTGATTGATCTTTTTGTCTTTACTACGTAGTAAAACCCTTCATAATTGGGCTGGGTGATGTGGCTTAAAAATAAAATCTCAGATATCAGTTCTGATTTCCAATTTTAATGAAGATGACAGAAAATATTTTTAAAAAGTGGCATTTATTTCAGTCATCCCTGCTATGAGTTGAACAATGAAGTATTGTTCAACTCATAGCTACAATGGCTACAAGAATTTTTGTTTAATTATGAGAATATTGTCAGAAGTTAGAAGAATAATGGCGCAATCTTTTCCCAAAATGTTTTACAATTATAGTAAAAAGAGAACAAAAGGCTTTAATACTTTTTTTGTTGAGTTCTCAAACTGTCACTACTGTATTCTCAAAATATTACAACTTTATTATGGTAATATTAAGACTTTACTATTGTATTACTACAACTGTATCCTTGTAATATCATGACTCTGTTTTTAATGGGAAAAAAAAACAGCGTGTAGAGTTGATTAGAAAGTCCAAATAAATAGAAGCTGTAAAACACGTTTATAAAACAAGATGGCGGCCTCACATAGCACAGAGCAAAGGCGTGCTTTGGTGGAACAAAATTCAGATTTCCCAAAAATTTTAATCTTCAAAAACTGAAAATTTGATTAAGCTAAAAAATTAAATAAAAAATAAATGAACCTTGCCCTTGAAAAGTGACATAAAACAAATTGATTTCAGAACTTTACCTTCTTTGTTCCCCGTTTCTGCCGGTAACAAAAGGGAGGCGTTCTGATTGGCTGTGGCGCTGGCCACAGCGTTAGCCGTGGCGGTGAAGGCCGTCTGAGGGACCAACCTGGGCATCAAAGGAACAAGCCGACGGCCTTCGATTGACCATTCAGACGAGTTGTTAGGACCAGACATGCTGCAGAAAAGGCAGAGCAACAGTGAGTAGTTCAAAATATCAGTCAAATGTGTCTCAGTATGTGGAAAAACAGACTCGCATCAGGGAAAATTAAAAGTTTCAGAAACACAAACTACAAGAAATGTTGAAGAAAATAAAATAAAAAAAGAACATTAAGAAATAACTGCAAAAAAAAATTATGTTTTGCATATTTGCTGTTTAAAAAAAACCCAATACCTCTTTGTGCTTGTCTGTACTGTTTGTTTTGCTTGCAATAATTGATGAATTTAAAAACAAAACAGATTTTTTTACATTCCATTTGCTTTATTTGTGTCCTTATCCACAACTGGAAAATACTAAAAGTAAAATCCATCTTTGTAAAGACTGTGGGAACCTGGACAACGATAACAACATGTTGCTTATTAACGTCTGTAGTATTCTGCAGCTACAACGATTAACAGACACTTGCTCCACGCTGCATCTCCACTGGTTGCACAAACACGGCTGTAGCTCACACAGATCTGAACTTACTGATACGCAATGGTGGTGAGGCGTTCATCGTTAACGGCCCGGCGGACTTCTGCACGATGGCGCTCCGTCGAGATGCTAGGAGAATGAGAATGACAAAGAGAATATATTGTTTTAAATCCATAAAAAGTTCTTCTGATAAATTCATGATTTTTTTTTCTTTCATTGTGCAACATTTGACAGCTGCATGAAGTAAATACCTGAGGATTTTAGTGAGCTCTCCCAACAGGTCCTTCTTGTCCTTCGTCAGGTCTCCCTGAGCTCGCAGGGCGCTAATAACTCCAGCATATGCTTCCAGCTCTGGATAAAAATTAGAGATAAAAATTTAAAGAAACATCAGCAACTAAAGCTTACAAGGCTTTGTGTATTGTTATCAATGATAATTTCCTTCTGATTCTTTGTTTGTCAACCTTACCAAGTTTACGGAGAATCCTTTTACACTCATCCCTTCCCAGGTCGAGGATGGTGGGCCACACCACTGGCATGGTACCAGTCAGAACTGGTTTCTCCAGTTGGATCATTGGCTGAGAGAACAATGAGACAGGTCAGTCACCCAATCATCGTTTCACTGAAAGACAAGTGGAACAAATCCCCCCAAAAATCGCAACCTCCATGAATTTTAATGCAATGTCATTGAGCTTTATTGATTGCAATTTCTGATAGAAAGAAACTTTGCTTGGAAATTAACTGTTGTTGCATCCAGAGCTGCAGTTTTGTTTTTAAACTGGGGGTTTAGAAAGCAGCTCAGAGTGTTTTTTTTCTCATTTCTGTCACAAATTAATGTACTTCTGTCAGTTTTGACTGTTTGACTAATTTCAATCCAAATCTAATTTATAGTCTCTTAATGTATTTTAATAAAAAAAAAGATGATCATTGAAGACTTCAAATCCAAAGACAACATTAGTAAAAATCTGTTTTATTTGTTGTTGGGGTTTGTTTTTTTAACTGACTTATTTTTTAATTTCATCATCACTTCCACAGGCAGAGTCTTCTCTGTATTTTGTTTTGATATCAGTAAAATTTAGATATGAGTTTAGGGACATATGGAATAATATTGTACTTTCTTGTCTTTCTGTTGCATTGCAGTACGTTTTTGCTCTTCCTTGTGTTGGTTAATGTATTGGCAGTAAAAGCCTGATAATCTCCTCTCTAAAGAATCAGGTACCAACATTCTGCTGCAGTGTGGGTTTGCTGCCAGTGGTACTGGTTGGTTCATTGCACACAATAGAGAGAATAATGAATGAAAACTACCCCTAAAATCTTTAACTTTAGCTCGAATCAACAACTACATGGTTAAACTAGCAACTAGAAAACTTTTCAGTGTCAAGAAAACCAACTAATTTAAATAACTGTCACCACTTCTGAAAATAGATTGCTTGAAATAAATCATTAAACAACCGAAATTATTAGAACATTCATGTCCATGTACAATACAAAGCCCAGATTCACAATAAGAGCTGCCTGCTCGCAGCAGGCTTTAACTGTGGGACAGCTGATGGGGCTACAGCCCTGAACTGGGCCTCTCTGATGGAGCAGAACCAGGCCCAAACAGACGCTGTTCAGCTCAACGGCTGTTTGCAACCAAAAACATTTAGCCCAAAAGTCACACAACAATCTAATAATAGCAGTTTTAGAAACGTTGACCCGAAATGGTTAGGATATAAACCACAGAAAAAAAAAAGATTTAAAAAATAGGATCCAATTGGTGAAGTTCTGCAGCAAACAACGACCCTCACATAGAGCTGAGTCAAAACGCTTCAAAACCTCAGCTGCGCTGCAGAAAATACGCATTTATTGAAAGATCTGGTCTTATGTTTAGGAAAAGACAAGATAAGTCTTCAGCCAATGAATCAAACCTGAGCACAAACCAGTTTTTAGCTGCGGTGTTTGGTTAGCCAGCTAGCTGTTTCTATGAACCAAATCAATTCTTACCTTCCGTTAGCAGGACAACATCAAGGCCTTCGTGCGTTTATAATCCACACAATCAGGACTCGATACGAAAACCTGGTCATTTTACCACGTCATGTTGCAATTCTGTAGCAAAGAAGCAGAAATTTAAAGTCTAAACTGATAAAAATACGCAAATATCCCGAAGACGTCCCAATGTTTATATTGACTGCTCAGCTTCAGCGGCTGGCCTGAAAATGTCTTCTTCACGTGAAGATGCTGAGGATTTGTTGTGATGGAGAAACGTTCGGCCGCCATCTACTGGTGGGTTAATGTACTGACCAATATGATTCACGGTTTCTGGGTGAATTTAGGTATTTCAGAAACCCAATTCACTCAATTAAACACTATGTAGATTAGTCACACAGAGACGGATGTTTTCAAGCCTTTACTCCTATTTAGAACGATTTTGCGGATATGGATATTGAAAACTTTCCATTCAATTTCTTGGATAAGAGTACTGCAAACTAATAAAAACAGTTTAATACAGAAATTTGGGCCAACGGCAAGTATACCTGGTTAAAGGTTATTTTCTAAAGGCACTTTTAATCTGACAAACGAGCCTCATTGGAACACATATTTCAATTTACTGAGATACACCTATATGGTTAAGTTTACAGACTGGTGCTTTTCAAAGGTATTCATACTCCTTCAACTTTTTTTAAATTTAATTTTATTCATTTATTTTTTACAATTTGTCATATTACAGCCACAGACTTATTATGTTATTGGGATATGTAATAGATCTACAAAGAGTAGTTAAAATTTTCATACATGGACAAAAGGATACAAATTATTATCAGCATTTGTGGGAATTGGTTTGAAAAAGTGTAAATATAAATACAAATGAGTAAATGTAATTATTTGAAGATATTTATAAACATTGAGCTAAGGAAAACAGCAAACTAGAATTTACAATTAAATTTATAGAATAAAATATCTGCTAAATTTCTGCAAACATATTTATTTTGACCCAATAATTTGTAATAAAAAATTATAACATGTATATATTTAAAAGTAGGCACAAAAAACGAGATGGAGGAAAAGTTAAGCAATATTTAATCAGAATTTCTTCTTATTGTTAAAATTGTATGAAATGTTAATATAAAATGAAAACACCAAGAAACGTCTAGGAACATTTATTTTATTATTATAATAAATAATGTTGCCTGATTTATCACAAAGACCTAATAAATTATTATATTAAGCAAACAAGTACATAATATTGTTTGCATAATATCTATAATATTTGTGATATTTACAATTTTATTATAAAATATTAAAACTTAAAAAGTTACGAAAATTGTTAATGTTTAGAAAATATTTAGAAAAATGTATGGAAAATATATCAACTAAACTCAATAAAGTTAACATTAAATATATTTTTATGTTACTGTGTTTAAATGTTCATAGTTTTACATTAATGCTTATTCATTATATATCATTTATAACAATAAAAACTTTAAAAATCAACTGTCATATTTACTTTAAAAATGATTTAAAGATGAAATATCTGCTGTTTATTATTATTATTGTTATTACTACATAATTATTAGTTTCATTTCTATCTTTAATTTTTTTTTTTTTTATGCGTAAAGACAATAATCACCAGTAACCGAAAGTAAGCTCAACAGAGAAAGATAATTATGAGTTTAACAAAATACGAGCAGTCCTTGAATGCGTCGGGAGGAAGGTGGGTTTCTTCACTCTTCAGTGTTTTGGGGAGGGGGCACAAAGCGCTTCCTTTTTCCATTTGCATCATGCTTTATCGGAGCCACAACCAGAGCAGCTTGGACATTGAGAATAACACTAAAGTGACCATCCATCCGCTGAACGAGCCGTCCGGAAACCAGACGCCTGCAGACCAGCGGAAATAAAAGCAGAAAGTTCATTTGGGCTTTTAGAAGCCAAAGTTTTGACGTAATTTTCTCCGGGACACCAGGAAAAGACAGGAGGGTCAACATGGAAGTATTTCCTGCGGAAAAATGAAGGATTTTCTCCTTTACAGCTCGAAGGTTATCCGAGGACGGGAAAATAATATAGTATCATCGGAGCTCTTAAAGTTTTCCAGATGTCTTTTCTGATGCAAGCAGCGGCAGCTTTCTGAAACCCCCCCAGAGATCCCTGCGCTTCTTCTGGCTCTTCAGCAGCAGCATCACCGCTACTTTCACTTCCATGGATTTCAGAGGAAAAAAACAACCTTCCTGGCTGAAAGGAGCTGGATTGTTCAGACCTTCATGGTGAAGCCGCCTGCTGACGGAGACGCGCTCGGAGCAGACGGAGACAAAATAAAGCAGCTGTTACGAAAATGTTATTTGGGTGAAGTTTGCGAAAGCTGACAAGGGAAGCCCAATGAGTGGCACACAGCCAGCACTCACTGACAGGTAGGATAAAATGCTTCCATCTACATTTGACATACAAAACTTCACATTTTTAAAAAGTTTTTACTTGTTTTTAAACACACTAAAACTGTTTGATCCATTCGATGAGGAAAAAAAAGTTACTTTTGTGGCATTTCTTGTAATTGTGCACAGACCCGACCTAAAGCATTAGCAAACTAAGCTACTCGCTGAAGCCAGTCTCTCCAGTTTTTCGTGGAATTTCATGCAA
The DNA here is from genome assembly GCF_002775205.1 of Xiphophorus maculatus. Lineage (NCBI taxonomy): Eukaryota > Metazoa > Chordata > Actinopteri > Cyprinodontiformes > Poeciliidae > Xiphophorus > Xiphophorus maculatus. Next base: position 12,243,892 of record NC_036453.1, on the reverse strand, counting down.
AATCAAGAGATCTGTGCAACGTTTCAGCAAAAAATAGTTAAAAACCATTTGGGTTTGAAGCTGCAGTACATAACTCATGAATGTATATATATTTTTACATATTTGTGGAAACTGTCACTATGCAGTGACCGTATGGTATGAGTCATATAATCTGGAAAAACCAAGCTCCTTTGCCTTTTCCCTGTGCTAACTAGAAACAACCAATCAGAGCCAGGAGGAGGGTCTTAGTGCTCTCAATCATCCTCCATGTGGTGTTGCTCATCCCTCTTCACCCCTCTCTCTCTGCTATGCTGTAACTAACATAGCATGTTGTGAATTCTACTGTTGATTGTTAACTTTTTTTTATTTACACCATAAGTATATACTTTGTGGCTTAATAAATATAATTAAAATTGAATTTAGAAAAATTTAAATGTGAAAAGTAAAATCTGGAAAATAAAATGACTTTCATTTTGTTTTCCATAGGGCCATAGAATCTGCTTGTTTTATCTTTTTTTTCAGATTTTGGAAGGGTTTAACAAGGAATAATATTGGAAATCATTCTAAAGTAGCACCACAAAATCATTGATTTTGATTGCAAAAAATCCCCAAAATAATTACAATATCCTGTTTAACACAGATTAAATACAGACTAAAATTTCAATATTTATTTACAGATGACAAGAATACAATTGCAATTTATTTAACATTAAAAAAAATCTAAATTGTTTAACATTTAAATCTGAGGTTTTTAAGAAACGGGTAAGTTAGCTGTGGAAAAATACACATAATAATCTTCACTGTGTAATTGTTGTCTTGCCAGAGTTGCAATCTGCAATATTGTCTTTACATTTGAGCTTTGGTTTGTTCAACTCGTAGTAACCCTGATTGGTGATAATCTCAACCAGTTAAACTCTACAAACCTCTGCCAGATTCACCAAATCTGGGTTGAAACAAAATATTCATGTACAATCTTGGGCCAGCCCTGGTACTACTTCCTAAATAAATCCATGATAGATTCCCAAAGTATTAAATCTGTAAATTAAAAGTGTCAAAATCTGTGAAAATCTACAATAGAACAGTTTCTCCTTTTATATTTGGGAAAAATCTATTTGTCCTGATAAGGCTGCATGTGTCAAAGTTTCCTTTTTTATTGCTCAGAAACATCTCCCTGCCATAATAAAACACATTCAGTACGGAACTCCTAAAGTGCCAATTATGGTTTTCTTTTTAACCAGTTTCCATAAATACAAGTATAATCTGGTTCATATACTTGAGCACCATCAGATTCAAGATGACTCAACTTGCCCCTCAAATGCATCTCAGTGCATTTTAGTAAATTAACCAGTATTTATTCTAACTGCTAAGAATGCAGAACATTCCTCCAAGATTGTTTGTTAAAGATTTTATGGCAGTTTTGAGATTAAGCAGAGCAGTGCGTGAGCACGGCAGCCCATAAACCCGACCCAGTTACACCAATTAAGTCAGGAGGAATGGGCCAGAATTCCAGCAACACTAAACGTTTGATCCGAGTCATTCAGTTTAAAACACAATTCTATCAAATATTTAGGAAATTTATTTCACAAACTTAAAAAGAAGTAAGTACAAATCTCTAAAAAAAAAAATCCCCTCCATTATTCTGGATAGAAATAATTTTGGTAATCCTAACTGACCCAGAACTGGAAGATTATTGTCTGATTTAGTGAGACAGTGAATAAAATAATTACAAAATAGTAATTATAAAATATGCTAATTTTAAGAGTATATTAATGTTTAATGACCAGAAGAACCCCATCGGAATGGGCAGTGCTTTTGGTTTTACATCAGCGCACAAATTAAAATGCTCTAAGTTTAGCAACTTAGCAAATTGAACATACAGATATTCACTTGTGCACAAATATTTACATGAATTCAACCTTTGTCTCCTGAGAGAGAAAAAAACCTTCCTGTATGTACAGGAAGATGATTCAAATGACTATCTTCAGAACTTTGCAAAGCTAACCTACTAAAAGAAACACGTGTTTCTTTTTCCACATTTCTAAAATGTTTTTTTTTTTCATATTAGTCCGAAATGAATTTTCAAAGTTTGTGAAAATACTCCTTAGGTTTTTCACAATATGAAAAATTAGAGCCCAGTTGGCTGTGGATTTCCATCGAATGTTTCCTAACAGCATGACTCACAGACAGAGCTGAACACTTCGAAATTAAATGAATAAAGTGGATCATCTGTCAAGTCTGCTGCCATCAAACTCAAGTGTTGTCTTTTGGAAAGTTAAAAAAGTTACCATAGCAACATTGACTTATGAACCCGTGAGTCAGATTCTGTCCTAGAGGAACATCAAGTCCTCAAAAATTGGAGTCTCAATTTTTATTGTGGTAGCCCTAGAAAGTCAAAGAAAGTCTCTTTGATTTCTTATATTCATCCAGGAGGTAGAAGCTCGGTGATCGTCCGCTCAGCTGCTCTTCACAACAATGGGTCTCTTCTGATTTTCATCACAAATTTCCACATAAATATTGTGGATGGTTTGGACCCGATCTGACTCTGGAGCAGAACCGGTGCAGAATTGTTCTCTTCCTGGGCTTTAGCTGGAAAGATTTATTTGGCTGTCAAGGTTTGGCACCAGGTCCTTTTCTTTAATCCAAGGAAAATCCAACAAACTTTTATTAAAGATAAAAAAAATAAATTATATCTGGTTCACAAGTTAGTTTATTTTATTATATTTGTGCATTTCTATATGGCTAAGAAATGGCATAATTCAATCATAAATTACCTCTATTAGAATATGGCAAATGTGTCCCTTCTAATGTAGAATTAAATTATTGCTTTTCAAAAGCCAGTGGAACGCTTAAGGATCGCAGCTCTAAGAAAAACAGTTAGAGGTTTCATTTTCAGCTTCTCCACCCTCTTTTATTGTATTTCTGCCTGGTAGACATTATGTACTCCTAAAAAAAAAAAGAGTGAAAATGGTGGAAGAATGAAATCGCTATTTAACTTTAATTTCTAACAGTGGGTGTGCAAACAGTACTGATCCAGACAATTTTATGAGGAGTTGAAGCAGGAAGGTGAGGCTGATTGTCGTGGTCTCTTCGTTCTTTCCAGGTTGTTGGCCTTAAACTGAATGGAGAAAACAATCCAACATAACAAAAAACGATTAGGCACCCAGTTATAAACTGATTTTCCCTGGCAGGTATGTGCTGCTCATAAAAGTATTCACGTTTTTACGCTTGGTCATATTACAAATCAGTGATTCTTGAGAAGTGGGACAAAATGGGTTTAAATTCCCCCCCCCCAAATTTTTTTTTAAAATTATTCCTCATGTATTCAAATATCACAAATAATGTAAGGTGCAGGCTCCCAGTTGCAACGTTTTTTTTTTGAAAATTACATTTTTAATGGACCTGACCCAGAACTTTGTCATCACCATCTGGCAAAAATAAATATAAAATTATTTTTTAATGACCGTATTGGTGATATTTTTACTCCGTTTTACAGCCAAATGCTTCTCAAGAAACAAAAGAAGTATTATTTTAAACAAAAAACAACAAAGTCCATCTGACGGAGTTGACACAGAACTGACGTTGGTGACAAACTAGTGAGTGAAAAGAAATACTTGATACATGTGAAGTAATGCCATTTATGTAAAATACATTAAAATGAATTAACTGCATATTTAAGTGAGATTTGTCAACACTATCACTGAAAGAGTCACTGTCAGTTAAAAACTGACGGAGTTGACAAAATGCCAAACTACCTCAATTTATATGATGTTACTCTGAAGGAGGCCATATTGTAGCTCATCAGGTCCATGAAATTTTTACAATATACTAAAATTAAGCATTTATTTCACAAGATTACATCAAAGTTTTGTAAATTGTCAGTTGTGTTGTTGACACATCATGGTTGTGACGAGCAACTTAGGAATAAAACAGAAGAAAAACTAAAGACTAACATAAGCTAACCAGAGCTGCCTAGTACTCTTAGCAAAGGATGAGGAAGGAAGAGGTCATGGGGTCCTCAGAAGTTCTGATGCCCCTCAATAATGCCTGATTTTTTTACATTCTTTTTATCTGAAGGTGTTGACAAAAACTTGGGACAAATTTCAATTGAGTTGGAAAATATATAAAAATGATTTTTAATTACATTTATTGATGCTATTATAATTATTTATTTGAATACTTTTACTTAATTGTCATATTATCTTAGTATTCTTTTAATTGTTTTAAACTATTATAATGTATTCAGTTCTGCTCCAGGACAAGGGATTTTAAAGACACCATCCACCTACTGCAATGTTTAAAGTAAAAAATATTCAGCAAACATCAGGAAAACATACATTGTTGTGCTCACATGGTCCAGGTTAGTTTAGTCAGATGTTTAAAAAAAATTATATATTGTGTGTATTTTATTCAAATTTTGTGCTTTATCCATAGGACCCGTTTTGTCCCTCTTCTCAAGAATCACTGAAATGCAAACTTTCACTTATCTTATTGAGATTTTATGTTATACATGTCCAGCTAAAGAACAAATTATGTTGTGAAAATATTCAATATTTTGTTACACATTTCTGAATGTGAAACTTGTTTATTACACAAGTTCTTTACACATAGAGTGAAATATTTCAAGCCTTTACTTCATGTAATATTAATCACCATGGCTTACAAATAATGAAAATCCTCAGACAGTTGAGTGGAAGGACAAAGTGTGTTAGGATTGTCAAGCAAAGTCCATTAAAAAATTGTTTTGGGGGAGTTTCACAAGGAGTGGAGATTACTGCAACGAGCTGACCATTAGCTGCTAATGTGTCTGTTTCTTTCTTTAATAAAGGGCCATTTCGCGGTTTTGGTGTGTGACAAAACCGCATCCACCGCATTTTGAACATCCAGTTCAAAAACTGAAGAATGTTGGTTCCTTAAAGTACAATTTAATCAAAGCCTGTATTCTGTTTGAGAAAACACAAAAGTGAGAATGTTGACCAGTTTTTTGGCATTACAAACAATTTAGAATTGGACAAGCATCAGAACATAAATATGTGGACTAATCAAAACAGGACTGATTGATTAGTCTGTGCTAGTTTACTACTGCACAGTCTACTACATAGTTTGTGATCTGTATAAGTGCTTTCTTTTTATGCAAACAATAACAAAATCCAAAAACAAAAAAAATTATAATTCTTAGTTTTGAAAAAAATGTTAAATTCTAATTTTTGTGAACTCAGTGGCGTGTCTCATCTCATACCTCGACTTAAAGCATCTGAATCAGTTTAGGAGTGTAACTTTTCTGATGGTTCATTGTTTTTTTTTTCACACGGAAAAAATGCCATGCCTACCAGAACCTGTCACTACGAACCACATGAGAAGCTTTGGTCTGTTTACTGGTCAGATGTGTCCTGTCTAAACTCAGGAAGCAGATGCTGTGTTCTGACCCAGTTTGGTTTTTTATTTCATGTTTATCAGCGAAGCAAACCGAATGATTTTGAGAAGACGTCTTGAAAGCTGCATCAGGCTTTAGTCTTTAAGGAAAAGATGCAGCGCCGTTGTTTTAGTACTTTGTTTACTCTACTGCATCCGACAATCAAATAGTTATCTGGACATCAGAAGGCATCTTGTAGCAAATACCTGGTAGCTGTTTTAGATTGAGGTCATATCACGTTCACACCATAAACAAACTGCTCTGGAGTTCATTAGGAACCATACAAAGACCACCTCTTTTAAATGGTCTTGCTATGGTTCTTTTGGACTGCACCCTAGTGTGGTAGCTGTGATCCCACACCAAGTGGAGAAATGTTCCGAAGCTCAATTTTAAACAGACTAAAAGCCTCAGGTGTGGAAACGCCCTGAGTTGCATTCACACCAGTCCTGTTTGGTCAACTTTAATTGAACTTTTGTTCAATTACCTAGAAAGTCCAGTCCGTTGGGGGAGGTGTGAATGCATAATCGAACCAAAAAAGCTAATTCTGGTCTGCCTACAAACCTAGGTCTCAGTTTGGTTGAAGTGAACTGTGGTGCAGTTTGAATGCGCATGTGGACGCCAAGCGAACCAGAGACTGCTCCAAAAGCAGGAATCAAAGTAGTGCGCAGGGCATTATGGGTAAATACAACCAAAAGAAACACTTGTCTAGCACTAGCGAGAGAAATGGTTTGTTGTTTTTTTTTTTACCAAAAACAAAAAAGAGAAATCCTACAACTAATAAAATTTGACACCACTTCGTTTTTGTTTATATTTTGTGAAGAAGGAAGATTCTTTCAGTGTCTTCTTCAGAGGCTTTTGTGTAGTTCCCTTTAGTGGTTCTTGTTGCATGATCGCCAGCACAGGACAGTGGGGGAAAACAGGTTTTTCAAAGGGTTTAGTTCGTTTGACACTGTGCAGTGTGAACGTGAACCGCACCAGCTGGAAACGTAACAAATGCTTTAACTTCCCCAATCGAACCAAGTCGACTGGAGTTTTAATAACACCAGCAGAGAAACATCACACACACTGACCTGGACTCGTTGGTGTTTGATGGGGTCCTGTTTTAGGTTTGCTTGAGGTTGGGATGTTTTTGAGCATGTTGGCCTAACAGAAGTCACAGGGGTTCAATGTTGGAATCATTGACTGTGTCAGGGCAGCTGGACACATTGTGAAGGTTACCAACAAACAAAGGGAACAATAAAGAATCGTGTGGCAGCCATTCCAGAACTCTGTGACGTCTGCATCTCCCATCTGGAAACAGATATCAAACTCTTTACAACATAGTGGAAAATGATTGTCGATACCCTCATGTATCCACCATTTCCAACATCAAACCACTCTGATATGGAACTATTTTTGTCCTGTCTTTGTTGCATGAGGAAACATTTTGTGATTTTAGATAAATAACAGAACTCTGTATCTGTTGACTTGTCTGGACTTTTGTCTCCAAAGGATCATCTTTTCTTGTCTGCATTTAGAAAGTCATTTTTGTGTCTCTGAATCTATGAAAATACCAGCATGAATTTTTCATTTGTTTAAAGCATTGCACAAGCTCGTGTTGCAGAGATTTGCTGCTGTTAGTTACATTTACAGCTGAACTCCAGCAGTGATTAGGTCACAGTTTGGAACTTGTTCAAGAGCCTCTACATGAGGAGAATTGAGTCTGAGTTGGCCTTTTGAGATATTTGTTGCGCCACTCGTACGCATAGTATTTGGAAGAATTGTGCATTTTTTTGTAATGTATTTTCATGGAAACTCAACAAGATGGGTTGATTATTTTCACATGAAACAAGCTGCCGTGTCTCTGCATGTCTTTTGTTTTTGTTTTTCTGTAAAATGACTTTCTATCCTCTGCATTTTTCTTTCCATATGCTTCAGTAGTCAAGATAGTCTTGACATGACTTGTTCTCTAGACATATTTTACTCTTAAAATGCTCTTCCAGAATTTATTTCTTCCTCAGCGTTTGATTTGCATCTCTGGCTGCATGTTTAGCATGATTTTCCTGCTGAATTGTGAACTTTCACCTCTGTCAGGCCTTCACATTTTGCCCATTTCAGTATTTCTATTTAGGTTACACTGCTTCTAAAAACAGCTCAAACACTTAAAAAACACCCAGTTGGGTTCTGGCTATAAGTTACTGTTTGAAATTCAAAAACCTCAGGAATGCAACATCACAAATCAGCAGCTGCCTAGGAACCCCAGTGAAGCTCAGCCCGTTACCTAGCAACCCAAGCAGCGCGCCAGCGTGTTTGGTCAGCTGGTTTTACCTCTGTATGTTCTATACAATGACTGTGATCAATGACAGGCAAGTTGGCATCATTCCAGGAAATCTGTGCAGATTTTTCCTGTGTCTCTGCCCTTTTTACAGTTACACAACAAAACTATACATTTATTACTGACAGAAATTCAAACAATCTCTATAAAATCTTCCATTAGCCCTTCTAGCAGTGAGTGAATGAGGTTGATTGACAGCGCTAAGACCCTCCTACAGGTTCTGATTGGTTGTTTTTGGTCAAAACGGGGCATTTCTTTAGACAGCAGTATAGCAGCTCAGGGATAAGGTGGAGGAGATTGATCTTTTCACAGATTATGTGCAAACTGTCACAACATGGTGACAGCTTTAATAAACATGGAAAACACGTATTTTATATTAAAGTTCTATACTGCAGCTTGAACAAATGCAACACTGCAGCATTTTCTGAGAAGTCTGGATTGTTTTATGTATATTTTGCATGTTGACTATGTTGACTATGACTGTTGCTGGTGGGGAGAGACCTTTCAATAAGCTAAAACTAATAAAAACAATTAAGCAACCTATTAGCATGCAGTATGTGGACTGTTGCGTGTAAAATTCACTAGCAGTGGATGTTGTGCTAGTATCAGTATTGGACCAACGTAAGAAAGGCAGTTGCAAGCTTTTAAAATTGTGGCGCTTTTGATTGGTCAGATAGACTCAAGAAATTGTAACAGCAGCTGCGAAGGGGGGGCCCAAGTTAATTCTTTGTCATGGGGCCCAAGATACCTGGTATACATGTACATTTTTGATGCCTGTGTGGACATCTGATGATGAATATGTCTGAAGTTACTGAGGTTACACTTAATCTGATTACAGATGATTTCTATGTGTGATTTAAATGACAAATCTGAGGCAATTACCAAATATAAATTCCCTTAGTTGTGCACTACACAAATGTGACATTTATGGAAAAGTGGCAGACAGAAATCCATTGTTTAAAGAAGTTTTGTTTTTAGTTTGACTCATTCAGTGTAGAAAATCCAGGAAACATGTGAAAGAAGACATTCTGGTCAAATGTAAATTTATTGTTGTTTTCTTTGGTCTGCCTCTGGGAGTTGAGGCCACCTTTTGGATGCCGAGTGCTTCATTGTAACATCATTGTAACATCTTCGCAATTCCAGATTACAAAGTAGCACGCACACACTCAAACAGTCACACAAATAGTCTAAAATTTGAGATTCATGCATTATTAATGTAACTACTTTGATGCCTCATGCAAACCTGATTTATTAAAGTCAATCAAGCAGTTATAATATCGTTTCCAGATATCCTTTAGGTAAAGCAGCCAGGGAACATGTAGGCGTCACATTCTCTATATGCTATGCCAATCAGAGCCAAGTGAAAAGAATGATGCTCCTGGATTGGCTGCTTTGCTAAGGTCAGCCATTATTGCGCTTAAGTATTACAGCTTCCAAAGTTGCATTTCCTTTCAGATATTTTAGATTTGCTGTTCAAAAAAAGGTGAATTTTCTGTAAATAGAACGGGGGTCCACTGTTCTCCTTTAGTCAGTGAAGGTTTGAGTGCTTTAATGTCTGCGTCAACACCTTGTGTCTGAGCTGAACCTGCTGGGACACCACTGCTCTTCCTGGGTTACTTTGGGAAGCTATAATGAAATTACTGCGTGAAGTGAAATAAATAAAACGCATCAATCCTCCCTGCTGTGTTCCTGCAGCAAGACGTCAGGGAGGACGGAGAGGGATGGAGTCAGATTGAATCTATAATCCTATTTTTCATTCAAAGGCAGCCAGACATGCTCAGAGGATCTTTGTTTTTTAAAGCACCCCCCTCCTCATGACAGGAAGTGGTGACATCACAGCTGAAAAATGTCCATAAGGGTCATCAGATCTGCTCCCTTCCTGAATAACTCAGAGTGAACACAGTGCAACTTCTGTCTTCTTTTTGTTTTTACCTTTGAAATGACCAAACACCAGCTCTGCATGCATTCAGCATGATTGTCTAGGATTTCCAGCTTCTCTATGAGGTTATAGCTGAGTTCACAAGCTTATATAGAATTTAGATGCTCTTAGTGGTAGCCGCGTCATGTCAGTTAACATGTCAACATTTATTTTGGGAAACTCTAATAATCAGGCTCATTGTTCATTTATAAGCAGCCGTTAATCATCTGGACCTTCACGGTGTTTAGGGAAAGCCCTGAGTTTGACTCAAGAATGGAAATAAAGGGAAACAATTTTATCCATTCAGAATATTTATCAGCAGAAAATGGAACAAGTGCAGCGCACTTTACCTAAAAATAGTTTTTTTTTACCTAAAAAAACGCACCAATGTGTTGGTTTCAGCCAATGTTCCCAAAATGGTGACACGTTTATTTGTAAGACTGCTTCAGCAGATTCTGTTGTAACAGCTTTGCACCAACAGAGATACTGCTTCCTTTTACTCTTCAAAATAAGACTCTTGAATAAGATGTCTTGCTTACAGCACTCTCCTACACATCCAACACTCGTGTAATGACAGCAGTGTCGGCCACATGACTGTTGCCTCGCTGCACAAGTTCCATAGGAAATGAATGGAGAGGAACATTTCTCAGTGAATAAAAAAACCGGGAAAACTGAGAGTCTTTACACACGTTTAGTTCGAGATAATAGAACATTTTCTGAAAATATGCATACAGTGTGAGTTTTTGACATGGGCGTTATGGGCAGTTGCCCAGCATGGCATCACAAACAGGTGGAGCACCCAAAAGCTAGAAAACAAAACATAGCTTATCTGTCAGTTGTCCCCTGAACAAATCTGCTACTACTTGTATGCATTTGTAGAGGTGTAATTTTCTTAGTTGCTGTTGAGTACTGGGGGGCAACATTTCTGCTGTAATAAAACCCAGATAATGCCCCATTTTAAGTGGTTGGAGGGCGACAAAAGGAGGCACCATTCCTGCAAGAACCACAACTGCGTATATATTTATATTTCAAGCTTGCAGAGTTTGATTAAACCGATTACATTTTTTAATCGATTGACTGCAAAGTTTTAAACTCTAAATATGTTAAAAACAAAATAAGAAAATAAATTTAAAAAGCACATCGTCCTTCGCATCCAAATCACACTTTCATATGAAAAATTCACTTGTGGGAAATATGGGAAGGTTAGATGGCAACGTATTGTGATGCATAAGAACGACTAAAACTGCACAGGAAGTCCAACCAAAGGAAATGAACACACTTGACTACAGTGGCATGATTCCATTAACTTACATGTTTTTAAATAACTTTTAGTGAGATGGACTGTTGCTTTTTGTGACACAATGCAGCTGAGTATTTGTTCTATGACATTTAAAAACCTGCACGACTGCTTTCGCTGTGCGTATTATGTCGCTAGTGTAACTGAAACCGGAGTGGACAATCCATAATTAGACAACAATCAAACCAGGCAGCTGCAGTTTGCAACAAAAACACAATAAAACAACAGTTCCTACTTAATTTAGAAGCCTTTGTTGTTAAATGTCATGACTGAAATTACAATCTGTGAAGACTGAAGGTCGCTGGAAGGAGAAAAATAAACGAGAGAAAACTGACAAAAGGAAAAACCGACCAGTGTTGGACGTGAAGAAATTTGTGAAGAATAAACAAAAGTAATCCAAGTAATACAGTTTGTCATATTACAACTTGACTCAATTAAAATGTTTAATCAAGTTAATTGCAGAGTCTGCAAACAGTGAATAACATTTCTATTCAAAACCATGTATATCTTTTTATTGAACCTTAATTTACTAGGATAAAAAGCCCATCGAGATTAAAAACCTTTTTTTAAGTGGTTTTAAACATACATTATTGAGGCTTCATTTGTGTATTAAGAATGTTTTCCTTTTTTATTGGTCAAATGTAATATTTTAATTTGAAATTTTATGGTTTTTGTGTTTTTTTTTAAGTACGTGGACTGTAGGAAAACATCCCTGTAGCATGATGTTACCATCACCGTGTTTCATGGTGGGGACTGGGTTCTGGATGAAATCAAAAATCACACCAAGGCAGATTACTGCTACATGCTAGTTAGCCGGCTGCTGCAGGCAACTAGTTACAACAGATTTTATTTAGGGTGTGTGAAAAATAAACATCCTTTTCTTTCAACTTGTGAACTATTTGCTACTTTGTGTTGATCTGTTACATTAACCCCCAAATGCTGCAGCTTGTGGTTGTAAAGTAACAAAAGGATAAAAGGTACAGGGGATATGAATACTGTAAAGTTGATTCTTTTTAACTTTAAAGCGGTCAATTATGATTTTATCAAACCAGTTTAAAGCTTCCTTGTTGTAACTTTCCAACGTTAAATGGCAACCAATACATTTCATAAAATCACGGTGATATGTAATTAACTCAGCTGGAACAAATCTGGACATTTTGATGATTATTATGTTTGAGAAAAACGTCCTAAAGATTCAAGGATAAATCTTTCATTCAGTCTGGAACCTGGATAATCACAAACTTTAAGTTATATTCCTGATGCCAGTCTGCAGCTGTATCTGCTGCTCTTGATTCTCTTTGCTTGTTTTCTACCTCAGATGCCAAAAATACCAGACCATTCCTCTGGGATGATAACAGGGAAGGACGGCTGGAGAGCTGGAAGTCCAACAAGCTAAATCTAAGAACATTCATTAAGTAAACGGGGCAGAGTTGACATGCATGTTAATTTTTACAGTACACTTAAGTTAAATTAAAATTTTTTTTTTTAAATTCTGCTTCTCTGCAAGTTTGTGTTTTTGTTTGTTTTTGTATGTTTTAGGGAGTAATTGAACATTTCTGATATTATTAGTTCTTCTACATACAATGGTAAGAAATTAGGGACTGTGTTTAATTAATATCCTTTGACTTTATTCCCAACAGATGAACAACCACATTACATGTCTGGTATTTATGCCTAATGTCTGTACGCTGTGAGTGCTTGAAATCAAAGTCGAAATTCTTGTTTAGGAACATAGTTTCCCTTTATAGGCTGATTTCAGAATCAGCCTATAAAGCTGATTCTGAAAAGGTACATAGTTTCCGACCAAATGACAACAACAACACAAAAAAGTGACTGGTTGTTTTGGATGGTTAGTGCAATTATTCCACCAAAGAAATCTGAAAAAAACTGGCGTTTGTTATTAGATCGTTAACATAGTGCACTGATCTGATATTAGTATCTGTATCGGTCCTGATATTGAAAACCTTCTAGATTGGGTATCTAGAAATGATCTTCTGTGTTTGACCTCCTGTGTTTGATCCAGGAGGGCAGATCTATACTGTCTGTATGCTCTGAGTGATGTCAGGCTTCATCATTTAGAATTCCTAATTACACTTTCTGAACCACTTGAAAAAAGGTTTGTTGCAGTTTATTTTTGCAAAATAAACTGCAACAAGCTAGTCAACCAAGCTCAAGTCAACCTCTTGACTTCGTCAATTATTTATTTTGCAGCGGGGACACTAATTATGTTGTTCTTACATGTTTGATCGAGCTTGTAAAGCTATTGATCTATTTAAGTGTGGCGTACTGGTGCAGAGCTATAAATTTGTATTTTTATACGCGGTTTATGTCTGTGTATAAAAACAGAAAATGTTTTAAGTCAACTCAGTACTGTTTATCTGTATTGGATCGGTACCAGTCGATACTAAACCTCAGATATCAGAAGTGATAAAAAGTGGAATCCACCCTAAAGTTGGTTCTTTGTTACGTTTTTACCAAAGTTATTAAAAGCCTCTTGCGGCTCCGGACCTGCAGGTTGCAGACCCTGCAACAGATGAATGGATGAATCTGGAAGCTTCCTTCATGTCGTGGACGCTGCTCCACTAGCCGCCACCCACTGAGCAGGATGTCGTCTGTCCTTTTATCTGCCTCTCTTATCAGCTTCTGATCTTCTCCAGCCATAGCAAGGAGCCTCTCTTGAGATTTAAGGTCACCACCTTTTTATTCCCCGATCCAACATGAGCTTGGTTCTGCCTGTGATTGCGAGGTTAAAATCCAGACTAAACATTTGCTTAATGTTTAGTCTAAACACAAAGGAAAATTGTTCTAATTCCCTGAATCTGTTGTTCCAACATTTCGTTCATTCCCTCCACTTTCCTGCATTCAGACAGGATCCTTCACTCTGCAAGCTTTGTTAAAATTTCCACAGCATAGCCCTTGGCCTTCCCTCACAAACACCTCCTTCCCCTCCGTTTTATTTTGCAGCCTTCTCCCATGTTCAGGAAGCTGAAGCCGTGCCAAAAACCCTGGACGCTGTTTCCGGGAATCTGTCCCACAAAGTCTCCGTATAGTAAGCAGGCTCTGACGTGGGAGCCATTGTTTAAAGTCCAGGGCCCCCATTGTCCAGGGAGGAGCTGCTGGACAAACAAAATCCCCCCTCCTCCTTTTGGAACGAGACACAGCAGCAGCAAAGGGGAATGAGGAGAGAAGGAGCATCTGCTAATAATAAATGAACCTCCACCTTTAAATTCTCACAAAGGTTAAGTCAGTTAAACAACAAATTAGACGAGCATGGAGATGGTTCAGTGTAATTAAGGTTTTATCAAGTAATTCAGACAGGAAATCATAGCATGCTGTTTTGTAGGGCTGAAATGATAAATTCAATTGTGACGAACCAATTGTTAAAATAATTGTCAACTAATATAATAATCTATTATTTGTTAAATGGTGTATACAGACTCTGAAGAAGACCATTTGTTGAAAGAACAACACACAGAGTACTAATTAAGCTAAAACTGTTTTAAAAAAATATATTCATGGCACAAAAAAATCTTTGTAAATCTGTTCTGCTAAGAAATATTCAAAACTTTGAAAACATTTAAATATCGTGTTGTTTTCTGCAGTGCCTGTACAGACGATACAGCTAGTGTTTTATGGGAACTGCATTTCAAGATAAAGCATTCATTTAAATTGTTATTGTACTACTGTATAATGCATCCCTAATTAGAGCTCAACCTTTCTGTCATTTAAAAGACAGAAAGGTTGAGCTCACGTTCAATGTAGGATGGATAAAGTGCAATAAAGTTCTAATTTCTTGTCTTTTGTTGATTAGAGACTTGGAAACAGATTTTTAACAGCATAATCAAAGGGTTGAACCCAGTGCAGTGTAAAAGTGAACCACAACAGCTGAAAATGTAATGAATGCTGTGATTCTGGTCCCCAATCAAATTGAGTCCACTGGACTATCAGGTGTGAAAACAGCCTTAATTTGGGAAAAAATGAAAACATCGTTTCTGTCAGTGATATTTTTTTTCTCTCTCATTTGTCGTCTTTGCTTCACAGGACCCAGAGCATTCTCACAGACAAAAACACAAAGCATGGGAAATCCTCTTAAACACGAGTTTGACCCAACAGGTGAGACAAAGAGATCTCTCTGCACTCTACTTTAACGGCTCACTTTATTAAGAAAGAATTGGCTCGCTGCACTTTTCCCACCGTCTCTTTAGTTTGAATAATGAAATGAATAATCTGTGAGGTTGTTGTGCAGATGTGCAGAGACGCTGTAAGTGTTGGCCCCGTTGTTAGGGTGGTTGCCAGGGTTACGGGGTTGACATTAATCCTTCCTGCCCTTTTGTTCACCCTGAAGTCTTGAGGCTTCTCATGGAGTCCAGAAGACAACCAATTATCCACTCAGCTCTCCCACAGGAGTCTGTATAACTGAAATCCTTCAGTTGCTCTAGTTTGTCCAAATAATATTTTATTAACCATTATATTGTAGATTTAAGGAAGTTTAGACTCTTGCTTTTTATCAGCAGACTTGTATACTTGTAAATGTTTAGAGCAAGGGTGTCCAAACCTTCTGTCACATGGGCCAAAATCGTCGGACCAAAAGTTCTTACAGACCAAAAAAATATAATTTTTGAAAACTAAATGGGAATGAGATCATAGATCCCTAAATCTTTGCAGGGTTCTGGATCAACTGAAGCTGATTGATTGATTTTCTAGGCAGACATGTGAAGACACTGTTGCAGTAATCAATTAGACTAAAGATAAATGTTTGGATAAGTTTCTCTAGTCCCAACAAGAAGTCGGCCTTTTACACAGGTAATAAAAGGCCGACTTCGTAATCTTTTTTTTGTTTCTTTGAAGGTTCAGGTTTGAATGTAAAATAACAAGTTTATTTTTATTTTAGAGAAATAAGAAGAGGATATTTAGCTTATCCATATAGGCAGCTGGAAATTTAAGTCTAGCTTGAAGGTGTTGATTTTTGAGCTAAACTTCTTTCTTCAGTCCATGTCGATGTAAAACTCACCTGGTAATGATGTTTTAACATCTTCCAGTTTACGATCGGATCGGTCCTCAGTGGTTCTTGTTGCTGCTGTTTCTGAAGCTGTGTTTGTTTCAGGCTGTTGATTTGTCATTTCCTGCAGAGTTTTTTTTCCCCAATCGGTAACACCAACAAAAAACCCCCAAAAAACAGGGATCTCAGCTACATCCAGGATGGATTTTTTAAATTTAGGATTTCATTTTAGAGGCTTTTGTAGCATTTGTTCCAATTTTTTATTCATTTGTTGTAAAAATGGCAGGTCTGGTCCAGCGCTGTGTGATTATCCAAAGAGATAAAAATGGCTTTGGTCTGACAGTAAGTGGAGACAACCCTGTGTTTGTGCAGCTGGTGAAGGAAGGTAAGGCTGGAAGAGATGTGGACAAACATTATTGCAGCACATTGATAAAAGCAGCGTCTCTCACTTTGCTTGTTTTTCTGATGCAGATGGAGCTGCAATGAGAGCCGGTGTCCAAACAGGAGATCGGATCATTAAGGTGGGCGTCATGCGTCACTTTAGGCCATTTTTCTTCTCCTTGTTCTAAAAAGGGCTTTTCCTCCCCAGCCATCATGGATGGATGACTTTAGAAAACCCAAGTAAACTATTTACATCGTATGTGTATCAAAATTGACTTCAGTCAAATTAGGCATTTCAGATAGGCAACTTATTTGAAATGCCTAAAGTGATTTGCAACAGAATACTATTAGCTTTGCATTAGCTTATCACTTTTTCCAATTTCAACTATTTAATGTATGTACTATAAGGTAATACAGTTATTACTGTTCTTTTGTTTAATTTCTATGTCATTTCCTCCATTTGATTGCAGCTTATCTAAAATACTGACATACAGTTAGAAACCAGATAAAGTAGCATCAGCTTGTATTAGTCTAGCAGTAGTGTTAGCTTAACATTAGCACCTTTTCGCTTTTATTTCTTTTTATTTTATATTTATGCTGTTTGTGTCCAAACACTTTATAGTGCCATGAACGTTTGCATGCAGTTTTTACATTACTTCCTCCTTAGAGCAACTTATATTAGTAAATGAAAGATTAGCATTAATTTAGTATTAATGTTGTTAGCCTAACAAAGGACTGTTTTCACTTTTCCACCATTTTGTGCTTTCATCTTTTAATGAATTCACAAAATGAAGTAAACTCTGTTAGTTTGTTGGTGTCCAAACATGATACAATCTTTACTCTTAGTTTCATGGATTTTATTTATTTATTTTTTCTTGATATTTCAGCCCAGTAACGACTTGTTTAAAATGGTGAAAGTAAGTTAGAAATTAGCATTAGTTCTTTCTTTAAATCTCTTGCATGTCGAATGTTTTATGAACCTACCTGAGCTCTGTTCTTTGAAACACTTTTTTATGTTAAAATCTAAATGTTGCCTCATTTGATTCAATTGTTTTTGCTAATCAAAGTCGGGGACATTTAACTTATAAAGGAAACTTTGAGGCAGGTTATTTTATTCAAAACTTGCTTAAATAATTGATTTCCACCTCAAATGATGTTGCTTTGGACAAGAATGGAGGAACAAAAAGGCCTTATTGTCCAGGCTTTTTTATTCCATTGTTATGCTTAATGCCAAAGTCTATAGTGTGCCTTCATTTGATTTATGTGTAATGGCATCAACAATGTATCTGCATGCATATCAGAGTCAGCACTTTTAGAAATTAATTCTTAGTTTTTCCTTTTTCAACAGGTTAACGGGACTTTAGTTACTCGTTCAAACCACAAAGAGGTTGTAAAATTAATCAAATGTAAGTATTCGTCTCCTGTTAGTGAATTTTTTTGCATTTAAATTATAAACTTGCTAGAAATGTGGTCAAAGCAACAGTTACGATGTGATGACTGGCTTGTGTTACGTCATGTAAACTTGATTCTATTATTTATTATTATCCCATTATTTCCCTTCTATGATGACCCTTTGAGAAAACTACAGAAGAGGATTAGTGCCACTAAAAAAAATAAAGAATTCTGACTTTTAACAGGTTTATGCACTATTTGAGTCTTAATACTCAAATCTACCTAATCTATTTGAGGCAGGCTTTCACTAACAAAATAATTGACATATTCCTAAGAGTATTTTGTTATTTATTTAGATTTTGACGTATATTGACACAGAATTGGACGTCTGAGATTAAAGTCAGAATTCCGGAACAAAAAAAGTCAGAATTCTGAGAAAAAGGTCAGAATTTTGAGGTTAAAGTCTGAATTCAGGAGAAAAAGTCTAACTCAAAGTTAGAATTTTTTTATTTATTTAGTTTTTTGGTGGCCCTAATCCTCTTCCATAGAAAAACTATTCTTAGAAATAAGTCAATCTAACAAACAGGTCCAGTTATTTTTTTTAGTATGATGCTAAATATTCAGTTACCCCTGAGAAGTTCAAATATATTTAAGCATGTAGAAAACCTTCAGCACCTTACAGCTATATAAACCACTTTATGTGATACGATATAGACACTGTTCATTTTAAATGTGCAGTAAGTTACATATACGTCTTTTAGCCATTTAACTGTTTGATCAGATGTTTTCCTCACTGTCCCTCAGCGGGTTCCTATGTAGCGCTGACGGTGCTGGGGAGGCCTCCAGGCCTTTCCCAAATGCCCCTGGAGGAGGCGCAGGAGCAGGAAGAACATGAAGAAGTCAGCATGCCTCTTCCTCTATCAGCCCCCAACTCACCCGCACTGTTCGGCGCGGAGCGGAGCAGCTTTTTGAGTGGGAGCCCCCAGAACCACAATAACTGCACTCTGTCTGATGGGGTAAGACCACAGCCCAGAGTACCCAGAGACAGTACTCAAGTTGATATGGACTTAGTTTTATCACAATATTTGGCAGTAATATTGTGATAATAAGTGTGACGATAAGAACTATTTATTAGATGTGTTTTAGGTAACTGTATGACTGTAGCTGCATGTCCGTTCACCATATAATTGTGCAAATTAGAATTAGGGAAATGAATTTGCTTGATGGAAACATGGCAATTTTGAAAAAAACTCACATTTTTGATAAAAAGTTTTTGCACTAGGACTAGGTGATTTTTTGGCTGCATCAAAATTAGTGTATATCATAAAACCTCAAGGAAAACACTTTTTTTTCCTCATCACACAAGTCGTGATCAACAACCAGATGTTACTACTGGCAGAAAAGACGAAGAAGACGACAGAAATTCACTGGAGGTTGATGCCGTGGCATGTTGTTTAAATGACTTATTGCTTGAACAAACCTAGTCATGTGTAATTTTATTTTTGTTGAAACACATATTTTCCAAACGGTTACTCAAGTAAATGTAACTGAATAAATGTAACAGAGTTACTATCCAACTCTGCTCCAGACCTACTGCACTGCTATTACTCAATCAAGTTACTGTCACCCAACTAAACTAAAGTTACAACTGAATAATATAATTGACCTATTATGAACGAAATGAAACAGAAAAAGAAAAACTTATAAAGTTGAAAAAGAGGGACTGAAAAAAACCGTGTATCTGTGTCTGTATCTAAATAAAATAAAATAAATTCTGGAGAGAGAGTGAATTTCAGGCAACAAATGACAACACATATTTCACATTAGTGGAAGTTGTTACTTCACGTGAGACTTTCTAATGTTTCAGGACGGAGCTTCGGGGCCCAGGATCCGTGATGAAGATGAGCAAGACGATGGGAGTCTCCTGAAGGAGCAGACCGGTGAAGAAGTGCCACCGACCAGCAGCAATGCTGTAAGTATTGTAACTGGAAATAAATCAGAAATATATTCTAGTGTGGAAATATATGCCTGTCGCAATAAGCAATTAATCAATTAATGGCATGATAAATTAAAATGAGCTTAATCATTTTCATTCTGAGTAGTAATTTTTGAAGGAGAATTTTGTTTACAGAGATATGATCCGTTGTTTTTATGGTTTTGTTTGTGTGTGGTTTTTATTTCCGTTTTATTTATTGCTTCTTATTTAAAATGTCTTTCATCAAGTGATTTCTTGATTAAATAAAATTTGAAAAATGCTTTTTGTATATGTTAACGTTCTCTTTCTTGCTCTGCACTGAAGTGTTGAAGGACAAAGTTCAGAGGCACATGGGTGATTCAATCTCTGCTACTGATTTAAAGCGTGACTTTTTTAAATGGTGCCTCAGCTGGCCAAGAACTAATGTTAGTCACAAGCTGTAGTTAAAACCCTTCTGAAGCTAAACACGGCTAACACAGACTCCTTTATCACAAAAACCCTTTTATCACTGCATCTAAAAATAGCGAAGAAATGGTCCTACTTAGCAATCTCTGGGGATTTCCCAGTATTCAGCACCAGACTAAACAATCACTTGGGTTCAGCTCTTGTGTTTTTTACGTGTGGTGATACATGTGTGTGTATGTGTGTGTGCATCAGACGCACAGCACTCCCGTTCCAGAGGCGTCTGGAAAAAGAGAATCGCCACTTCAGAGTCCGGACGTTTGCCGCCGAGATGACCTGAATTCCTGCTCGTCCCCCGACACTGAAGACGCTCCCGACACTGTAAGAGTTACTCACACACACCTACATACACACACCTCCCATCTCCTTCTCCATCTTAACCCAATTCTGATTTTAAAAATAAACCTTTGAAAATACATGTTCAGTATTACTGAGAATCTTCTTAAGGCTGAGTTGCAAGTTGAAATTCAACAACAGTTTGAGTATTTTTATTTATTTTAAAATTTTACAAAATTCACATTTTGCACATTTTTTCATTTGGGTGTCTACTGCTTCTAAAAACATCCTAAGTGCGTAAAAAACCACCCAGCTGTGTTCTGTAATGTTTATAGGTGTCTGGAAAATGAGCTGTTTAAAAAACCTTCCACATTTAACATAAAAAATTAGCAGGCACTGTCCGCCACCTAGCAACCTCAGCAAAGCACTGCCCATTACCTAGCAACGCCAGTGGAACTCACCCCGTTACCTAGCAACCCACGCTGAGTTCCACAACATTTGGTCAGCTGGTCCTACCACTGCATGAACTTACACATACTGACGGCTACTGGAAAAGACAAGTATTTTGTTGTTGACTTACCATCCAGAAACCGCTTGCTGCATTCTTGTTGTTTGTGCAGGAGGCTCCACTCCTGCTTTTCAAAGAGGTAAGGTTGTATTATCATCAGTTTGCCGCCATTTTCACTTGCAAGTGTAAATGTTGAGGTTGGAGGTGTGACCACCAGCAGCTTATTTCAGGGAATCTACAGGTTAATACAGGATTGATTCATGTCTCCCAATGTAAAAATAAAAAACTTAAGTGTCATGACCTGTCCATGTTTTTTTGTCATTCATTTCAGAAAGTGAAATTCATCTACATATAAGTTCATTACGTCTTTATTTAATATAGTTTTTATAATTGCGACTTAGAGATAATAAAAATTCTAAATTTAATGTCTCAGAAAATTCTGATATGGTGAAAAGTTATAATATGCTCATTGAAAGTTAAGTGGATGGAAGAAAGTGGGAGGTACAACAGACATGGCTTATTAGTTGGGGTTTACGAAAAACCACTAGTAACAAAAAACTACACCTTTCATAAAGAATATAGTATAAAAACACCATGTTATTATGGGATTGGTCGACTTGCCATTTTTTATTAGCTCCTTGTATGCAATCTAACATTAGCAATTAAAAAAGAAAATGTGAAAGTAATTCTTCAACCTTTTGAGTATTATTTTGAGCATATATTTGTTTTACATTAATTTAGTGTTGTGCGTTTATTGAGTAATATACCATACTTTTTTCTGCTGTGGTACTCAAAAAAAAATTTATTTAAACATTTAGCTTCATGTTACAACAATTAGAACTTTAGATAGTTTGGTTGTCTACTAATTCTTCAATTGAAACTAGGAATGTAAATTCCTGACATCTACAGAAAGATGTGCAACATGCTATATAGGCGTTTGAGAAAGGCAGAAGAAAGTCAGACAGAATTAGATGGCTAACATTAGTACGGACTGCATATAAACATCAGGAAACTGAAAGTTCCCATAAAATCTCCAGGGAAGTACTATTTGCTTCTGCATATTTACACACTTCCTGTAAAAGCAGGACCTAGGGAGCCTACTCCCCTTCCGAAAAGCCCACAGTGTGCCCTAATTAGTCAGCTCCAGTGAAGTGATCAAACGCTGCCTCGCTCCAAAAGAAACAGCAACTCTGCTCTGCAAGGCTGCAGCTCAAACATTGGCAGCAACAATTAGGAGCAGAGATTAGTGGGATAAGAATGATGCCGACTGATGCTTAATTATTTTCCTGGGTTTGCCCTGCAACAGTACATAATCACACAAAAACGGTAGTTTGGGTGACCAGTACCTTACTTTCTTGTCTTTTAGAAAAAAAATGTCATAACAATGAAATATAAGAAAAATCTGAATCAAAAAATTGTGTTGCTGAAAGTCACTCATTGCCTTAAACTGTAAACCACTGAAGATTCTGAATTTGACATGAAAGTTTTAAGGAGACATTAAAACTTGTTTTATCTACTTCAAAGTGAAATAACACAAATTAGCTGAGTTTTGGTTAGCAAAAACATTATAAATCCTCATGTCTTGTTCACAAGTTAGTCACAAAATTTACATGCTAGATTCCTGAACTTTTACTGTACATTTCTGGAAAAGTACTGTTATGAAATTTTTTAAAGTAACTTGCAAGCTATTGATAATTTCTATCAGTTAATGTCTATATTCCTTGAAAGTCACCACAAGACTCTGGAAAGTAACCTTCAAGTTATGGGATAGTAGCTAGAATTCAACCTCAATGTTCTGGAATGTAACCTGTACATTTTATGAAGTTACCTGTTAGTCCCTGGTAAATTTGGTAAAAAAATAACCTGTAAGCGCCTAAGGTTTACCGAATGTAGTCTGTGTTTACCAAATAGTTACCTGGTAATCCTTAGAACCCATTATTATTATGATGTCCTATACAATAAAGCTTTGAGTCCTAAATGGAAAAGTGACTAGAAGGTGACCTGTTAGTTCAGAATGTAACTTGCAAGTTTAGCTAACACACTGGACTGTAATATGTAAGCTCTGAAAAGTAACTTTAATGGTTTGAGAAAATAACTTGGCTGTAACCCGTGAATTCAGAATGTCACTAGCATAGCAAGTTCACCAAACATCCTAAGTTTGTAAGTAAAATAAGTGAAAAGTAACGTTTTAGTTCAGAATATAGCTTGCAAGTTTTATGAAGGTTCTGGAATACAACGCATCAGTTTTGGAAAGTAACTTGTAAGTTATGTGAAAGGTTCTAGGATGTAACCATGAAGTTCAGAAGACAATTTGCAAGTTTAGCGAACGTTCTGTAATGTTGCTTTTAAATCATTAGTAAGTAAATGGGATGTAATGTGTAGGTTCAGAATGTAATTTACAAATTGAGTGAACATTCTAGAATATATGAAGTTCTGGAAAGTAACTTGCAAATTATAAGAACATAAGTAGAATGCAACCTTTTAGTTCAGAATGTAACTTGCAAGTTCTGCAAATGTCCTGGAATATAATGTGTGAACAGTTCTGGAAAGTAACTTGTAAGTTATAGGAAAGTAACTAAGATGTAATCTTTAAGGCCAAAATGTAACTTGCACGTTGAGGAAAAATTCTGGACAGTATCTTATAAGTTATGAGAAAGTAACTACAATCTGTTAGTTTAGAAAGTGCCCTTCAAATTCTGTGAATGTACTGGAAAGTAATTCATAATATCAGGGAATGTGAAATGTAAGTAACCTGTTAGGAGAAAAACGACATTTGTCGTCAGTTCCAGAAATAGAACCTCTCTAGAGTTAAAATTGGGTTCAAGATCAAAAACTTGAAGTTCTTTGTAAGTTTGATGAGAGTAACCTGTAAGATCAACGGATGAATTTTCAAATTCCATGAAATTGTTTGAAAGTTACCACTGTATTTCAGAAAGTGAGTGACCTACAATATTCAGAAAAAAGCTGTGGAGAGTAACCTACAAATTCCACAAAGAAACCTTTAAGTTGTGGTATAATACAACCTTCTTGTGCCCATTGTTTTTGAATGACCTGGGTTTTTTTGTGTGTGTTTACAATCTTCAACCCAGCATTTCTTCTTGAATGTGTCAATTAGGACTCCAGTCCTCATTCTTCTGTGGCAAGCCCTCCATACACCGTAAACCCCCAGATAATCGGAGCGGAGGACGACTACTTTGACTATCAACAAGAACAGGTAAAGTTTTAACAACCTGTTTTTACTTTTCACAGAGAAATTAACCACACAATGCTTATCTGATGAACATATTTCTGTTAATCCTCAGATTAACGGCGAGTGCAGCTGTTTTCAGAGTATTGACTTGCTTAAGTCTCGACCTGCTCATCTGGCTGTGTTCCTCCATCATGTGGTGTCCCAGTTCGAGGCTGCTCCTCTGGTACGTTCATAAACACAGATCACTGCCTTGCCTATTATTGGACAGTGCAGTTGTTTGCTCAGAACATTGACAATAATGTTAATAATTGATTTTACAATTAAGGCATACAGAGATACAACATTAAATGGTAATTCATCCGACAAATGTATGATTTAGAAAAACTTTTCTTAAGAATAAACTAATGATTTTCCACATGCCAGCAAATTTCAAAACCTGAAACTTTAACTTGTCGAAGCCTTTCTGAAATGAAAAGGAAGAGAAATGATCATGTTAATTCCCTGTAGCTTCTTGGTGTTTTATATTAAATATCTTGTATTATTTCCCAAAGACCTTCCAAGGAACTTGATGAAGAATTTGCAATATTTGTTTGGAAACGTTTTAAGTTTCCATCCATATGCTGATCATCCAAAGGGGCAGCAAATCAATAAACTAAATAAGTAAATATATGAATATATGTGATAATTTAATCAGACTATAAATAGACACTTTGCATAGTAGATTAAGAATACTCAACAAGTAATCAATTTGTTAAATACTTAAGTAAATGTGAAAAAAAAGATCTAAATTTGTCTTCACAGCACATCAAAGTCTCATGTAGATAAATATTTGTAATTTTTAATGTAATAATTTTAATAAATTTATTAATATTAATATAATAATTTTATAAAACTGAGTTGCAGAATATTATGAGTTTCTGTCAGCCTAACCTTTTAAAGTGGGCTGGTCTAACTCTGAGTTTTACAAGGTGATTGGTTTGCAGGTAAACTGCTGAAGGATTTGACCAATCATGTGGCAGTTTGAATATAGCACCATGAATGGAAAGTGATTACATAAATGCCTTAATGATCATGTATAATTTGTGTGACTAAATCATTTCACTGTATTTAATATATTTTTTGATATATAAATATATATATACATATATGTACAGTATATCATCTTGGGTCTCCATAATTAATGGAAAACGTTTTTAAAAGTATTGTGGTGTGCTGCATGAGTTTGTGATGCTTAAACATAAAGAGGTGCGCATAATATAACCAAATCTTATAAAAAATAACAACCTGGTGGCATTTTAAATTGAAACTGAAATAACAAATGGTCTAAATTAAAACATTTCCTGAACACAGAAAATGTGTTTGTCTGGTGGAATCTGGAAATATGACCTGCTGTGATGGTTTTCATGTACTGTTCAGTTAAATGTGTGGATTACACCTTTTAAACTCCAGGGTTTATTATTGGAAAACAAAATCCGGTTTGACAAATTAAACAGAGATATTGAAAAAACTAACATTTTCCTATGAAAGTAAGTGTACTGTATATAAAGCCTTGTGGGAGGCCATTATTAATGGAGAAATGCTGTTTCCTGACAACATAATATGTTTTTTTTAATTGAGGAAGGAAAGTGGAATAAATTAAAACTCATACAGTGTTTTCTTCCCCGTCAGCTTTGTTATCTCTATGCAGAAATGCACAAACAAACCAGCTCCAAGGAGAGTCGACGCTTCTTTATGGAGTTCCACTCCCTCTTCTTAGATAGAACAGCAGTAAGTTTAATCTCTGTTCTCCTGTTTTCTATTTGATTTCTCTGGTTTGTTGACATAATTCTTACTCATTTACATTTTTTCGTCTTTTCCAGAATCTAAAAGTACCAGTTCCTGAAACAATAGCAGCAGAATTAGGTAAGGGAACCAAACATTAATATAATGCATTTTATAGAATATCTGATGTTTAAACTATTAAAATAGGCAGATATAAGCCTTTTTAGAGTTTTAGGTATTCTTGGATTTTAGGTATTCACGGGTGGCTGTGGTAACCTGGGCTACTCTGTATAAAAGAAAAATCAGCTGAGTAATTACAAAATGCAAGTCCTTCCAGGCTTTTTTGTGATTGTTTTGCAATCGAAATCACTGATTTTGTGGCGCTGCTTTAGAAATATCTGCAAAATGTTTTACTCATTAAACCTCTTCCAAAATCTGCTTACAGAAGAGAAAAGATGAGAAAATAACAAGTAGACAGACATTTTTAAAGAACTTCAATTGGTCACTTTCCGTTACGAACAGACTGTAACTTTAGATCAAGTAGGGCTGAGGCAGCAGGGAGTTAGCTGTAACTTAAACCCAGTGTTTTTATCATTTTTGTGGAAAATTTGCAATAATATCAAAATTAACCATTAGTGAAGAAAACTGTGTGGATCTGTTGATTTTTGCATTCATTTTTGTGATCTCGAAATTGCAAAAAAACTGGAATGTTTGTAATTCCCACCTTGGTAAATCATAAATTAACTTTTTGACATATGATGCTTCCTTGAACAGGTTAAGGTAGGTATGTGGGCTACACGAAACATGTTTATTACTGTTTTCTTGCAGAAAATCATTCTTAGATAATGAGATTTAAGTCTGCTCAGTTCTGCTTATTTTGAGCTCTTTTCTGAATGAGCTGTTTTAGGGCATTTTGTCACTTTAAATCCAAGTAAGCTGCCACTGACCGCACCCCCAGCTCAACATTTACACTCGCTCGTGAGAATTCCTGCAACAGATGCGTAATTATACTTACAACTTAGAAAAGCGGAACTGGTGCCTCCTGCACAACACACAAGAATGCAGCAAGTGGTTTCTGGATGGCAAGTCAACAATTAAACACTTGTCTTTTCCAGCAGCCATTGTACAGCACATGCAGCTGTAAAAACAGCTGACCAAACATACTGTAGCTCAGCTTGTGTTACTAGACTTGGGTTGCTAAGTGACAGTGCAGTGCCCGTTCAAAACATTAACTTATTGCCAAAAAACGGCTGGGTGGGTTGGTTTTTTTAAGCTTTGGTTATTTTTAGAAGAAATGAAGTCCAAAACGAAAGTACAAAAATGTGCAAAATTTGACTGTTACATAATATTTTATTAAATATGTTGCCTCCCTAATGGATGAGTGCATTTTCTTCCCAACAGTTTTATTAAATGTTCTAACTTCATCAGTTCTTTCTGTGAAAGTACAACCTGACTGATGTGACTGTTGACGGTTCTTGTTGGTTGTTTGCGTTTTAGAGAAGCGACGGCTGGAGCTGATCCCAGAGGATCTGTGTAAACAATACACTCAGGTGTTACAAGACTCTCTTCTGTCAGACCTGCTCAAGAACCTGGAGGACTTCAGGTAACATCCACAGGAGAAATGGAAAGGTTTCCCTCAGAGATACCGAAGGGAGGTAAACCGGTGGTCTTTGCGCTGCAGACAGAAGCGCAGCATGGGTCTGACCCTGGCTGAAGACGAGCTGTCTAAGCTGGACTCAGAGCGGGGCAAGGACCAGCCGGCGCTGGAGAAGGAATGCGCCTGTGCAGAACACATCCTCGCCAAGATTGAGGATATCCTGTGAGTGTCTGAGTGCAAACGCTATAAAAATACACTCATTTATTCTCAGATGTTAATGTGTGTGTGGGTGTGTGTGGGCGTGCGTGGACGGGTGTGTGTGTGTGTGCGTGGGTGTGCGTGTGTGTGTGTGTGTGTGTGTGCGTGCGTGTGTATGTGGTGTTGCAGGCCAACGACTCAAGCCTCCGAAGAGGAGAAGTGGTGAGAACAGGGACTTTTTCTTTTCATGCATCATTAGTCAGCTGCTGGGCAGTCAGATGAATCTCGTTTTTGCGAGGTATCTTAGTTTCTGTTCTGCTTTTTCATTTCTAATTGAGGCGCTGCACATTTTATATTGTACTGGATGAAATGCCTGTTTATAAATACCTGTGTTTTACTTGTAAATATCGGTCTACAGTACTGTGCAGAAGCACGTTTAATTCCAACTAAATATTGCTGCAGGAGAAAAATTAAAAGAAATGAGTGGTTTTTTGGAAGTTATTCAGATTTCTTGAGTTTTTGCTTTTTTTCACACTGAAATGCTTGAGATAAACAAAAATATTTCATTATTACACAAATGATCTGAGTTAATAGAAAACAATGGTTTTTAATGAGGGCTATTATGCAAAATGAACTATTTTATAGCTTTGCATCATGCTATATTCCCTCGTCAAAAAATGTATCTGGAATGTTGCCTTGATTCTTTCCTGCATCTTTGAGAAATCCTTTAATCTCCATGGCAACCATTCCGGGGTGCCTAAGCGCTTGCTCTCACAAAGTGCTGCCTATTTACACAAAGGTTCTCCTCAGACCTGCAGTCTGTCGCGAGGCTTCTGCCTCACAGACCATTACTCCCACACTCAGCTCCTCCAGACTAGTGGCAGCAGCAATTAGCTAACACCTGGTGGAGCTGCGAGTTTGACGGGTTCTTAAAAGCAGCTCTGGGATCATGGAGAAGCATTGTAGTGATGAAGTTGTGAATGGGGGAAAGAGTAGGAGGTTTTTAAAGGCCTAAAGAGTCCCACTTTTCTCCACTATCCATCATTTGTTCTTTCTGTCATTCGTTCTTTTCTATCTGTTCTTTCTGTTATTTGTTCATTAGTTCTGCCAGAGTTTGATTGTTTGTTCCTTCTATCATTTGTTCTATCCCTTGCCCTACTGTTCTGTCTGTCTTTCTATCTTTTTCTGCAGAAGAAACAGCCTCTACAGTCACAGAATTAGGTGACGAGGGATATTAAAAAACTGGACCGTTTTTTGGTCTTTTTTATAGTTTTTTTTTTTTAACATGAAATTAAATTTTAGACATTTTGAGCTTCTAGTCATATGTTTTTTTTGACCCTACTATCAGATAAACAACTTGCGCTCTAAAACAAGAATCAAATAAATGTGTGTTTTCCTTGGTTTCTGATAAAAACATAATTACATAAACTTTGAAAGCAGCGCTTTGTAGTTACTCTACTTATCTTTGATGATTTGAAACATTTAAGTGTCAAAACAGTAAAAACAGTATTTAAGGATGCAAATATTTTTTCACAGCACTTGATATCCGTATATTACCTAACATTGAGCCTAATTTGTGCAGCCAAGCTATGCAGTATGTGATTCTGACTTACATGAAGCATCTTGGGGTGAAAGTGAAGGAGCCTCGCGGTCTTGAACAAAAACGTGCACGCATCACCTTCCTGCCCAAGATTAAGGTACAGCCTCCTTATTCTCATAATTTTCACTGATTCTGTGAAGAAAGTGAATTCACCTTTTCATTCAACGGTCTTATGATCGTACCTTTATTTATTTATTTTTTATTGTTTTGCACGTAGAGAGGAAGCAAACCTGAGAAAGATGGTGATTGGAAGAAGCCTCGGTTTCCCAACCTCCTTGTTCCCCCTCGACGTTTGAGCAGAGTGGACTCCACTTTGGGTAAGGAAAAACTTTTATACTGGTCTCATTACCTGTGATCATTAATATATACGAAAATACTGCAGTTCACATGTTTGCATGTGTTGTCTCTGTGCAGTGGTTAAGTCTGTGGAGCTCAATAAGCAGCGCTCTCCGAAGTTCTCTCAGCCGGCCTTCATCATCCCTGAACCAGCCGACCATCCTGCCTCGAACCCTGGACGCAGCCGAGCCAATCAGCTCAGCCAGGGGTCGGACACCAGCACCCAGTACACCATCTCTGTCGCCTCCCTGGGTCCCAGCTCCGCCGACTCGACTGGACAAGAAACAGACACCAGTAAGATTTCTTTGCTTCTTGTTCATTTGCAGGTTTAAGAAAACTTGTAATTTTCTGAGTTACAGAAGATTACAGCAGTTACATCAATGCTAAAGTTAATGCTATCTGGTTAATGAAAAACTGTGATATTATTTAATTAAACAGAAGCTACAAACCCATTCTGGACCATATGGTTTTTATGCTTTTTATGTATTTTTACTTTTTTTGCCTTTTCCATGCAGGTGTCTCTCCATTTTGCATCCAGTCGAGACTCAGTGACGGCCTGCAGGCTGCAGAACACCAGGACAGCCTCTCTAGTCCAATCAGCACTCAGTTTGACTTCAGCCCGTCCAGTGTTGACCATCGAGAGGACGACCAGGATGCCTTCAGGTAAGTTTTCCCCTGAGCAGTCTTTAATAGATGAGACATGCAGCAGCTCTTTTGGTGACATGTATCCCTATGAACCTAAGACAAAGTTGACAATGTTTGATTACACCGCTAGGAAAACTTTTGAATATTATTATTTAAAAAGTGACCTATCATGTTTCCTTGAACAGGTTATGACTATACAAAACATGTTCATTAAATTTCTTTGCGCAAAATCAGTCTTGGATAATGAAATTATCTATGAAATTATAAAATATTCAGTTTTTTCATTCCTTTCAGAATGAGCTGTTTTAGGGCTCTGTTTGTACTCACCTGAAAATGGCTGCAAATACATGTGCAGTTGTACAACCATACATCTTTGAAAAGCCTTACACCGTGTTTCAAATTATTATGCAAGTCATATTTTCTCAGATTTTCTTAAATGGTCAATGCAAATGATGGTCAGTATAATTTTCAAGACATGAACTATTACAGTATAAATCAATTTTTACTGAACAAAGCTCCCAATGAGAACAGTATTTTTTTCAAAAATAAAAAACTCAAAATGCATTGTTCCAAATTATTATGCACAGCAGATTTTCTAAACATTTTATGGATTATGAAGAACTGCAAACAGTCATTCTTTGAATGTGCAGCATTAAGTGGTTACATGTACTAAAATCAAAAGCTATTTCAATCAAAAACATCTTAACAGACCAAGTTACATGTTAACATAGAACCTTCTTTGATATCACAGCACAATTCTTGCATCCATTGAACTTGTGAGTTTGTGGAAAGTTTCTGCTTGAATTTCTTTGCAGGATGTCAGAAAACCTTCCCAGAGCTGCTGGTTTGATATGAACTCAGATCTTCTGCTTGAGGAAACTCCAAAGGTTCTCAATAGGGTTGAGGTCAGAGGTCAGAGGAGGATGGTGACCACACCATGAGTTTCTGCCCTTTTATGCCCATAGCAGCCAATGATACAGTGATATTCCTTGCAGCATGAGATGGTGCATTGTTATGCATGAAGATGAGTTTGCTACTGAAGGTGCGGCTCTTCTTTTTGATCCATGAAAGAAAGTGATCAGTCAAAGTCCATATACTTAACCTATAACCTCATAGATACAGGTTAAAGTCAAAACAGAAAATGACTTTGCTGAGGTCATTTTCACACCTTCATGGACTCTGAAGGGGTCGGCCAGCTCTCTCTCTCTCTCTCTCTCTATCCATGATTTTAGCCCAAAGCATGACTCCACCACCTCCTTGCTGACGTCACAGCCATGTTGGGATGTGGTGGCCATCCACCACCAATCCACTACTGCGTCCATCTGGACCATCCAGGGTTGCACAGCAGTCATCAGTGAACAAGTCTGTTTGAAAATTAATCTTCATGTACGGTTGGGCCCACTGAGACCGTTTCTGCTTGTGAGCTCTGGTTAGCAGTGGCCCAATAGTAGGTTGATGCACCACAAGCCTCTGGAGGATCCTCCACCTTGAGGTTCCAGAGGCTCCAGCAGCTTCAAATAACTGTTTGCTGCTTTGTTAGGGCATTTTAACAGCTGCTCTCTTAATCCTATGAATTTGTCTAACAGAAACCTTCCTCATTAAGTCTTTATCTGTACAAACGCATCTTTGTTCTGAATCAGCCACAAATCTCTTCTCAGTACAATAACGCTTCAGTTTTCTTTAAATATCTAATGTTTTTATACCTTGTCATACGGCGTTGCACTATCTGATGATTTTCGTCAGCAGAGAGATTCTTTCTCTTTTCCATATTGCTTGAAACCTGTGGCCTGCTTAATAATGTGGAACATCCTTATTAAGTAGATTTTCTTTAATTGAGCTCAGCAGACAAACTAATCAACCAGCTCTCTGAAATTAATTATAGTGATTCAAAGAGCCCTGACACACAATATCATCTATATATGTAATAGCACAACAAAAAATGTAATCTTTATGACACTTAAATCCAGTTTGCATAATAATTTGGAACATGGTGTAGTGGAGCCTCCCACACAACCAACAAGAATGCACCAAGTGGTTTCTGGACAAAACACTTGTCTTTTCCAGCAGCAGTTGACCAAACATGATATAACTCCTCTTGAGTTGCTAGGTAACGGCACAGTGTGACTCAATAATTTAGAGGTTTTTGAAACGGCTCATTTTCCAGACACAAAAAAGCATTAACTCGTTGCCAAAAACAGCAAGGCTTTTTAAGTGATTTGGCTTGATTTATTAAAACCTTCTTCGTCTGTAAATATGTTCTACCAGAACTCCTCAAGTGGACGTTTCAGCTTCACTTGGTTCAAATTCTGTAAAAAAAAATTCTTCTATTAAGCACTTTTTACTACTCAAGTATTAATTGGTTTATGCAAAATTAATCAGCAGATCAGTTGGAAACTGATATTAGGAATGCTATGTTGATGTATTTTAGGCAATAAAATTATTATTTGTTCATGTGCATCTTTTAATGTATTTTTAATTTTGCATAATACAAGCTTCAAATGAAACATCTGCAGCATGTGCAAATCTTTTTCTCCGATTAGTTGTCAGAATAATCAATCGAGTAACTATAATAATAATTAGCTGCAGTCCTAAAATATTTTGTCAGCTAATGTTTTCTTCTTGTAAAGTGTTCTACAATAGTTTCTGTCTGGCAACAGGATGGAAATTCAGCCCACGGTGGGTTCAGCTGACTTCCAGAGCGAGGACGACCAGGCAGGAGAGGTGGAGAGTGAGGAGGACCCTCTGAACTGGCAGAAACTCGTCCCTCGAGGCGTCTTGGCGAGTCTCACTTCAAAGGAGATCAAACGACAGGAAGTCATCAACGGTGAGGCGACAGCGTTTTCACAATAAAGCATCATTAACATCAAAATTAGGCAATGTTGGTAAGTTTTTTTGTTTTTTCCTTATATATCGGCATCAGTCCCAGAAGTAAAACTGGACCAATATTAAAAACAGATGTTTATTTCCATCTTGTTGCTTATAAATATATATAAAAAATATATACATTTTAAGTGTGAAAATGTCTGCAAATATGCTCTACCCAGAACTCTTCCAGTTGCAGTTTTAACTTCACCTGGCTCAAGTTCTGTAAAAAATAAAAATAATGTTTTCTATTAAGCCCCCAATTATTAATTGGGTGATCCAAACAATAATCAATGATGTTAAGTCAAGCAGAAATGACTGAGTGTTCCACATGTTGATGTGCTTCCTTTGCTACAAATGATCAAGCTTGATCAAGGAATGATGTGTTATTGCATTTTAAGCAATAAAATATGTTTTCTTATTTTAATAAAGAATTTAATTATTTGTTTATTTGCATCTTTCTAATATTGTGCAAAAGCTA
Source organism: Xiphophorus maculatus (assembly GCF_002775205.1). Taxonomy (NCBI): domain Eukaryota; kingdom Metazoa; phylum Chordata; class Actinopteri; order Cyprinodontiformes; family Poeciliidae; genus Xiphophorus; species Xiphophorus maculatus. The sequence continues at coordinate 12,210,311 of NC_036453.1, read as the reverse complement.
TTTAGGTGGTTACATAAAAAAAATCTGCACAAAATTCGACCTTTTTTGTTTGTGGTCAGAATAATCAGTTACTAATAATAATTGTTAGTTGCAGCCTTAAAATATGTGATACTACTAAATATTGGTTATCAGCCATATCAGGAACATTAATTTCATATATCAATGTCAGCTTAAATTTTTATAGTTTAGTTTAATATATTGCTTTATTTTGAACCATATTAAGGAACAAAATGCATATTATTCCCCATAATAGGTCAAAAACGAATAAACAAAGAAAATGTATACATCCACATATTAAAAAAATATATACAGTAATATACATACAGTGAGGAAATAATCTGAATTATCTAGTTCATGTTTTATGTAGTAATACTGTATTTAGACATAAACAAAAATGCATTTAGTGTGAAAACAGGTGGGAAGAAGACAAACTTATTTACTCCCACTTCCTATTCATACTACATCTAAATATTCATTTTGGTGCATCTCTAATACTGAACCATCTGAAATGCAGCGTGTTTATTTCCAAACCTGACTGAGTTCACGTCTCCATCTCTTAGAGCTGTTCATCACTGAGCGCGCTCACCTGCGTAAGCTGCGGGTGCTGGACGGCGTCTTCTGCCAGAGACTGAGCAGACACGGCATCCTTCCGCCCGACGACATAAAGCACATCTTCACTAACCTGGAGGAAATCATTCAACTGCATGGTAATGCCACTCTATTACATTAAAGGCTTCCTGGTGACGGCTCAATTCAACAACTCTGCCTTCTAAGAAACATTCAAAACCTTTACAATGTCCAGTTGTTGCAACCAAACCTGATCACGTATTGTGCAGTTTGTGTATTTCTTGCTGATAAAGATGTCACCAGTAACAATGAGGTCTCCTCACCCTGTTTGATAGTTTCAATAACAGAGCAAATGACCGCCATCAGGAAGAGGAGTGAGACCTCTGTGATTGGTCAGATTGGAGATGATCTCCTGGCATGGGTAAGACTCTCTCTATAAAAAACAAAGAGTCCCATTCTATTTTCAGAGTGCTTTCTATGTAAAATGAGCAGAAATCTCAGACACTACATATTACTACAAAATCCTAACTTGATTTTTGAATTTGTTTAGTTTTTACTAGAAAACATTTTCTAATAATTCACATTATCATTTCATAGTAGTATTTTTTACTTTCCTGGTCTTTTGAAAACCTTTTCAGAGACAATTGGTAATAATTAGAATTTACTGTAAATACCAGGAATGTAGCAGTACATGAAATTCCTATTTGGTACAGCCCATTTGGTTCAGACCGAACAAATACAGCGCTGTTTCACACCTGAACACATATAAAATATTTGTGTGAAACTAAGGCTACATTCACACAGCTGGTAAGCGTGATTTCTTTTTTTCTAAAAAAACAACAACAAACAAACAACAAAATATCATATTTTTGCCTTTTCCATTGGTGGAATTAAATCTGATACATTTTGGATAGTTTTCAAAGTTTTATCTGACTTTTATATCATTTGTGTGAGACATGAGTCATAGTTCTGCTCCAGAAAAAGCCAGACGGACAATCAATAGATTTCTAAACACAAATACGAAGGATATTATTTCTATATTTTTAGTATGTTTTAGTTAGTTTTATTAATGCACAATATAGTTTTTCCCGATTAATAATCGTTTTTTATTTAATTCAGTTGTTGTTTTTTTATTTCAGTTCAACCTCGCTGGAAACATTGTATTAAAGTAGCGTCTAGAAAGCATCTTTCATTTCTAAAAACGTGACCTCAGTTATGGAAATAGTCAAAAAAAAAAAAGTTTTTTACAGTAACATCAAACTCCATTGAAGTAACTTTGACCTACTTTATTTTTTGCCACAAGTTTCAGTCGAAACATTTAAGATTCCCATGATAAAAAATGATGGTATGTTGTGTCATAAAATGCAGCAACATTAAATGATTTGAATATAAATGTGCTTCAGTTCAGCGAGGAAGAGGAGAAGATAAAGAGAGCGATAGGAATGTTCTGCAGCAACCAGCCGTCTGCGCTGGAGCTCATCAAGACCAGGCAGAAAAAAGACCAGAGGTTCAACCTATTTATGCAGGTCAGCACAGCATCATCACCACAGTGGTTTCCTTGGATGCTGGGTTTATTTCTGATTAAACAAAGTATTATTCTATTTATTTTGTAAAGGATATTTTTTACCAATCTTGGATTTTCAGGAAGCTGAGAGCAACCGCTTGTGTCGCAGGCTGCAGCTAAAAGACATCATTCCTGTAGAAATGCAGCGAATGACAAAGTACCCGCTCCTCCTGGACAATATTGCAAAATACTCTGGTATGAATATGACTACATATATATTCTAAAAGGGGAACTTGAACTTTTTTGGTTCTTTCTTTGCAAAGCTATTTTGTCTGTTTTCACAGAGGATGGTGAGGAGAGGGAAAAGGTGAAGAAAGCTGGAGAATGCTGCAAGAAGATCCTGAACCACGTCAACCAGGCCGTGAAAGAGGCTGAAAACAAACAGGTTAACACATCAGAATATTCATGAAACATATTCAGTAATCAGCAGGGTTTTTTTTTTAATCTATTTGTCACTCATCACTGTTTTCAAAGTAGAAGTTATATTTTCACATTAATTAAACTATATTGTTAATATGGGTTTCATCGAATCACTTCTTCCTTTTACGTTACTTGTATTGGTTGGGTATTATTAGTGTTTCGTAGCCTTTTCATCCCAGGTTAACTTCATTTATTGTTAACTTCACTAATTGTTTCACAATTAACAAGAAAAATATATATGTAAAATTAATAAGACAAAATATATGCAATTAAGTAATTAAATGAAAAAGAAGAAGAAGAAAGTATCTTGATTTAATTAGAAGAAAATACAATAAATAAATAAAAATAACTGTTCTACGATTTGGCAAAAATAAATTTGATCTACTGGTGCAAGTACTAACTTTTAATGAGTTCTGTTTTATCTCAACAGAGACTAGTGGAGTATCAGCGTAGACTCGACGTCTCGTCTCTGAAACAAAGTGAAAACCCCATGATCCTGGAGCTCAGGGTGAGAAACGATTGCTGAATGAAAAAAGGTCTGAACATTGATGGATTTTAGCCGTAGGACAATTTTTGTTGTTTTTACTCAAAAACAGGCCTGTTTTATATCATTAGTCTCCACTTACTTTTGGAGTTCCACAAGGCTCTATCTTGGGCCCCTTTCTGGATTTCCAGTACATATTGTCATTGGGGTCCATTTTCAATCAACAAAGAGTGACAGCTGAAACATGCCCATCTTACTCACAATCAATAATCTGGGATTTCTTCACCATTTATTCCAGATGTTTTTGTGTCGTCTTTGTAATTGTTCAATTAGTTTATTGTTTCAAGGCACTGATAGATCAACCAAACACCTGACCCGCCATGCCTATGATTTTTTGAAATACATAGCTGACATTAAAACCTTAATGCCATCTGTTTACATTGAAAAACTTTCAACAATATAAAGAGATCTTTGCCATTGCTAAGTTGTGAAGCAGCTATCCATTTCATATAGGAACTAAAGAAACAATTGAAGATCCACTATTGTAGATGTATTTTATCAGTTAATTGTCAATGAAAGTATTTACTATGAACTTTTCTTTTTGCAGAATCTGGATTTGACCAAGAGGGAGATGGTATATGAGGGCCCGCTCTCCTGGAAAGTCAATAAGGACAAGACTATTGGTAAATATAAACAACCATAAATGAGATTACAGCTTCAGTTAGATTTATACGTGGTTAAATTAGTGGTCAGAGAAGTAAGAGCATTCTAAAAATGCTAATGAGCTTTCATGACGTCCTTTCAGAGCTCTACACGCTTCTTTTGGAGGACATCATGGTTCTACTTCAAAAACAGGATGAGCGTTTGGTTCTCAAGTTCCATGGGAAGAACCTGACCAGCATTCCAGACGCCAAGCATAGTTTCAGCCCCGTCATCAAGCTCAGCACCGTCCTGGTTCGTCCTGTAGCAACCGGTAAGGCTGTCAGTCAATCCAAATACCTTGAATTCAACTACCTTGAATTTTTGCAATGATTCAAAAGCCCGAGTTAAGAGCGTTCCTGTTACCATAGTTTGAGTAGTCGGGATTCTGATATGGCAACACCTAAGGAGCCATTGTTCATATTACCTCTTATTAATATTGTTTTAAAATGTGCATTCCACATACAAACACCACTTTTAATTTCTTTAGTTTAGGACCAGGTTTTAAACATGTTAATTTTGGTTAATCAATTACATAAAGTCTAACACGTTAAAATTTGTTAACACAATTAATTTTCAATACAAAAGTCTTGAGCCGGAACCTTTGTTTTCACATATTTCTGGTACGCCTGTAAGTCTGACGCACAAGCGCAAGTGCAAGAACAAGGCTAATGTCATCATCCACAGTCCACATTTCTAAAGAAAGTTTTATTTTAAAAGAAGCATTTGAAAGTTGAATACAAATATATTTAATAAATGAGAATATTAGTGGAAATAAATGTTATCACTAAATGAAACACGTTAGATTAATTACACACAGATGGATGTTGAAAGGCTGTATTTCTACTAATTACATTGATTTTTCCACTTATATCTAATAAAAACATAACATACAAATATTACATCAGACCAATAAAAAAACTATTTTAATACAGAAACATTAAGGAACAGTAAGTTTAATACCTGCTTAAAGGTTGTCAGTTTTCAAAAGGTACTTTTGATCTGAAAAATTTAAGTATAATAACACTTTGCATCAATGTTGTGGTTAAATAACGTAAATAACTGATTAACAACATTAAATATCTCTGGCATTAAGTTAATCTCTATTTATTAAAAACTGTTGCAACAAAACAGGTTTTTGAATTGAAAATGTTTATTTTGTCGATTAAATACAATGAATTGCAATCCATTAATTACAGACTTTTAACTCAGTTAACTCGAGTAAAAATTTTTTTTTGAGTCCTACCACTGGTTTAGTTTATACTTGTAAATGCTTCATGTAACATTAATTTCTCTTACAAGTCTGTCTTGTTAAATAAAGAGGCTTCCACCTCAGCTAACTATTGTTGATTGAAGGAGCGGCCATATTGGATCTCAAAGTTTCACAGAGTCTCAGACTTTCTAAGTGGAAAATCAGACTTTGGGAGACATTTCAGTTGGTTTTTCTGACTCAAATTTGCAAGTTCAGCCTACAAATTTAAAATAGCATAGGGCTTTGGTTACTCACGGTGCAGAGCAGTCTGCAGCGCCCCCTGGAGGATGCTATTGGTAGTAAATGTATATAGATGTACTGATATTCTGCTTGTTTTTACTACAATAGTTTTTTCAAGGAACCAGAGTATTCTCCTTCCAGCTGTATTTTTGTCCCCAAAAACATCATTCAAAAATGCAGATTTTCAATCAATTATAGGTAGCACAGCTTGTCCTTTAATTTTAGAAGAGAAATAACTAACTGACTGGCTGTCCTCCTCAGACAACAAGGCCTTCTTTGTCCTGTCCATGTCAGAGAACGGGGTCCAGATGTACGAGCTGATGGCGCAAAAGGTGTCCGACAGGAGAACGTGAGTTTTCATCCTAGACAAAACTTCACTTTTAACGTTTTTCTGTCTCACCGGGATGTGGTTCGCCTCTGCTCATCCAGGTGGCAGTGTCTGATTACACAGTGCGCTGACGCCATGAAGGCCAAAGCTCACCCCAGCGACAGGCCTCCAGCTCAGGCAGAGTGAGTCCACTGAATCCGCCTCAACTCTCCATGGGCGATGTTTGTTTGTCTCTGCTCACAGTATGTTTTTGTTTTGTTTTGCTTCAGAGCTGAGCGGGTTGCAGTCGAGATCATGAACCAAGAGATGCCCAAGCAGAGCGAGACGCTGACTGAGAGCATACATTCAGCAGGTATCTGTGGATGCAAGAAAAAAAACGTTCAGTTTTAACACTTTATTATTAGATTGAAACTTATCATCAATTGGAATCTGCATTAATAAATATCCAATTTTTGTGGCAGAAATAAAAAATAAAAATTTATATAACTGACTATTTTCATAGTGCAAACAACAAATATATATCTTAATAGGCATTAATATGTCAGCTAGCACATAAGCTAAGATCCACAGTCATCCTTATTTCAGCTCTTGAGGGTTCAGCCAATCAGCGACAAGAAAATTAAATGCTGCTCCTGGATTGGCTGCTGTGTAAACTCCAGGGTCAGCAGTGGTTTAAAAAATTTTTTAAATCACAGTAAATTCATTTTTGCATTTCTAATCTAATGAATTGTGCTGTGTGGCCCACCAGCAGTTTAAATCAGCCAGTTTTGGTTCCCATGGCAAAAAGTTTGGACACCACTGTTCTATATTATTATAACAAATACATTACTATTTTATTAAGATCTTCAAAATAGTTTTGTTCTGTGTCCTAGATAAAGATGCTCCATGTTCTCCTGATATTCAATCTCCCATCAACCCCTTTGATGGCTTGAAATCAGAAGATGAGGAAGAGGAGCTGGCGGCTATAGTCAGGCAGGAGGAAGACGGGGAGGAAGAAGAGGTGGACGAAGCCGAGTTGGAGGCCTTCCTGGACGGCCAGCTGACTGACAGACTCTTACAGGAAGGATCCCGCCAGGGCATCGCTCTTCCAGCCGAGGACATGGAGTCAAACTTTCCCTCCTCCAAAGCCGAAGAGGCTCTGCGGACGCGTAAGCCGACGGCGATCCTTTAAACTCCAAACGCTGGAAAAGCTGGTAGATAATAACCGAAGTCTTCTGTTGCAGTGGCCATGCTGAAGGAGACGCTTTACTCCCACGTGATGAGCAGAGAAGTAGAGGAGGAGACAGAGGAGAACAAACCGTCTTCTGCAGGACCAACGAATGACCTGCAGCTCTCTTCTGCCCCCACCGGGGCGTCTGAATCAGCACAACCTAACGGTGAGTCAGCGATTGAAGCTGTTTTTGCACCTGGTAGTATGATAGGCCTGGTCCGATTTGGAGACCAAATTTCCAACATTTGATACATTTTTACCTGCTGTTGTTCTTTTTCTCAAAGGGACCAAATTCTTTGAGACCCAGAGACTTTTTCTGGTAACACTTTATTTGAAGGGGTGTGCATAAGACTGACGTGACACTGTCATAAACATGAGATAACAACGGTCATGAACATGAAGGAGTCTTCACGAATGTTTACAACTGTTGTCATAAAGTGTCAATCGGTAAATAATGACCCTTTTAATGCAAAGTTCTGTTGAAATTTGCACTAAAACTTCATTAAAAGTGTCAAAATTGATCTCCTCTTCCTTCTCTGAATGGTCCCTGTGCTAACTAGAAACCACCAATCAGAGCCAGGAGTCGGGTCTTAATGCGGTCAATCATACTGGTGTTAACACTGTCAGCAGAGCCTGTACTAAATCCTATGGCTAGTTAGCATAGACACTGATGATGGTGAAAAAATTATTTTCCTGTAACGGTAAGTTGGTAAGTTGTTCCTCTGTCATTAGCGCATTTAGTAGTGCATTCACAAAGTTTAATGATAGCGCTAAGACCCTCTTTTGGTTGTATTTACTGAGAATGCCCTACGCTGTAGTGCGCTTCCTGCTTTTGGGTCGGTCTCCGGTCCACTTGACGTTCACATTGGCATTCGAACCACACCAGAGTTAACTTCAACCGAACTGAGACAGAGGTTTTTAGGCAGACCAGAGTTCGCTTTTTTGACCAAATCAGAGTTCAATTACACATTCACATTTCCCCAAACGAACCGGACTTTCTAGACATAAAGAAAGTTGGGTGGGTAGACTGGAGTTGGGTTTAAGTGGACTAAACAGGACTGGTGTGAACGCACCCCTAATGAAGTTTAGATGTTTTGGTCCAGATTCTGAAACCCTCTGGTCTTTAACCAGGTGGTTTTGCGGGTCTGGATTTTGAAGCCGGTTCTGGGGAGAGCAGCACCGACGACGACGTCGCGATCGACATGAGGAAGCTGCTGTCCTCCTCCTCACAGGCAGGGGGCGACGGCCCCGACCTGAGCAGGCAGCTGATGACCCACCTGCGCCTCCTGCAAGCCGACCTGCAGTACCTGCAGGTAAAACACACTGGGGTTTGTTTTAAAATGTCTTTATCGTTAACAGAAATCCTGGGAGCCATTATGCGATGGAAAAATCTTTAAATGTGTTTCAACTGATGTCTATTTATTGTTGAACCCTGATTGGTGGCGAAGCAACCTGCAGTGTTTAAGTTTGGTCAAATTGCTTTGATTTGCCCTCATTGGACTGATAAATGAACCAATAGGATGTGATTGCTTATATTTTTTCTTTATGGTAAAAAAAGGTCATTTTTGATGTAGTGTAATGTAATTAATTAATAGACAACCAGGATATTTATTGTTTTCAATCTGTTATTGTGGTTATTTAGCTATCAGATTGCTGCAAAGTGCTATTATACTGAGTAAAATTCAATACATTTTTATATGTGTTCTAGCGAAGCTCATTTATTAAATTAAGAAGGTATTAAACATGCTTTTCATTAAGTTTACCTTTCTGTATAAAAATATTTGTATAGGTCTGAGGTAATATAATTTTCCAAACATTTTGGTCCCCATTACTTATGAATTAAATTAAAAGCAAAAACCTGGATGAATACTTTGTGTTGTACCTTACATTTTATGTTTTAAGATTTTAATTGTCTGTATATGTTTGAAATAGTGATAGCATCAGTGAAATTTGTTTTTAAATGTGGATTTCATATCCACATTTAATCGTGGACATGTGTAGCGGCAAACCAAATTTAAGTCCTTCTAGAACTGTGATCAAGGGCTACCCAAATTTATTCTGAGGCCCGCAAATGGCCCCTGAGCCTCACTTTGGACACGCCTGATTTACAGGATTTCAACATAAATGGCCACAACACCCAGCATGCTATAATTTGAAGAAAACAAACAGTAATTGTATGAGTAAAAACTAAATAAAGTTTTGTTCTTAAATGTTAAGAATTTTCTTTAAAACATGTCAGAAAACTCCTGAAATTTTGAAATAGAAAATGTGTCCAGTTTCATATTCATGTAGCTCCTGCATCTTTGCATGCAGGATTATGTAGTTTATGTTGATGACTTTTTTTTATAACAGTGACAGACGTTACTGTTGCTAACTGTTTTGTTGTATTTATGATATTGCAGGAAGTAGAGATGAAGTACAACGAACTGCAGCAAATCCACAACAACCGATCTACAGACTCAGATGATAACAACGGTGGGTTTCAGCTCTCTTTGCGTACATGTGACTGTTTTTACTCCACCTGTCATCAAACGCCCTGTCTGCTTTGTTTCAGAGGGACTGCAGTGATCGGAGACCTGATCTGAGTCAAATGGGGGATTTCACTTCACTTTAACCCCCTGATAATGGAAGCTCTACTGGGCAAAGCATGATTATCATGTTTTACCTGTAGAGACTTTTCCCAATCAACTGTTAACTGATCGTAAACACTGGATGTATGAAATGGAAAAAGGGAGGTATGGCGAGGCGTTCAGGACTCCATGGATGCTTCAACAGCATGGAAGTAAAAGTGCTATCTCGTAATGATATTTCCTCCCAAGATAAAGAGAATCAGATGTTACTGCCAAGCCACAAATGTTTTCAACAACTCAGAGGCGGACAAACGAAAATATTGTTTTTAATGGATTGAGTTAAGCAGAAATGAGAGTCACTGTGAAAAACGTTTCATGTCCAACGCAAACTCTGATTTCTTGGATGTTTTATTTCACCGTTTGAAAAATCCCATTTCCAGAACTAATTTAACTGATCCAGCACGTTTCCTCATTTCGTCACTGATTTTTTTCACACTTGATAGATTTGGATTGATTGGGACCAAAATTGCAACATTTGTTACATTTTCAGCTGCTGTGGTTCTCTTTTACACTACGTACCTTTGGAAAGCATGTTCCCCTCCTCGCCTGTGGTGGCGCTGCACCAAGAACCACTGAAGGAAACGACGCAAAAGCCTCTGAAGACACGGAGAACGACTTCCTTCTTCACAAAAAGTAAACAAAAATGGAGTGGTCAGATTTAAGCGGTTGTAGGATTTCTCTTTTGTTGTTGGTAAAAGACAACAAACCATTTGTTCCACTAGAGCTGGACATGTACGTTTGTTTTGGTTGTATTTACCCAGAATGGGCTCTTTGGACTATAAAGGTTGCAGACCCCTGAACTAGACAAAAATATTTGGTAAGATTGAATGTTTTTGCAGTGCCTTCAAACTAGTTAAAAGCAACTTTCTGTGTAAGGAAAGCTGGCAAATTGCATTCACTCCTTCTAGACCAGCACGCAGTGACAGTGGAGAAGAAAACTTTTGGCATTCTAGCTTATATTATGAATATTGTCTGAAAAAGTCTCCGCTACTGTACATTCCCCATTTGGAAGCCATTTATATTTACTTGGCTGGTTTTAGGCATTCAGATGAAGCAGAATCCTGAATCAGTGCATACTACAAAATAAAATGTTACAAACCGCAAAATATTACCAGATATTTTTGATCTAGTTTCTACTACAAAATAAATTGAAATTAGACAAAACTAACTTAAAAGTAGCTTTTCAGGAAGATAAGGGAGCTTGTTTTAAGATAATTCCTTAATATTGATTTAAAAAGTACTAGTTCCACTGGCAGACAAACGTATAACATGGGGAAAATGTCTTGTTCTAATGTATTAAGTTTCTTTTTTTTTTTTTAATTACAACAAGCTCCTACTAGTAAGTTAGCTTTCTTGTTTCAAGTGTGCTAAGATATTTTCACCAGAAACTAGACCAAACAACAAACAAAAAACTTGGTAATGTTTTGTGTTTTTGTAGTGACGCCGTTTACTTCCTGTCCATTTGCGTGGAGTTAATTAAACTCCATTGTTTTTGCTAGAGGCTCCCTCTAATGTGTTTGGTTGATTACTTCTTTTTAAAGGTTGGACTCACTGGCCGTAAGACTGCGCCGAACACACTGTGGCTTTCACTTCTTGGACAATAAAGCAAAGACGCGTTGAGGAGAGACATGTTGTAATGTAAAGCTGTTTAATGTAAAATGTTTAAAGTGTATCAGCTCCGTGGTTTTATCCACTGTTCCTTGTTTTGCACCATGACGTCATGTAATGTATCGACACAAACTACTTAAAGAAGATTTATTATCAAACTGTTCTGAGCTGTTCCACAAGTGTTGCTTTTTATTGTTCTAATAATATAACAGTAGTTTCTCCTCTGCTCTGGCTCGGACATGAGATTTTCAACATTTTCTGGGCATGTTCTGTAGGCCAGATTCAAAACTTACCTGCTGCACTTTGATTTACAGCGAATATTCAAAAGTACAAATATGTATTGGTATTCATTGAGCACAAGGGTATGAAAAGGTTTGTTTAAATGTCCAAAATGGAGGTATGAATTGGTGAACTGAGACCCGGAATAAATCTGAAGTTCTGAAGATTTTGGTTTCACCCTTTGGGCACTTTAATCTTCTGCAATCTGCCGTGAAGCATAAAAAATAAAAATCTGCTGGCTAATATTTTAAATCTCAGGGTGAGTTTGACTCCACAAGATGGACGTAAACAATGTTAGCAAATAGAAGCTTATAGTAATGAAAGTATGTCACTATTTATCATCTTTATGTCAAACAAAGCTGTCCGTAGCACCTTTAGCACCATAAAAGCAATCAGACAGAAGTAAGACTTAAAGTGAGGTTCTGTTTTATCAGCAATAGTTAGCATACTAACTATTCAGCTTGATATTTTTTCATACAATGGTTTGTGAATAAAAACGTAGGTCTGACGTTAGAAAAACTGTTTCTATTTATATTTTTATAATCGTCCTCGCTATAGTGGGACAAAACCACCTGGTACCACCTGGTACCACCTGGTACCACCTGCTCTCTGTTCGCTCTGCTTCTCCTTAACGTTTCTACCAGGCAGGTTAAAGCTGCTGCTGACAGGATCTGGGCTGGAGGTTCACGACTGTAAATAGAACTTATTGCAGAACCTCAAGTGTTAAAGGAAGATTCGGCCCAATTAGAGTTCATGAAATAAACATCAGAGAAAATATTGTAGCAATAATTACAACCGCAGCAAAAAGCCAACGATCTGATTGGATGCTGGGAGACACCAGTGTGTTCAAGTTGTGCTAAAAGCAGTTAGCCTGTCAGAAAGCTATGCTAGCCTAAAATAGCCTCAATGCTAAACATGTAGCAGCTAATGCTAATGTTAGCGTTTATAATCACATTTCTACAGAAACTCCATGAAATTGTGAAGATAAACGGATAGAAAAACATTTTGAACCTGAAGAACAGATTAAAAATGATAAATATCTTTCTTGTTTATTTCTATGACTTGTGATGTAAAGCACCAAGAACTGCCTTGTTGCTGAAATGTGCCATAAAACAGGCTTTATACAGGAATCCTAGACTTGAATTTACTACCTATTTTTACTATCGCTAGAATATTTTTACTCCCTCCATCCATCCCTCCCACCCTCCCTTTATCCAGGGTTGGGTCATGGGGGTAGAATCTTAAAAAGGGAGGCCCAGACTTCCCTCTCCCCAGCCACTTGTTCCAGCTCCTCCAGGGGAATCCCAAGGTGTTCCCAGGCCAGCCGAGAGACATAGTCCCTCCAGCGTGTCCTGGTTCTTCCCCGGGGCCTCCTCCTCTTGGTACGTGTCCAGAACACCTCACCAGGGAGGCGTCCAGGAGGCATCATGACCAGATGCTCCTCAACTGGCTCCTCTCGATGTGAAGGAGCAGCGGCTCTACTCTGAGTCCCTCCCGGATGACTGAGCTTCTCACCCTAACTCTAAGGGAGAGCCCAGACAACCTACGGAGAAAACCCATTTCGGCCGCTTGTATTCGCGATCTCGTTCTTTCGGTCATGACCCAAAGCTCATGACCATAGATGAGGGTGGGAACGTAGATCGACCGGTAAATCAAAAATTTCGCTTTTTGACTCAGCTCTCTCTTCACCACGACAGACCGGTACAGCGCCCGCTTGACGGCAGACGCTGCGCCAATCCACCTGTCGATCTCCAGCTCCCTTCTTCTCCCTCAATCGTGAACAAGATCTCGAGATACTTGAACTCCTCCACTTGGGGCAGGACACCCCCTACTCCCACACCTCCCACCCCTCCAGTCCCAAACCGGAGAAGGCACTCTACCATTTTCTGGCTGAAGACCATGGCCTCGGATTTGGAGGCACTGATCCTCATCCCGGCCGTTTCACACTCGGCTGCAAACCGCTTCAGCGAGAGCTGCAGATCACGACCTAGAAGTCTAGAATCTTGAAAGAGCCCCTCCCCGCTGCCCCACACCCAATTTACCCCGTTTTATTTCAACAAGAAATACCACTTGCGCCAAGTCTAGAATCTTGAAAGAGAACTGATGGTTGGCGACTTTCTGGGTTGTTTGATGTTGTCTTAGGTGAGACTGAGACAGGCAGTCTTAGTAAAGTGTAATTTTTCAGGAGATGCTACCGCTAATGTACTAAGCTAATATGGCTGCTGCCTTGTGTGCTTCAAGGAGGGGCTGTGATAACTACCGACATTAATTATAACCACAACCCCATTCTGTTCAGCTACTGTATTGTTCAGGTGACTTCATTTATGAATTAAGAAATTTATTGTCATTACAACATCATCCAAAATACTGCTTCTCTTATCTAATAAGTGTTGATATACAATATTAATTTACATTCTTTTTACTTTGCGGTATAAAACCTCTTCCGTTACCTAGCAACACTATAAACAACTCCCTTTGTTTTTTCAATTGATTTTAACTCATTTTCAAGAAAAATATATGCTTGTAAGTACATATTTGAACTTATTTCAGATTAAATATCATAATTTAATTTATATTACTGTGATTTCTCAATACTGACCTACTGATTTCAACATTTTTTATTTTACTGACAATTCTTTTGACATGTTTTTTTCTCTCTCTCTTTTCAAGGAACTTTTGCTGGATCATATTTTTGATAGACTCCGTGATCGTTCGGTGCATGTCCTTGACCGTATGCCCCTGGATCTGGATTTCCTGGGCTTTATCTGCACTCAAGAACTAGTTTTTTTAAATGCCATGTCTTGTCAGATAGATGTTCCTTCAAATATTTTGGATGCGTCGGCTCATTTGCACAGACTAATTAAGTTAGAAAAACAAAGTGAAGAACAACAAACAACTGTTGTGCATATTGAGCAAGGACCAGCTGGGCGACAACGGATGGTCGTATCCTCAGACTACCTTTGCAGTCTTTTAGAACTCCATCTCCCTGTCCCATGCATCGCCAAACTCTTGGGTATATCTAGACAGACTGTATATCGACGGATGGCAGAATCTGGTCTTTCAGTGAGGGCATTATACACCACCATGTCAGATGATGACTTAGACCAATGTGTGAGAGAGACATTAAATCTAGGCAGTCTCACTCTGGGTACCGAATGGTACAGGCCCTTCTGCAAGCCAGAGGACTGAGGAGCTACAATCGAAAGCCAACTTCAGCTTCGATCCAGAATCAGTTAGGATCGCTGCCACAGCTACAGGATCGGACTGACGTTTCCTTCTGTGCAGTCCCGTTCTGTTTAGGATCCTGCTCAGAGTGTGCATGCTATTATTGATTTCAACCACAGTGCAAAGCAGCATCCGTATCTCCGTGTTTTAGGCTAAACATGAAGGGAAACTTGACCACGTCCTGTTAGCCACTGTACTAGCCTGGCATAATACCGCCACTTCCTGGACATAAAATTATCACGTTTATACAAGATGCGTATCATGTTTTAACAAGATAACTATCACGTTTTAATAAGATGCGTATGACGTTATAACGTGATAGCGCTCCATTTTTTCCCCTGGGTTAAATAGCAATAAGCTTCCATACCAGTTTCAAAATTCACCATTTATGAAATGTAAAGCAAAATGCTGATCATGTTACCACAAAGGTGAATTTTAGTGTCTTTATGGTAGACATGTTTAAGAACTAAAATGTTCTAAATTTGTAATTTGATTGTTTTTTCTTTACTCAAAAGGAACCTAGTAGGTACATTTGTACATTGTTCTAGGACTTTACATTTCTTGCATTATAAGAATCAGAAAAAAGTTTTGTTTGTCTTATGTCATTTATTTTCTAATACTTCAAGCATATATGAACTCATCTAAGTACATTCAATAAAATTTTGCATAAAAAACAATTTCAGTTTTATATTTAAAACTGCCTGTATAAACAGTACAGACTCAGAGAAATGAAATACCTACTCTGAACGTTGTGTCATTCTAGTTCCTCTAGTAAGCACTAATATACAACATTCAAATTTCAGAGGCATTTTTTATTCAAATTCTGATGGCACATATTTATTTCCATAAATACGCATGAGAAGATAAAGGCCAGCCACAGTCCCAGAGCTCCCTCGTCGCCTCCAGGTGGTCCCAGAGCTCCCTCGTCGCCTCCAGGTGGTCCCAGAGCTCCCTCGTCGCCTCCAGGTGGTCCCAGGGCTCCCTCGTCGCCTCCAGGTGGTCCCAGGGCTCCCTCGTCGCCTCCAGGTGGTCCCAGGGCTCCCTCGTCGCCTCCAGGTGGTCCCAGGGCTCCCTCGACGCCTCCAGGTGGTCCCGGGCTCCCTCGTCGCCTCCAGGTGGTCCCAGGGCTCCCTCGACGCCTCCAGGTGGTCCCGGGCTCCCTCGTCGCCTCCAGGTGGTCCCAGGGCTCCCTCGTCGCCTCCAGGTGGTCCCGGGCTCCCTCGTCGCCTCCAGGTGGTCCCAGGGCTCCCTCGTCGCCTCCAGGTGGTCCCAGGGCTCCCTCGTCGCCTCCAGGTGGTCCCAGGGCTCCCTCGACGCCTCCAGGTGGTCTGGCCCCTGTGCCGACATTGTCCGCCGGATCCAGGGATCTCCAGGGATTCGGCTCCTGCGCCAACGAAGTTGCCCCCTTGGTGGATGGATGGATAGTTTTGGCCCCACTTGGAGAACATTCAATCCCCATGAAGACAGAAGAGCCCAGGCTGGGTTCTCGAAGCTGCGGCAGCGGTTTGACGCCCCCTACACCTTCTGGGCTAATTTACCCACCGACCTGCAGCTGAACCAGAAACACCTTCCTGAGCAGATGGATTGCCACAGCAAGGGGCAGTCATGTGGCAATCCACAGCAAGATGACCCAGGGAAACATTTCAGAAAATAAAAGAAATGTTTCAATCACACCGTAGCAGAATTCAGAGACCAGTTAACTAAACAGTCGTGATTTTAGACTGTGGCAGGAAGCCGGAGTACCCGGAGAGAAACCTGCAAACAGGAAACTACTTTTTGATATTTATGAAATGTAATCACAAAAATGTATGTTTGACATTTGCTAAAAGTAGTTTTGGCCAAAACTACTTTAAGCAAAAAAGAGGGAAGAAGACATGGGGCAAAGGTCAACTAGACAAGCCAAATAAATCAACAATCATTTCTTTGGACTCTGGGAGGAAGCCGGAGAGAACCCACTAATGCACTAGGAGGAAATGCAAACCCCATAAAGACAGAAGAACCCAGGCAGGAATTCAGACCCAGGCAAACGGTTTAGTCAAGGAAAAGAAAAGAAATGTTTTAATCACACCTGAGCACAATTTAGAGGCCAATTAACTAAACAGTCTTAATTTCAGACTGTGGCAGGAAGCCGGAGCACCCGGAGAGAAACCTGCAAACAGGAAACCTGTCAAATCTTTTTACCTTTTAATCCCATAATTTCATTTAACTGAACACATCAGGACACATGTTCAGTCCCAGTCAGATTTCTCCAGCCTCGAAATGGTCAATAATAATTTGGTTCTGGGATTTTTTCATCTTCCGAATTTGTTAGTTTTAGCTCCTCTCCAAAAGTTCCTTAATCATGGTCAAGAGGAGGGGCTGGAGAAACCGTAACGTCAGGTGTGACTTCATTTCTTACCTTTTCCCACAGACATCCGTTGGTGGTTCCTTGAACATGAAACGCTTTTCCAAAAGCAGTTGCTCCCGTCATCCTGCGAGACCTGGGACACACTTTGGTCCGCTATCGTCGCCATACCCGACGTCGCCATGCATGCAAGGTCCCGATGAAGCGGGAGCGTGGAGGCAAAACGAGCCTCCTTCTGGCACCGAGAAGAGCATTGGAAATGCTCCTTCGGGCCGTGCTCCATCGGGCCTTTGCTTTGGCCATCCACCTGCTCAGCAAGGTGTTTCTGGGGTCCCTCAGCTGCAGGTCAGTGGGTAAATCAGCCCAGAGGTTGTAGGGGACGTCAAACTGCTGCCGCAGCTTTGGGAACCTTTCAAAGATCAAGTCGATGATAAAAATCTTGATCCCTACAGAAACACCTAGGATAAAACCCAGCAGCTGGAATGGTAACATGCATGAGAAGATAAAAAACAGCCACAGTATCACATAGATCTTAACAGTGAGCTCTGGCCGAGCCCACATGCAGAGGTTTTTTATCTTCTCAAGCATGTCGGCCGTGTTTCCAAAAAGCTTCTGGGTTTTCTGAGCAGTTTTGGCAACCCAGTGGAACATCTGAACCATATTTAGGTTCTCTTGTAGAAGTTCCACTGGCTCACCCATGTCGGGTATGATGCTCCACTCGATCCTCCAGCCTTTGGAAATTAAATAATTTACAGAAAGCTGGAGAATCATGAAGAGCACGACGAAAGAAAAGGTCCAGCCATGCCACACTGTGCACATGTAGATGAAGAAAAAACAGGCAGTCATGTGCACAGAGCGCCAGCTGGACAAAGCAGACAGGTTTCTAAAAAAGTGTTCCACAGGTCTCATGTCTTTCTCAAAGCGTCTCATGTTCTGGGTCATCTTTATGGGGTTTAATCCGTCCTCGCTGTCCTCAGTTGTCTCACGGTGAAAATGAAAGTTGTCCAAAAAAGCTCTGAAATGATCACTGATCTTCATGTTGGCTTCTGGTCTCTGAAAACTGTTTGGGCTCAATGTTGGAGCGCAACACATTAAATCTTTAGAACTTCTTTGATCTATTGTGATGTACATGATGTCATCTATGACCTCATCAGTGAGCTCACTGGACTTCTGGGGGAGGTCTTGCTTCTGATCGTTGCTATGGAAACGATCAGAACAGTTCTGAATGAGTCAAGCTGAAATAATGACTAAGTACTTAAATATTAAGTAATATTTTTTATTTAACATGAAGAGATTAACAGTCGATTTCTACATGATTGAATTTTGTGGTTTTCCGTACCTGCTGTGGTATAAGTGGTTGTGTATTCCAACCCTGACTGGTTTCGATGGAGCGTGGCGGCGTGGCGAAGTGACCTGTAACACCATTGCCATATGTTTGGCTCTAGATTCAACATGTTTCGACTGAGCTGCACCAAACTTGGCAAGAGTGATCCTGATTGGATGCCTGATGATCCTATATCGTCAGAGTCTGACGTCTAACCCCCGCCCCATCAGAACAGGAAGTGCCTTTTTTTTCATGGAAAGCGCTATCTCTGACTCTCTTGACCTAATCAAGATGATTTTGTGTTGGATGACAGATAACAATTGGGCTCACTTGCTTTAAAGTGCTAAGAGTTTTCAATGGAGGGCGTGGCCATGGCGACGGAGCGAAGTGACAGGTCACGCCGCTGCCATATGTTTGGCTCTAAATTCCACAGTTTCAAGCTGAGCTGGACCAAACTTACTGGGATGGATCCTTATCCAGCCCCAGACAGGAATTCATAAGAATCCTTGGTGGGCGTGGCCTAATTTATCTACAGCGCCCCCTAGACGTTTTTGAAAAATCAGCCCCAAGTCATGCTTCAACCCAGACTCATGACACTTGGTACACATGTGTATCTGGTTAGGACCTACAAAAAAAGTCGCCATGGTCCAAACTCAACAGGAAGACGGCCATTTTGGATCAAAGCTGCCATTTCCTCTTTTTTTATAGACGTCGCATCTGATCGATCTCGTTATCAGCTTTTGAGATACGGACTTCAGAATCACTCAGCATAATCTTGAGGCACTGAAGGTCAAACAGTTATCACAGGATTTTTCATGTGGGCGTGGCTTAGTGTCAAAGTCTGACTATTTGCCATAAAACATCAAGGTGCAATAACTTCCACATACAAAGTCAGAGCTGCATCAGACTTTCTATGTGTCATTATAGACCAGCCCTCATCACATTCACATGGTTACCTGATGACATAACCTGCGCCCCTCCCACTTCCAACAGGAAGTCACTATCTGGTCTATCAAACCCTACAGGAAGTTCTTGCTAATGTTTCACTACTAAACAGGAAGTGACAATAACTCATCTCCCGGATGTCAGATATCAGCCATCACATTTTTACACAACATGTGCTCCTTTACCCAATAACAACACTTCTGATAAGCAACTATCGACGCACAGTCGACAATAAACGTTTTGATTCATATTTAATTGCCCTGATTAAATGATTTTTTCCTGTGCCAGCACCACCTGTAATAAAAATGTTCAGTTGTTAAGGATTTATTCCATTAAGCTTGGCTAGACAATACTGCCTGATTTGATAAAAAAAAAAAAAAAAAACAGAGAACTGTTTTTCATTCAAAGATCTAATCAATGCAAGGCTTTCAATTCTTCTAATTTATTTTTCTCAAATAATGAAACGTCTTTACACTGCAGACTTAAATCAGGTATTTGTTCCTGATCACTGTTTTCTATTTGTCTTCCTTTTTGTAATACCACACACTCCAAGCGTTCCAATTCAACCTCAGAACACCATTCAGCCCATCGTCTTCCAGCATTACATCACCAGTAACATTGTCCACAGATTCCAACTCAAACTCACTCCTACTTAAATCTACAACAGACTTTACTGAAGGTTTTGTTCCATCAACAAATCCAAACAAACCAGTTCTGTAAAACTCACCAAAGGTTGCACAACTTGAAGGCTTAAGTTCACTATCAAAGCGATAAGGTAGAAATAACTGCATTATGCTTTGGTAAAACTTTTCTGGCTCTTTTGTTTCAGAGAAACGCGCATATCGAACAGCTGCTGGTTTTGTCCAAATTCTTTTGCAATAAACCCAAAGTCATTATTCAACTTTATTGCATTTCTACGTTTCTCATTTTTTGTCAAAACGCTATAATCTGAAGCAAACTTAACCAGGCACCTATTATTAAACATATTATCATTCGGCCTATTCTTATAGCGGTCAACTATCTCAGTCATCCACATGTCTTTTGGGGTAAGATCCTGTGATCTAGCTTTTGTCTCAAAACAGAAATGGGAAAACTCATTTTCACAATATTATCACCAGTTGGAATAAAAATAACGCTCCGAGAACACTCCTTTAAATGCATGTTGGTGAGTCTATACACTGCTTCCTGAGCACAAACATCACAGTTATGCAAATAGACTCTACCAAATCTCTTTAAAGCTTCTTTAGCACAAACATTTCCTTCTTTGGCTGCTTCTCTTTCTGTCCATTTCCTAGAAGAAAACCAATTTCACGTTAAATTTTTGACATGTAAGATACAATATAAACACAACATGCATATGCATCAACACAATATTGGATATCAATATTTGCATTCCAAGCTTTTAACAGCGGTCTACTATATGGATTAATCCAGATTTCTTTAATTTGCCTTTTCAACACCATTCCTACTAAATCGTTTATATGCTGATTCAAATACATCTTGATTCATGCACAAGCCTTCAAACATTTCTTCCACGGTACTATATGGACAGTTCTCACCCTAACCCTCCTTGTTTTGTGGTCAATATTGTTTCACCATTTTATTAATGTGGGTTGCCAGTTTGGATCAGGCTTCCTATGAAGCTATAAGAATGATAGAAAACATGCTAACAAAAAGCCTCAGACCTGCAGCTCACAGGCGGTTCTAGACACAGGCTAACAGAAGTGGCTCTTTGGCTCAAATATATATTAAATTATGAAATATTGCCCTGTTTTTTGTTTCATTCTTTTTTAATTGCCCTGAGGGCAACAATTTATTCACATATATGTACATTTATTATTATTGATACTTTAATTAAAAATGAGTTATACAATATTTTTATAATCGTCCTCGCTATAGCGGGACAAAACCACCTGGTACCACCTGGTACCACCTGCTCTCTGTTCGCTCTGCTTCTCCTTAACGTTTCTACCAGGCAGGTTAAAGCTGCTGCTGACAGGATCTGGGCTGGAGGTTCACGACTGTAAATAGAACTTATTGCAGAACCTCAAGTGTTAAAGGAAGATTCGGCCCAATTAGAGTTCATGAAATAAACATCAGAGAAAATATTGTAGCAATAATTAGAACCGCAGCAAAAAGCCAACGATCTGATTGGATGCTGGGAGACACCAGTGTGTTCAAGTTGTGCTAAAAGCAGTTAGCCTGTCAGAAAGCTATGCTAGCCTAAAATAGCCTCAATGCTAAACATGTAGCAGCTAATGCTAATGTTAGCGTTTATAATCACATTTCTACAGAAACTCCATGAAATTGTGAAGATAAACGGATAGAAAAACATTTTGAACCTGAAGAACAGATTAAAAATGATAAATATCTTTGTTGTTTATTTCTATGACTTGTGATGTAAAGCACCAAGAACTGCCTTGTTGCTGAAATGTGCCATAAAACAGGCTTTATACAGGAATCCTAGACTTGAATTTACTACCTATTTTTACTATCGCTAGAATATTTTTACTCCCTCCATCCATCCCTCCCACCCTCCCTTTATCCAGGGTTGGGTCATGGGGGTAGAATCTTAAAAAGGGAGGCCCAGACTTCCCTCTCCCCAGCCACTTGTTCCAGCTCCTCCAGGGGAATCCCAAGGTGTTCCCAGGCCAGCCGAGAGACATAGTCCCTCCAGCGTGTCCTGGTTCTTCCCCGGGGCCTCCTCCTCTTGGTACGTGTCCAGAACACCTCACCAGGGAGGCGTCCAGGAGGCATCATGACCAGATGCTCCTCAACTGGCTCCTCTTGATGTGAAGGAGCAGCGGCTCTACTCTGAGTCCCTCCCGGATGACTGAGCTTCTCACCCTAACTCTAAGGGAGAGCCCAGACAACCTACGGAGAAAACCCATTTCGGCCGCTTGTATTCGCGATCTCGTTCTTTCGGTCATGACCCAAAGCTCATGACCATAGATGAGGGTGGGGACGTAGATCGACCGGTAAATCAAAAATTTCGCTTTTTCAATTGATTTTAACTCATTTTCAAGAAAAATATATGCTTGTAAGTACATATTTGAACTTATTTCAGATTAAATATCATAATTTAATTTATATTACTGTGATTTCTCAATACTGACCTACTGATTTCAACATTTTTTATTTTACTGACAATTCTTTTGACATGTTTTTTTCTCTCTCTCTTTTCAAGGAACTTTTGCTGGATCATATTTTTGATAGACTTCGTGATCGTTCGGAGCATGTCCTTGACCGTATGCCCCTGGATCTGGATTTCCTGGACTTTATCTGCACTAAAGAACTAGTTTTTTTAAATGCCATGTCTTGTCAGATAGATGTTCCTTCAAATATTTTGGATGCGTCGGCTCATTTGCACAGACTAATTAATTTAGAAAAACAAAGTGAAGAACAACAAACAACTGTTGTGCATATTGAGCAAGGACCAGCTGGGCGACAACGGATGGTCGTATCCTCAGACTACCTTTGTGTGATACACCATAAAGTGGGAGAATTTAATTATCACTTGGTGATAGTCCAGAAAATCTGTTTAAGAAAATATACGCCACCACACAGAAATTAATAGTATTGCAACTAATTACATATATGGGTTTTTAAAAAAAAAAAAAAAAAAAAAGGGGTAACGAAGGTTCGGGCAACGTCTCACCAGGAGACCGGAGTTGAGGAGCCCCGCCCCTCGCTCTTCAGACAGAGTTTGGGGAAGAAGACGGCGGTTGTCCTTTGTTTCTCTCACTGACTGTTCGTCATTACAGGTTAGTAGTGTGAAGCTGGTGAGGGCTGCCCCCCCTTTAAAAATGTGGAGTAACAATGTATATTTGGATATGATTTGTAATTTGATTGGTAGATGTGCTGAAACATTGAAAATAAATAAAGAAAAAAAGGATTTGTTAGGATCGCAGTTAGCTACATTTTAGCTACAACGGTCGCATAACGGCCGTTCTGAAGATCGCTACGTGTATCTTTTTTTAGCTCCGTTCCACTCCCCGATTAAACATTGGTACCCTGAGATACATTGTGTTGTTTATCTGTTAAAAAGGAGTTATTATTATTATTATTATTATGATTATTGTTATTATTATTATTATTATTACTATAGACTTTACTTTTTCTCCCTTGCTATGTAATCAATTAAACTGTAGTTTATTCAGTCGGACAGTAGTTATTGAAAACACATTAGAGCGAGCTTAAGGTTTTGTCCATTATTACATCTCCCTCTTGCAGTATTCAACATAATTAATCCTCTTATTTGAGAAATGGTTTTTTTTAATGTATATCGCTGCACTCTGGATTGATTGGTGAGAGTTGATACCTTTTTACACAGGTGAAGGCTGTGTGTGTTTTTTTTGTAGCAGAAGAAAGGACACAGGAATGTGATTGTTCTAGGAAATGTTAATAATTTCATAATTTCAATAATTTGTAATAAAGACAGAGTTTGGGGAAGAAGACGGCAGTTGTCCTTTCTTTCTCTCACTGACTGTTCGTCATTACAGGCTCTCCAAGATCAAGGGAAAGCAGAAAGTCTTCAGAAGAAGAAAAAAAAACGGAAAAACAAAACAAAACATCATTTGTTATATTTGTCACTATAAGTAGAGACGAGTAACATTTGCAGTCTTTTAGAACTCCATCTCCCTGTCCCATGCATCGCCAAACTCTTGGGTATATCTAGACGGACTGTATATAGACGGATGGCAGAATCTGGTCTTTCAGTGAGGGCATTATACACCACCATGTCAGATGATGACTTAGACCAATGTGTGAGAGAGACATTAAATCTAGGCAGCCTCACTCTGGGTTAGGGGTTGAACGACTACATATTTTTTAAGGTCGACTACATCATGATAATAGTCGAGTCGATGTCGACTAGTCGCGGTGACGTCATAGTGACGTAAGCGCAAAAACCCTTCACAACTACTTGGAGGCTTTATTAGCTATTTTCACGGCAAATATTGACCCCCCCCCCCCCCCCCCCCCCACACACACACACACACACACACACTCTCTCCCCTTCTCCTGCTTTTACTAAGTCTATTATGGAGATTCTTCGTGAGCAGCGGGGAAAAGTTTGTTGCACAAAGTCGGGTCTGACTTTTTTTTTCTAAACACCGGCTGATGCTGATGATCTCTGGATAGTTACTATAGGAGTCAAATTATCACACTGACTACATGGTGCTTTTGGAACATCACAAGCCAAACCTGTTATGAACGGATCCCGTTTGGTTACAGCTGAATTCAACGAAACCACCTGCTTCTCCTCCGCCCGATGCGCGGCAGGAAGCTCTGCTGACTCAGCAGATTGAACGATTTAAGATATTTTCTAGTCAACGTCAACATGATAAAAGTCGAGTCGATGTTGAGTTGACTAGTCGTTGTGACGTCATAGCAACGCAAGACGCAAAGCTTTGGAGTAACGTACAGGCTTTATTACCCGTTTTCACGGAAAAAATACGGCATTTACACAGAACAGCAACAAGTGAAACAACAAAACATCGGGATAGTTTATGATAAATAACAAGTTGCTGGGAAACCAACATTCAAAAGGAAACGCACATCTTTTAGATGGCATGTAAAAACAATAAAAAGAGGGGGCGGGGGGGGTAAATAAAGTTCACTCGCTGTCAGTATTCTCTTCGCTAAGAGTTGTTGGGGTTTTTCTTGGTTGACATGTAGGAAAACAAGGGCATCAACATGAGCCGGATGAAGGCTTGCCCGCTTCCTCGTAATGGTATTCCCAGCGAGAGAGAAAATCCTCTCGCTGGGAGTGCTGGTTGCCGGAACAGCTAAATATTTTTAATATTTAAATATTTTAAATTTTTTCGTGACAAAGACACTCGCGAGCCGGCTAAGTGACATCCTTAGCGGGAAGGGAGCGAGTTTTAGACGGCTTCTGTTTTGTAGTGGACTGCAGCTGCAACTCCATCTCCTTTTAAAAACACTGTAAAACCACAAATATGCATCCATCTACATATCATTTAAACTAATGTATTAACTTATTTTTCTTGTGTCTTGTGACGTATACTGTGCTGTCAGATCAGCACAGGCTGTCACCACCGGCAATCACATGACTGCGACTAGTCGACATGAAATGTAAAAACTCCCGAGACGTCCTAGAGTCGACTAGTCGACTAGTCGACTAATTGGTTCAACCCCTACTCTGGGTACCGAATGGTAAAGGCCCTTCTGCAAGCCAGAGGACTGAGGAGCTACAATCGAAAGCCAACTTCAGCTTCGATCCAGAATCAGTTAGGATCGCTGCCACAGCTACAGGATCGGACTGACGTTTCCTTCTGTGCAGTCCCGTTCTGTTTAGGATCCTGCTCAGAGTGTGCATGCTATTATTGATTTCAACCACAGTGCAAAGCAGCATCCGTATCTCCGTGTTTTAGGCTAAACATGAAGGGAAACTTGACCACGTCCTGTTAGCCACTGTACTAGCCTGGCATAATACCGCCACTTCCTGGACATAAAATTATCACGTTTATACAAGATGCGTATCATGTTTTAACAAGATAACTATCACGTTTTAATAAGATGCGTATGACGTTATAACGTGATGGCGCTCCATTTTTTCCCCTGGGTTAAATAGCAATAAGCTTCCATACCAGTTTCAAAATTCACCATTTATGAAATGTAAAGCAAAATGCTGATCATGTTACCACAAAGGTGAATTTTAGTGTCTTTATGGTAGACATGTTTAAGAACTAAAATGTTCTAAATTTGTAATTTGATTGTTTTTTCTTTACTCAAAAGGAACCTAGTAGGTACATTTGTACATTGTTCTAGGACTTTACATTTCTTGCATTATAAGAATCAGAAAAAAGTTTTGTTTGTCTTATGTCATTTATTTTCTAATACTTCAAGCATATATGAACTCATCTAAGTACATTCAATAAAATTTTGCATAAAAAACAATTTCAGTTTTATATTTAAAACTGCCTGTATAAACAGTACAGACTCAGAGAAATGAAATACCTACTCTGAACGTTGTGTCATTCTAGTTCCTCTAGTAAGCACTAATATACAACATTCAAATTTCAGAGGCATTTTTTATTCAAATTCTGATGGCACATATTTATTTCCATAAATACGCATGAGAAGATAAAGGCCAGCCACAGTCCCAGAGCTCCCTCGTCGCCTCCAGGTGGTCCCAGAGCTCCCTCGTCGCCTCCAGGTGGTCCCAGAGCTCCCTCGTCGCCTCCAGGTGGTCCCAGGGCTCCCTCGTCGCCTCCAGGTGGTCCCAGGGCTCCCTCGTCGCCTCCAGGTGGTCCCAGGGCTCCCTCGTCGCCTCCAGGTGGTCCCAGGGCTCCCTCGTCGCCTCCAGGTGGTCCCGGGCTCCCTCGTCGCCTCCAGGTGGTCCCAGGGCTCCCTCGACGCCTCCAGGTGGTCCCGGGCTCCCTCGTCGCCTCCAGGTGGTCCCAGGGCTCCCTCGTCGCCTCCAGGTGGTCCCAGGGCTCCCTCGTCGCCTCCAGGTGGTCCCAGGGCTCCCTCGTCGCCTCCAGGTGGTCCCGGGCTCCCTCGTCGCCTCCAGGTGGTCCCAGGGCTCCCTCGTCGCCTCCAGGTGGTCCCAGGGCTCCCTCGTCGCCTCCAGGTGGTCCCAGGGCTCCCTCGACGCCTCCAGGTGGTCTGGCCCCTGTGCCGACATTGTCCGCCGGATCCAGGGATCTCCAGGGATTCGGCTCCTGCGCCAACGAAGTTGCCCCCTTGGTGGATGGATGGATAGTTTTGGCCCCACTTGGAGAACATTCAATCCCCATGAAGACAGAAGAGCCCAGGCTGGGTTCTCGAAGCTGCGGCAGCGGTTTGACGCCCCCTACACCTTCTGGGCTAATTTACCCACCGACCTGCAGCTGAACCAGAAACACCTTCCTGAGCAGATGGATTGCCACAGCAAGGGGCAGTCATGTGGCAATCCACAGCAAGATGACCCAGGGAAACATTTCAGAAAATAAAAGAAATGTTTCAATCACACCGTAGCAGAATTCAGAGACCAGTTAACTAAACAGTCGTGATTTTAGACTGTGGCAGGAAGCCGGAGTACCCGGAGAGAAACCTGCAAACAGGAAACTACTTTTTGATATTTATGAAATGTAATCACAAAAATGTATGTTTGACATTTGCTAAAAGTAGTTTTGGCCAAAACTACTTTAAGCAAAAAAGAGGGAAGAAGACATGGGGCAAAGGTCAACTAGACAAGCCAAATAAATCAACAATCATTTCTTTGGACTCTGGGAGGAAGCCGGAGAGAACCCACTAATGCACTAGGAGGAAATGCAAACCCCATAAAGACAGAAGAACCCAGGCAGGAATTCAGACCCAGGCAAACGGTTTAGTCAAGGAAAAGAAAAGAAATGTTTTAATCACACCTGAGCACAATTTAGAGGCCAATTAACTAAACAGTCTTAATTTCAGACTGTGGCAGGAAGCCGGAGCACCCGGAGAGAAACCTGCAAACAGGAAACCTGTCAAATCTTTTTACCTTTTAATCCCATAATTTCATTTAACTGAACACATCAGGACACATGTTCAGTCCCAGTCAGATTTCTCCAGCCTCGAAATGGTCAATAATAATTTGGTTCTGGGATTTTTTCATCTTCCGAATTTGTTAGTTTTAGCTCCTCTCCAAAAGTTCCTTAATCATGGTCAAGAGGAGGGGCTGGAGAAACCGTAACGTCAGGTGTGACTTCATTTCTTACCTTTTCCCACAGACATCCGTTGGTGGTTCCTTGAACATGAAACGCTTTTCCAAAAGCAGTTGCTCCCGTCATCCTGCGAGACCTGGGACACACTTTGGTCCGCTATCGTCGCCATACCCGACGTCGCCATGCATGCAAGGTCCCGATGAAGCGGGAGCGTGGAGGCAAAACGAGCCTCCTTCTGGCACCGAGAAGAGCATTGGAAATGCTCCTTCGGGCCGTGCTCCATCGGGCCTTTGCTTTGGCCATCCACCTGCTCAGCAAGGTGTTTCTGGGGTCCCTCAGCTGCAGGTCAGTGGGTAAATCAGCCCAGAGGTTGTAGGGGACGTCAAACTGCTGCCGCAGCTTTGGGAACCTTTCAAAGATCAAGTCGATGATAAAAATCTTGATCCCTACAGAAACACCTAGGATAAAACCCAGCAGCTGGAATGGTAACATGCATGAGAAGATAAAAAACAGCCACAGTATCACATAGATCTTAACAGTGAGCTCTGGCCGAGCCCACATGCAGAGGTTTTTTATCTTCTCAAGCATGTCGGCCGTGTTTCCAAAAAGCTTCTGGGTTTTCTGAGCAGTTTTGGCAACCCAGTGGAACATCTGAACCATATTTAGGTTCTCTTGTAGAAGTTCCACTGGCTCACCCATGTCGGGTATGATGCTCCACTCGATCCTCCAGCCTTTGGAAATTAAATAATTTACAGAAAGCTGGAGAATCATGAAGAGCACGACGAAAGAAAAGGTCCAGCCATGCCACACTGTGCACATGTAGATGAAGAAAAAACAGGCAGTCATGTGCACAGAGCGCCAGCTGGACAAAGCAGACAGGTTTCTAAAAAAGTGTTCCACAGGTCTCATGTCTTTCTCAAAGCGTCTCATGTTCTGGGTCATCTTTATGGGGTTTAATCCGTCCTCGCTGTCCTCAGTTGTCTCACGGTGAAAATGAAAGTTGTCCAAAAAAGCTCTGAAATGATCACTGATCTTCATGTTGGCTTCTGGTCTCTGAAAACTGTTTGGGCTCAATGTTGGAGCGCAACACATTAAATCTTTAGAACTTCTTTGATCTATTGTGATGTACATGATGTCATCTATGACCTCATCAGTGAGCTCACTGGACTTCTGGGGGAGGTCTTGCTTCTGATCGTTGCTATGGAAACGATCAGAACAGTTCTGAATGAGTCAAGCTGAAATAATGACTAAGTACTTAAATATTAAGTAATATTTTTTATTTAACATGAAGAGATTAACAGTCGATTTCTACATGATTGAATTTTGTGGTTTTCCGTACCTGCTGTGGTATAAGTGGTTGTGTATTCCAACCCTGACTGGTTTCGATGGAGCGTGGCGGCGTGGCGAAGTGACCTGTAACGCCATTGCCATATGTTTGGCTCTAGATTCAACATGTTTCGACTGAGCTGCACCAAACTTGGCAAGAGTGATCCTGATTGGATGCCTGATGATCCTATATCGTCAGAGTCTGACGTCTAACCCCCGCCCCATCAGAACAGGAAGTGCCTTTTTTTTCATGGAAAGCGCTATCTCTGACTCTCTTGACCTAATCAAGATGATTTTGTGTTGGATGACAGATAACAATTGGGCTCACTTGCTTTAAAGTGCTAAGAGTTTTCAATGGAGGGCGTGGCCATGGCGACGGAGCGAAGTGACAGGTCACGCCGCTGCCATATGTTTGGCTCTAAATTCCACAGTTTCAAGCTGAGCTGGACCAAACTTACTGGGATGGATCCTTATCCAGCCCCAGACAGGAATTCATAAGAATCCTTGGTGGGCGTGGCCTAATTTATCTACAGCGCCCCCTAGACGTTTTTGAAAAATCAGCCCCAAGTCATGCTTCAACCCAGACTCATGACACTTGGTACACATGTGTATCTGGTTAGGACCTACAAAAAAAGTCGCCATGGTCCAAACTCAACAGGAAGACGGCCATTTTGGATCAAAGCTGCCATTTCCTCTTTTTTTATAGACGTCGCATCTGATCGATCTCGTTATCAGCTTTTGAGATACGGACTTCAGAATCACTCAGCATAATCTTGAGGCACTGAAGGTCAAACAGTTATCACAGGATTTTTCATGTGGGCGTGGCTTAGTGTCAAAGTCTGACTATTTGCCATAAAACATCAAGGTGCAATAACTTCCACATACAAAGTCAGAGCTGCATCAGACTTTCTATGTGTCATTATAGACCAGCCCTCATCACATTCACATGGTTACCTGATGACATAACCTGCGCCCCTCCCACTTCCAACAGGAAGTCACTATCTGGTCTATCAAACCCTACAGGAAGTTCTTGCTAATGTTTCACTACTAAACAGGAAGTGACAATAACTCATCTCCCGGATGTCAGATATCAGCCATCACATTTTTACACAACATGTGCTCCTTTACCCAATAACAACACTTCTGATAAGCAACTATCGACGCACAGTCGACAATAAACGTTTTGATTCATATTTAATTGCCCTGATTAAATGATTTTTTCCTGTGCCAGCACCACCTGTAATAAAAATGTTCAGTTGTTAAGGATTTATTCCATTAAGCTTGGCTAGACAATACTGCCTGATTTGATAAAAAAAAACAAAAAAAAACAGAGAACTGTTTTTCATTCAAAGATCTAATCAATGCAAGGCTTTCAATTCTTCTAATTTATTTTTCTCAAATAATGAAACGTCTTTACACTGCAGACTTAAATCAGGTATTTGTTCCTGATCACTGTTTTCTATTTGTCTTCCTTTTTGTAATACCACACACTCCAAGCGTTCCAATTCAACCTCAGAACACCATTCAGCCCATCGTCTTCCAGCATTACATCACCAGTAACATTGTCCACAGATTCCAACTCAAACTCACTCCTACTTAAATCTACAACAGACTTTACTGAAGGTTTTGTTCCATCAACAAATCCAAACAAACCAGTTCTGTAAAACTCACCAAAGGTTGCACAACTTGAAGGCTTAAGTTCACTATCAAAGCGATAAGGTAGAAATAACTGCATTATGCTTTGGTAAAACTTTTCTGGCTCTTTTGTTTCAGAGAAACGCGCATATCGAACAGCTGCTGGTTTTGTCCAAATTCTTTTGCAATAAACCCAAAGTCATTATTCAACTTTATTGCATTTCTACGTTTCTCATTTTTTGTCAAAACGCTATAATCTGAAGCAAACTTAACCAGGCACCTATTATTAAACATATTATCATTCGGCCTATTCTTATAGCGGTCAACTATCTCAGTCATCCACATGTCTTTTGGGGTAAGATCCTGTGATCTAGCTTTTGTCTCAAAACAGAAATGGGAAAACTCATTTTCACAATATTATCACCAGTTGGAATAAAAATAACGCTCCGAGAACACTCCTTTAAATGCATGTTGGTGAGTCTATACACTGCTTCCTGAGCACAAACATCACAGTTATGCAAATAGACTCTACCAAATCTCTTTAAAGCTTCTTTAGCACAAACATTTCCTTCTTTGGCTGCTTCTCTTTCTGTCCATTTCCTAGAAGAAAACCAATTTCACGTTAAATTTTTGACATGTAAGATACAATATAAACACAACATGCATATGCATCAACACAATATTGGATATCAATATTTGCATTCCAAGCTTTTAACAGCGGTCTACTATATGGATTAATCCAGATTTCTTTAATTTGCCTTTTCAACACCATTCCTACTAAATCGTTTATATGCTGATTCAAATACATCTTGATTCATGCACAAGCCTTCAAACATTTCTTCCACGGTACTATATGGACAGTTCTCACCCTAACCCTCCTTGTTTTGTGGTCAATATTGTTTCACCATTTTATTAATGTGGGTTGCCAGTTTGGATCAGGCTTCCTATGAAGCTATAAGAATGATAGAAAACATGCTAACAAAAAGCCTCAGACCTGCAGCTCACAGGCGGTTCTAGACACAGGCTAACAGAAGTGGCTCTTTGGCTCAAATATATATTAAATTATGAAATATTGCCCTGTTTTTTGTTTCATTCTTTTTTAATTGCCCTGAGGGCAACAATTTATTCACATATATGTACATTTATTATTATTGATACTTTAATTAAAAATGAGTTATACAATATTTTTATAATCGTCCTCGCTATAGCGGGACAAAACCACCTGGTACCACCTGGTACCACCTGCTCTCTGTTCGCTCTGCTTCTCCTTAACGTTTCTACCAGGCAGGTTAAAGCTGCTGCTGACAGGATCTGGGCTGGAGGTTCACGACTGTAAATAGAACTTATTGCAGAACCTCAAGTGTTAAAGGAAGATTCGGCCCAATTAGAGTTCATGAAATAAACATCAGAGAAAATATTGTAGCAATAATTAGAACCGCAGCAAAAAGCCAACGATCTGATTGGATGCTGGGAGACACCAGTGTGTTCAAGTTGTGCTAAAAGCAGTTAGCCTGTCAGAAAGCTATGCTAGCCTAAAATAGCCTCAATGCTAAACATGTAGCAGCTAATGCTAATGTTAGCGTTTATAATCACATTTCTACAGAAACTCCATGAAATTGTGAAGATAAACGGATAGAAAAACATTTTGAACCTGAAGAACAGATTAAAAATGATAAATATCTTTGTTGTTTATTTCTATGACTTGTGATGTAAAGCACCAAGAACTGCCTTGTTGCTGAAATGTGCCATAAAACAGGCTTTATACAGGAATCCTAGACTTGAATTTACTACCTATTTTTACTATCGCTAGAATATTTTTACTCCCTCCATCCATCCCTCCCACCCTCCCTTTATCCAGGGTTGGGTCATGGGGGTAGAATCTTAAAAAGGGAGGCCCAGACTTCCCTCTCCCCAGCCACTTGTTCCAGCTCCTCCAGGGGAATCCCAAGGTGTTCCCAGGCCAGCCGAGAGACATAGTCCCTCCAGCGTGTCCTGGTTCTTCCCCGGGGCCTCCTCCTCTTGGTACGTGTCCAGAACACCTCACCAGGGAGGCGTCCAGGAGGCATCATGACCAGATGCTCCTCAACTGGCTCCTCTTGATGTGAAGGAGCAGCGGCTCTACTCTGAGTCCCTCCCGGATGACTGAGCTTCTCACCCTAACTCTAAGGGAGAGCCCAGACAACCTACGGAGAAAACCCATTTCGGCCGCTTGTATTCGCGATCTCGTTCTTTCGGTCATGACCCAAAGCTCATGACCATAGATGAGGGTGGGGACGTAGATCGACCGGTAAATCAAAAATTTCGCTTTTTCAATTGATTTTAACTCATTTTCAAGAAAAATATATGCTTGTAAGTACATATTTGAACTTATTTCAGATTAAATATCATAATTTAATTTATATTACTGTGATTTCTCAATACTGACCTACTGATTTCAACATTTTTTATTTTACTGACAATTCTTTTGACATGTTTTTTTCTCTCTCTCTTTTCAAGGAACTTTTGCTGGATCATATTTTTGATAGACTTCGTGATCGTTCGGAGCATGTCCTTGACCGTATGCCCCTGGATCTGGATTTCCTGGACTTTATCTGCACTAAAGAACTAGTTTTTTTAAATGCCATGTCTTGTCAGATAGATGTTCCTTCAAATATTTTGGATGCGTCGGCTCATTTGCACAGACTAATTAATTTAGAAAAACAAAGTGAAGAACAACAAACAACTGTTGTGCATATTGAGCAAGGACCAGCTGGGCGACAACGGATGGTCGTATCCTCAGACTACCTTTGTGTGATACACCATAAAGTGGGAGAATTTAATTATCACTTGGTGATAGTCCAGAAAATCTGTTTAAGAAAATATACGCCACCACACAGAAATTAATAGTATTGCAACTAATTACATATATGGGTTTTTAAAAAAAAAAAAAAAAAAAAGGGGTAACGAAGGTTCGGGCAACGTCTCACCAGGAGACCGGAGTTGAGGAGCCCCGCCCCTCGCTCTTCAGACAGAGTTTGGGGAAGAAGACGGCGGTTGTCCTTTGTTTCTCTCACTGACTGTTCGTCATTACAGGTTAGTAGTGTGAAGCTGGTGAGGGCTGCCCCCCCTTTAAAAATGTGGAGTAACAATGTATATTTGGATATGATTTGTAATTTGATTGGTAGATGTGCTGAAACATTGAAAATAAATAAAGAAAAAAAGGATTTGTTAGGATCGCAGTTAGCTACATTTTAGCTACAACGGTCGCATAACGGCCGTTCTGAAGATCGCTACGTGTATCTTTTTTTAGCTCCGTTCCACTCCCCGATTAAACATTGGTACCCTGAGATACATTGTGTTGTTTATCTGTTAAAAAGGAGTTATTATTATTATTATTATTATGATTATTGTTATTATTATTATTATTATTACTATAGACTTTACTTTTTCTCCCTTGCTATGTAATCAATTAAACTGTAGTTTATTCAGTCGGACAGTAGTTATTGAAAACACATTAGAGCGAGCTTAAGGTTTTGTCCATTATTACATCTCCCTCTTGCAGTATTCAACATAATTAATCCTCTTATTTGAGAAATGGTTTTTTTTAATGTATATCGCTGCACTCTGGATTGATTGGTGAGAGTTGATACCTTTTTACACAGGTGAAGGCTGTGTGTGTTTTTTTTTGTAGCAGAAGAAAGGACACAGGAATGTGATTGTTCTAGGAAATGTTAATAATTTCATAATTTCAATAATTTGTAATAAAGACAGAGTTTGGGGAAGAAGACGGCAGTTGTCCTTTCTTTCTCTCACTGACTGTTCGTCATTACAGGCTCTCCAAGATCAAGGGAAAGCAGAAAGTCTTCAGAAGAAGAAAAAAAAACGGAAAAACAAAACAAAACATCATTTGTTATATTTGTCACTATAAGTAGAGACGAGTAACATTTGCAGTCTTTTAGAACTCCATCTCCCTGTCCCATGCATCGCCAAACTCTTGGGTATATCTAGACGGACTGTATATAGACGGATGGCAGAATCTGGTCTTTCAGTGAGGGCATTATACACCACCATGTCAGATGATGACTTAGACCAATGTGTGAGAGAGACATTAAATCTAGGCAGCCTCACTCTGGGTTAGGGGTTGAACGACTACATATTTTTTAAGGTCGACTACATCATGATAATAGTCGAGTCGATGTCGACTAGTCGCGGTGACGTCATAGTGACGTAAGCGCAAAAACCCTTCACAACTACTTGGAGGCTTTATTAGCTATTTTCACGGCAAATATTGACCCCCCCCCCCCCCCCCCCCCCACACACACACACACACACACACACTCTCTCCCCTTCTCCTGCTTTTACTAAGTCTATTATGGAGATTCTTCGTGAGCAGCGGGGAAAAGTTTGTTGCACAAAGTCGGGTCTGACTTTTTTTTTCTAAACACCGGCTGATGCTGATGATCTCTGGATAGTTACTATAGGAGTCAAATTATCACACTGACTACATGGTGCTTTTGGAACATCACAAGCCAAACCTGTTATGAACGGATCCCGTTTGGTTACAGCTGAATTCAACGAAACCACCTGCTTCTCCTCCGCCCGATGCGCGGCAGGAAGCTCTGCTGACTCAGCAGATTGAACGATTTAAGATATTTTCTAGTCAACGTCAACATGATAAAAGTCGAGTCGATGTTGAGTTGACTAGTCGTTGTGACGTCATAGCAACGCAAGACGCAAAGCTTTGGAGTAACGTACAGGCTTTATTACCCGTTTTCACGGAAAAAATACGGCATTTACACAGAACAGCAACAAGTGAAACAACAAAACATCGGGATAGTTTATGATAAATAACAAGTTGCTGGGAAACCAACATTCAAAAGGAAACGCACATCTTTTAGATGGCATGTAAAAACAATAAAAAGAGGGGGCGGGGGGGTAAATAAAGTTCACTCGCTGTCAGTATTCTCTTCGCTAAGAGTTGTTGGGGTTTTTCTTGGTTGACATGTAGGAAAACAAGGGCATCAACATGAGCCGGATGAAGGCTTGCCCGCTTCCTCGTAATGGTATTCCCAGCGAGAGAGAAAATCCTCTCGCTGGGAGTGCTGGTTGCCGGAACAGCTAAATATTTTTAATATTTAAATATTTTAAATTTTTTCGTGACAAAGACACTCGCGAGCCGGCTAAGTGACATCCTTAGCGGGAAGGGAGCGAGTTTTAGACGGCTTCTGTTTTGTAGTGGACTGCAGCTGCAACTCCATCTCCTTTTAAAAACACTGTAAAACCACAAATATGCATCCATCTACATATCATTTAAACTAATGTATTAACTTATTTTTCTTGTGTCTTGTGACGTATACTGTGCTGTCAGATCAGCACAGGCTGTCACCACCGGCAATCACATGACTGCGACTAGTCGACATGAAATGTAAAAACTCCCGAGACGTCCTAGAGTCGACTAGTCGACTAGTCGACTAATTGGTTCAACCCCTACTCTGGGTACCGAATGGTAAAGGCCCTTCTGCAAGCCAGAGGACTGAGGAGCTACAATCGAAAGCCAACTTCAGCTTCGATCCAGAATCAGTTAGGATCGCTGCCACAGCTACAGGATCGGACTGACGTTTCCTTCTGTGCAGTCCCGTTCTGTTTAGGATCCTGCTCAGAGTGTGCATGCTATTATTGATTTCAACCACAGTGCAAAGCAGCATCCGTATCTCCGTGTTTTAGGCTAAACATGAAGGGAAACTTGACCACGTCCTGTTAGCCACTGTACTAGCCTGGCATAATACCGCCACTTCCTGGACATAAAATTATCACGTTTATACAAGATGCGTATCATGTTTTAACAAGATAACTATCACGTTTTAATAAGATGCGTATGACGTTATAACGTGATGGCGCTCCATTTTTTCCCCTGGGTTAAATAGCAATAAGCTTCCATACCAGTTTCAAAATTCACCATTTATGAAATGTAAAGCAAAATGCTGATCATGTTACCACAAAGGTGAATTTTAGTGTCTTTATGGTAGACATGTTTAAGAACTAAAATGTTCTAAATTTGTAATTTGATTGTTTTTTCTTTACTCAAAAGGAACCTAGTAGGTACATTTGTACATTGTTCTAGGACTTTACATTTCTTGCATTATAAGAATCAGAAAAAAGTTTTGTTTGTCTTATGTCATTTATTTTCTAATACTTCAAGCATATATGAACTCATCTAAGTACATTCAATAAAATTTTGCATAAAAAACAATTTCAGTTTTATATTTAAAACTGCCTGTATAAACAGTACAGACTCAGAGAAATGAAATACCTACTCTGAACGTTGTGTCATTCTAGTTCCTCTAGTAAGCACTAATATACAACATTCAAATTTCAGAGGCATTTTTTATTCAAATTCTGATGGCACATATTTATTTCCATAAATACGCATGAGAAGATAAAGGCCAGCCACAGTCCCAGAGCTCCCTCGTCGCCTCCAGGTGGTCCCAGAGCTCCCTCGTCGCCTCCAGGTGGTCCCAGAGCTCCCTCGTCGCCTCCAGGTGGTCCCAGGGCTCCCTCGTCGCCTCCAGGTGGTCCCAGGGCTCCCTCGTCGCCTCCAGGTGGTCCCAGGGCTCCCTCGTCGCCTCCAGGTGGTCCCAGGGCTCCCTCGTCGCCTCCAGGTGGTCCCGGGCTCCCTCGTCGCCTCCAGGTGGTCCCAGGGCTCCCTCGACGCCTCCAGGTGGTCCCGGGCTCCCTCGTCGCCTCCAGGTGGTCCCAGGGCTCCCTCGTCGCCTCCAGGTGGTCCCAGGGCTCCCTCGTCGCCTCCAGGTGGTCCCAGGGCTCCCTCGTCGCCTCCAGGTGGTCCCGGGCTCCCTCGTCGCCTCCAGGTGGTCCCAGGGCTCCCTCGTCGCCTCCAGGTGGTCCCAGGGCTCCCTCGTCGCCTCCAGGTGGTCCCAGGGCTCCCTCGACGCCTCCAGGTGGTCTGGCCCCTGTGCCGACATTGTCCGCCGGATCCAGGGATCTCCAGGGATTCGGCTCCTGCGCCAACGAAGTTGCCCCCTTGGTGGATGGATGGATAGTTTTGGCCCCACTTGGAGAACATTCAATCCCCATGAAGACAGAAGAGCCCAGGCTGGGTTCTCGAAGCTGCGGCAGCGGTTTGACGCCCCCTACACCTTCTGGGCTAATTTACCCACCGACCTGCAGCTGAACCAGAAACACCTTCCTGAGCAGATGGATTGCCACAGCAAGGGGCAGTCATGTGGCAATCCACAGCAAGATGACCCAGGGAAACATTTCAGAAAATAAAAGAAATGTTTCAATCACACCGTAGCAGAATTCAGAGACCAGTTAACTAAACAGTCGTGATTTTAGACTGTGGCAGGAAGCCGGAGTACCCGGAGAGAAACCTGCAAACAGGAAACTACTTTTTGATATTTATGAAATGTAATCACAAAAATGTATGTTTGACATTTGCTAAAAGTAGTTTTGGCCAAAACTACTTTAAGCAAAAAAGAGGGAAGAAGACATGGGGCAAAGGTCAACTAGACAAGCCAAATAAATCAACAATCATTTCTTTGGACTCTGGGAGGAAGCCGGAGAGAACCCACTAATGCACTAGGAGGAAATGCAAACCCCATAAAGACAGAAGAACCCAGGCAGGAATTCAGACCCAGGCAAACGGTTTAGTCAAGGAAAAGAAAAGAAATGTTTTAATCACACCTGAGCACAATTTAGAGGCCAATTAACTAAACAGTCTTAATTTCAGACTGTGGCAGGAAGCCGGAGCACCCGGAGAGAAACCTGCAAACAGGAAACCTGTCAAATCTTTTTACCTTTTAATCCCATAATTTCATTTAACTGAACACATCAGGACACATGTTCAGTCCCAGTCAGATTTCTCCAGCCTCGAAATGGTCAATAATAATTTGGTTCTGGGATTTTTTCATCTTCCGAATTTGTTAGTTTTAGCTCCTCTCCAAAAGTTCCTTAATCATGGTCAAGAGGAGGGGCTGGAGAAACCGTAACGTCAGGTGTGACTTCATTTCTTACCTTTTCCCACAGACATCCGTTGGTGGTTCCTTGAACATGAAACGCTTTTCCAAAAGCAGTTGCTCCCGTCATCCTGCGAGACCTGGGACACACTTTGGTCCGCTATCGTCGCCATACCCGACGTCGCCATGCATGCAAGGTCCCGATGAAGCGGGAGCGTGGAGGCAAAACGAGCCTCCTTCTGGCACCGAGAAGAGCATTGGAAATGCTCCTTCGGGCCGTGCTCCATCGGGCCTTTGCTTTGGCCATCCACCTGCTCAGCAAGGTGTTTCTGGGGTCCCTCAGCTGCAGGTCAGTGGGTAAATCAGCCCAGAGGTTGTAGGGGACGTCAAACTGCTGCCGCAGCTTTGGGAACCTTTCAAAGATCAAGTCGATGATAAAAATCTTGATCCCTACAGAAACACCTAGGATAAAACCCAGCAGCTGGAATGGTAACATGCATGAGAAGATAAAAAACAGCCACAGTATCACATAGATCTTAACAGTGAGCTCTGGCCGAGCCCACATGCAGAGGTTTTTTATCTTCTCAAGCATGTCGGCCGTGTTTCCAAAAAGCTTCTGGGTTTTCTGAGCAGTTTTGGCAACCCAGTGGAACATCTGAACCATATTTAGGTTCTCTTGTAGAAGTTCCACTGGCTCACCCATGTCGGGTATGATGCTCCACTCGATCCTCCAGCCTTTGGAAATTAAATAATTTACAGAAAGCTGGAGAATCATGAAGAGCACGACGAAAGAAAAGGTCCAGCCATGCCACACTGTGCACATGTAGATGAAGAAAAAACAGGCAGTCATGTGCACAGAGCGCCAGCTGGACAAAGCAGACAGGTTTCTAAAAAAGTGTTCCACAGGTCTCATGTCTTTCTCAAAGCGTCTCATGTTCTGGGTCATCTTTATGGGGTTTAATCCGTCCTCGCTGTCCTCAGTTGTCTCACGGTGAAAATGAAAGTTGTCCAAAAAAGCTCTGAAATGATCACTGATCTTCATGTTGGCTTCTGGTCTCTGAAAACTGTTTGGGCTCAATGTTGGAGCGCAACACATTAAATCTTTAGAACTTCTTTGATCTATTGTGATGTACATGATGTCATCTATGACCTCATCAGTGAGCTCACTGGACTTCTGGGGGAGGTCTTGCTTCTGATCGTTGCTATGGAAACGATCAGAACAGTTCTGAATGAGTCAAGCTGAAATAATGACTAAGTACTTAAATATTAAGTAATATTTTTTATTTAACATGAAGAGATTAACAGTCGATTTCTACATGATTGAATTTTGTGGTTTTCCGTACCTGCTGTGGTATAAGTGGTTGTGTATTCCAACCCTGACTGGTTTCGATGGAGCGTGGCGGCGTGGCGAAGTGACCTGTAACGCCATTGCCATATGTTTGGCTCTAGATTCAACATGTTTCGACTGAGCTGCACCAAACTTGGCAAGAGTGATCCTGATTGGATGCCTGATGATCCTATATCGTCAGAGTCTGACGTCTAAGCCCCGCCCCATCAGAACAGGAAGTGCCTTTTTTTTCATGGAAAGCGCTATCTCTGACTCTCTTGACCTAATCAAGATGATTTTGTGTTGGATGACAGATAACAATTGGGCTCACTTGCTTTAAAGTGCTAAGAGTTTTCAATGGAGGGCGTGGCCATGGCGACGGAGCGAAGTGACAGGTCACGCCGCTGCCATATGTTTGGCTCTAAATTCCACAGTTTCAAGCTGAGCTGGACCAAACTTACTGGGATGGATCCTTATCCAGCCCCAGACAGGAATTCATAAGAATCCTTGGTGGGCGTGGCCTAATTTATCTACAGCGCCCCCTAGACGTTTTTGAAAAATCAGCCCCAAGTCATGCTTCAACCCAGACTCATGACACTTGGTACACATGTGTATCTGGTTAGGACCTACAAAAAAAGTCGCCATGGTCCAAACTCAACAGGAAGACGGCCATTTTGGATCAAAGCTGCCATTTCCTCTTTTTTTATAGACGTCGCATCTGATCGATCTCGTTATCAGCTTTTGAGATACGGACTTCAGAATCACTCAGCATAATCTTGAGGCACTGAAGGTCAAACAGTTATCACAGGATTTTTCATGTGGGCGTGGCTTAGTGTCAAAGTCTGACTATTTGCCATAAAACATCAAGGTGCAATAACTTCCACATACAAAGTCAGAGCTGCATCAGACTTTCTATGTGTCATTATAGACCAGCCCTCATCACATTCAC
The DNA here is from genome assembly GCF_002775205.1 of Xiphophorus maculatus. NCBI lineage: Eukaryota > Metazoa > Chordata > Actinopteri > Cyprinodontiformes > Poeciliidae > Xiphophorus > Xiphophorus maculatus. The sequence goes on along the minus strand of NC_036453.1, from coordinate 12,169,355 downwards.
ATGGTTACCTGATGACATAACCTGCGCCCCTCCCACTTCCAACAGGAAGTCACTATCTGGTCTATCAAACCCTACAGGAAGTTCTTGCTAATGTTTCACTACTAAACAGGAAGTGACAATAACTCATCTCCCGGATGTCAGATATCAGCCATCACATTTTTACACAACATGTGCTCCTTTACCCAATAACAACACTTCTGATAAGCAACTATCGACGCACAGTCGACAATAAACGTTTTGATTCATATTTAATTGCCCTGATTAAATGATTTTTTCCTGTGCCAGCACCACCTGTAATAAAAATGTTCAGTTGTTAAGGATTTATTCCATTAAGCTTGGCTAGACAATACTGCCTGATTTGATAAAAAAAAACAAAAAAAAACAGAGAACTGTTTTTCATTCAAAGATCTAATCAATGCAAGGCTTTCAATTCTTCTAATTTATTTTTCTCAAATAATGAAACGTCTTTACACTGCAGACTTAAATCAGGTATTTGTTCCTGATCACTGTTTTCTATTTGTCTTCCTTTTTGTAATACCACACACTCCAAGCGTTCCAATTCAACCTCAGAACACCATTCAGCCCATCGTCTTCCAGCATTACATCACCAGTAACATTGTCCACAGATTCCAACTCAAACTCACTCCTACTTAAATCTACAACAGACTTTACTGAAGGTTTTGTTCCATCAACAAATCCAAACAAACCAGTTCTGTAAAACTCACCAAAGGTTGCACAACTTGAAGGCTTAAGTTCACTATCAAAGCGATAAGGTAGAAATAACTGCATTATGCTTTGGTAAAACTTTTCTGGCTCTTTTGTTTCAGAGAAACGCGCATATCGAACAGCTGCTGGTTTTGTCCAAATTCTTTTGCAATAAACCCAAAGTCATTATTCAACTTTATTGCATTTCTACGTTTCTCATTTTTTGTCAAAACGCTATAATCTGAAGCAAACTTAACCAGGCACCTATTATTAAACATATTATCATTCGGCCTATTCTTATAGCGGTCAACTATCTCAGTCATCCACATGTCTTTTGGGGTAAGATCCTGTGATCTAGCTTTTGTCTCAAAACAGAAATGGGAAAACTCATTTTCACAATATTATCACCAGTTGGAATAAAAATAACGCTCCGAGAACACTCCTTTAAATGCATGTTGGTGAGTCTATACACTGCTTCCTGAGCACAAACATCACAGTTATGCAAATAGACTCTACCAAATCTCTTTAAAGCTTCTTTAGCACAAACATTTCCTTCTTTGGCTGCTTCTCTTTCTGTCCATTTCCTAGAAGAAAACCAATTTCATGTTAAATTTTTGACATGTAAGATACAATATAAACACAACATGCATATGCATCAACACAATATTGGATATCAATATTTGCATTCCAAGCTTTTAACAGCGGTCTACTATATGGATTAATCCAGATTTCTTTAATTTGCCTTTTCAACACCATTCCTACTAAATCGTTTATATGCTGATTCAAATACATCTTGATTCATGCACAAGCCTTCAAACATTTCTTCCACGGTACTATATGGACAGTTCTCACCCTAACCCTCCTTGTTTTGTGGTCAATATTGTTTCACCATTTTATTAATGTGGGTTGCCAGTTTGGATCAGGCTTCCTATGAAGCTATAAGAATGATAGAAAACATGCTAACAAAAAGCCTCAGACCTGCAGCTCACAGGCGGTTCTAGACACAGGCTAACAGAAGTGGCTCTTTGGCTCAAATATATATTAAATTATGAAATATTGCCCTGTTTTTTGTTTCATTCTTTTTTAATTGCCCTGAGGGCAACAATTTATTCACATATATGTACATTTATTATTATTGATACTTTAATTAAAAATGAGTTATACAATATTTTTATAATCGTCCTCGCTATAGCGGGACAAAACCACCTGGTACCACCTGGTACCACCTGCTCTCTGTTCGCTCTGCTTCTCCTTAACGTTTCTACCAGGCAGGTTAAAGCTGCTGCTGACAGGATCTGGGCTGGAGGTTCACGACTGTAAATAGAACTTATTGCAGAACCTCAAGTGTTAAAGGAAGATTCGGCCCAATTAGAGTTCATGAAATAAACATCAGAGAAAATATTGTAGCAATAATTACAACCGCAGCAAAAAGCCAACGATCTGATTGGATGCTGGGAGACACCAGTGTGTTCAAGTTGTGCTAAAAGCAGTTAGCCTGTCAGAAAGCTATGCTAGCCTAAAATAGCCTCAATGCTAAACATGTAGCAGCTAATGCTAATGTTAGCGTTTATAATCACATTTCTACAGAAACTCCATGAAATTGTGAAGATAAACGGATAGAAAAACATTTTGAACCTGAAGAACAGATTAAAAATGATAAATATCTTTGTTGTTTATTTCTATGACTTGTGATGTAAAGCACCAAGAACTGCCTTGTTGCTGAAATGTGCCATAAAACAGGCTTTATACAGGAATCCTAGACTTGAATTTACTACCTATTTTTACTATCGCTAGAATATTTTTACTCCCTCCATCCATCCCTCCCACCCTCCCTTTATCCAGGGTTGGGTCATGGGGGTAGAATCTTAAAAAGGGAGGCCCAGACTTCCCTCTCCCCAGCCACTTGTTCCAGCTCCTCCAGGGGAATCCCAAGGTGTTCCCAGGCCAGCCGAGAGACATAGTCCCTCCAGCGTGTCCTGGTTCTTCCCCGGGGCCTCCTCCTCTTGGTACGTGTCCAGAACACCTCACCAGGGAGGCGTCCAGGAGGCATCATGACCAGATGCTCCTCAACTGGCTCCTCTTGATGTGAAGGAGCAGCGGCTCTACTCTGAGTCCCTCCCGGATGACTGAGCTTCTCACCCTAACTCTAAGGGAGAGCCCAGACAACCTACGGAGAAAACCCATTTCGGCCGCTTGTATTCGCGATCTCGTTCTTTCGGTCATGACCCAAAGCTCATGACCATAGATGAGGGTGGGGACGTAGATCGACCGGTAAATCAAAAATTTCGCTTTTTCAATTGATTTTAACTCATTTTCAAGAAAAATATATGCTTGTAAGTACATATTTGAACTTATTTCAGATTAAATATCATAATTTAATTTATATTACTGTGATTTCTCAATACTGACCTACTGATTTCAACATTTTTTATTTTACTGACAATTCTTTTGACATGTTTTTTTCTCTCTCTCTTTTCAAGGAACTTTTGCTGGATCATATTTTTGATAGACTTCGTGATCGTTCGGAGCATGTCCTTGACCGTATGCCCCTGGATCTGGATTTCCTGGACTTTATCTGCACTAAAGAACTAGTTTTTTTAAATGCCATGTCTTGTCAGATAGATGTTCCTTCAAATATTTTGGATGCGTCGGCTCATTTGCACAGACTAATTAATTTAGAAAAACAAAGTGAAGAACAACAAACAACTGTTGTGCATATTGAGCAAGGACCAGCTGGGCGACAACGGATGGTCGTATCCTCAGACTACCTTTGTGTGATACACCATAAAGTGGGAGAATTTAATTATCACTTGGTGATAGTCCAGAAAATCTGTTTAAGAAAATATACGCCACCACACAGAAATTAATAGTATTGCAACTAATTACATATATGGGTTTTTAAAAAAAAAAAAAAAAAAAAGGGGTAACGAAGGTTCGGGCAACGTCTCACCAGGAGACCGGAGTTGAGGAGCCCCGCCCCTCGCTCTTCAGACAGAGTTTGGGGAAGAAGACGGCGGTTGTCCTTTGTTTCTCTCACTGACTGTTCGTCATTACAGGTTAGTAGTGTGAAGCTGGTGAGGGCTGCCCCCCCTTTAAAAATGTGGAGTAACAATGTATATTTGGATATGATTTGTAATTTGATTGGTAGATGTGCTGAAACATTGAAAATAAATAAAGAAAAAAAGGATTTGTTAGGATCGCAGTTAGCTACATTTTAGCTACAACGGTCGCATAACGGCCGTTCTGAAGATCGCTACGTGTATCTTTTTTTAGCTCCGTTCCACTCCCCGATTAAACATTGGTACCCTGAGATACATTGTGTTGTTTATCTGTTAAAAAGGAGTTATTATTATTATTATTATTATGATTATTGTTATTATTATTATTATTATTACTATAGACTTTACTTTTTCTCCCTTGCTATGTAATCAATTAAACTGTAGTTTATTCAGTCGGACAGTAGTTATTGAAAACACATTAGAGCGAGCTTAAGGTTTTGTCCATTATTACATCTCCCTCTTGCAGTATTCAACATAATTAATCCTCTTATTTGAGAAATGGTTTTTTTTAATGTATATCGCTGCACTCTGGATTGATTGGTGAGAGTTGATACCTTTTTACACAGGTGAAGGCTGTGTGTGTTTTTTTTGTAGCAGAAGAAAGGACACAGGAATGTGATTGTTCTAGGAAATGTTAATAATTTCATAATTTCAATAATTTGTAATAAAGACAGAGTTTGGGGAAGAAGACGGCAGTTGTCCTTTCTTTCTCTCACTGACTGTTCGTCATTACAGGCTCTCCAAGATCAAGGGAAAGCAGAAAGTCTTCAGAAGAAGAAAAAAAAACGGAAAAACAAAACAAAACATCATTTGTTATATTTGTCACTATAAGTAGAGACGAGTAACATTTGCAGTCTTTTAGAACTCCATCTCCCTGTCCCATGCATCGCCAAACTCTTGGGTATATCTAGACGGACTGTATATAGACGGATGGCAGAATCTGGTCTTTCAGTGAGGGCATTATACACCACCATGTCAGATGATGACTTAGACCAATGTGTGAGAGAGACATTAAATCTAGGCAGCCTCACTCTGGGTTAGGGGTTGAACGACTACATATTTTTTAAGGTCGACTACATCATGATAATAGTCGAGTCGATGTCGACTAGTCGCGGTGACGTCATAGTGACGTAAGCGCAAAAACCCTTCACAACTACTTGGAGGCTTTATTAGCTATTTTCACGGCAAATATTGACCCCCCCCCCCCCCCCCCCCCCCACACACACACACACACACTCTCTCCCCTTCTCCTGCTTTTACTAAGTCTATTATGGAGATTCTTCGTGAGCAGCGGGGAAAAGTTTGTTGCACAAAGTCGGGTCTGACTTTTTTTTTCTAAACACCGGCTGATGCTGATGATCTCTGGATAGTTACTATAGGAGTCAAATTATCACACTGACTACATGGTGCTTTTGGAACATCACAAGCCAAACCTGTTATGAACGGATCCCGTTTGGTTACAGCTGAATTCAACGAAACCACCTGCTTCTCCTCCGCCCGATGCGCGGCAGGAAGTTCTGCTGACTCAGCAGATTGAACGATTTAAGATATTTTCTAGTCAACGTCAACATGATAAAAGTCGAGTCGATGTTGAGTTGACTAGTCGTTGTGACGTCATAGCAACGCAAGACGCAAAGCTTTGGAGTAACGTACAGGCTTTATTACCCGTTTTCACGGAAAAAATACGGCATTTACACAGAACAGCAACAAGTGAAACAACAAAACATCGGGATAGTTTATGATAAATAACAAGTTGCTGGGAAACCAACATTCAAAAGGAAACGCACATCTTTTAGATGGCATGTAAAAACAATAAAAAGAGGGGGCGGGGGGGTAAATAAAGTTCACTCGCTGTCAGTATTCTCTTCGCTAAGAGTTGTTGGGGTTTTTCTTGGTTGACATGTAGGAAAACAAGGGCATCAACATGAGCCGGATGAAGGCTTGCCCGCTTCCTCGTAATGGTATTCCCAGCGAGAGAGAAAATCCTCTCGCTGGGAGTGCTGGTTGCCGGAACAGCTAAATATTTTTAATATTTAAATATTTTAAATTTTTTCGTGACAAAGACACTCGCGAGCCGGCTAAGTGACATCCTTAGCGGGAAGGGAGCGAGTTTTAGACGGCTTCTGTTTTGTAGTGGACTGCAGCTGCAACTCCATCTCCTTTTAAAAACACTGTAAAACCACAAATATGCATCCATCTACATATCATTTAAACTAATGTATTAACTTATTTTTCTTGTGTCTTGTGACGTATACTGTGCTGTCAGATCAGCACAGGCTGTCACCACCGGCAATCACATGACTGCGACTAGTCGACATGAAATGTAAAAACTCCCGAGACGTCCTAGAGTCGACTAGTCGACTAGTCGACTAATTGGTTCAACCCCTACTCTGGGTACCGAATGGTAAAGGCCCTTCTGCAAGCCAGAGGACTGAGGAGCTACAATCGAAAGCCAACTTCAGCTTCGATCCAGAATCAGTTAGGATCGCTGCCACAGCTACAGGATCGGACTGACGTTTCCTTCTGTGCAGTCCCGTTCTGTTTAGGATCCTGCTCAGAGTGTGCATGCTATTATTGATTTCAACCACAGTGCAAAGCAGCATCCGTATCTCCGTGTTTTAGGCTAAACATGAAGGGAAACTTGACCACGTCCTGTTAGCCACTGTACTAGCCTGGCATAATACCGCCACTTCCTGGACATAAAATTATCACGTTTATACAAGATGCGTATCATGTTTTAACAAGATAACTATCACGTTTTAATAAGATGCGTATGACGTTATAACGTGATGGCGCTCCATTTTTTCCCCTGGGTTAAATAGCAATAAGCTTCCATACCAGTTTCAAAATTCACCATTTATGAAATGTAAAGCAAAATGCTGATCATGTTACCACAAAGGTGAATTTTAGTGTCTTTATGGTAGACATGTTTAAGAACTAAAATGTTCTAAATTTGTAATTTGATTGTTTTTTCTTTACTCAAAAGGAACCTAGTAGGTACATTTGTACATTGTTCTAGGACTTTACATTTCTTGCATTATAAGAATCAGAAAAAAGTTTTGTTTGTCTTATGTCATTTATTTTCTAATACTTCAAGCATATATGAACTCATCTAAGTACATTCAATAAAATTTTGCATAAAAAACAATTTCAGTTTCATATTTAAAACTGCCTGTATAAACAGTACAGACTCAGAGAAATGAAATACCTACTCTGAACGTTGTGTCATTCTAGTTCCTCTAGTAAGCACTAATATACAACATTCAAATTTCAGAGGCATTTTTTATTCAAATTCTGATGGCACATATTTATTTCCATAAATACGCATGAGAAGATAAAGGCCAGCCACAGTCCCAGGGCTCCCTCGTCGCCTCCAGGTGGTCCCAGAGCTCCCTCGTCGCCTCCAGGTGGTCCCAGAGCTCCCTCGTCGCCTCCAGGTGGTCCCAGAGCTCCCTCGTCGCCTCCAGGTGGTCCCAGAGCTCCCTCGACGCCTCCATGTGGTCCCAGGGCTCCCTCGTCGCCTCCAGGTGGTCCCAGGGCTCCCTCGTCGCCTCCAGGTGGTCCCAGGTCTCCCTCGACGCCTCCAGGTGGTCCCAGGTCTCCCTCGTCGCCTCCAGGTGGTCTGGCCCCTGTGCCGACATTGTCCGCCGGATCCAGGGATCTCCAGGGATTCGGCTCCTGCGCCAACGAAGTTGCCCCCTTGGTGGATGGATGGATAGTTTTGGCCCCACTTGGAGAACATTCAATCTCCATGAAGACAGAAGAGCCCAGGCTGGGTTCTCGAAGCTGCGGCAGCGGTTTGACGCCCCCTACACCTTCTGGGCTAATTTACCCACCGACCTGCAGCTGAACCAGAAACACCTTCCTGAGCAGATGGATTGCCACAGCAAGGGGCAGTCATGTGGCAATCCACAGCAAGATGACCCAGGGAAACATTTCAGAAAATAAAAGAAATGTTTCAATCACACCGTAGCAGAATTCAGAGACCAGTTAACTAAACAGTCGTGATTTTAGACTGTGGCAGGAAGCCGGAGTACCCGGAGAGAAACCTGCAAACAGGAAACTACTTTTTGATATTTATGAAATGTAATCACAAAAATGTATGTTTGACATTTGCTAAAAGTAGTTTTGGCCAAAACTACTTTAAGCAAAAGAGAGGGAAGAAGACATGGGGCAAAGGTCAACTAGACAAGCCAAATAAATCAACAATCATTTCTTTGGACTCTGGGAGGAAGCCGGAGAGAACCCACTAATGCACTAGGAGGAAATGCAAACCCCATAAAGACAGAAGAACCCAGGCAGGAATTCAGACCCAGGCAAACGGTTTAGTCAAGGAAAAGAAAAGAAATGTTTTAATCACACCTGAGCACAATTTAGAGGCCAATTAACTAAACAGTCTTAATTTCAGACTGTGGCAGGAAGCCGGAGCACCCGGAGAGAAACCTGCAAACAGGAAACCTGTCAAATCTTTTTACCTTTTAATCCCATAATTTCATTTAACTGAACACATCAGGACACATGTTCAGTCCCAGTCAGATTTCTCCAGCCTCGAAATGGTCAATAATAATTTGGTTCTGGGATTTTTTCATCTTCCGAATTTGTTAGTTTTAGCTCCTCTCCAAAAGTTCCTTAATCATGGTCAAGAGGAGGGGCTGGAGAAACCGTAACGTCAGGTGTGACTTCATTTCTTACCTTTTCCCACAGACATCCGTTGGTGGTTCCTTGAACATGAAACGCTTTTCCAAAAGCAGTTGCTCCCGTCATCCTGCGAGACCTGGGACACACTTTGGTCCGCTATCGTCGCCATACCCGACGTCGCCATGCATGCAAGGTCCCGATGAAGCGGGAGCGTGGAGGCAAAACGAGCCTCCTTCTGGCACCGAGAAGAGCATTGGAAATGCTCCTTCGGGCCGTGCTCCATCGGGCCTTTGCTTTGGCCATCCACCTGCTCAGCAAGGTGTTTCTGGGGTCCCTCAGCTGCAGGTCAGTGGGTAAATCAGCCCAGAGGTTGTAGGGGACGTCAAACTGCTGCCGCAGCTTTGGGAACCTTTCAAAGATCAAGTCGATGATAAAAATCTTGATCCCTACAGAAACACCTAGGATAAAACCCAGCAGCTGGAATGGTAACATGCATGAGAAGATAAAAAACAGCCACAGTATCACATAGATCTTAACAGTGAGCTCTGGCCGAGCCCACATGCAGAGGTTTTTTATCTTCTCAAGCATGTCGGCCGTGTTTCCAAAAAGCTTCTGGGTTTTCTGAGCAGTTTTGGCAACCCAGTGGAACATCTGAACCATATTTAGGTTCTCTTGTAGAAGTTCCACTGGCTCACCCATGTCGGGTATGATGCTCCACTCGATCCTCCAGCCTTTGGAAATTAAATAATTTACAGAAAGCTGGAGAATCATGAAGAGCACGACGAAAGAAAAGGTCCAGCCATGCCACACTGTGCACATGTAGATGAAGAAAAAACAGGCAGTCATGTGCACAGAGCGCCAGCTGGACAAAGCAGACAGGTTTCTAAAAAAGTGTTCCACAGGTCTCATGTCTTTCTCAAAGCGTCTCATGTTCTGGGTCATCTTTATGGGGTTTAATCCGTCCTCGCTGTCCTCAGTTGTCTCACGGTGAAAATGAAAGTTGTCCAAAAAAGCTCTGAAATGATCACTGATCTTCATGTTGGCTTCTGGTCTCTGAAAACTGTTTGGGCTCAATGTTGGAGCGCAACACATTAAATCTTTAGAACTTCTTTGATCTATTGTGATGTACATGATGTCATCTATGACCTCATCAGTGAGCTCACTGGACTTCTGGGGGAGGTCTTGCTTCTGATCGTTGCTATGGAAACGATCAGAACAGTTCTGAATGAGTCAAGCTGAAATAATGACTAAGTACTTAAATATTAAGTAATATTTTTTATTTAACATGAAGAGATTAACAGTCGATTTCTACATGATTGAATTTTGTGGTTTTCCGTACCTGCTGTGGTATAAGTGGTTGTGTATTCCAACCCTGACTGGTTTCGATGGAGCGTGGCGGCGTGGCGAAGTGACCTGTAACGCCATTGCCATATGTTTGGCTCTAGATTCAACATGTTTCGACTGAGCTGCACCAAACTTGGCAAGAGTGATCCTGATTGGATGCCTGATGATCCTATATCGTCAGAGTCTGACGTCTAAGCCCCGCCCCATCAGAACAGGAAGTGCCTTTTTTTTCATGGAAAGCGCTATCTCTGACTCTCTTGACCTAATCAAGATGATTTTGTGTTGGATGACAGATAACAATTGGGCTCACTTGCTTTAAAGTGCTAAGAGTTTTCAATGGAGGGCGTGGCCATGGCGACGGAGCGAAGTGACAGGTCACGCCGCTGCCATATGTTTGGCTCTAAATTCCACAGTTTCAAGCTGAGCTGGACCAAACTTACTGGGATGGATCCTTATCCAGCCCCAGACAGGAATTCATAAGAATCCTTGGTGGGCGTGGCCTAATTTATCTACAGCGCCCCCTAGAAGTATTTAAAAAATCAGGATTTATTCCATTAAGCTTGGCTAGACAATACTGCCTGATCTAATCAATGCAAGGCTTTCAATTCTTCTAATTTATTTTTCTCAAATAATGAAACGTCTTTACACTGCAGACTTAAATCAGGTATTTGTTCCTGATCACTGTTTTCTATTTGTCTTCCTTTTTGTAATACCACACACTCCAAGTGTTCCAATTCAACCTCAGAACACCATTCAGCCCATCGTCTTCCAGCATTACATCACCAGTAACATTGTCCACAGATTCCAACTCAAACTCACTCCTACTTAAATCTACAACAGACTTTACTGAAGGTTTTGTTCCATCAACAAATCCAAACAAACCAGTTCTGTAAAACTCACCAAAGGTTGCACAACTTGAAGGCTTAAGTTCACTATCAAAGCGATAAGGTAGAAATAACTGCATTATGCTTTGGTAAAACTTTTCTGGCTCTTTTGTTTCAGAGAAACGCGCATATCGAACAGCTGCTGGTTTTGTCCAAATTCTTTTGCAATAAACCCAAAGTCATTATTCAACTTTATTGCATTTCTACGTTTCTCATTTTTTGTCAAAACGCTGTAATCTGAAGCAAACTTAACCAGGCACCTATTATTAAACATATTATCATTCGGCCTATTCTTATAGCGGTCAACTATCTCAGTCATCCACATGTCTTTTGGGGTAAGATCCTGTGATCTAGCTTTTGTCTCAAAACAGAAATGGGAAAACTCATTTTCACAATATTATCACCAGTTGGAATAAAAATAACGCTCCGAGAACACTCCTTTAAATGCATGTTGGTGAGTCTATACACTGCTTCCTGAGCACAAACATCACAGTTATGCAAATAGACTCTACCAAATCTCTTTAAAGCTTCTTTAGCACAAACATTTCCTTCTTTGGCTGCTTCTCTTTCTGTCCATTTCCTAGAAGAAAACCAATTTCACGTTAAATTTTTGACATGTAAGATACAATATAAACACAACATGCATATGCATCAACATAATATTGGATATCAATATTTGCATTCCAAGCTTTTAACAGCGGTCTACTATATGGATTAATCCAGATTTCTTTAATTTGCCTTTTCAACACCATTCCTACTAAATCGTTTATATGCTGATTCAAATACATCTTGATTCATGCACAAGCCTTCAAACATTTCTTCCACGGTACTATATGGACAGTTCTCACCCTAACCCTCCTTGTTTTGTGGTCAATATTGTTTCACCATTTTATTAATGTGGGTTGCCAGTTTGGATCAGGCTTCCTATGAAGCTATAAGAATGATAGAAAACATGCTAACAAAAAGCCTCAGACCTGCAGCTCACAGGCGGTTCTAGACACAGGCTAACAGAAGTGGCTCTTTGGCTCAAATATATATTAAATTATGAAATATTGCCCTGTTTTTTGTTTCATTCTTTTTTAATTGCCCTGAGGGCAACAATTTATTCACATATATGTACATTTATTATTATTGATACTTTAATTAAAAATGAGTTATACAATATTTTTATAATCGTCCTCGCTATAGCGGGACAAAACCACCTGGTACCACCTGGTACCACCTGGTACCACCTGCTCTCTGTTCGCTCTGCTTCTCCTTAACGTTTCTACCAGGCAGGTTAAAGCTGCTGCTGACAGGATCTGGGCTGGAGGTTCACGACTGTAAATAGAACTTATTGCAGAACCTCAAGTGTTAAAGGAAGATTCGGCCCAATTAGAGTTCATGAAATAAACATCAGAGAAAATATTGTAGCAATAATTAGAACCGCAGCAAAAAGCCAACGATCTGATTGGATGCTGGGAGACACCAGTGTGTTCAAGTTGTGCTAAAAGCAGTTAGCCTGTCAGAAAGCTATGCTAGCTTAAAATAGCCTCAATGCTAAACATGTAGCAGCTAATGCTAATGTTAGCGTTTATAATCACATTTCTACAGAAACTCCATGAAATTGTGAAGATAAACGGATAGAAAAACATTTTGAACCTGAAGAACAGATTAAAAATGATAAATATCTTTGTTGTTTATTTCTATGACTTGTGATGTAAAGCACCAAGAACTGCCTTGTTGCTGAAATGTGCCATAAAACAGGCTTTATACAGGAATCCTAGACTTGAATTTACTACCTATTTTTACTATCGCTAGAATATTTTTACTCCCTCCATCCATCCCTCCCACCCTCCCTTTATCCAGGGTTGGGTCATGGGGGTAGAATCTTAAAAAGGGAGGCCCAGACTTCCCTCTCCCCAGCCACTTGTTCCAGCTCCTCCAGGGGAATCCCAAGGTGTTCCCAGGCCAGCCGAGAGACATAGTCCCTCCAGCGTGTCCTGGTTCTTCCCCGGGGCCTCCTCCTCTTGGTACGTGTCCAGAACACCTCACCAGGGAGGCGTCCAGGAGGCATCATGACCAGATGCTCCTCAACTGGCTCCTCTTGATGTGAAGGAGCAGCGGCTCTACTCTGAGTCCCTCCCGGATGACTGAGCTTCTCACCCTAACTCTAAGGGAGAGCCCAGACAACCTACGGAGAAAACCCATTTCGGCCGCTTGTATTCGCGATCTCGTTCTTTCGGTCATGACCCAAAGCTCATGACCATAGATGAGGGTGGGAACGTAGATCGACCGGTAAATCAAAAATTTCGCTTTTTGACTCAGCTCTCTCTTCACCACGACAGACCGGTACAGCGCCCGCTTGACGGCAGACGCTGCGCCAATCCACCTGTCGATCTCCAGCTCCCTTCTTCTCCCTCAATCGTGAACAAGATCTCGAGATACTTGAACTCCTCCACTTGGGGCAGGACACCCCCTACTCCCACACCTCCCACCCCTCCAGTCCCAAACCGGAGAAGGCACTCTACCATTTTCTGGCTGAAGACCATGGCCTCGGATTTGGAGGCACTGATCCTCATCCCGGCCGTTTCACACTCGGCTGCAAACCGCTTCAGCGAGAGCTGCAGATCACGACCTAGAAGTCTAGAATCTTGAAAGAGCCCCTCCCCGCTGCCCCACACCCAATTTACCCCGTTTTATTTCAACAAGAAATACCACTTGCGCCAAGTCTAGAATCTTGAAAGAGAACTGATGGTTGGCGACTTTCTGGGTTGTTTGATGTTGTCTTAGGTGAGACTGAGACAGGCAGTCTTAGTAAAGTGTAATTTTTCAGGAGATGCTACCGCTAATGTACTAAGCTAATATGGCTGCTGCCTTGTGTGCTTCAAGGAGGGGCTGTGATAACTACCGACATTAATTATAACCACAACCCCATTCTGTTCAGCTACTGTATTGTTCAGGTGACTTCATTTATGAATTAAGAAATTTATTGTCATTACAACATCATCCAAAATACTGCTTCTCTTATCTAACAAGTGTTGATATACAATATTAATTTACATTCTTTTTACTTTGCGGTATAAAACCTCTTCCGTTACCTAGCAACACTATAAACAACTCCCTTTGTTTTTTCAATTGATTTTAACTCATTTTCAAGAAAAATATATGCTTGTAAGTACATATTTTAACTTATTTCAGATTAAATATCATAATTTAATTTATATTACTGTGATTTCTCAATACTGACCTACTGATTTCAACATTTTTTATTTTACTGACAATTCTTTAGACATGTTTTTTTTCTCTCTCTCTTTTCAAGGAACTTTTGCTGGATCATATTTTTGATAGACTCCGTGATCGTTCGGTGCATGTCCTTGACCGTATGCCCCTGGATCTGGATTTCCTGGACTTTATCTGCACTAAAGAACTAGTTTTTTTAAATGCCATGTCTTGTCAGATAGATGTTCCTTCAAATATTTTGGATGCGTTGGCTCATTTGCACAGACTAATTAATTTAGAAAAACAAAGTGAAGAACAACAAACAACTGTTGTGCATATTGAGCAAGGACCAGCTGGGCGACAACGGATGGTCGTATCCTCAGACTACCTTTGCAGTCTTTTAGAACTCCATCTCCCTGTCCCATGCATCGCCAAACTCTTGGGTATATCTAGACAGACTGTATATCGACGGATGGCAGAATCTGGTCTTTCAGTGAGGGCATTATACACCACCATGTCAGATGATGACTTAGACCAATGTGTGAGAGAGACATTAAATCTAGGCAGTCTCACTCTGGGTACCGAATGGTAAAGGCCCTTCTGCAAGCCAGAGGACTGAGGAGCTACAATCGAAAGCCAACTTCAGCTTCGATCCAGAATCAGTTAGGATCGCTGCCACAGCTACAGGATCGGACTGACGTTTCCTTCTGTGCAGTCCCGTTCTGTTTAGGATCCTGCTCAGAGTGTGCATGCTATTATTGATTTCAACCACAGTGCAAAGCAGCATCCGTATCTCCGTGTTTTAGGCTAAACATGAAGGGAAACTTGACCACGTCCTGTTAGCCACTGTACTAGCCTGGCATAATACCGCCACTTCCTGGACATAAAATTATCACGTTTATACAAGATGCGTATCATGTTTTAACAAGATAACTATCACGTTTTAATAAGATGCGTATGACGTTATAACGTGATAGCGCTCCATTTTTTCCCCTGGGTTAAATAGCAATAAGCTTCCATACCAGTTTCAAAATTCACCATTTATGAAATGTAAAGCAAAATGCTGATCATGTTACCACAAAGGTGAATTTTAGTGTCTTTATGGTAGACATGTTTAAGAACTAAAATGTTCTAAATTTGTAATTTGATTGTTTTTTCTTTACTCAAAAGGAACCTAGTAGGTACATTTGTACATTGTTCTAGGACTTTACATTTCTTGCATTATAAGAATCAGAAAAAAGTTTTGTTTGTCTTATGTCATTTATTTTCTAATACTTCAAGCATATATGAACTCATCTAAGTACATTCAATAAAATTTTGCATAAAAAACAATTTCAGTTTCATATTTAAAACTGCCTGTATAAACAGTACAGACTCAGAGAAATGAAATACCTACTCTGAACATTGTGTCATTCTAGTTCCTCTAGTAAGCACTAATATACAACATTCAAATTTCAGAGGCATTTTTTATTCAAATTCTGATGGTACATATTTATTTCCATAAATACGCATGAGAAGATAAAGGCCAGCCACAGTCCCAGGGCTCCCTCGTCGCCTCCAGGTGGTCCCAGGGCTCCCTCGTCGCCTCCAGGTGGTCCCAGAGCTCCCTCGTCGCCTCCAGGTGGTCCCAGGGCTCCCTCGTCGCCTCCAGGTGGTCCCAGGGCTCCCTCGTCGCCTCCAGGTGGTCCCAGGGCTCCCTCGTCGCCTCCAGGTGGTCCCAGGGCTCCCTCGTCGCCTCCAGGTGGTCCCAGGGCTCCCTCGACGCCTCCAGGTGGTCCCAGGGCTCCCTCGTCGCCTCCAGGTGGTCCCAGGTCTCCCTCGACGCCTCCAGGTGGTCCCAGGGCTCCCTCGTCGCCTCCAGGTGGTCCCAGGTCTCCCTCGACGCCTCCAGGTGGTCCCAGGTCTCCCTCGACGCCTCCAGGTGGTCCCAGGGCTCCCTCGTCGCCTCCAGGTGGTCTGGCCCCTGTGCCGACATTGTCCGCCGGATCCAGGGATCTCCAGGGATTCGGCTCCTGCGCCAACGAAGTTGCCCCCTTGGTGGATGGATGGATAGTTTTGGCCCCACTTGGAGAACATTCAATCTCCATGAAGACAGAAGAGCCCAGGCTGGGTTCTCGAAGCTGCGGCAGCGGTTTGACGCCCCCTACACCTTCTGGGCTAATTTACCCACCGACCTGCAGCTGAACCAGAAACACCTTCCTGAGCAGATGGATTGCCACAGCAAGGGGCAGTCATGTGGCAATCCACAGCAAGATGACCCAGGGAAACATTTCAGAAAATAAAAGAAATGTTTCAATCACACCGTAGCAGAATTCAGAGACCAGTTAACTAAACAGTCGTGATTTTAGACTGTGGCAGGAAGCCGGAGTACCCGGAGAGAAACCTGCAAACAGGAAACTACTTTTTGATATTTATGAAATGTAATCACAAAAATGTATGTTTGACATTTGCTAAAAGTAGTTTTGGCCAAAACTACTTTAAGCAAAAGAGAGGGAAGAAGACATGGGGCAAAGGTCAACTAGACAAGCCAAATAAATCAACAATCATTTCTTTGGACTCTGGGAGGAAGCCGGAGAGAACCCACTGATGCACTAGGAGGAAATGCAAACCCCATAAAGACAGAAGAACCCAGGCAGGAATTCAGACCCAGGCAAACGGTTTAGTCAAGGAAAAGAAAAGAAATGTTTTAATCACACCTGAGCACAATTTAGAGGCCAATTAACTAAACAGTCTCAATTTCAGACTGTGGCAGGAAGCCGGAGCACCCGGAGAGAAACCTGCAAACAGGAAACCTGTCAAATCTTTTTACCTTTTAATCCCATAATTTCATTTAACTGAACACATCAGGACACATGTTCAGTCCCAGTTAGATTTCTCCAGCCTCAAAATGGTCAATAATAATTTGGTTCTGGGATTTTTTCATCTTCCGAATTTGTTAGTTTTAGTTCCTCTCCAAAAGTTCCTTAATCATGGTCAAGAGGAGGGGCTGGAGAAACCGTAACGTCAGGTGTGACTTCATTTCTTACCTTTTCCCACAGACATCCGTTGGTGGTTCCTTGAACATGAAACGCTTTTCCAAAAGCAGTTGCTCCCGTCATCCTGCGAGACCTGGGACACACTTTGGTCCGCTATCGTCGCCATACCCGACGTCGCCATGCATGCAAGGTCCCGATGAAGCGGGAGCGTGGAGGGAAAACGAGCCTCCTTCTGGCACCGAGAAGAGCATTGGAAATGCTCCTTCGGGCCGTGCTCCATCGGGCCTTTGCTTTGGCCATCCACCTGCTCAGCAAGGTGTTTCTGGGGTCCCTCAGCTGCAGGTCAGTGGGTAAATCAGCCCAGAGGTTGTAGGGGACGTCAAACTGCTGCCGCAGCTTTGGGAACCTTTCAAAGATCAAGTCGATGATAAAAATCTTGATCCCTACAGAAACACCTAGGATAAAACCCAGCAGCTGGAATGGTAACATGCATGAGAAGATAAAAAACAGCCACAGTATCACATAGATCTTAACAGTGAGCTCTGGCCGAGCCCACATGCAGAGGTTTTTTATCTTCTCAAGCATGTCGGCCGTGTTTCCAAAAAGCTTCTGGGTTTTCTGAGCAGTTTTGGCAACCCAGTGGAACATCTGAACCATATTTAGGTTCTCTTGTAGAAGTTCCACTGGCTCACCCATGTCGGGTATGATGCTCCACTCGATCCTCCAGCCTTTGGAAATTAAATAATTTACAGAAAGCTGGAGAATCATGAAGAGCACGACGAAAGAAAAGGTCCAGCCATGCCACACTGTGCACATGTAGATGAAGAAAAAACAGGCAGTCATGTGCACAGAGCGCCAGCTGGACAAAGCAGACAGGTTTCTAAAAAAGTGTTCCACAGGTCTCATGTCTTTCTCAAAGCGTCTCATGTTCTGGGTCATCTTTATGGGGTTTAATCCGTCCTCGCTGTCCTCAGTTGTCTCACGGTGAAAATGAAAGTTGTCCAAAAAAGCTCTGAAATGATCACTGATCTTCATGTTGGCTTCTGGTCTCTGAAAACTGTTTGGGCTCAATGTTGGAGCGCAACACATTAAATCTTTAGAACTTCTTTGATCTATTGTGATGTACATGATGTCATCTATGACCTCATCAGTGAGCTCACTGGACTTCTGGGGGAGGTCTTGCTTCTGATCGTTGCTATGGAAACGATCAGAACAGTTCTGAATGAGTCAAGCTGAAATAATGACTAAGTACTTAAATATTAAGTAATATTTTTTATTTAACATGAAGAGATTAACAGTCGATTTCTACATGATTGAATTTTGTGGTTTTCCGTACCTGCTGTGGTATAAGTGGTTGTGTATTCCAACCCTGACTGGTTTCGATGGAGCGTGGCGGCGTGGCGAAGTGACCTGTAACGCCATTGCCATATGTTTGGCTCTAGATTCCACATGTTTCGACTGAGCTGCACCAAACTTGGCAAGAATGATCCTGATTGGATGCCTGATGATCCTATATCGTCAGAGTCTGACGTCTAAGCCCCGCCCCATCAGAACAGGAAGTGCCTTTTTTTTCATGGAAAGCGCTATCTCTGACTCTCTTGACCTAATCAAGATGATTTTGTGTTGGATGACAGATAACAATTGGGCTCACTTGCTTTAAAGTGCTAAGAGTTTTCAATGGAGGGCGTGGCCATGGCGACGGAGCGAAGTGACAGGTCACGCCGCTGCCATATGTTTGGCTCTAAATTCCACAGTTTCAAACTGAGTTGCACCAAACTTACTGGGATGGATCCTTATCCAGCCCCAGACAGGAATTCATAAGAATCCTTGGTGGGCGTGGCCTAATTTATCTACAGCGCCCCCTAGACGTTTTTGAAAAATCAGGATTTGTTCCATTAAGCTTGGCTAGACAATACTGCCTGATCTAATCAATGCAAGGCTTTCAATTCTTCTAATTTATTTTTCTCAAATAATGAAACGTCTTTACACTGCAGACTTAAATCAGGTATTTGTTCCTGATCACTGTTTTCTATTTGTCTTCCTTTTTGTAATACCACACACTCCAAGTGTTCCAATTCAACCTCAGAACACCATTCAGCCCATCGTCTTCCAGCATTACATCACCAGTAACATTGTCCACAGATTCCAACTCAAACTCACTCCTACTTAAATCTACAACAGACTTTACTGAAGGTTTTGTTCCATCAACAAATCCAAACAAACCAGTTCTGTAAAACTCACCAAAGGTTGCACAACTTGAAGGCTTAAGTTCACTATCAAAGCGATAAGGTAGAAATAACTGCATTATGCTTTGGTAAAACTTTTCTGGCTCTTTTGTTTCAGAGAAACGCGCATATCGAACAGCTGCTGGTTTTGTCCAAATTCTTTTGCAATAAACCCAAAGTCATTATTCAACTTTATTGCATTTCTACGTTTCTCATTTTTTGTCAAAACGCTATAATCTGAAGCAAACTTAACCAGGCACCTATTATTAAACATATTATCATTCGGCCTATTCTTATAGCGGTCAACTATCTCAGTCATCCACATGTCTTTTGGGGTAAGATCCTGTGATCTAGCTTTTGTCTCAAAACAGAAATGGGAAAACTCATTTTCACAATATTATCACCAGTTGGAATAAAAATAACGCTCCGAGAACACTCCTTTAAATGCATGTTGGTGAGTCTATACACTGCTTCCTGAGCACAAACATCACGGTTATGCAAATAGACTCTACCAAATCTCTTTAAAGCTTCTTTAGCACAAACATTTCCTTCTTTGGCTGCTTCTCTTTCTGTCCATTTCCTAGAAGAAAACCAATTTCACGTTAAATTTTTGACATGTAAGATACAATATAAACACAACATGCATATGCATCAACACAATATTGGATATCAGTATTTGCATTCCAAGCTTTTAACAGCGGTCTACTATATGGATTAATCCAGATTTCTTTAATTTGCCTTTTCAACACCATTCCTACTAAATTGTTTATATGCTGATTCAAATACATCTTGATTCATGCACAAGCCTTCAAACATTTCTTCCACGGTACTATATGGACAGTTCTCACCCTAACCCTCCTTGTTTTGTGGTCATTATTGTTTCACCATTTTATTAATGTGGGTTGCCAGTTTGGATCAGGCTTCCTATGAAGCTATAAGAATGATAGAAAACATGCTAACAAAAAGCCTCAGACCTGCAGCTCACAGGCGGTTCTAGACACAGGCTAACAGAAGTGGCTCTTTGGCTCAAATATATATTAAATTATGAAATATTGCCCTGTTTTTTGTTTCATTCTTTTTTAATTGCCCTGAGGGCAATAATTTATTCACATATATGTACATTTATTATTATTGATACTTTAATTAAAAATGAGTTATACAAGTTTATGTCGGGGAGCGGGGAGCAGGGGGGGCGATGACATGTTCGCATACACCTCGGAAAGTATGTATGTAGTTGCGCCCCTGCTGGCAGTTCCTCTAAAGGTCGGACCTCTTAATGCGCATGCTCTGCTCAGTGTCAGATCATTATTTAGTTTGCAAAATAAATGTACTTATCAAGGTTTTTCAGAATTGTTTTTACACAGACTTTAAAAATGTTGCAGTCCACTGTACCGCAGATAAAATAAATAAATAAATAAATAAATAAATAAATAAATAAATAAATAAATAAATAAATAAATAAATAAATTAATTAATTAATTAATTAATTAATTAATTAATTAATTAATTCATGGAGCGTCTGTTAAAAACATGTGAAAGCGGTTGAGTTAGTCTTCTCAATCACTCTTCGTGCCCAACTGGTTTTTCTTCGCTTGTCTCTTTGAGCTCGCGGTTCACCATCCACTTCCTGTATTTGGCCCTGGTCTTCTTGTAGCCGAACCTGGCGATGTCCACCATGAACACCCAGGCCAGCAGATACATGACCACGCCGCCAAACTTCATTATCAGCAAAGTCCTGGGCGAAGTGAGCTCGCAATAAAACATGACGGTCCCCAGGCCGACGCGCACCGTGGCGAACAGCAGGATGAAGAGCAGGTCCACGGCGTCGCCCAGCAGGCTGTCGTAGAGTCCCAGCTGGCGGAGGAACCAGCGGCTCTGCAGCAGCGGGTTGGTGATCTCGCTGCCGAAGATCACCCCGCAGGTCTCACAGCCCGACACGCCCATCAGCAGCGCCAGGAGGATGCCCACGATGCTGGCGGCGTGATGCGCCAGCATGACTGGGCCCTCGCTCCGGTAGCACACGCACCAACCCAGGTCAAAGAAGAAGTAGCCGAGGCAGACTGCCAGGGCAAATATCTGGAGGTCAGTGTTTTCTGTACCTGCAGAGAAGATAAAAAAATGAAATCTTAATCCTATAAGAATGTAACTATTGGACCAATAACATCCATCTTCAAATCATTTTTTGAGATCTACAGGTTTAGTGTGATACTTTTAACCCCTTATTCTTTGCAAAGCTAAACCCACCAAACCTGTTTTTGTGTCCATGCTCAGCATGTCTTCAGATTCAACAGCAGCAGAATGGTTTCTGGTCTTTTTTCAACTTCTGGGAATCAGACTTCCAAAATGATCTCAGTCATTCTTAATAAAAACCACTTAATATTTGGTTTAAACATAGAGAACCATCGTAAATTGGCTTTGGATTTATTGTTCTGAGTAACAATGCGCCATGTTTGCCTTCGAACTGAACCATCGCATCACAGTTTCTGTGTTTTGCTGCTGACCTGCATGTGTGAAGGGCCAGGGACCGTCAACAAACACAACGTATGCCGTCAGCAGCACTATGATGACGCCATGGGTCAAGGTGACCAAGCGGCAGTTCCACTCGGGCCCTCGGTGAGAGAAGGTGGAGCAGAACAACAGGTAGAGGCACAGCCAGCCAATCAGGCTGCAGATCACCTCCAATGCAGGCATGGCAGTCTAGATGAACGTAAGACTGGACATGGACAAAGATATAATAGTGTTAGCATGTTTTGATGTCATATAGTTAATGAAAAGATGATCAATTTCACCTAGAATATAGACTACAATATAGCTATTTTTCTTTGGAAATTTAAAATATATATTTAGGCTTTCAAAATGCTCTAATCTAATTGGTCAGTTGTGACCTCATCATATTCTCAGGCCTTGTACACGCCCACCTGAATAAAAAAAAAATCATTTTAAAAGCTAATATAATACACACAGAATCTGTTTCGGAACGGTTGTCATCCACCCTAACACACACAAATGTACAATGGTGTTTTAAGGCCATTGTAGATAGAAAGAAAATCCACAGAGAAAATTCCTGCCAAAACTCTGAAATGTTATAGAAAAAAACAAGCAAATTTCTGAGTTTCAAAAGTCAAAAACTTTCAACTTTTGAAAGTCCAACAGTTCAAAACTTTTGAGTCAGAAATGTTTGTGTTTTTTCTGAGATTATTCTCAAAATTTGAATTATTTCTAGCAAATCTTCAACTTTTCAAACTCAGATTTCCACATTTTTTTCTTTTTTAATATAGACACGTACATAAGAACCCATTTGGAATTGTGTGCCTTTGGTAAGGCACCGACCCACCAGTGGGTCCAAGAGTTCGTTACCTCAGAGCTTATTCAGCAAATGTTTTTCCATCTCTACTTTATCACATCAGCTCTTTTTCAGAAAAGCCAAAAGCCACTTCAAGTGAGCGGAAAATGTTTTTGCAAAATTAAGGAAGTTATTTCAAATTTTGCTGTTTCCATCAACCATTTCTAATGCGGTTCGTTAAAATGCGCTTAAACAAATGTTTATGGAAACGCAGTGACAGCATCATGCTGTGGGAGTGGAAGGAGGGGAGCTGCTCTGTTTTAAGAACAGGGAAGCTGGTCAGAGTTGATGGGACAGTCCTGAAGAGCTGAGTGAAATTTTAAAGCGTAATCATGTGTTAACATGGTCTAGTCAAAGTCTAGACCTAAATCCAAGACTTGAACTTTGTTGTTAACAGACAGTTTGACAGAACCTGAGCTACTTTAGTCACAGCTTTCACTCTGTAGACGAACAAAACTGGCAGAGACAAACCCAGAATACCTTAAAATAATGTAGATTTTTTTTTCATAACTTTTCTGCTTTGCATGAAAATAAAAATAAAAATCTTTTAATGTATTAAAACTACAATGCAAAGTCGAATATAATGACTTCTGTTACTGACGGCTGCAGCGATATGAGAAATACTTAACACTAGTTTTATGCAGAATTTCTGGGCATATCTTTGAGCCCAAAGTGTTTATTTTAAAAGTGTCTCCGACTCACCTTAACCCCCCGTTCGCTCAGTCCTCAGATTCATGTTGCACTGAGTTTTCCTCAGCCTGCATCGTCCTTCCTGCTCCATAAAGGCATAATAATAAAGACTCCAGCAGCAGGTTTCAGCCACACACTCAGTCTGCTAAGTTGGCAGAAATGCCTTGTGCAGGCCACCGTAGACAGTCGGTGAATCCTGAATCCCTCCCTCTGGATCTCACAGTTTATCCTCTTAAAGGATTAGAGTCGCTACTTCTCAGCAGATACCTGCTTTTAGACGGGACGGCCGATATGAGGGGGCTCATTCAGCAAACCAACGAAACCTCAATTTAGCAGTTGGTTAGATTAATTGTTAATTGTTTCACGCATCAGCATAATTATTCAGCTGCAACAATAGGTATAGCGATAGACGATAGTGTGGGGAGCTGTTAAAATGCTGCTAGGGCTAAAACAATTAATCAGATTGATAATGATCAATCGATTATTCAAGTAATCGTCAACAAATTTAGTAACCAGTTAATTGTTTACTGGCTCAAAAAAAGGCCATTTTCTGAAAGAACAGAACACTCAGAGCAGTAATTAAACCAAAACTCTACCAAAATATATACATTGTGCTTTTAAAATAAAAAAAATCTTTGTCTGTACAAACCTTTGTCCCACCCAAAACTCCTCAAGTTGCAATTTTAGCTTCGTCCTGTTAAAATTCTGTAAATAAAAAGTATCCATTTAAGCACGGTTTGCTATTTATTGGTTAATTCAAAAAAATAATAAACAGATCAGCCCTACACTGTACTGATAGGTCAAGCAGAAAAGGCTGAGCTCTTCATATGTCGAGTATTATTTTAGCTGCAGATGCATCCTTTGCTACCGATGACCAATCGTTCACTAAAGGAAAGCCGTGTTGTCGCATTTTAGACAAAAAATTTTATTTTCATATCTTAAAAGTAAATGGATTTATTGATTTCTTTCTTTTAAAATCTTAAAAACACAAAAATAAAAAGTAACAAAAACATCAAACATTAAGTTTTAATGATCAAAATCATATGTTTTGTCAGTGTTGCGGTTAAGGCAACTCTAAGCAGGTGGACTTTTAGCCTTTATTTAAGGGAACTCTGTTTCGGCTGTTTTGCAGTTTTAAGAAAGTTTGTTGCACCAGATTTGTGGTGCATAGAAGCTGAATGCTGCTTCTCCACATTTAGTTTTGGGGATGCAGCTCATTTTAGGCAGTGAAATGTTAATTTTCTTATTTAAAATGGAGTTGAATTATTTGCATTTTTAATATTGTCTGAAATAAATGGTTAAATGAAAAATTGGCTAAGGGTTTCACGTTTTTTTTAATCCGATTACTTGTGTTAAAACGACCGTCAGCTGCAGTTCTAAACGATTTCCAAGACTTTCATCTCTACAATAATCTAATGTCATCGGCATAAATTTTTGTTTCTGAATGGGAATCAAAAAGCTTTGGAGTGTCAAGCCCAGAATGGTGACGTTTGTAAAATAGAAACAGATACCAGGTGTGACATTCAGACGCATTGCAGCTCCAGACGCTACGCTCACGCCATCTGATGGACTTTCAGAAGCACCTCACCCCCTGTGTGTGACGTATTGCTGTGCACAGACAGGAACGGAAGCAGCGTCAGAGCTGACTCAGGTGAGGCATTTCCGCCTGACTCACCTGGCAGCTCGTTCAGCAGCCGTTGACGCGGTTCTGATGAGCCGTGAGGTTAAGGTCAGGCTCTCACCTGACCGACCGACTGTCCTGCAGCATTAACTCGTTTCCAGATCAGCTCTAATCCTGCACTACAGCGAACTGTCGCTAGATTGTGCACAGCGGAAGCAAACACAGCTGTGCTCACTGATCTGCTTTTTACGGTGGCCGACAGGTGCAAATGCGCAGCAAAAGAGAAAACATGCGAACAAAAAAGAAGACACCCCCGAATGAAATGCAGCAAACAAAGAGAGAGACGCAAACACCCCCGAATGAAATGCAGCAAACAAAAAGTGTTGAAAACGGAAGTGCTCCAGACCACTAGGGGGAGTCAAAGAAAATAGTATTCATTTCTATGGGACCAGATGCAAGATTCAGAGAAAGAAATTTGAAAGAAAGTAAAGGTATCTCTCTGAATCTTGCATCTGGAAAGTGTGATTATTGTGAGAAGTCTGAAACAATAGAGCATGTTATTTTAGAGTGTTGTAAGTATGAAGAAGAGAGAAGATGCATGCTGAGAGAGTGTGTAGGTATTAAAGAAAGGTTTAATTTAATAGAATTTTTGAGGAGAGATTTCGGGAGTAGACATATTCAAATAATTATTCGGTATCTTAAAAAAACAAAGCTATTTCATAGGATATGAGTAGAGCAAGTTGGGTGTGAATGTGTAAAGAATATCAAAGAGGGGTATATAAAGTTATAAGCAAGTTGGATAATATAAGCAGGTGTGTATGTGTGGGGGTATGTTTAATCAGGAGTTAATGGAGGGAAAAGGTAGAAAGTGAAAGTTTATAGACCATCTCGAACCACACTCCATACTGGTAAGTGGCGGTAATGCTACTGTAAGTTTGTTCCCAACCGCCAATAAATACCAAGAAGAAGAAGAAGAAGAATCTTGCATCTGGTCCCATAGAAATGAATACTATTTTCTTTGACTCCCCCTAGTGGTCTGGAGCACTTCCGTTTTCAACACTTTTTGTTTGCTGCATTTCATTCGGGGGTGTTTGCGTCTCTCTTTTTATTTGCTGCATTTCATTCGGGGGTGTTTGCGTCTCTCTTTTTATTTGCTGCATTTCATTCGGGGGTGTCTTCTTTTTTGTTTGCATGTTTTCTCTTTTGCTGCGCATTTGCACCTGTCGGCCACCGTAGCTTTTTGTCCGCAGTTCACACCAGTAAAATGAAGACGTCTTAACCTGTGCAGCAAAAATGTTTAATGGGAAAACATGTAATGCATAAAAATACAATCAGGTGGTGGGTTGAGATGCGGACATGTAATTAATATTATCAGGAAATTTAGAAAATATAAAAATCCTGAAGAGGCATACGATAATTAGTTTTCAGTTTGGTTTTCATTCATGCTTTTGTGCACTCTTGTGGCCATTTGTATCATTACATTTAAACTTTTCATACTGTAATGGTTTGTTTCTGGTGCAACACTTTTCACTTCCTTTGTTTGTTTTAATTTGTGCCATGAATTGTTTTTTTAAGTTAAAAATGTTTTAACTTTTTAAATCTTTTTATAACTCACTCCCCTCTTTTCATAGCTCTGCCTAATGATTTTCCTTAATAACTGATTTATTGATTTAGTCTTATTCTGTTTGACATTTCCATCAAAGCAATTTTGGTACACATAAAACTTGTTTTAATCCATTTTGGTACAAATTGTGCATAATTTGGTTTATATTATTTATCTTTCTGCTACACTGATGTGGATATAAACTTTGTTTTACGTGTATGTTACATTCAGACTGGTTCCATATATTTTCTATTGGCCAGTTGTATGATTTATTTAACAAATAGAATAGAAATATACTTTACTGTCCCACAGGGAATTTCAGGTGCACAAGCAAAAAAATAATGGTAAATGGAAGCACGGAAGATAAGGCAGGACAAGTTTCATTGCATAGCACATTTCATCAATACGGCAATTGAAAATGTTTTAAACGTAAAACACTCTTTCTTTTAATCTTTTATTGTTTACTCAATAAACAATGAAACATTACAATGCAGAAGCAAAGTAAAGTAATTTAAAATCTGAATAAGCACTACAATTAATGAAGCCCCTCTCAGTGTAATTTTACTTATGTATTTGCATATTTCAACAAATATAAAATTAATGTAAAAAAAACCCAAAACAAAACGTATATAGAGTAAGTATATCCTCCGTTCCAGCAGGTGGCGTTGTGCTTCCTAAATGGAATTACGTTTTACTGTAAGGAGAAATGTACCGGAAGTGTACTTTTCTGTCTCATTTAGCTAAAAGTAAACTATAGTGACAGTAAAACGTTTTATATCGCTTCGTCTTATCTACTCCATGTTCTTTAGATTTGAAAATTAATTGCTTTTTGGGGAGGAACGTGAAGGTGAAGGTGAGTCCAGACGCTACTTTGATAAAACGTGGAGCAGGTTGTGGAATCCCGTAACTTTTTCTACGAATTTAAGATTCATTTAAATGCTTGCAAGAATACAATTTCATTAGAAAAACTTGAACTGGTAAATATGTATTAAGAGTAGTTTTATTATAATTCGGCGTTGATGGATTATTTAAAAACCCCTTTATATTTCATTGGTGGAATCATTTATACTTGGTTGTCTGTCTTGAACGTTTGGAAAACGTTAAATACGTTTAATCCATATTTATGTCATACCTTTTTCTCTACAAAAAGAATCAGGGTATGATTGAAAAAAAAATAGTAAAGGAAAAATGCATTAAATAAAATGAGGAAAAAAATTAAGGAAATTAATTGGTAAAACAGTAAGATTAGAAATAAAATGAAAAATATAAATCACACTGGAAATTAAATATATACACACACACACACACACACACACACACACACACACACATATATATATATATATATATATATATATATATATATATATATATATTTAAATTCTTGGATGCAACATTTGGTACATTATTACTTAGACAATTTATTTCCGTATTGCCCATTTTGACAGGATCAATGGTTCATTGATTTACTAACTTTTATAAAACAAAATATTACAAGCTATAAAATGACACCATGTGCTGATTTTATTTTGCAGTTTTGAATACTTATAAACTTTTTCACATTTTTATTATATCTGAATGTTGATTTTAGTTAAATGTTATTAAATATCTTTAATGATATTTGTGTCCCTCTGCTTGTTTCTTCAGGATGGCTCTCCCGTGTCTCTGCCCTCGCCACATGCGGTTGGCCCTGCGTGTGTGTGGCTACGCGACACTCAGCGGGGCGTCCAGACCGCAAGAGAAGAGCGGCGAACCGGTTTTCCAGTATGTCGGCGAGCACAGGAAGCCGACCCACAAAGTGTTTGTTTGGGGCTTCAGCTTCACCGGGGCACTGGGGATCCCCAGCTTCGTGGTGCCGGACAGCGGCAGGAAAAAACCTCGCAGATATCAGTACACTCCGTACCGCCTGGAGACCGCAGAGCAGGTAAACATCACTAGCTGCATTTCTTTTAACCATATAGAATTACGCAAATTGAAATGATGAAAATAAATGTGCTTAACAGAAACATACCGATTTTGAGAAAACTGATTTTTTTTTCGATAGATTCAGAATAGTTTCACTCCGCTTTCCACATTTTTATTTATAGAAACATTTGAAAACCCTGTTGATCTATCACATAAGATCCAAGTAGAACATATTGTAGTTTGTGATTTAGTTTAGTTTTTTGTTATCTTAAAGGACTCCTGCTCTTGTGTTGCAGATTTCATCGGCTGCTTGCGGTTACGGCTTCACTCTCATGGCTTCTTCAACCAAAGACGTGACCAAACTTTGGGGCATGGGCCTGAACAAGGACTCCCAACTGGGCTTCCAGCGCACACAACACAGCGGCCGTAAGAGCGGGGCTGCTGCTTCCTTCGTCTGTTCTTAAACCGCAAAACCAGAAAATCTTACCAAGTATTTTATGTTTAGTTTCTTGTACAAATATCTTATAACATGTAAAATAAGACAAAACTAACTTACAAGTACCTTCTTAATGTGGCCCATTAAGAAGGTTGGTTGGTATTCAAGAAGCTTGAATAGTGATTAATTCTTGAATAGTGATAAAGTGACCAATTTCACTGGCAGATTATTCCACTTATCACAAGACTATTTTGTGTTTCCATTAAGCATATTTATTTTCAGAATATCAAATTGCGCAAATATATAATCAATGGAAATGCAGCTTCTGTCAGTTTTAAGTAGATAAGTGGTGTGAATACTTGTCTGCCCTTTACACCCAAATATTTACATAAACCTTTATTTTTACAGAAGTGCCTGAAAACTTGTTTCCACTTCCAGATTATGGTCTGTAGACTAAAAAAAAAGAAAAATACAATTTTACTCATTTGTGTTAAAATGAATCTGCATTGTTACATAAAATGGAAAAACTAAGGTTGTTCTGTAATGGGAACATTGGTTCTTAACAAATCCTTAAGACATCTGGGTTGAGTATTGTTACAAAGTTAAATTTATCTAAAACGGAGAATCTGAAAGACAGTTTCTTTGACATAGATGAGTTTTTCCCAGACTGTGAGTTTCTGAAGGAGTACATTTGTTGTTGTTTCCTCCCTCCAGAGAAAAGCTACGACTACGTTCTGGAGCCGTCGCCGGTGGCGCTGCCTCTCTCCCAGCCTCAGCAGACCAGAGTGGTCCAGGTGTCCTGCGGCCGCGCCCACTCCCTGGTCCTCACCGACCAGGAGGGAGGTAAGAACCACGACGAATCCTGGACAACAAAGACCTCTGCTCATGTTTTCCTTTCATAAGGAAAACAAGGATGAGGACAAAATAGAGGAAATTTGAGCCCCGAATTTTCTGAGTTTGAGCCATCAACCTCCATTTGATGCGCATCGAATGAGATCCCACAGTTTTGCTCAAAAAGTGACATTTTTTGGCAAGATATAGTAGCTTGTTTTAAGTCTTGCTTAATATTGATTAAAGGTACTAGGTTCACCGACAGATTATTTCACTTATAACAACCCATTTTCCCATGTGTTTACTGCCAGTGGAACTAATAATTCCAATATTAAGGAAAGCAAGCTCTTATATGTTGCTAAAAAGTTACTTTTAATTTAGTTTTGTCTTATTTCAAGTGTATTAAGATATTTGTACTAGAAACTAGACACAAATACTTGGTAATATTTTGTGTTTTTGCAATGTAAGCATTTACCATTCACCTAATTTTTGGATTGGTGCACTGAAGAAAATTTTTTTTCATGCAAACAGTGCAAAAGGCTAGCTTCATGCCCTGGAACATTTAGTTTATAGTGACGTTAGCCGCACTCCAGGAAGTTTGAATACAAACCGGTAATTGGTTTGTCGTAACGTGTCCGGGTTTTCTTTTTAATTTGTAAAGAGAATCATGGCCAACCCAAACCAAGGTTCTGCTGAAGATTATTAGATACTGAAGATTTTATTTTTTAAGCCAAGGGTAAATCTACTCTCACGTTTTCCATTTATTTCATTTAAGAAATAACTTATGTTAATCTAATGTATCAGCTCAGCTCCTCCAACAGAAACTTGTAGCTCTAATTTAACGTGAAGCTGCTGCAGAAGCAAATACACATGAATTTGGCTTTTTTTTTTACCTCTTCTTCTTCATGGATCCTGTTGCATCGTGACTGCCTCCATCTTTCTGCCGTCTCCAGTGTTTAGCATGGGGAACAACGCGTACGGCCAGTGTGGGAGGAAGATCATTGATGACGAACTCTACAGGTCTGTGGTCACACCTTCACCATGAAGTATGACTTGCTTACATTCATCATTTCCCAATCCTTATGTTTTCTGTCATCAGCCTCAACATTTCGTCCATGATGCCTTTTATTAGGTTGTCTAATGTTGTGTACAGCAGTGAAATTATAATATTTTATCTTCCTGATCTTCAGTTCAGGTCTTAAGTCTTTCTTTCTTTCTGTTGTTTTGGTCATCTTACATTGTTTGCTAAAAAGTGTTAAATTTAACATCAACACGTAGAGTGTAGAGTGGCTGCAGTAACTGTGCTAACCTCCTGATGGCGCTGTTTTCCCTGTGTTTTGTCAGTGGCAGCCACATCATTCACAGGATCAAAGGTTTCAGCAGCAGGGTGGTCCAGGTCAGTCGTCTGTCAAAAATATGCAATATGACAAAAAGAAAGGATAGTCCTTTTATAAATGAGGTTAAAAGTATAAATCAGGATCTGAATATTAGAACATATTGGTCATATGTTCAATATGACAAACAACAAACAATATGATGTTTGCCATTGGACTGGCAAACAACATATTGGACTGGGCAGAAGCCGGGAAGTTTTGATAACTTTAAAGTATCAACCAGGGCTACAACTAACAACTTATATGAGTATTTATTATTTAATTGATTATTGTGACGATTAATTAGATTTTTTTAAAAATTGGCATATTCTGCCCATTTTTGCTTAACCACTTAGGCTTATTTTATACAATGTTTGAAATTCATTAAAAGATGCAAGCAAACAAATAATTCACTTTCTTTTATTAATAAAAATATAAGCACTTACTATTTTTTTTTCATATTAAATGCAAATATATGTGTTTTTTGTACTATTTTGGCTTAACTGCTGCTTGGAGTGTGTTGTTCTTTCAGCCAATGTTGTTTTTAATCTGTATACTTAAGTTAACAATTAATCAATTGCTAAATTAGTTGACGGCTATCTCAGTAATTGATTAATGATAATTGATCTGATTAATTCTTGTTTCAGTCCTAACACAGTTAAAATCATTATTTAGTTTTAGTTGAATATTACTGCTGGGGTTGAAGCTGCAGCAGCTCCTGATTTCGGGTTTTGTCCTCCAGGTGGCGTGCGGGCAGGACCACAGCTTGTTCCTCACTGACACGGGGAAAGTGTTTTCCTGTGGATGGGGAGCCGACGGTCAGACGGGTCAGTGACATTCACACATTTAACCCAAGGAGAAGATATTTGACTGTGATTCTCGATTTCATTATGAAAGGGTCAGAACTTTGTTGCCGTATTTTATGCAGAAATGCCCTCGGACAGCCATGTTGCCGTTTCATTTCAACTAGTCCTCTTTGACTATCTGGTTTTTATATCTACAGGTGACATGAATATGAAATGTTTATCCAACTCTGTGAGAAATAATTCACTTTTTTTTTCTTTTTTTTACCCCTCCAGGGGGTCTTTTGTGGGCTCTAGTGTCCTTTATATGAAACTAGGCTGACAGGAAAGGGGAAAGGAGAGGGGGGAAGACATGCGGCAAATATAGTCGGGTCCGGGAGTCGAACCCTCGACGGCCGCGTCGAGGACCCAAGGCCTCCAAATACGGGTCGCGCTATTCCCTACGCCACCACGGCACGCCCGATAATGCACCTTTTTTTTACAAGTCTTCACTAACTAACTACAAAGACTGTCAAATGGCCAGAAACCTCTGGATGGAGGAGACCATATGCAGAAAGTTGTGTCCCTGAAAATGTTTGGTTAAAGGATTTAAAACGGAGGATACAGGGATTAATTTTTAAAACTTAACAAACGTGAAAGAGACTCTAATGTCTCCACTTATCATTTTGTTGCCAAATTTGCTGTCATGTGTTTGTGCAATGACAATTAAGTAAATAAGTGTAAAACTGGAGTAAATCATGAGGATCATTTGCACACCTGCATATTAAAGATGAAATCATTATGAATAATCGTTTGGAATCGAAAACTGATTTTGAGGAAACTCATGACACCCAGAAATCCGAATCAAATCAAGTTGTGTTGATTTGGTGGCCTCGTATTCCTCAGGTTTGGGCCACCTCGACATCAGCTCCTCCCCGGTGGAAGTGGGAGGCGAGCTCGCCGGCGTGGACGTGCAGCAGATCAGCACATACGGAGACTGCAGCCTGGCCGTTTCCAGGGACGGTCGGCTGTTTGGCTGGGGAAACTCTGAGTACAGACAGCTGGCCTTGGCCACTGAGTCCACCCAGGTGAGGACAGCTGGGGAGGTTTTCAGGGTCCGAACAAGACTTCTGTGTTTGTGGTGGTGAGTTACCGCGTCAGGCACAGGAAGCTTTTCTAACAACTAGTTTGACATTTAGACTTTGACCAAGACACCAATAGAGATGCACTGATCTGATATTGATATCTGTTTTGGCTCCTATATTGAAAAAAGCTTTATTTGCTTTACATTTTGCTTTAATTCTTAATTGCGCTTGGAGTTTTTTTATTTTATTTTTATTTTTACGTTTGACCAAAGCAGTCAACTTACTGTTTTTGTCAGATTCTTTATTATTTATTTTACGTTGGCTGTTATGCTCCTCCTTGCACTGACTGAACAAAATAAAGTTGTGTTGTTTTCACATGACCAAGCTTGTGAAGCTATTGGTGCAGAGTCATCAAATAAATTTAAAATTCAGTACATTTATGTCTGAGTTTTAAAAAAAAAAAGTTTGAAGTCAAGTCAGCACTG
The DNA here is from genome assembly GCF_002775205.1 of Xiphophorus maculatus. NCBI lineage: Eukaryota > Metazoa > Chordata > Actinopteri > Cyprinodontiformes > Poeciliidae > Xiphophorus > Xiphophorus maculatus. Next base: position 12,136,170 of record NC_036453.1, on the reverse strand, counting down.
TTTTTCTGTGTTGGTCAATTATAAACCTTAGATATCTGTATCAGTATCAGAAGTGAAAACAGTGGATCGGTGCATCTCCAGACACCAAACATGATTTTGTCAGTGACAGACCCAGATTGGCTAATGGGAGGACTGGGACATTTCCCAGTGGACTGGTCTGACGTTTGGGCTGCAGGGGCCAGTTCCCTCTTTATTCTTTATATTTTTTGGCCTATATGCAGTGGTTGTACTAGTAGGTTAGTCATGTGAGCTGCGACTGCTGTATGGACGGCAGTTTTAACATAAAATAGGTTTCCTCTGATTGTGTGTGAAGCTGATTTTATGTGAAAAACAACCTGCCATAACTCCTGTACCTGAATCACATCCGCCTGTACTAGCAGGTCTCGTTTTTTTTGGTTTCCTTTCCAAAGACTCACCCTGACGTAAAACATCAGAGGTCTTGGTCAGCTGTGTTTAAAGATGGAAAGTAGAAGAACAAAGGGTAGAGAAGGACTAAAAAGAGGAGGGGTCTGGAAACAGACGCAGCTAAATGTGCAAAAACTTGCTACTTTTTCACATGAACGAGCTTGCAGTTAGTACCATCAGATGAGGACGATGAAACGGGTAAGGCAAATCAGTCCAGTCAATGAAGTCAATGTGTGGCGTTGTAGCATGTAATCTAATATGTATGACGCAACGCCCCATAACTAGGAAACTTTGTCTTGTAGCAGCTCAGTCAGAAGGAAGAAACAGCATCAAGCAGAATGAGACCACAAACCCACAAAGGACAGGTAGGATTACTTATTGAGTGGGTGGCTATTATTAGAATCAATATAATGAAGAGTTTGGTGTAGAACTGCATATAAAAAATGCCCTGAGATACCAGATAAATCAGCTCATTGCCACTGATCTGAATTGACCCGAGAACTTTGTGAAAAAATGGAGAATTAAGATCATTTTTAAAATGTGATTTAGTGTCAGAGCAGAGCCAGGAACTGAGTAGTACGTTCTCATTTCTTTAGACAATACTGGAATAAAGTCCTAAAGACCACCAGTCCACTGCTCAGAGGTATATTTCTATTCATAGATTGGCCATGTTTCTTTAAAACTACCGTTATGCTGCAGGAAAAAAAGATAGTAGTGTCATTAGAAAGTTGTCAAACTGTGAATAACAAATTGCATAGAGGAGTGCAATTTTTAAAAATCTTTATATATAAGGATATTTGTGAAAACTAATTTACTTGATATTTGAAATGTAGTTGTTTATTTACGTAACACATTTTAGCAACAACAATTTAAGAAGTTTTACATTCCAGTGGCCAAATAAGGAGAAATAAAAAGTTGTAATTCAGACTAGAAGTAATCAATGTTCTAGTTGTCATTAATCTAAACGGCTGGGTTTTTATTCTTGATTTAAAGGAACTAAGTCTTTCAGCTGTTTTGCAGTTTTCTGGAAGTTTGTTCCAGATTTGTGGTGCATAGAAGCTGAATGCTGCTTCTCCATGTTTGGTTTTGGTTTTGGGGATGCAGAACCAGAACCAGAACCTGAGAGGTCTGGAAGGTTGATGCAACAGCAGCAGATCTTTAATGTGTTGTGTTGCTAAGCCGTTCAGTGATTTATAAACCACCAGCAGTATCTTAAAGTCTTTTTTTCTCGGTGAACGGATTTCAGAACTGAGGTGATGTGCTTTACATTCCAGGTTTTAGTGAGAACAGCAGCAGTGTTCTGGATCAGCTGCAGCTTTTTTTAAAAAATTTTTTGAAGACCTGTGAGGACACTGTTGCAGTAATCAGTTTGACTTAAGAGAAACGCATGGATGAGTTTCCTTGATCTTTCTGAGACTTTAGTTCTTTAATCCTGGAAATGTTCTTCAAGTGATAGAAGGCCGACTGTAACTGTCTTTATGTGGCTCTGGAGGTTCAGATTGGAGTTCATCACTACTAGGGTGTAGCGATACAGTAATTCCACGATACGATGCAATACGATATTCTGATCACGATCCGATATGTATCACAATATTTGGTAGCTGATACAATTTGATACGATTCGATGCACTTTTACAATTTTCTGAAAGATTTTACAAGGACAGAGTGATTTTAGTGACATTTTGTGTTCCATACACTTGGATTTAATTGACTGAAAACTGATTAAAAGCACCAACTACACAATACCTGACTCTGATTGGACAGAGTTTAACAGTATACAGCTGGACAAAATGAATCAAAGATGCAGTGAGAAAATTAGTTTGTCATTTAATTCATGTGGATTTGACATAAAACTCAAAGTTTCCAAGGAAACTCAGCTCATAATCTCCCCACTCAGCTCAAAGGAGCTGAGTGGGGAGATTATCAGCCTCTAGACTCTCAATATGCAAATGATTGCACTTATGTTTTTCTTTTCCACATACTGTGGCTGCGTTTTAGAGTAAAAAAAAAGTCTTTTGGACTATAAGGAAAAGGCTTTTCTACCTTGGCTCCCAGAGTTAGCCGTGGCTGTAAGCTGTTTACTACTAGCTGCTGGGGGAGTGGCTCTGCCTCACCCCGTAGTGATCGACTCCTTGCAGCTGTGCAGCGCCGCCGTTCCCCTACTGGATCTCTGAGTAGCTGCCTCTCAAACTGCCAGGATCTCATCGTACTCTCAGTCTCTGATACTCTTTCAGTTGCTAATAAGAATGATCAATCAGCCATCGTCGCCATGGCAATCCTCACTGGACCCTTATGGTTTAACGTATCGATACTCGCAGATGAAAAATCGATATCTTCCGAGGGAGGAAAAAAATCGATAAATATTGTAGAATCGATATAATTATACAGCCCTAATCACTACACCCAGATTTGGGGCCTGATGGCTGGTTTTTAGTTGCAATAACTGAAGTTGTGTGCTGACTGTACATCGTTCCTCTTTAAGTTGTTCCTCTGCATAAAGTTTTGCCATCTCCACACATCCAGTGCCTTACATCTAACGACTGAGCTACATCTTCAGTGATTAATGGGCAGCAGCTCTTGCTTCTCTAAGGTCATTGCTGATGTCTTGATGTAATTTCACCGTTTAGATGAACTCTCCGCGTCATCTCCCTCTAAAAGGCTGTGGGAAGGTGGTTCAGGCAGCATGTGGAGGAACCCAGGTGGCCGTTCTCAATGGTGAGTCCACGAAGTGATTGTTACTGTTTTCTTGAACTAAACGCTGAAGTACATGGATTCATCCAGGTATCTGAAACCTTCATATCCTGACGTTTCTGAATTCTTCCAGAAAAAGGAGAAGTCTTTGTTTGGGGCTACGGTATTCTGGGAAAAGGTCCGAATCTCTCCGAGTCTTCGTACCCGGAGAGGATTCCTCCCACTCTGTTTGGACGCTCCGAGTTCAACCCCTCTGTGGCCGTCGTCAAGATCAGGTGTGGTCTCAGCCATTTTGCAGCAGTGACAGGTGAGACTCGGAAACGGTCACATTTTTAAGAAATTCTCCTTGACGCTTGAGTTGTCAGGTCATCTTTTAAGTAGCAGAAACGGAAACATCCACTGGTTTCTCACTGCTTTAAGATTCTGCAACTGAGAATAAATGTTTGAAATGTTGCATTGATGCAGTAATTCAGTGTTTCCCCAACCCTGGTCCTCAAGGCTCACTGTCCTACATGTTTCAGAGGTTTCCCTGCTTTAATGGCCTCATTCAACTGACTGCAGTTCAACAAACGCCTGTTAATCAGTCGTCAATTGAAATCAGCTGGAGTGAAGCAAAGAAACATGCAGGGCAGTGAGCCTGGAGGACCAGGGTTGGGAAACAGTGCAGAGCCATAAAACCAAATATTGTGCGAAAAAATTAGCATATTTCTCAGAAACTTCACATTTGTGCTTAAGAAAATCTGCTTTTATTTTGTCTAATGTTATATTCCAATTTACTGTGTCACAGAATTTAGGGTTTTCATTCCATGTGAGCCAGAATCATTAAAATGATTAATATTAAAATGTTTCCCTCTGTCTATGGGAGTTTGTCTTGTTGAATTAAATGAACTTCTCAGTGATAATTTAATTTATTGAGGTTCACTTACTAATTCCTAATTATATAAACCCTTTTCTCTAAACCAGGGGTCTGCAACCTGGAGCTGCAAGTGGCTCTTAATAACGTTGTACAAAATTGATAATTAATGATTTTTCCAAAATATGTAGAATGACAAATCCAGGTTTTACCGGTTTTTCATTTCAATAAATAATTTTATTAAGTGAGACTAAAAGTACTGATAATGTATTTATAGATCCATTTTTCTGGTGCCATTTATCGTTTTGGAAACTGGAAACTCTGCGTCACAAATATCAGGATCACATTGAAGAAGATGGGATCCTGATTTTTTTTCCCTCTATTTAAAATATTAAACAAGAAGTAGAATTGTTGCACTTTAAAAATGACAACAAAGTTTCTACGGTAGATGTTTATCAAAGTGTCAGCTAACATCTAAGCTAGCTTGTTTTGCTGCAGGAAGGCCTAAAATGGCTCTTTGGATTGTTCAGACTCCTGACCTAAACAAATCATCGACTTTGCTGTGATTCCTCTGAGACAGACAGACTTTTAACTCTGAGACGAGACGTTCCAAACTGAAGTGTGTAGCTATGACGTCGCCGTTTGGTTTTCAGATCGAGGTGAACTTTTCGTTTGGGGGAAGAACATCAGAGGCTGCTTGGGTATCGGAAAGAAAGACGACCAATTCTTCCCCTGGAGAGTAAGAACACAGATCACATTTTGTCTTGTTTTTAGGCTAAAGGTCTTAAATATGTTGTACAAGTCGGGTATTTAAGGTTAGCTCTGTCTTTTACAGCCGTCTCCATCTTGTCTTCATCTATTAAACTTTCAAATCGTAGTCATGTTTGTAATAATTCATAGGGGAACTTTTGGATGCAACATTTGGTTGGCTGTTATATGTGTAGTGACAGATTCACGCGCCGAACACCTAAAAGATGCAGAACCTTTTTTTTTCTTCAATGTTTGACATTAAATCAGAAGAAACTTTTTTTACATCAGCTATTCTGATGATGAACGTTTTTTGAAGGGTAATTTTGTTTATAGAGACTTCATAATCCATGTTATTTATGTTTTCAGTTGTTTGTGTTTTTTATTGTTTTTGGTGGTTTCACTTTGGACATTTGAAATATCTTCCAGTTACAGTGGGCAGTAGACTGATAAACGTTGATAAATTAAAGTTTATTGATTTTTTACACGGCAATCTTGCATTAATATGCCCTTATCATTATATTAGTTGAAAATGGTTTCAAAATGACAATATTATCATTTGCCACAATAATTTCTGGGACAATTTATTGTCCATCAGAATTTGTCATGACAGGCTTATGTGTGTTAGAATATTGTAAGAAGACAAATGTAATTCATTTTCTTAAATTGAATCAAAAAAAGATGAAAAAATAAAAAACATTTTGTTTTAATGAACTTTGAGCTAAATACTTTCAGTGTCCAGGTTCCTCATGAAAATGAGATCTAGATCCCAACAGGGTTAAATAAAGGAAATGTACAAATATTTTCAGTGCAGTTTGGTTTGTTGTCAGCAACACATTTGTTTTTCTACATGACTTGTGTGTAACATATTTTGCTGCAGGTTTGTTTTTCCTGGCCTGTCTCTTTCTATAAGAGACGTTTATACATGAGGTTCCTGATGTTAGAACCTTAGAACGGACATGGAGTTCTTTTTTTCCCCCGTGACTATCTGAATAGAACTGTGCAAAAGTTTTAAACCACTAATGCTTTCAACATACTTTGCTCCAAGCAGCCAGACTTTCACTTTATGATTGCATTCAACTGGTTTTTCTATTTTTAATGTAACCTCTTAATCAGTATTTCTCATTCTCTCAGTGTCGTTGTTGGACCCGACTGTGACAGAATATTGAGCCGTTTGGACTTAAAAATGATAAAAGCAAACAGCCGGCAGCAGATTTTTCACAGTTTCTGTTCTCTGCTGATATATTTTCTGTGTGTTGTTGTAAAACTCCAGAACCCGACGGTTTATTTAACGTCTCGCATCTGAAAAGATTGTCTCCCTGTTTCGACCTCTGCACCCGCTTGTTCCCCCAGAGAGCTTTTCGATTCACCTCCGCAGACGTACATTAGCATTTAAACAGGATTCGAGGGCGTGGACATCTCCGTGGAAACCCTGCGGGGTTCGGAGCGCACCAGGAATCAAAATAAACTGACGTGTGAACAGAAAGATGGAAACGGTTTGTGCTGATGATGTTCTGATCTCTGCGTCTCTGTAAAGGTGACCGTTCCAGGTCAGGTGGTGGACGTAGCGTGCGGTGTGGACCACATGGTGGCGCTGGCGAAGTCTCTCCTGTGAGCTGGGATCCATCAGGCCACGACTGAAGGTGGAACCAGAACCAGCTCTTTACTTCCAGACTGAATCTGGACTCATTAAATAGACTTTTGTTCCTGAGTTTAATTCTCCAGTTGGTCGTTTTGCGTCACATGGAGATTATTTACGGCAGGAAGGAAGAGAAACGGCAAAGAAGCGGTTCTGAGGAATCGGGTTCTAGTTGTTTTTGGAACTTCTGGACTTTGTGTTTGAGCTGCAGTAATAATAATGAGCGGATGGATTATTATGCAGCAGAAAATTGGCTCAGGTTGTAATAATGTAATCTGACACTGACCCTTTTTGCTAAAAAAAAAAATATTTGCAAATAAATAAAAGATGTATATAATAAACACATTCTGATGTTAAGTCAGTTTGTTCTATTTTATGCGTCCATTTTTTTTTTTGCAAGATCTTCCTCCACTGAGCTTGTCAGTTTCTGAGATCGACTGGATGAATAAAACCTGTTAATCCACTGAATCGGTTCATCCCAGTTCTGGGCGATTTGGCTTAAAAAAATAAAGGAAAATAAAATTTTCATACGAGATCTGATTTGAATCTTTTTTCTTTACAAAACAAAAATCACAAGTGACAGAAAATATTTTCAAAAAATGTCTTGTACTGATTCCTTCTGTGAGTTGTAGAGTATTAGGGCTACAAGAATTTTTGTTTAGTTCCAAGAATATAGTCACAACACTAACAGTACTAAAAATGCAACTATATGAGAACGTAAAATCATGAGAAAAAGCTTTGAGTTATAAAAATGTGTGTTGACAAATAAATGGCCAGAGAAAACAGCTACTGAGAGCAAAGTGGAGCCAAAGTACAAATCTGTACACGAGCACAAACTTAAAACAGATTCTTAAAGTGTTCAAGGGATGTGAATATTTCTGTCAGGGATTATAATGTGGTTCTTTTTATTTTTTATTAAGAACTGGACAGAAAATGAACTAAACAACCAAAACTCAAAGAAAAAAAAAGAAAGTCTTGTGCTTGGAAGAAAGATAGAGGAAGTTTGAAACGTTAAAAGCTGTGACCTTTGACCTCAGCACAGTGCTTTCCTGAAAGGTCCAACTGCTGTCAGCAGGAACCTGGGGGATTTCGCTGACGATGCACAGGATTATGTAAGAGGTAAGACAATCACGATGTGGGATAACACTGACCCACCTCGGCCGTTCTCTTTTTGTTCTGGTCGGGCCAAAGCTGAGCCTGGCGGCGGCGGCGGCGGCGGCGGCGGCGGCGGCACGATCGGAACCAGGAGGAAGGAGACAGGTGAGCTACCTGGTTTTATTCCCCACCTCACATAGAGCCTCATTAGAAATATCTGGCCTACTTTAGTAATTACAGCAATTAATCTTCTCCTCTTTGTTCAAAACACAATAATCTGTCACTGAACATTCTGGAAAATTTAGACTCAGTTACTTAGATTGGGGGGAAAAAAAATCCAAAATTCAGGAATGTTTTTGAAGCAAAAAAATTCTTTTGTGCTGCTAGAATTTTTAAGAAAAAAGAAAAAGATTATAAAAAAGTTATTCAAAGACCAATACCGTTTGATTCACACCAAATTGGCTTAACTCTGTTCATGTGGAGGGCCTGGTTGACCTTTGATGACCTCTGGTCATTTTATTATTTTTAAAATTATGGCAAAACAAGTTTTTGCTGCACAAATGTTTGACAGTAATTTTGTTTACTTTGAGGTGGGCGGATTGATCCAACATATTTGTAATATCGATACAAAGTCAGTAACATATTGATGCTAGCAGGTAAAATCAATACTTTAGTTTCAGATTTCCTGTTAAAATGTTTTGTATTGTAGTTTCTCAACTGTTTTGCTCGAGTTGCTCTCACATATTTTTCCTTATTTTGGTCAAATACGAACAGATTTGTTTTTCTTTATTATCTATAGATGTTTTAAAAATATTTTATAGGGACCTATGAACTTTATCTGGATTCACTCCTAGATTTGAACAAACCTGGGACAAACTTTTAAGTGATTTTTATTTCAATCATCCCTTCTGTGAGTTGTACGACAGAGTATAAGGGCAAATCTATGAGAATGTATTATTTACCAGAAGACCGTCTTAATATTTGCAGAATAAAGATGCAATTTTTCCAGAAAACCGTCTTAAAATTATAAGGAAAAAAAGTTGCTTTAATGACAAAAAAGCTTGAATAATTAATAAAAAAAAATGTTTCTCCAAAATGACTATTCTGGTCATTTTAACGCTTTATTCTCGTATTACAACAGTTTTCCGGTAACATTGCTTTATTTTGCTGTAAAGTTAAACTGAATTTAAAGTTCAAATAAATGGAAGCTGTGACACACGCTTGTCAAACAACATGGCCGCCTTGGGTACATTGACATCAATCTCTACTATATATAATTATGTATTTATATATATAATCCAAAGTTTCCACAAATCACATCTTCAAAAACCAAAAATTTGATGATTTGTTAAAATCTGTCTACCCCCAGCCCTTTGCTGATTTATTGCATAAAGTTCCAGTTGAGATTCCTGAACACCAAGAGTTAAAGCTAATCTCTTCTTTCCTTCATTTCTCTCCATATGTAATCCTGGAGGCTTTGAAAACCAGATTGCACCTGGTAAGTAAAAACACAGAGGCTCAAAAGAAAAAAAAAAAACCAACAGCTCGTTTATTTCGTTTTCACACGAGAAGCTCCAAATGAAAAGTTTTCCAACATGTTTCTTTGAAATGCAATCAGAAAAACAAAAGTTACCTTCCTGGAGTTTTAACACTGATAGACATGATTTCTACTAATCTGATCAGAGGTTTGAAAGCCAGGGAGAACATCGTCACTACTTCTTCCACGTGGATAAAATCATTGTGAAGTGAGAAGTCCTCTCTGGTTTCACATCAGTACAGCAGGTCAGTGTGGGGTGGAGGGGGGACCTGCGTTAAAGTGCAGATTGGAGCCGGAGGGGGGCGGCTTCAAGACCTTAAGTGGACACCAGGGGTCGGAGAGGAGCCTTCCTTCCCCCTGTGAACCGTAGCTTATGTTCAGCACATTTTCAAAGTGGCTCAGTAATTTATTACGACTGTAGATCATCATTCATCAAGTCTCACTGCGGCGTCACACTGTGAGCAACGCCAGCGTCAAAACATGGCAGAGTGCAGGTTTTTATTGGCCTGTTCTGAGGTGGAACAGTTGGTTTTAAAGTGTAAACACTTTACAGGATTAGAGACATTAAAAAAAAAAAGAACTTTAATCTCAGAATTGTAACTTTTTTTCCCCTCAATTGTTTATGCACAATTTCATCCAAATCTAGTCTTAAAACTCAAATCTTAAGTCTTAAAACAGGCTTCTAGTGTGGATAACGTTTACAATTCTGAAACAAGGAAGAAACAGCCACGTGATTACTTTTAGATTTTGACGCAGAATTAGAATTCAAAGAATGAATTCAGAAAAAAAAGTCTAAATTCTGAGATTAAATTCAAAATTCTGTTTTTATTCAGTGGCCCTAATCATCTTCTGTAAACCCTCGATAATAGTTGAAGGATTTTGTTTTTAATGCAGAGTACAACTCAAAACTGGAGTTTTAAACCTGGTCTGACTGGATCAACAGCACATCATTTACTTCTAAAATTAAGTCATTTTTAAATCAAAAAGAGCTTTTAAAGATTATTGTGCAGTGCCTTAAGGAAGCATTAATCTGTGAAGGATTTATTTTGCAGTTTTCTGCAACAATAAAAACCCGACAGGAAGGGAAAAAGCACAGATAGCCGAGTTTCCAGCTGTTTCTGATGAAAATGTTGATTTAAGAATTTGGAAAGCATCATTGAAAGCTTAGAGTTTGGTTAAAAGAAATGAAGAAAACATTCAGGTTGGCTTCAGATGCTTTATGGCTCATATGAATGATTGTTTCTGCATTGAGAGCATCTAATGCTATGGAGGTTCAAGCCGACTCATGTTTCTCTCCTCAAAATGTTTTCTCTCCTAACCATGTCAAAAACAACTTCACCATGTCATCAAGATGTTGTAACGACTTGTTTGTGTCTTAGAAACAACAGTGAGATAAGATATAAAACATCATATCTGTAAATTTCTACAATTTTGATAACTTCAAATTGGTGACAATTGTCGGGTTTGTTACAATGCGTCTGTTAAAATCAGAAAACTAACCTGCAAGTTTTTTAAAGTTCCTCTCAGTTCTGGAAACTGAGAAGAACTTTCCAGAAAGCAGTTTAGGTTTTAGGGACAAACTTTTGGAAAATATTTCATTAGGGAGGAGTAAAGTTGACCTGTAAACACTAAACAATAACAGTGCAATGATGCTGGAGTGTCTTTAAAGTGCTGCATATAAACCTGAAATCAAATCTTTTCGGTTCCAATTTTAAAAGCAATCTCAATGATTTAAGTATTGATTTATTAGATTATGAAGAGTAATAAATGCTAAATTCAAGACAGAAAAAAAGTTCATTTGAGTCTCAGTTCTAAAATCAGCCAGGCTGCTCACAGTGTGAATTCACCAAACATCCCAAAGCACATCTTATGATTTCCTTCATGCGTCGCCAGACCAGACTTCCCATAATAACCATAAGGTGTGAAGGACTGGGTCAGGTCATTGCTGGTTCAGTTTAACATAGACTAAAAGATCAAATCAAAAGTGTAACTATGAAACCGCCTCCTTCACTGCAAACATGCAGCAGTCAGACAAGGCATCGGGTTCGGCGTTCAAGAACATTGGCACTGAGAAAACGATGGGGGAGGGGGACGAGATGGAGAGCTTACTGAATATTTCTTTGATTTGGAGTACATTCGTCATTCTTCCTTGAGAGGATTGAAGTAGGTTTTACAGTATGGTGCTGGTGGGAGGAAGCAGCTTTTAGAGGTAAAGAAACATCAAGTGTAGCAAACTAAAGCAGTGGCGGCCGGCGGCCAGCAGGGGGCTCCAGGGAGAAAAACAACAGTGATGGCAGCAGAAGCCTCCTCCTTCTCTGAGCTGATCCACAGCAACCCACCAACACACTCTTGGCACTTTTCGGGCGATGATAAACGTTTGAACGAAATGACTGGAAAAAGGAAAAGCAACAAGGTCGTTCACTGCGCTGTGCTCTCGGTCCGCAGAGCTCTGATCACGCTCTGGATGTTCTCCTCCGGGACCTGGAGGAGAAGCAGCAACAAGAAATGTAGTTTTAGTAGATGAGGTTACGTAGTTCACACTGTCTGGTAGTAAAAATGCGGAGATGATAAAACACGACCGAACAGATGAATGAGAGGCAGACTGCAGCACTCAATTTTACATACTTTAAAAAAAAAACATAGACAGCATCTAGCAAAGAGCTAAGCTTTGTGTTCATCGTCTCCTGCATGTAAGATACTGACTACCAAGGTTTTCTTACCAGAGCGTGGTCAAACTTGAAGGTACTAATGTAGTAAGCAGGAATGTCAGCTGTTGCCAGAGGTTCTGATATCTGAGCCACGATGCCACATTCATCTGCAAAAAAAAAATAAAATCAACTCTTCATCTCAACGTTGATAAAAACAGTTTGCATTGTTTTCCAAGTGCAAAAATACAAAACCAGACGCAAATATTACAGTGGATAATCCATAATCCACAACAGATTCCCAACTTTCATTTAAGGAACATATCAAAAAATTAATTTATGTCATTAAATTTGTTTATCCAATTAATCGTCCAGAATGACCAATTAATTGGATACTAAGATTGTTAATTTTAGGAGCCACTGAAGCTTTCTTTCTTTTTTTAGACCGAGAAGAGCTACAGGAAGTCGTTTAATCCTTCAAAATAAAACAGCAGGAACTCACCAAAGCCTAAAGGTTGTCCTCCAATTCGAACCATTTTCCAGAGCTCACCAGAGGCGCTGGTGAACAGAACGTTGTTTGGGAACCTGGAAGAGAAGAAATGATGGATTAGAACTGAAAAAAATCCAGATTTAAACATTTATCACTAAAATCAGTTAAAAACTTAACTGATTAAAATCTCACCCAGTAGACATTTTAATCAGACAAAATAACGACTAAATACACAAAACCATTTTGAATAATGTGTTCATTCAAAGCATAATTATGCTTTTTATTACCCAGAGCCAACTATGATAATTGTAGAAACAAGACATTACTTAAATACAACCAGACTGACAACATGAAGCCCTGATGGATGGATGTTGTTGCTATGGAGACACAGCACAAAAAGTTATTAGGTTTATTAGACTTAACACTTGAATCACTTTTTTTTCCCATTAATAAATTAAACTATATTTTGTATTTCCTCTTTGTGGTATCAAATCAGAGATATGTAAATGTGATGAAATCATGAAGACAAAACGTGTCGGGAGGTAAATATGTTTTTCTTCTGAATATTTTCTGTAACTTCATGAATTTTTTCCTCATATAGGAACTTTCTACATGAAGTGAAGCTGCAGAGTCGATGTTTCAATGTCGTCTCTACAAATCACCACTCATATGAAAGTATGGTTGTTGGTTGCCATGGAGACTAAACGCTGGCTGGGGAAGATTTATTTATTTTTTGACCACAGCGACGCCACACAAGCGATGCTGTTTGATCTCCTAAATCTGAAGGGAAAAAAAAATCAACATAATCCACAACATTCAGGACAAAATCTGTTTTATATATTTCTTTTAATATACAAGGTTGAGTTACTTAGCTTATGTAACATTTACTGTAAATATCTACAGTAGCCATGTGCTGAATAAGAAATAATGAAAAATACAAGAGGGGTGATAGATTAGGAAAAAACATTTGGACAGATTGATGAACAACTGATTGTCCAGAAACTCCATTCACTATGAGACAGAGAATAAACAAAAACATTTATGTAATTTTATTTGTGTTTTATGGGACCATGGATGGAAATGAGCATCTTGTTGAATCCGGTGTTTATATTGTACCATCATTAATATTCATTGTTCCATCAAATGAAATATATTCAACTATTCATTAATTATCCAAACATTTATTTATTTTTTACTTTTGACTTGTTTCACATTTAAAATAAGAAGGTAAACTAAAGATACTCAGCAGTTAAAATAGAAATGATAGAATAACAGCAGGTAGATTTTTCGGCTCGTTAAAGACGACAAACTGTAAAGTGAAGATAAATAGGTGACCTGTCCCTTTAAGGCAGAACATTACAGAAAACATGGAGACAATTCTGACCTACATGCTGCAGAAACCACAATCAAACCAGTCTATATATTTTTTTATTATTTTTATTTTTGTTGTTATGATTTCAGTTAAGGCATCACTGACGTACCCACTTCTAGTTTTGAATGGCCAGGCTTTGATTAGGCCATTAGGGACGAGGTGGGACATGAAGCCGGATGCTTTTCTGCATGGGCTCCAAGCTTAATGAGGGAGTTCATGGAGAGAAAATGGGGGACTCGGTGGAGAAGGAATGAGTCAGAACGACACCCACTGTGATTTAAGTACACCGCGTCCACCCAAGAGGTTCGTTATTGCTTAGCAACAAGCTAATCACCCCTTCAAATAGCAATCATGAATTTATTCCCCCGACATAAAAGTAACGAACCCTTTAGCAGAGAAAAACAACATCTTGAGGAAACAAGCGTGGGATCTTCAAGGAAAAAGAAAGATAATGAAGTTTTATTTGGGCTCACCTCTGAGCTGTCTGCTCGTCCATGACCAGTGAGATATAGCCCTCGATCAGAGAGAAGGAGAAGAAGCGGATGTGAGTGGAGTCCTCGCCGGACGCCCCGACCTCTTTTGACCTGGAGAAGAAACTGAAACCTTCAGGAACTCAACGTCTCTTATGGTCACATCCAGCTCGTTTTTATGCCTAAAGGCAACCTGAGGTCTATGGCCTATACAAAACATATTACATTTTATTGCACCAACTCATTATTAGATAATCAGATTTTAGTCTGATCAGTTCTGCCCGTTTTCAGAAGGAGCCGTTTTAGGGTGCCTTTTCACTTTAAATTAAAAGAAAAGTGACAACGGTGAGTCTAAACTCAACGTTTAAACTTGCAAACAGACGCACAACCGTACATCTTTGAAAAGCAGAAGGAGAGCCTCCTGCACAAAACAGCAAGAATGCAGAAAGTGGTTTCTGGTTGATAATTCAACAACTAAATGCTTGTCTGTTCCAGCAGCCATTGTACAGTTCATAAAGAGGTAAAACCAGCTGAACAGATGTGCTGCAGCTTTGATAGATGAATAAGATACAGCAGATCCATAAAACCATACTTGTTGCCATCAATATTAAATCTTCAAATGCAAAATATATATATATATATTTTGTATTCATTTTGAAGCACACGTTATAACTAGATGGATTCAATGAGGAAGGTGTACTTTCTTTTTTATTGTGACTACAATACCTCACAGGTATACCAACAGCTTTAGATTTTACAGACATTTGATCAAATACGTCTATATAGAAACTATTTCAAGCATCCAGTGTTTCACTGCAACAGAGAAAATTTGAGAGTCAAAGCAGGAAATTTAAATGTGTGGTTATTTTTTCTCTTTGTTTGCTTGGAAAAGGAGAACATGGATTTAATCACTTATTAACAATCTATTTTTATTATCTTATTGAGGCAAATATTATCAGATTGGTCAAATGACTAAAATATTTTTAATTTTGGTTCTAAAAGCAGCAACATGTTAGCTTCCTGTTTAGACTGAGCTCCAGAAAACAGCTTCTCTTCCTGATCAGCTTCAGAGTTGAACCCGTTCAGGATACGTTGAGGCCACGGCGTAGTGAGCGTCTTACCCTCTAGAGTAGAACATGACGTCCATGAGCAGCGTGGCGACGGAGGGCAGCGTGTCTGGGTCCAAGCTGGTCACACAGAACATGTTGCTGGGGCTGGACAGAGGGTGAATGATGGGGCGCGGCACTGAAACACGACAAAACGTCAGTGGTTAGGCGGGATCAGCTTAAAAAATAAATACTAATAAAAAAAATACCTACCAAGTTTCGGCTTCACAAATCCGTTGGAGATTCCCAGGTTGTGTGCGGCGACTGTTTCTCCATTGACAACCCGGAACAGTGTGAACTCGGAAGACAGAGTGTGCATGACCATCGGCAGGTCGCGCTCTCGGACCTGGTGGGGGAAAAAACCAGCAAAGAAGTTCAGAGAAATGGTAGCAAAAACTTTAGTCTGACTTAAGGTGAAGGGTTGGAGCTTAAAGGTCCTGAAAACTAATTTTCTTTAACTCACCCTTTCACTTAGAAACTGTGCTTACAAAACTCAACAGCTAAATATTGAGTTATTGAGTTCATATTTATGAAAAGTATTTTCATAAGAAAGAAATAAAATAAAGAAAAAAAGCACTATTCTCTATTAAAATGTTTCGATGTCTAATGTTTGGGATCATTGGCAATCAACCCTAAAAAGCCTAAAGAAATAGATTTAAACTAAATCATTGCAGCTTTAACTTTGATAAATTAATTCAATTTTAATGCCTACAAAATGTTACTGCATTTAATCCCTTTTTAAAAAAAAAAAACACAAATACAAAAGTTCTAAGTTTAACTTTTGTTTTCACATGTTTCTGGGCCCATAAATCAGACTAAATGTCTGATTCACAAGCTACGTCTGCAAACAGCGACAAAGCCGCGTCTGGCTGGGAGTTCATTTCTGCGTCACAAAGAATTAACTGCTTTTTGACGCATGAAAATACACAACGCTGTTGCTCTAGTGCTAAACTGAGTTAGCCAAACAGCGAAGCTATTCCAGCCTAAAATACCATCTCAGTGCCAACTATGTATCAGCAGCAGACCACATTTCTAAAGTTCCATGAATGACCAGGAGTTCCTGAAACTCTTTCCACCAATCTGATGGTTGGATAAACTAAATAACAGATTAAAAACAAATGTGTTTGTTGTTGAGCTAATATGTCTATTTATTTAATAATTTAGCAACAAAAATTAGTTTTTAAATTGTAAATGTTGCTTATTTTGACAGTATACTCGACTAAATTGCAGGTTAATTACAGATTAACTTGATTAAAAATTTTAACCAAGTCTTAAGTTCTCACTGGTTTCCAGCTTTACAGGCAAACAGATGTTTGCTTTTTTTAATTCTCCACTTGCAAATGCACTCACAACTTAAATATTTTCTCCTTAAAAATGTGTCTCATTAAAACAAGGGAAAACAGAATAACCTAGTTTATTGTGTTGTAATATATAATGTTTTAGCTCATAAGCCAGTTATCCTCAAAAAGCGCTGAAAGTGCATTTAAATATGATTTAGTCACAAAAAACAGAGTCCCTAGTTTTTCTGTGTGTATGAAGGGTTGGCATGTTTTCTTATATTTTCACAGACAATAGAGCAGAAAAATAATATTTAAATTAATGAGGCTCATTTAGATTTTTCAGTAGTAGTATTTTAGTTTCATTAGGAGTTAGAACCTGAGGGTCCAAACTGGGATTAGAAACCCAAATAAAAAGGGGATTGAATGTAATTCAGAGTATAAATTTGTTCAATATTCATAGAATAGACTAACTTCTATTGTCTCATGCATATAAATCAATGTAAAAATCTACTTTTGATTCAGATTATAGAATAAGGAACATATTTAAAGACTTTTCTGTAATATTCATTTATTCCTAGATGAGATGATGCAATCACTTCCAGTGGGTCTTTTTAGGTCATATTTAAATAATAATTGTAACACAAAGCAACATAACAGTGAAGATTTTGATCTGGTTTATTTGGTTTCCATATAGATTTGGTTGGAAATCTGCAGTAAATCGATGTCGGACGTTAAGGAGCTGATGTGGGAACGCTGCTGTAAACGTTTGTTTTATGTAAAGCAGACGGTGTGGAGACAGGAAGCAGGTCTGAGTTTGGTACCTTGGTTTCCAAGAAGCTGAGCTGCTGATCCTCTTTATGTAACAGATTATCGACGCACACAGCCGTTATTTTCCCCCCATTTAAAAAAACTAAACAAAAAAAACAAAAACAGAAGCTGGAGTGGGTCAGCAGACCTTGTTTTTCCACAGGACTGAGGCAGTAAAAACAAAGAGTCCCTCTGGATACTCCAGAGGATTTTCTTCCAATTTAAAAATCAGACAGTCAGTCATCGGTTCATCTCATCCACTGTTATTGCCTTTTTCATGCCGGCTCTGTGGACGTAAACAACAGCCTGCCAGCGGTTGCATAACAGACAAATAATGCAACAGTTACAGGAGGCCGTAAAGCTGGCCAGCTTTATGCCGACATGTATGACGTGACTGCAACCTGTTCAGGTTAAGTCAAAATCATCATCAGCTTAATCACATGCAAATGTTTCCTTTAACGTCTCCAAACCGGCGGCTGACATCACAGCTGGTTCCGTGGATGATTAAAAAAAGTTTTTATTTACCTGCAATAAAGATGCATCTCAAAGTAGAACAACAGGAAAAGTTAATCTAGAAACAATAATTCAGGTCCTTTCAAGGCTACTGCTTGAGCACTTTTTCCTTCCACTAAACTTTGTGAGTATGCTTGGACACATCAATCACTTGTAGGCAAACGTGACCCATATTCAACTCTCTCACCGCAGTGTGTACGGCCCAATTCTGATCTTTAAAAACAGACCAAAGAAGCCGATTTGTTCCACTTCCATATGTGGAAGTACTCCGAATAAATATCCGATAGTTTTCAAATAATCTGGAGCATAAACGCTCATGTTGATCATCTTATTCGACTTTTACGTCATAGATGTGAGACATGCGTCATAATTCTGCAGCAGACGCTGTAAATCTGGACGTAAACAATTGCTGAAAAAAAATCATATTTATGGAAATAATGAAATAAATTTGTTTCAGTGAATCATGTCAGATTATATGACTACACATCAAAACAGACTTCTCTACAAAAAAACTCGATTAATATCAGAGACAAGGTCTCAGAGACAGTTTCTTCAAAATTCATAAATCTTCCATATTCTGTTTTCAAAGTTAATTCCTTCCCTGCAGCTCTAAGATGTTGGGCCTCAATATTCTCATTTTCTACATAAACAACATGGCGTCAGTGAGTGAGAAAGAAGCAAAAGTACAAATAAAAACCTGAACATTCCTTCGTAGAGCCGGAGGAACGACATCAGCATCGCTTTAAAACATTCTTATTATTATGGAGTCTGACTCCCCTTAAATAAAAGAAACGGCACCATGACTGTCTGGAAGGACACTCACCAGGATGAAGTCGGTCTGATACGTTGACAGCATGAAAACAGAGATGTTGTGGTCGGCCAGTGGCGCGATGACTGATTTGGCGATTTTGGTGACGCCGATTGGCTGCGAGCTGGAAGCGTTGCCGCCGCCGGAAACCACGTTGAGCGCCAGCCATGTTGAATCGGCAACACTGATGAGATTCGACTGGGGCAGCTCTGAGGAGGAGGAGGAAAGAGGAGTTTTTATTCATCCTTTCTGTGGAAACAGCTGGAGTCTGACGTTTTCTAACAACTATCCTGGGAATGGACACCGCTCCAAAAGCAGGAAGCAGGCTGCAGGGCATTCTGGGTAAATCCAATCAAAACAGATGCGCGAGTCTAGCGCTAGCGGGAGAAATGGATCCAGTTCTTTTAGCCTGAAACAAAAAAGAAATCCAACAGCCGCTAAAATCTGATGCCACTCCTTTTTGTTTGCTTTTTATGAAGAAGGAAGTTGCGCTCAGTATCTTCCCACAGGCGAGGAGGGGAGCATGTTTTTAAAGGGTTTGGGTTTGACAGTGCAGTACGACACGTTTTAGGGTCAATGTAGATGATAAAAAAAGGGAAGAGTACATTTCCGCTAAAAAAAATAAACTTGGAAATTTTCTAGAAAAAAGCTTTTAAAGTTCTGTGTTTGAAACGTCAAAGATTTGCTAGAAAATAACTCAAGAAATTTCTCAGTTTCAAAAGTTGACTTTTAAAACTCAGAAGTTCAGAAATGTTCTTGTTTATAGTTTTGTTAGAAATATCCTCGTTTTTCTACACAGAATGGCTCTAATATACACTGCTCAAAAAAATAAAGGGAACACTTAAACAACACAATATAACTCCAAGTAAATCAAACTTCTGTGAAATCAAACTGTCCACTTAGGAAGCAACACTGATTGACAATCAATTTCACCTGCTGTTGTGCAAATGGAACTTTGTACAGAACAAAGTATTCAATGAGAATATTTCTTTCATTCAGATCTAGGATGTGTTATTTGAGTGTTCCCTTTATTTTTTTGAGCAGTGTATAACATAGTGCACTGTGAAAGTTGAAAATGTAGCAAAAGTTTCAATTCTCCAATCGAGTCTACTGGACTAACAGGTGAGAAATGACCTGCACACAATAAAACCTCATAAATCCTTAAATGTTACTAAAACCATCTATTGTTTCTCAAAGCAGACAGGTACTTTAAAAACACATTTTACCAACACAAAATGAGCCTTTGAAGTAAAATTCATTGCCATATTTGGATAACTATGTGTTGTTTGGATCAGCAGTGAATGGATATGTGGCTGCTTACCAACAACTCAAAAAGGCTAAATCAAAAAGATTTAAAAAAATAAAATATTTTCTGTACTTAAACAGGATAGTCATGAGTCAGAGCTGATTAACAGAAAATTAAATTAAATTCAAAGATAATGCCAAAAGGAAATGGTTAAGGATCCAAATATCTTCAAAGAGTGGTTGCGGTTGGTGATGCTGCAGCCAAGAAGGATCTCCAGTCGCAGTCAGTCTTGCAACAAAGACTGTAAAACTGTCTTCTTTAGTCAGAAGAAGCCTCTGACTAAAGGCTGTTGCTGGATGACATGCTAACAGCTCAATTTCAAGGCAGAGAAGACAATATTTCCACAGCAACATGCTCTGGATGACACCAAGCGCTGCTAATCCACCTCATTTGCCTTTGCCACTCCTTTTTAAAATCTCTGTCTGGCCATTTGTTTAGAAAGACGTTGGAGTCAGAGACATGGTGAGAACTTCCTCCTCCTCTCTCAACTCTCTGGTCCTGCTCTGCATCCATGAAGTCTCCGTTTTTAACTCCTCCAGGATTTGGGGTCAAAGTTCAGACGTTATTTGAGCTTCAAGAAGTTCACCAGCTGCTCCTGGTTGTAAAAAAAACATCTTGTTGCCACGGTTACATCATATAACAAGTGTCCGAAAGCAAAAGAGAAAAAAATCCTTCCAGTTGCACAACATCCAGACCCAGAGGAAATAACTGTTTTATTTTGGATCTCTGGGCAAACTGGTGCAGATATCTGCTTTTTAATATAAGTTTTACTTTATAAATCACTTACTTCATAAGTGATTTATAAATATCTCATTTCATTCAAAGTCAGAAAAGTCTGAGTGGAGCTTGATCGTTTCAAGAAACACATGTAGGGCTGAAACTATTAATCGTATTAATTATGATTAATCGTTTATTGAAATAATTGTAAACTAATTTAGTAGTCGATTAATGATTAACTGGAGTATTCAGACTCAAAAAAAGCAATCTGCTGAAAGAAAACACACCGAGAGCAGTAATTAAGCCAAAGCTGTACAAAAATATACACATTTTGCAGTTAAGATATATATAAGAAAAACTTTTGCAACAACTTGGTAAAAACATATTTACATAGTTCCAGCAAAATTTATAAAATAAAAGAATTAATTCAAAAATTAATCAATAGATCAGTCTTTAAGTCGAGCAGAAAGGTCTGAACTTTTCAAGTTGAATATTTTTTTAGCTGCATCCTCTGCTACAAATGATAAAGTGTTCACTAAGGAAATACTGTAATTGCATTATAGGTAATAAAATTTTTGTTATTCAAAAAAGGAATGCAATCATTTTATCTTCATATTTTAGTATTTTCTAATTTAGCATAAAAAACCTCCAACGGTTAAATGGAAAACCTGCAAAATGCACCACTTTTTAAAAATTTGGTTATTCAATTAATCATCAGAATAATTGACAGAATCATTGACTACTTATATAGGTCATCCTTAACTGCAGCTTTAAACACAACAACAATAAAAATAAAAAAGGAAGAAAATCACAAAAAGCTCTTGGTTGTGACCACCGGCAGCGTCCTGTCAGGGTTCGGTCAGAACCGTGTGTCCTGTTTACTTGATGTCATCCGACACGGCTTGCTTGAGTTTCACCCCGTTTCTTAGTCCAACAAAACACACACACACACACAAACTGAGGCACTTATCAGTGTAAAATACCTGCAGCAGTTATGCAACACACAGCATGTGGTCTCCAGAGTAACCGAGGAGGGTCACTGTGGAAACGGCAGGGTAATGACACGGGTTCGTTCACTCAGCCCGCCACAGAGAACGGCGGCCGGCCAATTGGCCTCGCATCTATAACGACAGAGTGTGCTCAAACAGTGGCAGCCGAAGTCGCCGCCGCTGGACACGATTAGAGAAAACACAACGTGATCCCCATCCACGGTTGCCACGGCGACTACCTTAGAGAGAGAGAGAGAGAGGCCCACCTTTAAATCCTTCCTCGTCCACGATGATAGTGTAGTCCTCTGGAGTCTCCGTCAAACTGAAGAACTTGCATCTGAAACGGAAAAACCCCCCAAAAAGAAACACAACAAGTATTATTCCAACACTTGGAGCTGCTTCAGTTGTTTTAAGTATTCAGAAAGGAATTAGATAAGCTGGGAAGTTGACCTAAAAAGATGCAAGGCATCCCCAACAAAAGAGGCAAAGCTTTTAATACATACATTTTATCAAAAAATAAAATTTTAGTTGTTTTGTGGAGTAAAGGGGGATAAAAACAAACAGAAGAGATTTTTTTCTCCCCCACCTTCCATCTTGTTAAGGAACTAAGTGCACGATGCGCCTCTACAAGACAACTTTAAAAAGCGACACCAAAAGGAAACCGAGCTTCCAGTCATCACTGAGCTCTGCTCTTTGGTAACATGAAGGTTTCTCATGCAGCAGCAGTGGAGAAAGAAAACGGAGAAAAATCAGAACTTAGTTCCAGCAGTAATAAGATAAAACAACATCAGGCCAGACATCACAAATACTGGAGAAAAAAAATCCAAATCCAGCTGTATGTTGCAGTCAACTGGTCCAAAACGCTCCAGAGTACGAGACAAGCCAACAGCTCTATTTGTTTAATTAAAATGTTAAATGATTTAAAAAATAGCAAATACCTAGTTGATCTTGGAGCAGTTTAAAAAGTTTTAGACTCTTTTAAAAAAAAAGTCTAAAACTTTTAGACTATTGTTTAGTCTAACAGAGCTATTGTTTAGATTTAAAGATTGTGGCCCATGTGACAAGAAGGATAAAAACTGAAGTCTGGAAATTTGATCCAATGAAACAATTACAATTCAGACTTTTTAAAGCTGTTAAACTCTGATAAACAGTTTACTGCTAGATGTAGTAGAGTAAAGGAAAACCACCAGAACCAACAAACTTAACATGCATGCTTCTAATTCAATAAGTGTCCATGTGGAGTTTAATAAATGAGGTCGAATCAGTGGTAAATGTTAACATCCTGGTCATAAATAACAACAGATGGCTCATTTGAGGCATTGTTCTGAAGAACTGCGAATGTTGGTTGAACAGAAAAGGAAAATTAAGGTAAAACAATCTTGGTTTGACAAGTTTAAGTTTTTTAGACTTCACCGCCAGCTGAGCTTACAGATCTTGTTTAAATCTTGGTGAGTTAATCTAATTAGTGTAATATTAGACATTACTGACAGGGGTAAAGAAAGCAATAATGAGGAACTGGAGAAAATGAAGGCACCAATAGACTGCAATAATGGAAGAAATATTTATAATTGAAACTACAAACTACAGAAATGGACAGAAAATGGGTAAAATTGAGAATTTATATAAAACATAATTGAGGTAAATGTTACCCAGCAAGTAGTTGAATGTGTCCTATGTTTTTTGTGTTAATACAAAATTAATACAATTCAATAAAGACTAAGTGACAAAAAAAGCTGCTTTCAGTGAAGTTTGTTCACTTTAACCCATGTTTCAGCAGAAGCAGAGATTTTCCATCATGGCCTTGAGCAGACAGGGAAACGGCATCAACATGAGTCCAGTGACGACCTCGCTGCTCACCGGCCTGCCGCTCAATATTTACACTTCATATTTGTCTGAACGGTGTGAAGGAACAGAAAGACATCAACACTGAGGCTCTAGCAGCTCTGCCTGTGAAGGAAAGCCGCATTTCCTCCTTGAATTAGACGAGCTGTCACACGTCACCCTGATTTACGGCTTGTTTTGTCGAGCGGGGACATTAAAGACGACGAGGACCGAGCGTCGTCCCTCCGGTCTGGGCAGATTCGTCCTCCTTTTATCATATTAATGCGAGCTCCGCTTAATGACTTTGTTTACTCTTTGACAACACTGCGTTCAGATTAACGCCAGACAGGAGAACCACTGCAGAACCACGTTCGCCTGCACGTCTGGCTTGCATAAGCCTCACCCTGTGAGCCTGTTAGGAACTTCACATGCAGGCTTTAAATGAGCCCCAAACACACAGGATTCACAGCTCTGGGTTAAATTACAGCACCGTGGAGAACTGTGATTAAAACAGAGTTTAATCATCAGGAGCATTTAATGAGGATTTAAAAATAAAGTTACTTTTTTTTTTTTTAGATGGTTTCATTTAAAACAGAACAAGATATGCTTCTAAATGCAGTACTTTCAGGTGCTTTTTGAGCAGATCTTAAGTTTTTTTTTGTTTTGTTTTTTCTCGCTTTTTCTAAAAAAATAAATCACAAATGAAAAAGCATTTCCAAAAAGTGGCTTTTACTTCAGTCATCCCTTCTGTGAGATACACATTATTAGCTTAATTATAATGAAATATGTAATCTTATTTACTATAAATAAAATTATTTAAAAAAATTTTTTAAAACATATTTTAAAAAATATTTAAAAATAAATTTCATTAAAAAAAAAACATTAGAAAATTCTGTCACAAAAGTAACTAAAACATGAATGTCCTGGATTATTTCAGGTCTTGTAGGGAGAAACAAATTAAGGACACATTCCTCTGTTGAAGCTGTTGAGTCGTATCGAGTGATTTGCCGATTCTGCAGAGGTGCTGACATTCATCTGGAGTCATGCTCCAAGCGCCTGACAGTAATCAGGATCTTTATCTTCCAGGAGCTGCTCTGAACTCGCCAGCGGGCGGGACGGTACCGAGCCAGAATCCAGCTCCACCATTTATCTCCTGGAGTTTTTCAACACGCTTTTCAGATTCAGGGAGCTTTCGCCAGTTTTTCACAAACAAATAATCATACTTTGCCTCAATCCCACTAAACAGGGTTAGTCTTTACTCACTAAACAAACCAGATTGACTTGATGGATAAACTAAACAATATGTATATTTTTACAGCAGGTTTGAGAATGAAAAGTACAATTTTGTTTGACAAAATTTAACCAATACATTGATTAAATGTATTGGTTTAATCAATGTATTGGTTAAACCAATACATAGGTTAGACCAATGTATTGGTTTTTGATTGTTATTTTTTAACAATAAAAAATAAAAAAAATTTATTGTTATTTTTTATAACAAAAAAATGCATGATTTATTGTTATATAAAATTTCTCATGGGAATTCTGATTTATAGTAGCAAAATTACTGTTAATATCTGAAAATCTCCAAAATTTTAAATGTTGTTGAAATTGATATTGAAATGCATTTTCTCCTCTGTAGATCCAGTGAAAGCATCAATAAATTTCATTAAACTCAATAAGATATGTAGCCAATCTGTGCCCAACAGCAATTTAAAAAAATAATTAATAAATCACACTTTTGATGCACCAAGTGTCCTAAGCTTAATTACTGCTCTGAACATGTTATTTCAACAAATTGCCATTTTGTGAGTCCTGATAATTAATTAGTAAATTAGTTATTATTTCAATAATTGATTCATCACAATAATTTCAATCAAAAAAAGTCAAAATCTAGTTTATAGCACCTCCCTTCCCCCCAAAATAAAATATATAGTCCTTGTTCTCTTGATGTCATTTTGTTGCACAAAGTTCGTGCAAACATTTCATAACACTGCAAAACTTTTGAAACAAAAAATTACTACATTTATGTATTTGGGAGGAAGAAGAACTGCTCAGATTTATTCCGGTTTTGGCCAAGAGGAGTCCTACATTAGGAGGATCGGCAGGTAACAGAGAATAGAGTGGAAGCTTATTTAAGAGTAAAATAAGATGCTGTAAACAGCAGCAGAAAAACAGAGCACTTTTCTTTTTCTTCCTGTAATCACCTGCTGCCGAGTTCCCATTGTGTTCCTTTGTCAAAGCAGCACTTGGAGACTTTTCCGTGATGTTGTTAGACTTCATTTTGTGAATGGGTTCAAAAAAGAAAGAAGGGGAAAAAAAAGACGAACTGGGTTTTCAATTCTTAACCGCAGATTTGAAAAGAAATCAAATCAATATCGGCAAAAACAGACTGTATGTTCTCTAAAGATGAAAGAAAACACTTGAAGAGGCTCATCAAAGAGGAGCCACTTCAACATTGGTGCCTCAGTGGAACAGCAGGGAAAAAAAAAAAAAAATCCAGTGTGAACCAATGAAAACTCGGGCCCTGCAGTCAAATTATATGAACTTATGTAATCCTTTCTGAATGGCTGCCAGCTGCATGCGATCACTTAAAAAATGGCCCCAAACATCAAGTCTCAGATGGGAGGAACTTGACTTTGTTCAAGAAACGTTCTTGTCTCATCTTTCAACTTACACACAGCAAAAACAAAATCTTACCAAGTGTTTTTGGTCTAGTTTCTAGTGCAAATACCTCAGTACCAATAACAAGTAACTTTTCAGCAATTTATAGGAGCTTGTTTTAAGTAAATAATTCCTTAATATTGATGACAAAGTACTAAATCCACAGCTAGAGTATTTCACTTAAGACATTTTTCCCATGCTTTATGTGAAATAATCTCCCAGTGGACCTAGTATTTCCTTTAAAATCAAGATTGAAATATAATTTACTTAAAGCGGACTTATTATGTAAAATTCTGATTTTGCATGTTTTTATACTTCCATTTGGGTCTCTACTGTTTCTAAAAACATCTCAAATGCTTAAAAACAAACAAATAAAAAACAGCCAGCTGTGTTTTGATGTCTGGAAAATGTGCCGTTTCAAAAACCTTCCAGATGTAACATCACAAATTAGCAGGCGCTGCCCGTCACATAGAAACCCAAGCGGAGCTTCAGTACTCTTGGCCATCTGGTTTTACTACTGGATGTGCCGTACAATGGCTGCTGGAAAAGTGTTTTGTTGTTGAGTTACACCCAGCAACAGCAAGGAGCTCAAAATAGACAGAACTGATGTTGTTTTATAGTAGCAGGTGAAATCTCATTAACAGAATTATTTTGTGCAACAAATGGAATCGACATGTTTTGTATAGGCCATAGATCTATCCTAACCTTTTCAAGGAAGCATAATAGGTTGCATTTAAAACACGCTCCTATAGCTTGCTAGTTTTGCCTTATTACAAGTGCTAAGACATTAGCACTAGAAACCAGACCAAAAATACTTGGTAAGATTTTGTGATTTTGCAAACTGCAAATTTAACTTATGCTTATATGTGAAGAAAATAAGTCTTTAAAGAAGTTCTTCTGCAGGAGGCAGACTTTTGATGTGAGCTTGCAGAAAAAGGTCATTCTTACATCAAAAGTGAAGCTAATTGTTAAGCTAGCAGGTAATATTAGCCAAATTCCCTCATCAGGTAACGAGCCAATCATTTGGTTCAGGTGTGTTGGAGCAGGGATGCATCCAGTTGCACGCAAGAAACTCCAGAGGACTGGAGTTGGACACCTCTGGTCAATTACATAAAATCCCAATAAAATTCACTGACGTTTGTATCTTTATCATGTGAAAAACCCTAAAAATGAAGGGGAAAGACTCACAAAACTCCCAAACAGTAGTGGTTATCATTTCAAATGTAGTGGAAATTAAAATTAGATGATCTCCAGAGAACATCAAGTGCTCACGCAAAACAAGTGGTCATTGTTTATAGTTTATCACATGTTGTATAGGCCATAGAACTATGGCCTATACAACATGTGATAGATCTATGGCCTATACAGTAGGCCAAAAATAAACTAGAAAAGGTTTATTTTTCTAATTTATTTCAGGCAGCCCGACCTGTTTCACTGGAGTAACTTGATATGAGAATCAACATAAATTTAAAAAACACTTCTTACTTTCTGTCTGAAACATCAGAAACCAAGGATGCTGATCCTGACTCCATGATGTTAGCAAGCAACAAAACCATTGCTTTAATAGGTATTTGTATATTAAGCATAGGGCACGAAGGATGGATTAAACTATCACTACTATGAAAGTGGAAAGAAGGACAAAAGAAAGAAAGACTGGACACAAGGAAGGGATGAAGGATGTAGATCAGAAAAGACTAAACACAATGAAGAAGGGAGTAAAGAAAGTTGGACACAATGAGGGAAGATAAGACCCAAGGAAAAGGACATGAAGGACGGCAGAAAGTATACGACGGGGGTAAAATAAGGGAAAAAAAAGAAAGACATCATTTAAACAATGGGAGAAAGAAGAAAGTCAGCAAATATGAATATTTCCAAACTCTTATTAAAGCTGCAGTATATAAAGTTTATTAAAAATATTTTATTCTCCATGTTTTTGAAACTGTCACCATGTTGTAACAGTTTGATATGACAGACAACCAATCAGAGCCAGGAGGCAGGTCTTGGCGCTGTCAATCACCTCTTTGTGCCGCTGCACATCCCTTACTGTCTGCTACGCTGCAACTAGCACATGAACGCTAAGGCTAGTCAGCATAGCCACCGATGATGGAAGATAAATGGTTTTTCTGTAACAGTAAGTTGTTTCTCCATCATTAGCACATTTAGCAGCAGGTACATGTGTTGATTGACAGTGGTAAGACCCTCCTCCTGGCTCTGATTGGTTGTTTTTGGTCGAGAGTGGTGCATTTCTTCAGACAGCAATAATACCTCAGGAAGAAGGTGGAGAGGATCCATATTTTTACAGATTATCTGTCTCACAACATGCTGACAGTTTTTGCCAATATGTGAAGAAAACATTTTTATAGAAGTTACATACTGCACCTTTAACTTACCATTTTTCTTGTTTTTTTTTTCTTGAACTTTTACAAAAGCTCTTTGCCTTAGATTTGATTGCACAAAAAGTGCTTTATGAATAAAGTCGTATCGGTTGGTTGATAGATCTTACATACTGCTCTTAGAAATATGTTCCAAGCATAAGTAGTTTGAGATAACGATTGATTAGATCAGCTGAGTAAGATAAATCTTCGGATATTATTGGTCCCCAAACTGTAATCAATACTAACAGCATGTGGCTACAATGCAACTTCAGACAGTTTTGATCCCGTCAGGTAAAGATTAACCTTAAGAGATTGTGTTTGATCAGCGATTAATCACAGCAGCACCGAGTTTTATCTGGGGCACCACACAGAAGGAGACACCGGCCACAACAGAGCCAGAAGTAAAAAACGTTACTATTACTCTCATGAATGGGTGTTAGAAAAGCTTTCTGCAACATTCTGTGAGAGCGCAGATTAAAAACCAAGTTAGGCACAATGTTTCTGAGGTTTGTTTACACTGAAGCCTGGGAAAATCTGAACAGAAAATAAATAAAAAGTTGGCCATTTTTAAAAATGTTCTTATGTAATGCCATGTCGGGTTCAACAAGTGATAATGAATTATTGTAATAAATATCTGCTAACTGACTTATAATAGTCCTAATTCTGCTAGAAAGACATATTACTGCAAAAGTGAAATTTTCATAATTAAATACACTTGTCACTGAAAAGTTGGCCTTCTTTTTTTTTTTTTAAAAAAAAGGAAACATATGTTCAACTTTTAATGGAAACCAAACGTCTTAAAAATCTGAAACAGGAAATACAATAAAAGTCAGAAAATGATCACCTTAACTAATTTAACTGTCAATGACAATTTGACAAGATATAAAAAATATTGTTGTTTTAAAATATTTTTTATTGACAATTTACAGACATAAATGTTAAATAATAAAAAATATGTTCAAGTCTGTAGTCCAAAATATTGCATTTTAGTTTAGTTTAAAAGATTTAATCAAGAATGCTTGTTAATGTTGGAAAAATATAATATATAAACTGATGCAATAAATCAGTGAAGCATCTTGACATGCTCACCAAAATAGTCAAACTTATTGTGGTTTTTTTTTAAGCAATGAATGAAACAGAACAAAGTCAGTTTGTGGAATGTCTACTGAGCAACTTATTATTCTTTTATTAATTATTTTTGAACAATCATCACTTTTGCACTGGGTAATATAATTAAAATACTCATTTTTTATTCTGTGATTTCAATGTCTTTGACTATTATTCAATTTTCAAATCATTAAGCCATATTTTTATCCTTATGATTTTTTTTAACTCATGTGCTATTTTAAAAAACACTCGTGCTTGCACCCTATATTTCTATACATCATTTGATTCTAATAACTTGATTTTGGTAGGTTGCATAAGGAATTTAAAGCTTTATTTGTACATATAAAAAGCCAACATAACATTATTTGCATACCAGTAGCAACTATGGTATGGCACCAAAACAAGCTTTTACCCAGGGCCCGCTTCCTGCCATTTACGGCCATGACGACCGGGTCTTCTGCATGAAAAGTTTCCGCATTTAAAATGCCCTCATCTGCATGCAGAACTTTGCCAGATCGGGCTAAAATGACCCTGACAGAAGCCAGAAAGCAACAACACCAACACCGGCGTCGATCCACAAAGCTTCGGAATTACCCTCCACAAGCCGGACAGGCCCTGAAACTGCGAGCTGCTCTGACAATAACACCTAAAAGCGGCGTGTTTGGAGCATTAAGACAACTCCAGGAGCGAGCTGCAGCTCCAATAAACACCCTTTAACATGCAACCCCCGGTGTTTGCTGGCTAGGTTAACAGCAGCAACAGCAGCAGCAGGAAAAGCACATAAAACACACATAAAAACAGCTTCACACGGATAACACCACTCTTAAGTTGCCTACCTTGTTTTGGAGGCCAGGAAGGCGAGTTTTATTAATCCATGGGTGCAAATCTCGATCCCCTCTTTCTCTATACTCGCCACTTTCAAGCTGTGCTCTAAGATATGAAGCTCCATCTTTTACGCCTTCTCATTGGAGGAACGTCTAAAACTTAAAACAAAACAACTAAACACTGTGAGACAGAAAGCATAAATAAATAAATAGACACATACGGCAGGCTGGGGCGCATTAAACAGGGAAAGAAACGGGGAGGTAGGGTGGAATAAAGAAAGCTGAGGTAAAACCCGGACCTAATGTCAAACCCACAGCGGAACACCACACTACTTCCGCTCGGTGCTTTTCAAAGTAAAAGCGGCTCAAATTACCTAACTGAAACGTTTCAGTCACAAAACGTCAAATGAATAATTTTGGGTTGTTTATGTAAGCCGATTAACTACGTAGTAGCTAAATATATTATTCACTTTACAATAAATATATTCCTCTAGTCCGTGCCTCAAACAGAATATATGCTAATGTAAAGCATTTAAGTTTAACCTGGACTTAAATACAAAAATGAACAGAATACAATTTTTACAATACAATTTTTAATCAAGGAAGCTTTTTAAATTCAAATGGAGCTATATCAGTATCACCGTAATCACACAGTAACATAATAACTATGATGTTTAAAAAAGTAAGCTGGCGGTGAGCCACTTAGCCAGTTACAACTGCTGCTAGAAAATGCAACGTTCAACTGTTTCCCAATTGTTAAAGTTCTTATGGTGCTTTCCGTCTATACTCGGAAAGTTGGGGAAAAGTCAAACAGATTGATGTTTGGTATAATTAGAAACAATCAAAAGTAAAAATTTAAAGCTAGTTTCTGTAACTTTTAGCTTTATGCAGCCATGATTGGATTTTAATTAAAAAATATTTAATTAGAAAAAACTTTATTATGGATATTAAATGTAACCTATACTGTACATATAAATTTAATCAAAGAGTTGTTGTGACGGTTGTGTGCAGGAAAGATTTCCTATAGATGTCTGTATTACAGTAAGTCTGAAGAAGCCTCTGATGACATTCTGTTACTGTATGACAGAAATTCCTATGTTTGAAAGAACATCTAAACCACACAAACAATAGCAACTGAACCAAAATAAAGTACAAAGTGCGAGATAAAATAATGTATACAAATTGTATATAAAAACAAAACAAAAATGGAAACAACAATTAGATAAAGTGGTGCCCTAATTGTTGTAGTTTTTCTTCATAACAACCATTAGTAACTTGGTGACTGGATAACTACGTAATTCCACTCTCTTTATTAGTGTGCTTTTATTTTGAAGAAGACCTATGAAAGCGGAAGGAACTCTTTAGCATTTCTGCAGTAGCTTTTTGCGCTAAGGTACGCTGCTCCCCATGTTTGCTCACCGACTGGAATAGTTAGCAGCTGGTCGGAGTGAAACAAACAACTTGCCATTCAAACGAAGGGGGGCAGGTCTGCACTGGACCGGAGCACCCTGGGAAATGTAGTTTTCTTGGGCACTGGCCAATCTCACGCTCAATACTGAAAGAAGCAGATATTATCCCTCACAATTTGAACGTTTGTAATAACTTTTAACATCATTTTTACAACGTAACGCCTGTTAGCTTTAAACACTAAATGATCCAGACATTAAAAAGCTGCTAAATCTAAGGGATTAGAATGTTAGAGACTAATAATTACACAAACATTTATATTAGAGTCCAAGGATGTATGAGGCCCTAAGCACAATTTAATTTGGAGCCTTTTTAGATTTTAAAGTGCTCACTCCTGTAGTTGGTTGACCATATTTAGGAGTTGACATGTCATCGGCTCCGCCCCCTATGCGGAAGTAGAGTAAACCCTGAAAAACAGTGTTATAATGAGAGGTAGTAAAACTCGATGCATTATCCGAGACATTTTTTGAGTCCTTTTTGCCTTATCAACCAAGGACAGGGAGGGTTGCATGATGGCACTTTTGGTAGTATTGTTGCCTTGCAGCACAAGGTCCTGGGGTCTTTCTGTATGAAGTTTGCATGTGTGCATATGTGGGCTCTCTCCAGGGCACTGGTCAATCTAAACCACGCAGTTTCCTCCCACCGTCCAAAAACATAACAGTTAGGTTATGTCTAAGATTGTTTTCTCACCTCATATTCTGGTTAAACTCAGTTCAATTGGTGACCACTATTGCAACATTTGTTACGTGTCAATCGATTCAAACCAATTGAAAAACCTGTTCCCTTATTTTACTCCCTATTTTAACGCCTTGAAATTGGGCTTCTGGCTTTTTAAAAACTCCTGCTTTCTGAAACTCTGCCTTCAGGAAGTCATCACAACATGGCTCCTCCATTACTCCTTTAATGTTTTCAACCAGCGTTGCACTGAGAAGTAACTCCTATGATGAGTGCAGATGCACAATTAGCAACTCCACCAGGTGTTTGCCAATTGCTACTGGCTAGTCTGAAGAAGCTGAGTGGAGGAGTCATGGGGAAGGAATGCTCTGTGCGGCGGAAGCTTGGAAACTGCAGCTTTGAGGACGAGCTGCATCTTGAAGAGATCTAGTCCACCCAGGCGTTTTGCACAGGTGCATCGTTGCCACAGGTTAAAGGATTTCTCAAACTTTCATGAAAGAATTAAGGCCTGTTTTAAATGAGGAAATAACATTATGATGTAAAGCTCAAAAAAGTTGATTTTACATAACACTTCCCCTATAAGGTCATGTGTGTTAGGGTCTCTCCAAGCAGATGAAACATCACAATCCAGCCTCTCAAGGTGATGACACCATAAAATGGGTCTCTCCCAACCCTCTACAATCAATCTTTTATTTTTGCGTGCTAAGATCCGTATAACTTCCTTCTGGGTGTATCCAGAACAAAAGCAAGCAGCGGGAAACAACTTACAGGTCAGCATAAAAAGAAATTGAAGCAGCATCTGTTATCAGGATGTATACTTGCTGACTGCAAACGATCCGAAGGATTACCTGCTGCTCGCACACACGGCCTCACTCCGCGACTCCCTACAAGGGAGCAGGACGGAAAACATCTGTGAGACGTTGAAAGAGAATGTTGCAGCTCTTGTTTTCGGACTTTCAGCTCATGTCACTTCCAGACATGGATTACATCAGGATGATTCAGTTTTGCCAGATGTGTCCTTAACAATCAGGATCCATTAGAGAAAATAATTTTGCTGTTCCTCTGCTGTTCGTGTTGGATAAAAGTAGACTTCTTCAAACCTCTGAAGTGTTTGGAGTCAAAATACTAGGAAGCAGCAGTTTTATTACACTTGAGAAAATGTTGATGCAAAGCGATGTAGGCAGCATGTTTTTCTCTGAAGCAAACCATCAGCTGAAATGAATTAGAGTGTCAACAATAACTGAAGCCTCAAAGTTTGCAATTTACACCATTTGGTTGCTGCAAAGCCCAAATCTTATTTAAGCCGGGCTTTTGCACTTAAATTAACGAAACACTTCTGCTCAACATGTTTAGCTGTAAATAAAACTCACTGTCTAACATCAGAACTGCTCAGTTATTTTTTCCATGTAAAACGTCTTTCTATAGCCATTTGACATTTTTACATCCTAGACACCCAAAACTCCTGAACTCCTGGAGTTTTCAGGGTTTTCTGTGCTCAGTCAAAGTTGGGTCTAGCTGAAAATTTTGTCCTGTTAAAAGTTTTTCCTTTCCACTAATAATTGATCCAATAGTTGATCAATACAATTTGTCTGCACTACATTATAACCTGGATCAAATAGGGATTATCTGATTTAATTTAAATTTGTCTTTATGATTGACACACTTACATGTACACACTTAACTATTCAAATGAATGTAGAAAAAAAAAGTGCACCCTCAGGCAACTTGTGTATGCTTTTCTGACACCCTTGGACATGAGCACTTCAATTAATGTTAATAAATAATACAAAGTGAATACATTTTACATTTCCCCACCTAAAACGGCCAAAATCACACAGAGGAAATATATTAAAATACATAAAAACTAATTTGTCATGTAAAGTACTTTGAGTTTTGCTGTGAATTAGCACTTTGAAATAAACTGAAGTGAATTGTTGCATCTGCAGGTAGGAGGACATACTATGTATGCATCTATACAAATTTTAATCACGGTGGATGGAGAGACGTAGGGATGGATGCTGCAGAGTCATTTCTGAATCCTTTTTCTCAAATTCCTTGAGATCAATTCAAGCATCTCTGGTTTCAGCTTTAAAACATCAAAAATGTTTCTCTTAATGATTTAAACCTCTCAACTGTTGTTGAAGCAACCGCCCAACAAGTAAACTCTCCCGTCTTTCTTTCAAGAAGAATTATGTTTATTTTCTTTTAGCTCACAGCCTTTCCTGCCAGGGCTCTAATTGGAAAGAACAATTAGTCGTAACGGCAAACAACAAGCTAATCATTAGACAAACAAGAGCGGGAGCAGTGCCATCACAACAGGGAGATAATTCGGTCCGCAGTGTCGTTTGTTAACATGAGGAGGAAAAATAAACTGTGACAAGCGGCTCTTTTGCTGCTGATTTTCAGATGCTTGAAAGCAGATGAGAGGAAAACAAGTAAATATTTACAACTTCTAGAGAAACATTTCAAATATTAATAGGCTGACGTAATCAGGAAGCATTCATTTATGAGTTTTAGATGTGCTCAATATTCAGAAAATATTATTTTTCTCTGTAAATCAGAGTGATTGTGTGTAGAAATAAAAATATTAAAAGGCAAATATCAACGGAGGTTAATCAGTTGGCTAGTCCACTGTTTATTGAAACAAACTTTAAAGAGTAACCAAACCCCAATTCAGTTTTTTTGCTGACAAACTGCATAAATTAATCCTTAAAGGTTCTATCCTTATGCTTCTGTGCAAATTGTGATTATTTTCACGTACATCTGTGTTCAATTCTGCAATAGTTTGTCTGAAACCATCTCAGTGCTGCCCTCTGTGGTTTGAACCGTGGCTACTGCAGTCAAATTGTTCAATTGGTTACAGCAGTACGGCTTAATTTGATTGGAAGAACATTCAGAACCTCACATCTGGAGAGAATATTTGAATTAGAAAACTGTCAATTCAATAAATAATTTATTGAGCCAAGATGTATTAAATGATGTATGTATTAAACATCAAAATGTTTAAAATCCCTTAAATAAATTTGTAATAAATATCTGGCACAAATAAAAAATATCTAGTTATTAAAACTGAATATTAACTACAAAATTAAACAAAGTCAAAATCAGTTATTAAAGCTCACATCTACAAACCTGCCAACATTTAATGATCAACAGCCGGATGTTTTCACTGGCGCAAACCACAACAAAGACGACAACAGGAGGCAGTTGGAGGACGATGGCGGGGCATATTTTTAATGATGTATCGCATGAACAAACTTATTTACATGTGATTTTAATTGCATTTCCTATTTAATGGAAAAACCGCATTGATGGGACCATCTGAAAGTTGTCGTCAGTTTTCTCTCCAATAAGTCACTTGGGTTTAGTTTTAACACACATCCGGAGTTCAGCAGACCAAATGTTACCCTCCACTTGTCTTCCTTTCCATTTCCTTTTATTAACTCTCTGCAAATTGATCACAAAGCTCGTTCCTTGACATTCTGGCTGCCCCCGGTTCGGCAAGAACTCATTGTCTTTTGTAGTCTGTTACAGTTTGATGAATCGCACCGGTACCAGGGATCACAGCACACACGCTCCACACCCCAAGACCCCGTTGTAAACCTGCACTAAGCCTGCAGACTTTTCACGAGATAATAATTCATATTACTTTCCACAGTCTGAGGAGATGACAGCCTGCATAGCTTCTAAAAATACATGATGAAGGTTCATATATTTCTATATGAATAACTCTGGTCTACCTGAATGAAGGCTGTGAAAAGTTTCCCTTGATTCTGTTTTGCGTTCGAAGCCACAGCTGTCCTTGCAACATAAACCATAACATTAATAATTAAACACTGCAGGGGTGGAAATATTCACAGTACCAGTTGATGAATGAGCACCTCTGGCTTTCATATGGGCCGATGTCAGGAACACAAAGCTGTTTCCTTCTTCATGCTCCCTTAGAAAAAAGATTAAATCATACAGTGCATGTAAATGTATCTGTATGCACCAGACAGAGGCACATATTATGGAAACTGAATAGGGCCACTGAAAAAAAAAGAATTATGTTTTTTTTTCTCAGAATTCTGAGAGAAAAGCCAGAATTCAAATTTTTAGTTTTTTCAGTGGCCCTGTAATATATAAATAATGTCTGATTTATGATGATTTGCTATTTTTAGTTTTTGTAATTTATTTAGCTGGATTTATTATGTTATTTTTGTCTATTAAAATAGTTATTGTTCATATATTTTATGTTGTAGATGAAGCCATCCATCTCTTTATCAAGTGTTCAATATTTTCAAAAATGTCTCTCCAAGTTTTATTACTATTTTTTTTATTTTTAAATTAGACAACTCCTGCTGCTCCCAGTGCTAACTACAGAAATACACTTCTTGGTCAGAAAAACATTACGAGCCAAGAGGAGGATCTTAGCGCTCTCAATCATGCTTGCATACACACTGCTCACACTCCCCCCAGTTCACCACATCGGAGTCCGTCACGAATGCTGGGATAGTTAGCATGTTAACCACTGATGGCGAAAAAACAGTTTTCTTGCAACTGTACGTTGTTTCTCTGCCATTAACACATTTAGCAGCACATACTAAAGCTTGATTGACAGCACTAAGATCCTCCTTTTGGCTCTGATTGGTTGTTTTTGGCCAGGAGCGTTGCATTTCTTCAGACTATCTCATACATACTATGACATTTTAGGGACAATTTTAACAAATGTGTTAAAATAATTGATTTTTTAAATAAAAGTTACACTGCAGTTTTAATCTTGTCTTTGTTCACTCAGACACTGCATTAAACTGTGGAATAAATGAGAATTCAAAGCTTACAGTTTTAAAGAAGTGGTAATGAGCATAAAAACCTCCTTAACTTTTAAACGCCAATGCCAAAAGACAAATCTACCAGAAGGCTGCAACAGAATGGAGGACAAATAAAAATCCAGATTGTTTGCCCGCCAGCCAAGGTTGCATCAGATGAGATGTGACGGTCAAGTCTAAAAAAGCCCCAAGTGTTTCATGCATCACTTCTGAGCAGCTCTGTGGGCCCCAGCGGACAGACAAACGATGCCGACGGCACAGACGGGTTAGAAGAGAGGGAAGAGACAGATTACAGAAGAACGACTCCACAGGATCATTGGAAATCATTTGGGCTCCAAGACATAAATATGGCTTGCACGGTTACACAGACAGCCGGCAAAATAAAGAACATTAACCTGAGGCTAAAGATGCTGTTAGGATGTCACACAGCAATTCCATTACAAATGTGCCAAAACTTTGTCAATGATCCAGCAATGTCAAAAAACACAATTTTGCAATTACAGTGTTCCCACTAAATTAGAAAATCACACGACTAAGTTTGTTGATTCAATAAGTCACAAAAAAAAACATGCCATGCCATCATCATCATACTTTTTCTTCTTTATGGTTCGTGTCAGTAGTAAAATCAGAATACTGGTCACGTGACTCGTGTGATGCAGAAAAAGTGTTTCCATTGGAGTTTTGTGAAATAAACCAATTTTGATACAGCCAAAAAACCTCAGTCACCTTATCCTGGCGTCTATCCTAGTTTCTTTTTTTTTTGGCTTCCAATAAGCAAATTTATTTTGAAAATGTCAAATTGCACAAATATGTGGTTCATAGAAATTTAGCTAATTATCCAAAAAACACCTACAAGTCGACCTGGCACAGAAACAAAAAAAAGGAAAAGTTTTGGATGGACCTAGTCAAAGTCCAAATTAAAATCTGACAGATGCTTTGGCATAATCTTTTACTCATAAATGTGGAGGGGAAAAAACACCTCCCCTAATGTACAGACTCATGGTTGGCTAATCCAAACATTTGCTGCTAGCTGTTACCACCAAGAACAGTGCAACCAGGTATTAAGTTGAGGGGACAGTTATTTATTTATTTAGTTATTTATTTATTTACATAACAGGTTCGCTGGAATAGTTTTTCTACCAAGTAAAAACATTTATTTATATAACACCTATCACAGACATTAAAATCACAAAGAGCTTCACAAAGAAACAAAGTCGAGAATATAAAAACTGACAAAGGTAGCAGACTAGTCTGTCTAGTTTTGTTTATTTTCTTTTGCTTATTGAATGAAATCTTCATGGAAAAAATATTTTTGTGGGACAAAAAGGCAGAAACAGAAAAGATTTGTGAATCTATAGATGTGACTATTAGATACTCATTTCTACTGAAAACCAGGTGAGGCTTTATGGACTGAGTTCAGTGCTGTTCCAAGAAGCTGATTCAGTAAAACTTTAAAGTACATCATAGAAATAACAGTAAAAAGGTGTTTTTTTCTCACTGTAACCACAAAGCTTCATCTCTGACCAGCACTGTAATAATTGGGCATCATAGGTGAAATAAAATCAGAGCAGAAGGAGCTGAAAAACAATTAGAGTAGGATGTAAAACTGGGGTGTTGCATTCTGGAGGAAGTTAGACAATGGCTTTCTACAGAATATCCATACAAGCATTAGGCCCCTTTTACACAAAGCCTTAGCCGAGTTTCTATTTACCATAAAACTGAGCAACAGAGAATTACAAAAATTAATTTGCTCAATGGAAACAAGCCAATGTCGAAGACCCTGAAAACCCCGGGTTAACTAAATAATTTATTTCTAGTTTTAGTTTAATTAATAGTAAAATTATCTTTTGTTTTAGTAATGAACTGATTGATCATTCAGAACATGCACTCTGACCCACTGGTGGACTCTTATTGATAGATTATGTTTATTATATCACTCATGGGGTTGTGTGGAAATTTATTAGTAATCAGTATCTCACGGACTATGAAGGAGCAAAACTGGCATAATAAAAAATAAAAGCATAAATATATATTTTGTTTTTCCTTTCCTTTATACATGCGCTGTCATCAAAAAATGTATACAAATTTTTCTTTTCCTTACACATGTTTTTGTCAAGATGTGTAGATATTTTCTTTTTCATTTTCCCTAAACATGCGTCTTTGCATTGCAGCGTTGTCATTAAAAAAAGTAAAATGCAAATGAGGGGCGGTGTTGTCAGGATTCAGCTTCTGCTGATTGGTTGGTTAGCATCACACAGGATTTGTCTGAAACGGGGATAGTTTATGAGTTTATGAGTGAGCTGAAGCTCTTTATTAGATAATAGTGGTACAACTCCAGAATTTATTATTTTTCGAGTGGACGTCCCCTGCAGAACGTATGTTTCAGTTAGCGGCTCAAACTTCAAAGGGTTTGTGTTCATGCCGGTAGTGTCACCATGGTGACACAGGCGGTCTTTGCTGAGGTGTTAGGATGAACTATTCCAACCTTCCTCTCTCCACAGAACATACTGAGCATGAATGAAAAAATTAAGCTAGTGCAGGCAGATATTTTTAAAAAATATCAAATTATTATCACAGTATGAGCTTTAATATGCAGAGAAATTAATTATACTGTGTTAAATACAATATTCTTTCTTCAGAATGTTTTATACTTCCCAAGACTTAAAGAGAGGAACTACAAGAAAGTCCTTTCAGGGGCTTCCCAATACAACATTTCCTCGTGTCATAAACACTTAAATTTTCTGACCAGTCATAGAACGATTCTCTGACAAGTCACAAAATCAAATCACAAATCAGTAAGATGCCAAACTGACCTGTTTATTCTTGTTTTAAAAGCCCATTTAATAAAGAGAAAATCAAACCAAGTTACTTTCAATGCCCGTGGACTTTGAAGTACTATTAGGTCAGCAGGCTCTGTTCTTTAAAAGAAAAAAAAAAACACAACTTGAACATTTGGGGTTCAATTTTAGGTTGTTCACTCAGAACGTCATAACCGAAAAAACATTCAAAATACTGCGAGGTTAGAAGTAAAGCTGAAATTGCAGCCTGCAGGAAGAGCAAATTTAGACTCAAAATTAAATTGAACCTGGGCTAAGGTAGTTTACTCTACTACGTTTACTTTGTATTTATTTGACAAAAAAATAAGTCATGCTTTTAAGTGCCTCCTTACAAAAGTAACTCTTTATGAGCACATTTCTTTACAACTTTGGATATATCTGTATCCTGGAACAGAATCACTTTAAAGTTATATTTGGCAGTATGCTGATATAGTTAGCTTTTCATTTTCAAAATATCATTTTGATTTTGAAAAGTCTTTCAGACCTATGGAGCAGGTCTGAAGAAAAAAAAAACAAAAAACAGTCTGACAGAGATTACTTTGATGTATCAAAGAGTGACGTCATCACTGCTGATGTCATTGTTACCATAGGAACTAA
Organism: Xiphophorus maculatus; assembly: GCF_002775205.1. Lineage (NCBI taxonomy): Eukaryota > Metazoa > Chordata > Actinopteri > Cyprinodontiformes > Poeciliidae > Xiphophorus > Xiphophorus maculatus. Next base: position 12,095,525 of record NC_036453.1, on the reverse strand, counting down.
ACATTCTAATGGTGCATTCACACCAAACACATTTTGAGCGTCAGGCGAGTCTGGTTTACATTCAAAGTCTTTGTGGAGTGTTGAACACGCTAGATGTGTCAAACGCTCCAAAATCAAATAGCACCGCACTAGAAGCGCCTCCACATAGACTTTGAATGTAAACCAGATCAAAACGCGTTTGGTGTGAACACACCATTAAGTCCAATGTCATATTAGGTCCATCATATTAGGACCAAAGCCCAGGCCTAATATGACGGACTCATTGCTTTAGGTTAGGGGTAACGTTTAGAGGTAAGGTGTAAATTAAGTTTTAGTTAATGTTAGGAATAGACCAGTTTGGGTCGGAATAGTTCTGACAAATCTGTAAGGCATTTTGTTTTCTAGATCATTCTATAAATAATGATGAAATAATGTTGGGTTGTTTTTCTGCCAATTGCATAGCTGCAGTACATTAGTAGTCTAATGCGTTGAATGTGCTGAGACACATTCAACGCATCAGAAGCCAATCAGAACCAAAAGTTTGCCTTTTGGTTCTGATTGGGTGTTTCTGGACAGCAGCAGAGTCAGAGGGATTTTAACAGATTCTCTGTTTCATATTCTACTACACTTTTAACAAATATTCATCCATCCATCGTCTAACACGCTTATCCTTGCGCGCGCACATTCATACCTTACGACAATTTAGAGAGATCAATTAATCTTTGAGAAATTTTACATGCTTCAGCTTTTATATAAGAACGTTTTAATAATGTTTCTTATGCTGTTTTGAACTCTGAAACTGATCTTGTGTTTTCTCCATTGATTTTGGAGTTCAGGAATTGTATTTGCGTTGAGGCTGTGTTGGGTTTTATCTCCCAAACTTGTGTAAAGCCTCTAATTTCCATAAAGCCCAGTGTTAGCAGAACCTGGGTTTGGATAGTGACCTAGGTTAGTGCCACCTGTGTGTGGGTCAGCGTAAAGGTCGAGCCGGGAATAGATTGGCCTTCACACCAACGCCAACATGAAGGCCCTCCATGCAAGCAGTGGAGGTTGGTCGCTTGGATGTCTGTCTTTCCTCGGACCTCCATGTTTGTGTGGAGATTTGACTTTGCTTGAACTCCTCTGTTTGCAGTCTGGGAGTGGGTCGGAACAAAGGCGGGCACAGCTTTTGCACGCACATCCAAGGAGCCCTTGTGTCCCTCGTCATTTTTCCTCTTGGGCTTTATTGTTGATTTCTCTGTTGTTTCCCGCAAATTACAGACCTGATGTAGAAATTGATGAAGAATTTTCTTGTCCGCCGTCAAAGTAGTGACTGAAAAACGTCTTGGGTAACGAGTCTCACTGCTTCTGCCATTATAGCACGGTTTGCTTGCCAGGGTTTGCTCTACTTCTGCAAGGCAGAGGAGCCGGTGTTTTCCTCAAGAAATGTATGTATTTTTTATTTTTCCTTTTCCTTACACATGTGTTGTCATCAAGAAATGTAGTGAAACAAATGTTCAAAAACTCAGAGAAATGAGTCCATTATTGCATTATTTATACCATAATCTGATAGCAGGCAGCTAGATCATTATTTCCCAAAATCAGTTTTCAACTTGACTTGAATTGAAACTGAATTTGAGAAATCAGTTTTTGTTTTCTTACATGTTCCTCTCAAATAATAATTAAACAACAAAACATGTTAATAAATGCAATAAACACATGCTCCTGTTTACTAAGAGGTTGTAAATAATAGATGTGTTGTCTTATTTCCTCTTAGCAGCATTTCAAACTGTTGTTACTGGTGCAGACTCCTGACTGTAGCTCCTAATTAACATGTTTGTTTGTTTTGAGCCTGCTCTCATAAGTGAGTAGTGAATCCCTGAGTCCACCTGGAGGAATGAATCAGACATTTTCTAAAAAACAAAAACATCAGGTGCTTCACATAGTCAACCTTTGCTGAAGGATTACACAAGCTGCAGGCTTCAGGCATGAATTAAATGAAATTAATCTCTGGCTTTGACATTTGGATTGTAATTAAAATAAAGGAGAGAAAGTTGTGCAGCCGGATTGCAGGTTTTCTGCGGCTTGCCTTGGTTTCAGCCAGCATTCCTGTTTGTGTAAAAAAGGGGAACTGAGTTAAGCTGTAATCTTTTCCTTGTGACTCAGATCAAATCCCAAGAACAATCAAGCTTCTGGCAGAACTCGGACCTCGTCTTAGAGGAACCGCCCACCATGACAGAACAAAACACAGATCTATGCAAACAAGATTCTGATGGTCGAGTGGGCAGAGACCCGCTTGCTAAACAGACTATAAGAGCTTCCATTAACAGCTGATATTTACAATTATAATCTGAATGCATCAAAGATGCATAAAATGTAATATCAGTAACATTTAAGGTGACCTATTATGCTTCCCTGACCAGGTTAGGTTAGTTCTATGGTCTGTACAAAATCTGCCCGAAAACATTTGTAAATAATAAGACTTTAGGGCTTTTTTAGGGCCTTGCGTCTTTGAAAAGCAGAAGTGGAGCCTCCTGCACAACCAACAAGATTAGCACATTTTCAAACTACACATCTTTATTATTTAATAGGCAAATTAGACTCAATAATTAAATCTTTTCCAGTTGGTAAATCTTTAGTGGTGGGACTCGATTAAAATTCTTAATTGAGCTAATTGGAGGGTCTGTAATTAAATTGTCAAAATAGGCAACATTTTTGATTCAAAAATGATTTTTTGGTTTTAGATTATTGAATAAATAGATATATGAGATCAAGAAAAATATTAAGATATTATATCCTGAACTGAAATGAGAACAACTTAAACTCAATTGGAAAGCAAATTGCGACTTGTTTCAGGGCTTCCATATTGTGACATGATATTCACTGCCAATGGTCTATTTTTTAATAAAGCAAAAATCACAAGACAGAGTAAAAGCAGTTACTAACATGTGGAACCGTTTCTGACATATTACCAATAAAATCTGAGAAAAAGGGAACCTATTAATCTTATATTTGTGTTTTGTTTTTATTGCCTTGTTTCTATTACTGCATCCCTCTTCTGACAGGCAGTAATGTTTTCTTTTTCTTCATTACCTGCAGAGAGTTTGGCTGCAGGACCCGATGAACCTCCAGAGGCATTCGCTCCATCATCCTATGCATTTTCCATCTGTTAGATAGATGAAAGCACAAATTTCTTCATTTTTGGTTGCTTTCAAACACATAAATCACAAACTTTTATACGCTGCGGAAATATGTTGAAAGTCTGTCGCCTGACAGTGAAAAAAATGGCCATCGTCTATAATTTCAGTTCATGTTCCAGCAAAAAAAAAAAAAAAAAAATCTAACGTGGACAGCTTGACTTCGGTCTCAACATTAGTTTTGTGTTTTGCTTATTTTGTAACATGTTCTGTCAGAGTAGCAATAGAAATTGCTATGATTGCCAAGCTCAACAGATTTGTTTTCACAAGCGGAGTATTAAAGTTTTCGTGGTAATACCATTATTAGAAATTGCTTTGGGTTTATTTCAAATAAAATGGACATGGAGGTGTAAAAAGAAAATCCGCTCTTACACCAGTAGAAAAAGAGAAAAAAACCCAAGAAACCACAGAAACACACAAGATATTCATTTAGAACAACAGTGACTGCATTTCCATTCACCATATAATTGCGCAAAATAGAATTACAGAAATAAATTTGCGTAATGGAAACATGCCAATTTTGAAAAACCAGTTTAAAAACCAGTTTTTGCGCTTGGCTGAGGTGGTTTTTCAGCTGCAACAAAGTTTGTATATTTCTCAATGTTAAATATTTATATGGTATTATTTCACTGTTGTGTTTTGTTTAAAATTACAATACCCACAGAAACCAGGATTTACGGTATCGTAGCTACAATTTAAACTTTTTAGTTCGCAAAACTGATGACTCCAGAATCCTAATCCGGATAATACCAATTTGAAGGTTTGTGGAGATTTTCTTTGGCCAAGACAAATTATCAAAATATTGTAGGACTGAGCACTTATTGGTTGTTAGAAGCTTCTGTGTTCTTTGTGTTAGTTTGCATGAGATTAAGACGTCTATTCTGCAATGCTGATGTGAAAAAAAAAAAAGAAACATGGCAGATGTTGCTGAAATTTGCAACTTGATCACTTTTTTGGGCACAAGACAGACTCCTCGACACAACAATGTGCACAGCAGTATTAGCAGCACTCCATTTGTTTCTGCTTTTATACAAGCAACTCGACTCGAGATAAAACCTCTAGAAAATGTGATTCTGTTGTGCTCCTTCGAGCTGTTAACTTTCAGGTAAAGCCTTGCGTGATGAGCCGATCTGTTATTAACACGGAGCGCAGCAGTGAAGCAGCTCCTGTTGGTCTCCAGTCCAAACACACAACACTGGCATCCACGCGGCTGCAGGAACCGCCTGCTGTTAGCGTGCTCTATTTGCATGGAGTCTGATGAAATACAGAAATTAAAGCCCATTGGACACCTCCGTCTACAGGAATAACTTACAAACACATTTCTAGAAAACATTCAAGCTGATTGCAAACGAAACTCCAAACAACTATGAATCACCTGAATTCTGTTTATTTTCCTTCAGCGATTTATTTAATTTCTTTTGGAGGTTTTATCTCATAAAATAAAAAATATTTTGTGAGCTGTGAAATAATGCTCAGTTAATGCTCTTTTTCCCTAAGTACTGCACTTCTTGAAAAAGATTTTTTTCTTCAAGGCGGTTTGAAAGGCTTTTAAGACAATGTATTTATATACTGTATATATATATATATATATATATGTAAAAAGTTAATTTCCATGAAACAACTCAGAAATTCTGACATTAATATCAAAAAATTTTCGGAGGTTGAAATTTTAAAAATTAGCTGGAAAATATTAAAATGTAAGATTTATCTCAGAAAAATTCTATTAAAAAAACGTGAAAATTTCTGAGTCTGAATAGCCAAAAATATGATAAAACAAAAAACTCAGAAATTTTCTAGGAAAAAAAGCAGAAATCTCAAAAGTTTCCAAACTTTTTTTTTTACTTTTTAAACTCAAATTTTCAAGGGAGCACAGAAATGTCTTTATTTTTTCTAGAACATGTCTGAGGTAATTCTCAAAATTTCAGATTTTTTGACAAGTTTTTTGACTTTTCAAAGTCAAATAACATTCTTTTCTAGAAGATTTCTGGGATATTTCTCAACATTTGAGTTGTCCCTTGCAATTTAATTTTACTTTTGTAAAAGAGTGGAAAAAAAAAGTGTTTTCTATTCTCAAAATGTCAAAGAATATATTGTTTAGTATATTGTTCCTTCAATTTAAAGTCCATTTAGGTGTACATTGGAGAAGTTTGCAGCCATGGTTAGTTCAACACCAAAGGTTCCCAATTATTTGAGGTTTCACATTCATCAGATGAACACAGGAAGTTGCGTTTAAACAGGGCAGACAGAAGCTAACCATATATTAGCTTCAGCGATTTTGGAGCGTAATGCTAACATTAAGGACCATTAAAACATTAAAAGGATTAGCACTCACACTCAGGAACTTTGCAAAACATAAATAAACAAACTCTTAAGGGAAAACTAAAAGTGTATTTAAGTATTTATGTTTGTACTTACTGTGGATCTGTCAGAACTTGCTCCTCAGTCAGGAAGGACAGTTGCTGCAGAACGTTTCGTGCTGTTGCCAAAGTCTCAGATAACACAAAAAGAAGTCGCTAGATTTTCCTAGTACCTTTGAAAATAAATAAATAAAAATTAAGGCCGCCAGGTGTAGTGATAAACTCGCTAAGTCAGCAACAGCAAACAACTTTCAAAACGCCGGTTTCATATTTGCCATGGCTTTCTTGAAACGATGCTCTCGCTCTCTCTCTCCAAATATGGCGCCGTCCGATCTTGTTCTGTTCTTCTGGGTTGTCCTGTTGCGGTGTTACAGCGCCACCGACTGGCCTGGCCTGCTTACCACTGCCTTTTGTCCCTTCATCGTTTATAAATCTTTAGCGTTGTTTACCCGAGTGAAGCGACTTCACTGAAGTTAAACAGAAATTATATTTGTGTCAAACATTTGTGCAGCAGAAATCTTTGTCTGTGCCGCTTTCATTGTAAAGATTATAATAAATGTTTCCAAAGGTCATCAACCTTAAGAAAATCAAACTATCAAAATCAACATATGATGGAAATCTACGTATGTTTGTGCAACAAATGGCAATTTTTTGTTTATGTTATAATAATCAAGATTTTTTTTTAAATCAAGTATTTATTTATTTTTAATGACAAACTAATTGCCCTATCGCGCTGGTTTGTGCAACAAACATTTTTTTTGTTTTAAAAATATTAATCAATGTTTCCAAAGACCAACCAACCAGTCCACATATAGAAAATCAACTAAAATAGGGTGTCAGTCAAATGTGCTACATTTGTGCTGACAAAATTTCCGTTTGTGCCTCTATAATTTAAAATTAAAAAAAGTTTGCAGAGGTCACAAGAGATCAACTTGGCTGACCTTTGATGACCTCTAATTAAAATGACAGCAGAACAAACGGAAATGTATGAACTCCAGAACCACACTGTCAACAGAAACAAGAAGAGACAAAATGCTTTCCGTCTGGCAAAGGACTAAAATATAATTTGATACAATGCATTTATATTCATACATTCAACAAACCAGAAAAAATTCAAACAAGTGCCTGAGTATTAAAAAGGAAATAGAACAACAAACAAAAGGAGGGATTTTAATTCACATCAAGTCACGCGTTCAAATAGTCAATACAGCAGCCAAACAGGCAATGTGTTCCAAGGTACAAAATGTTGTCCAGAAGAAAAACGACTCTTAGCGTAATTTTAGAGCATCCACAGTCAAATATTTTCTTTGTTTATACAGAAAACAGTATCAAACATTAGGCAAAGTCATCTCATGACAAAACCATGAACATACGCATGCATTTAAGGTATTTTTTTTCTGTTTGTTTCATAATATTGAGCTTGCACACAAAGGCAGACAGGTTACAAAACCAAAACCACGTGTCGGTTGTATTCATTACGTATTCACCAGAGAGCAAGAGGGATCACCGTGTCAAGGAGAATATTGAGATGCCAACATGGTTTCATGGCCATAAATCAATGCGGCTGGAAAGGCTGTTAACACTTAGGGAAAACAGAGGCGCGACGCCTGATGGGATGAATTAAAGATGTTAGTCCCCAGCTGCTGTAAAGGTGATATAAGGGAGAAAAAAAAAATCAAAGTAAATGGATGGGATCTAATAATTCAAACAGTAACAACAGAGCTGTGGTTGGATCATTAAACAAAGGGACAGCAGTGCTGCTCATAGCTATCGACCGACTGTAATCAGTGAGATAAAATGATGCGATTGCTAAAACCGTCAGCCGAGCCGACGCTCCTGAAAAACAAACAGAGTCGATCACTTTTAGGGACAAGAAGCTGTTAGCTAAATGACGAGCCAGACAGGAATTCTGATCGTTGAACTGTTTCTTTTTTTTGTTGTTTTGTTTGGTTTGGTTTTCCCAGTCTGTTTCACAGCGAGCGTGCAGGGGAAATTTACAAGACGTGTGGTGTGGCGAGTGTGTGGCCATGCAGAAAAGGTCCCACTCAGAGTGGTAAAAATCACAAACACATGACATGCATCCCAAACTACTGAGTCCTCCACATAAGATCATTAAAAACTTCATTATTTAAGTTCAGTTCAAACATAGGAGCAGGTCGGTAAACACAAAATGAACATTTCTAAGCACTAGGGCTATGGACTGAAAAAACACAAACCTTACCAACTATTTTGGTCTAGTTTCTTGTACAAACATTTTAGCATTCTGAAAATAAGATAAAATTAACTTACAAGTAACTTTTCAACAAGATAGAGGAGTTTGTTTTAAGTACATAATTCCTTAATATTGATGAAAAAGTACTAGCTCCACTGGCAAATAATTTCACATATAAAATGTCTTGATATAAACAATCTGAAAGTGGAACCTGTGCACTTTTAAAAATGCACCGCTCCCGGTGAAAAACGTCCAATCAGAGCTATGAGGAGGGTATCAGAGCTGTCAATCAAGCTAGTGTATGCTGCTCGAAGTGCAAATGGTGGATAAACAGGCGGCTAGGCTAAGTAGTTTTTGAATTTGTGGTAGGTTATGTTGTGGTGAACTAACTGTAGCGTACCAGGCAGCAAAGCAGAAGGGTAAAGACGAGGGTGATTGACAGCGCTAAAACCCTCCTCCTGGCTCTAATTGGTTGTTTCTGACTGAGTGGTGTATTTCTGCAGTTAGTACTGAATCACTGGGCAGAGGTAGATTTTTTTTCAGATAATGTCTTCTGTTATAGTGTTGCAACATAATAATTTTTACAAATATGTAAAAAAAAAAAAACTTTTTTAAGTTACATACTATAGCTTTAAAACAAGCTCTGTAACTTACTGCAAAGTTACTTGGAAGTTCATTTTTTGTTAATTCAAGTGTACTAACAAAATGTACTAGAAACTAAGCAAAAATACTTGGTGGGATTTAGTGTTGTTACAGCATAGACGTACATTCTGTCTGATACATGTGAGATCAAACACAGGCTGCAGGTGTGTTAAAAACTCTTCCCATCAATCTTTTTGCAAATTCTGCATAAATTGTTTTTGTCTTTGCATAAACACATCACTGTAAACAATGCATGATTTGAGTGTTGATAATACTTTCTTGTATTTTTTTTTATGTCAGGGTTCACTCAGGGTTTCTGCAGGCTTAAATAATTTCAATGCAACACTTATAATAAATTATGAAAAATTTGTGAGTGACTTTTAACATCCCTACCTAACATGCCAAGTTCCCTGGACTCGGCATTACAGCTTTGTTGCTACAAACAGCAGACAATGTGTCCTGTAGGCCTGTCATCATAATAAGTTTGGCTGGATGATAAATTGTCCCAGTAATTATTGTCCCAAGTAATGATACTTGTGTATCATTTATCCCAATAATAATGATCTTTAATAATGGCATTAAAATGCAAGTTTGACCTCTCAAATATCAATAAACCATAATTTTGTAAACACTTAACACTTGAACTGGAAGATATTTTAAATATCCAAAATAAAAAAAGGAATGAAAAGTGGAAATAGTTCAAACCTAAAAATCTGGGTGTTTTTTTTTTTTTTTTTAGTTTCTAAGGACTTATTTAAAACTTTACAGAAACCCTATCACCTTTCCACACTGTTGCAGAAAACCATTTTCAACAGTGTAAACACTACACTGTAAGCACATTTGGAGCTGTCCAATCAGGCGGCATCGAGAGTTCGACAAGTGATTTTCACCAGCCAGGTCCCCACTGAATGTCACTCTGCTGCTGATTAGAGCCTCTGAGCACAGCAAACCACAGCTTCAGGATGCTTTCTGTTGTTTTCTGAACCTGGTGATAGTAAATGTTTAAACTTCTGTGTGTCTCAATAGATCTTAGACGTCTCTGTGGTTTTTATCCTTAATCTTAAAGGGCAGATTTCACCACTTTTCTGACACAATGAAGCCATTTGGAGGCAGGTTTGTAGGTAAATCAATCTAGACCACCATATATAGAGTGATTCAAAATGGAGTGATGAATACTTTTCTCACCTGGACAATTGGATTATTTCACAATTTATCAGCTCTGTAGATGAATAATTGGATTGAAGATTCATTGCAAAATCCTAGCAGGTTGTCAATTGGTGCATTTCAGTTAACCATATAATTGCACAAATTGTAATTCCGAAAATACATTTGCTAAATAATTGTAAAAAAAAAAAAAAAAAAAAAAGCATGTTATTTGGTAAAAAAGTTTTTGTGCAAGGATGAGGTGGTTTTTTAAGCTGTATCAAAATTAGTGAATTTGCAAAAAACTGCAATGGAAACAATTTTTTGGCATCATGAGTCGTGATCAAAAACTGGATGTTAGTCAGAAAATATGATGAGGAAGATGACAGGAAGTGGTTTCGAGGATGGTGGGGTTTTTTTAATGACGTATCTTGTGAACAAACTTATTCATGCGTGATTTTAATAGCATTTCTCTTTTAATGGAAAAATCCCTATCGCAAAATAGTTTTTTTCAACATTAGCAGAATATCTGTGAAGTTTTGTGCGTACGTGTAATGGAAACGCAGCTGCAGATTATGAATTTTTGTCATGTCAAGGAGAGGACGTTAATTTTCTGCCAGAGATTTTCGTCAACCAAAGTGTTTATTAAGTATTTAAATCTCATTTCCACATGTCGACCCTAAATATTCTGTCAGATTGGATCGTTAATGTTCAAATGACACCACTGCTCAGTCTGTTGTGTAAAACCTTAAATCAATAATATTAAACAGCAACATCTTCCCATACAGGTTCGTCTTTACAACACTAAACGTGAGAAAGAAGCAAATGTTAGTTTGATACGATGCACATTAGGAAATATTTGCTACTCTTAGTTTTTCAGTCACGTTCCTGCCTACATTTCTGCTTTATTTCACATGTTTTGCTTCTCTCCTGCTTTTTGTTTTGGGGAAATTTATTCAGCTGCTGTAAAATGCCTCATCAAACAGAGAGCATTTGCTTCTTTTTTCTTCACTGATCATGCAAAAAAGCTGAAGAGCTTACGAGTCAACAGCACAAGCCCCGCCATCATTCTCCGTGTTGACTCAGTATCTCGGGGAAACGAGAATACATCAGCAGCCGTGCAAGTTGTGTTTCTAAATGCACAAGATGTGGAAAGCATAATTTGAGCCCTGTTGACAGGAAAATGTTTTCCCAAAGAGAGGAGTTGGATGTCTGACGTGAGAAAAACGGAGAAGAGCTGAGGAAATGCAGGCGGAGGGGTCGGACCGGGTGCAGGCCTTCAGTCATTCATTGAGCCGGGTAACTCATTGGTCAGCGTGTGCCAGCGTTCGATTTTTTTGTCCTTGTTTTTGAGGCAGTCGAACCAATGCTTGAGCCTCTCTCCATTTGCGTTGATGCCCAGAGACACGCCACCTAGAAGATGACGCACAGACAGGATGGATGAAGAAGAAACTTTCAAACTATCTCTGTGGACTTTTTCTTTGTGCCTTTCCACTGAGTTCAGTCGTAGCACACGCTGCAAAAATACAACTCAGTATTCCTAATGCACATATCTTCTACACTTGAAATAAGACAAAACTAATTTACAAGTAACTATTCAATAGGTGTGGGCATTTTTGCTAACTTTGAAAATATTTAGCGCACTTAGCTTCCTATTAATTAGGTTTCTCGGATAAAATTGTAAAGGACTAGTGAGGTTTGTGTTGAATAAAATTTGACATCCATGTTGAAGTTTTGGTTATCGACTTAAGAATAGATCAAGTAGTTCCTGTTAAACGTTTATATTCATGATCTTATTTTGAAGTGTGCGAAGTCTGCCTACACAGCAGTTCTGTTTCCTCTCTTCATGTTCTCTCTGTCTCTTTTTTTCTTAATAACTTTATTTCAAACCTATATTATTAAAGAACAAATACATTATGCTAAAATTAAATTGGAGATAAAGCGTTGTAATGTTTCAAGGTCAAATATAATTTGAATTGAAGCTAGCATTTTAGCATTATCTTATGCCTATGTTTGTGTAGCATTTAGCGTTAGCAGAGCTAGTGTTTATGATTAGTGCTTTAGGCTTAATGCAGCTAACTTCTTAGTTAGTGGATCCCACCACTGGAAGTCTACAAAAGTTTATATTTAAAGGTGATAAAGTTTGTTTATTTGTGGAGATGTTGAAATGAAACTGAACAGATGAACTCTTGGCTGGACAGCAGCTATGATGTGCTGCTGGATACCAACACACCTATTAAACCTGGTCTTCTACAGCAGAAATTGGAGCTGATGGATTCAGACTCACCGATGAAATCGTTTGATTTTCCTATGTCATAGTCCCACACTGTGACCTCCAAAGTCTTCTTAGTGAGGTCTGCATATTTTATGTCATAACAGAACTCCTGCAGGGAACAAAGCAAGAAAAACAACTGAAGTTAGCTTAGACTTACCTAATATGTACAGACATTTTTTTAAAATAAAGTTTTTACTTATCTCCAGTCCTGTATCTCACCTCACTGTATTCAGGGAATAACACTGAACTACAAATAGTTTGTTCTTGAAAAAGCTCTAAAATATCACAAAAACAGTTTCATCCAATTCATTTAGGTAAATCTTTGCAAATCTGTCTTCAAATGACCAGTAGAAGGTCTCCTGTGATTATTTTGGTATGGTCAATTGGCCCAAACATTACATAACAACAAGATAACATCCTGGAGTTCACATTAAGGTTTCTGCTCAACCTTAATCATTGCTCTGATGCAGGGGAGGATGCTGGACTCTGACGGAAAGGCCGAGAGATGATGCAGGAATACGGGCACCAAAAATGTCAGAGGAAATGTCAAGCTGCTGGGTTGCGGGAAGGTTCGACCATTTCTATATGGCCGGATACATCCAAACTGAAACACCCTGACATCCAGAGGAAATACAAAAACATGAAAACATCTTCAAAAATGACCTATTGTGCTGCCTTGTACATGTTAGGATAGGTCTATGGCCTACAAAACAACATGTTCTTTACATTTTTTGCATAAAATCATTCTTAGATATTGAGATTTCAGTCTTAGGGCCTCTGTCACTTTAAATCCAAATAATGTGCTGCTGGCCACAACCCCCAACTCAACATTTACACTCACATGTGAAAATGGCTGCAAACAGACATGCAATTACACAACCATACATCTTTGAAAAGCATTACTAGAGCCTCCTGCACAACTAACAAGAATGCAGCAAGTGATTTCTGGATGGTAAGTGAACAACAAAACATTTATCTTTTCCAGCAGCCATTCTACAGCGCATACTGCGATAAAACCAGCTGACCAAACGTGGTGGAGCTCCACTTGGGTTGCTAGGTAACGGACAGAACTCCGTTGGAGTTGCTGGGAAATGAGCTAGGCAATGACCAGTGCCTACTGATCTGTGACATTAGATTCCAGAGGTTTTCAAAATGGCAAATTTTTCAGACACCAAAAACATGAATTTATGGCTGGGTGTTTTTAGGCTGTTTTCAGAAATAGTTGAGACCCAAATGGAAGTATAAAAATATGCAAAATATAAATTTTGCTGAATATGTTCCCTTTCATATCCTGCTGAACCAGAACTTCTGAGGCTCAAAGTATTTCTGAATTATTCCTAAGTGTTATGGATTTTAAGTGTGCATATGCTCAATAAGAATTGTACATTTGCTATAATCTGCTTCAGTGGCTCTAATAAAAATATTTAGGAAGACAAGGTTTCAGATTTTTAAAATTGTTTTGTTTTTCTTACCAGAAAGACGATGAAGAAAAGAAATAGGAAAACATGAACAACAACATCATCAAACTGTGCCTCTTTTTTGATTTGGTTTCTGAGCAACAAAATCCCCAGACGAGCCTTTATTTTAAATTGAAAACATAAAAACAGAGATAAATGAAACCCAACTGCAGGTGTTTTAGGGGAAGTTGTGGTTTTTACCTCGTTGAACTCAGGATTGAGGGTCTTCTTCTTCACGGCGGTCTTGTGCTTCGACTTTTTGTTCTCGTCAGGCTTCAGGTACCTGCAGAGGAGAGGGAAGTTTAATCTGCTTCTGTTTCTCCAGCCTGGCTTTACAAAGTTACTGCTATATTCTTCTGCCCTCCAGGGGGTGCTGCGGTAACACCTTGCATTTAATGAGCCAGCCACATTACAGTACATTATTCACACTAAACCACCTAATTGCCTGACTTTAAGAGCCTCTGGCTGGTGTTAGAGACCATTTATCTCAGTCAGGACGGACATTTTATTTTACACACGGCTGTTTTAGCTGTAAATGTTTATTATTATGTGTTTCTGATGGGTTTACTGAGAAGAGCGTGCATCATCTCACAGCAATAAATTATTTCAAACCTGCTCAATAGACCTGGATGCAACAATAATACTGTAAAGGATATAAAATAAGTAATAAACATATATCTCTCATATAATATGATGTACAGTTATTTTTAAATTCAAAGTCAAACTTGTTTATTTTTTCTTTACTGCAGTTGGATGTTTTATTCATGTAAGTCCTCTACATTCAACCCCACTGGCTTTTAAAAGCTAGAATTTGGTTTACAAGCTTCAATTTATTGTATGATTATACAAACAGGCTCAAATATATGTATATATCTACACTGATATTATAAATGGTTTAATGTCCCGTAGCTTCTCCTAAATGACTTTTTCCAGATAAATTCTAAAGCGCTAAATTAGTTGGATGTTTTGTGTGAACTTTCAGTTGAATAAAGTTCAACATCTGTGTTAAAGTTTTGTTTACAGACTGTTAAGAATCCTTCCATTAGTTACACGTAATTTTATTTTTATGCTTTTATTTTGAAGTGGGTGAAGACTGTTTAGGCAACAGCAAATCCCTTTCTCTCCTCCCGCCCCCAATAACTTCATTTCAAACAAAAAAATAACAGAACCAAAGTAAAACCCAAAGACAGTAGAGAACAATTTAATATTAATACAATATCGAAGGGCATTAAAGGACATGTAATTTATGTCAAAATTAAATTAGTGCTCAGGGTTGTAGTCTTTCCAGGGAACATATATAATCTAATATGGAGTTAGTGTTACCAATAGCTTCCGATAAACACTGTGTTGGTGTAGTGTTTTAGCATTAGCGGATAATGCGTTGGGATTAGCTCAACTAACTTTTTAGCTATCAGTGTCCACCACTGCACGTTTGATTACACATGTGCTGAAAGCTGATATTCCACAGTCTAATATGTCTAATAAATGTGTTTGATGTGTTTCTGATTGATAGGTTGAGGCAGAAAGTACCATGCCACACTTATAGGGGGCAGTGCTGAGCCCAATAGACACAAAGGGCAGTAGGTGCTTTTCTTCTGCGCATTAAAAAGACTGAAAACGATAAAAGAATAAATAACTAAATACAGTTGAAATAGAATCATTCCATGTCATGTTCAGTGAAGCAGCCAGACTTTTAAAACAAGGATGATTTTTAATGGAATGACAGAGATATTCATGGAAAATATGAAAATATTTGGACATTTTGGTATTTTAAAGACCAAAATGAAAATAATTCAGATAAATAACATGGTTACAAAATACCATTTCTACAAATTAATTTCTTTCAATACTGCAAAACTTATAAAACCTTAACAAAACTACAGGTGTGTGTCTGAGTTTGGTGAAAAACTGTTGATTAAACTAGAATGGCTAGAGTTAGTCCACTTTGACGTATACCTATATCGGCTTCGATAGTCCAACTGGCCTGAAGGATTTTCTCTAGCAGGTGCTTTTGTTCTGTAAATAGGGCCATTACCTTATCAGTACCCTGGTAATGGCCTCAACGCATCTCACAGTTGCACAATAGACTTAGACTTCGACTTAGACTGACTTTGTTGTCATTTTCAATGCACAGGGTGTATAAAGAACGAAATTTCGTTGCATACAGCTCAGGACAATGTTTGAGGTTCCAATGTATTAGCTGTTTTCAACAGGCGCTTTTGTTCCGTAAATAAGGCCATTACTGGCGCACCCAAGCACAATGAAATCATTATAACCTAGCTATAACATAGCTTTATTTCAAAGAGAAACATTACTAATTTCTTTTAGAAAAACCTTTGCACATTTCTTGAAACAGATTGTATGTTTTGCAAACTCTATGTACATTTGGCAAAATGACCTGGATAATGCAGCACAACATCATGGATCAGCTGCAAAAGGTCACATCTCTCCAAAAACACTTCATGTATGCTTCAAAACTAAACTGAAGAGCACTACCTACAGGAGACCTGATCTCCTGCAGGTATCATAGATACCCACCCCCAACATGGACTATTCACATTCCCACCTTCTGGCCCGACGGTCAACGACCACATTTACAATTGAAGAAGGGATGCTAATTTGAGCCATCAGAGTCGTCAGGGTGGACTCCGGCCTTTTGGCCCTGCTGAGCCGATATGGGAAGGACTCGAAAACTGTATCATCCTAGTGTTAAACAATTTTGGTTAAAAAATATTTCTTCTTCATTCTGTGAAGTTACTCACAGAGGGTAGAGGATCCAGAAACTTTACTCAATTAAGAGTGGCAATACTTCATAATAAAGTTACTCAAGTAAAACTAAAATGTACAGTGCAGCCAATAAACTCCTAAAAGTATTTTTTCCCCCAAAAAAAGTTACTCAGGTAAATGTAACTAGTTACTACCTGACTCTGCTCACCAATCATGAACCTCACACGCTGAAATTGTGAAAAGTATTCTGAGGAATCTCAGCACAAATAAACATTATAACTAATTACAGAACCATCTGCAGAAACAGAGACTGACTTTCTAATCCTTCTTCCTTTTTTGTCTCGACGCAGCTGCAGCAGTTGTGTGTAACGACCAAGAAGCGATACCGTTCCGCCTCACATTCCTGGTAATTATCGAGGTGTTGCTGACCTCCTGAAAACATGCAGCAGGGTGTTTGTTCCTCATTCTCCGTTTGCATTGACGGCAGTCGGTGAGTCAAAGCTGAAAACAGATTCTTTGTGACCACCGTTGCCCCGGGTGCGTCTGTGAACGCATCTGTCCGGTGGACGCTGTTCAGTAACCGTTCGTTTTAATAAAGAATATCTGGTAATATTGTCTCAGGTTTACAGAGTTTCAGTAGCAGTAAAATCTCTGCTCACTGGACCCAGACTCCCAGTTATTTCCCCAGATACCAGAGAGTCTTTAAGGGAGGCTAAGTGGGTTATTGCTCACCCACTTCGCCCAGAGGGAAGTGGGAGCTGAGGCCGCTATTGATGAGGACACTGCAGTGAGTTTAATTGTTGTCATGTAATGGGACCAGCGACCTCTCCAGGCGAAACAATCTTCAAGTAGAAGTTATGATGCTAAAAAATGTCACTATCCTGTGTGTACCTTAATCACGGCCGGATTTACAAGAATCTGGGCCTCTGGGCTGGAGCCAGTTTTGGTGCCCTATTCTACTAATGTAAACTGTAAACTTATATCCATATATCATAGGCCTATATATGCATTTCATTAGATATGGGCCTGAGTTTTATATTAAGTACAAAACATGCATTGATAAAATAACAAAAGTTTTTGAGGAGGAACAGAATTCATTTAGTGAACACTTGATCGTCTGCAAAAAAAAAATATTTCTAACGTGAACATGTGAAAAGCTCAGCCCTTTCTGCTTACATTGGCTTTACATCAGTATACTGCCGGGCTGATCTACTGATTCATTTTTGGATGAACTGATCAGTAATTGGATAACAAAAAGTGCTTAATACAATATTATTTTGTTTTTTTTGTTTGTTACAAATTTGACTTGTGAGGCGAAACTGCCACTTATTGAGGAACTCTGGGTAAAACATATTTACAGACAAAGAAGATTTTTCACCTTAAATGCAAAATGTATATATTTTTCATACAGTTTTGACTTAATTACTGCTCTGAGTGTGTTGTTCTTTCAGCACATTTGAGTCTGTAGATCCGATTACTAAATTAATTGACCTTTATTTCAAATTGATTCTTCATGATTAACTAGATTACTCGTTTTAGCCCTAAAAGCATGAGGGAATAACATCACAACATGTTGTAAAGCTAAAAGAACTGCCTGACAGAGTAGCGCTCAGTGTAGTATGCAGAACAGTGACATGCTTACATCTGCACATGTATAAGTATCTTCAAGGTCAGTTTTTGTGCTTTTCTTAATGTAAAAATACAATAAAACACTTTGTAGATTGAGGTTGTAACATGACTGAACGTTGAGAATCTTGAGAGGTGCAAAATCTTTTGTATCCCTCGTTTTTCTGCACTGCGTCCTTCAAGCTTTATGAAGATTCCCTCCACCTCAGACTGTTGGAAAAGGTTTTGCCAGCCTTTCTCTTCTGAAACAAGTCCTGCTTTTGTTCTCAGGGTGTGCACAGAAGAGTCAGAAATTAATTGCACTTCCATTGCTCAGCCAGATGAAAGACTCGGGGAAAAATGTTCAGGTGCGATAAATAGGACTCTCCTTCAAATTGCAGCCCCTCGCCTGGCCTCTTCGCACGCTTGTCTTTCATGCTGCTGATAATCACAGGTTGTCGACATCTTTTTTGCTACAACATCAGCTCTGCCAGATAATCCATTTTGACACTTCTGCATTGTCTTGCACGAGCTAAAAATATCTTTTCAGTGTTTGGATAGGAAAGGAAGTCAATCCTCATGTGCCAAAGTAATTTTAGGCAAATAACTCTGTTTGGATATTTATATTTTTGGCTGTTGATGAAAAAAGAAACCTCTAAAAAGCCAAGAAATCTTCCGGACAAAGATGTTCTCAAGTCATTTTCAGAAGTCAAATTTTGTGTTTAACAAATTCAAATTTCACCAAATGTATGCCATAAAGCAGTGGTGTCCAAACTTACAAATTTAAACTGCTGGCGGGCCACAAAATTTACTAAGTTAAAAATGTAAAAGTTTGGGCGTGCCGTGGTGGCGTAGTGGTTAGCGCGACCCATATTTGGAGGCATTGAGTTCTCGACGCGGCCGTTGCGGGTTCGACTCCCGGACCCAACGATAATTGCCGCATGTCTTCCTTCCCCGTTTCCTGTCAGCCTACTGTCATATAAAGGACACTAGAGCCCACAAAAGACCCCCTGGAGGGGTAAAAAAATAATGGAAAAGTTAATTTATCGTGATTTTTCCCCGTTTTTTTAGGATTTAGGTTTACCTTCTCAACAATAAACAATTTTTATGTGATCTGTATATCATTAAAAATCTAAAACATTAAAAGGGCTTTGGACTGTTGCCTTATTAAAAGCAAAACAGACATTTTCCAATTTTTTTGCTTTTGTATTACTGATAGAGCATGATGGAAACATTTATCAATATTAACATAAATTAAAGGGCAGGCAATGTTAGCAAGTGAAAATGTATTGGAACAGGAAACAAACAACTTGGCTACTCATAAGGATGTGAAACGGGAAGATATTCTGTGCTGCTTATTCATCTAGAAGTAATAAAGTAAATCTAATTATATCCATAGTGCGTATGAATATGCCCCAAAAACATCAGAACAGATGCATTTAAAAGGCTCGTTTTAAGATCTAATTTAGAGAAGTTGCAGATGATTTTTAAATATTGTGAAATTTGCTTCACGAAACGGTTTTCTGTCTGAGGGGATGTGCAGGTGTCTGAACACTGACGTTTTGACGTAGGGGTCAGAGAAGCCGTTGGCGTCCATAGCAGCAAGGTGAGCGCAGCGTATGATGCCCACGACCAGGCAAGACTTCTGGGTGTTGTACTTGAGGGAAATCATGATCCGTCCCCGTTCCTCCAGAGACTTGTCTTCTGTCTTGTTGACCTAAAAAGAAAGAAAAGCAAATCGATTTTGTCATTAAGAAGAGATGTTTCAGGGACGTCTGTCTAACAGATCAGGTGTAAATGATCATCATCCTGCCTGAACCGTTGACTTAAAGGCCATGTTCACCCTGCAGGTTTTGATGCTCAATACCGATTTGCTTTTTTTGAAATCCGATTTTTCTTAGATGGCTGTTCACCCAAATTAAATGCAACCGCAGTTAGACGTCTGTGTCCTACAAGCTAGACGTCACTCTGTTTACGGGAGTCCAAGACAAAGACTGCCTCCAACGTGTCGGCACTGCTCGCTTCAGCAAATGCTTATGTCCAGATTCACTACATTTGGCTCCTTCTGGTGGAGAATTATGATGCGTGTCTCACGCTACTGACGTAAAAGTGGAACGAAATGCAACACGACTGTTTGGACTGTTTACGCTTAAGTAAAACTTAGTTGTTGTTTAAATGCAATTAAACATTGAAGATGGTTGAGAAGAAAATGGTTCATACTGAGGGTAGAAAATGTTCATAGAAAGGTATAAAATGACAGTGAGTGACTATAAGATTATGAAGAAAACAGACTGTTAAAACAGACAAAGATATTTATTAAAAAACTGAAAAATATCTGTTCAAAGAAATATCCACAGAAGTGTGGCTGGAGCCTCAGTACAACAGGTGTTAAAAAGGTCAGAATATTTTATATATCCTGGGGAAAATGTCTAATTACTAACTGCTAACTAATTGCTGTCTTGACATTTGTGGGTCTTGAATATCACCCAATCAGTGATAAACTGATTGATGCTGTTTCAAGTGCTGAAGATGAGTCAAATCAAAATAAATTTCCCCTATTTTAAAATAAAAAAGCATGTTGCAGAAAATTAACCTGTTTAATATGTGCATAATTTTTCATGTACCCCCATCCTTTAATCAGTGTAGAAGTTAACAGATTGACACGAACGTGGCTTTTTTCTTTTAATGAATGTTTTTTAGCTAAGGATCAGTTTTGTCCCTGAAGAGGACTGTAATATCAAACTGGCTGCTTCTCTGATACACGTCTGTATTAGTCACGCCGCATACCCACAATCCCACTGACAACGCTGACATGCGTCTCAGTCCACAGATGGCATGCAACTTGGGAAGTTCACATGAGGCACGGAAGAGAACGAGATTTAAAATTAGTTGCACAGTTTTATTTTTTCAGCACAATGACGGCCGTGATGCGACTGACACCGGTCCGGCTGGATGTCCACACAACCAACTGGTCTGTGTTTGTTTTTTTAAAAACACAGTAAGGAAAAAAGTGGAATTATTATTCTTTTAACATAATACATTAATTGATTTTCACATTCAAATCAATTCGATTTAAGTTGATTTTGCTCCCTTTATTAGATCAAGTCAAGTTTGAGGCTCAATTGTTAAATCAAGTGGAAAATAATGTGTGTTTGACATTTTTAAAACAAAAACAATGCTATATAGATTCAATTGAGCCTTTTACAGTCCTTGACAAGGTGCTCTAAACACTCTGTGGAGAAAAATACATACTTCAGAGTATAAAAATTACAGTCATGCAGCCCCTAAAGAGGGATCCGATCTATTTTTCTCTCTCTCTGCAATGACCACTGACTTAGAAATGTAATTTGCGAGCACCACTATGGCAGCTGCTGATTGTGTGAATATGCACTGGGTTTTCCTTTACCTCAGCTCTTTTAAGAAGACCAACATATTACACAGAATAAGGAAGTTTATATCAGCGGGGAAAATGCGCAGCAGCTTAACTACTTCAGGCTTATCAAGAGCTGCTTGGAAGTGAATGGGGCTGGCCTGAAATGTGGCCATTCAGGGTTTGATTTCTTTCACCGAGCATTTCAAATTGTTATGCATTAAAATGATCCTTTCTACTTCATATGAGCAATATTATTTATGCTAAAATGTATTTACTGTGACACTGGAAAAATGGTGTTTTATCTCAGCTTTTTCAAACAAATTTAAATTGATGTGGAAACTTATCAGCTTTTTTCTGCAACCAGACTATTTTATATTCTTTAAAATTGGTCTTGATCCAAACTTCTTCATGACTTCTGCAGGGTTTTTTGTTTTTACTTCTTTTACTTGGAATTTTTCATAGATTTTTTGACTAATTTTCAGTCCATTATTTGTACCTGCTGTATGTAGATGTATGGCACAAAAAAGAAGTGTGAAGTCTTAAAAATCAACAGCAGATAAAAAAAATTAATAAAAATAGAAGGAAACATTTCCAGCAGCCACACTGGAAGCCTGTTCCAAATTTATTTGGAGAATTTGAGTTTTAAGACAATATTAGCCTGATGGAGCATACGATTTAAAAATTTTTTTTTGAGTAATAGAATTTTAAGATTGGAATTATACGGAGCCCCTAAGGGGACATGGAGAGAAAAAAAAGGAAAGAGATCCCGACTTATTATCTCGAGATCCCGACATCAGTACATAACGACCTAATCACAGTGATGGAGGACACCCACCCATGTGGGTGTCCTCCATCACTGTGGGGGTAGATATATAGATTTTTATTTCGAGCTTGGGCTTGAGTATAAACACATTAAATCAGCGCTTGACAGCAGACATGGATTTAGTATTAGTGAGAGACATCTGAAGAGAGTTTTCAGAGCGCGGGGACTCATTCGGCGCAAGTCCTTTTCCGACTTGGCAGTTTTGGTAGAATTCATTAATAACCAGCTACAGTCCTCTGGACAGCTTCACGGTTACCGATGGATGTACGCTAAATTGCATGTGCATGATATCCTCCTCTGGGACATCTCTGGACCGCAGAAAATGATATAAGTCGTCCTCCATAATCAATGTAGACACACTCCCCCACGTTTACCGCATAAAAACATGCCTTTCCCCCCCAAAAAAGTAACTCGCGATTTTTCAGAAATGTCGCGGGATCTCGAGATAATAAGTCGGGATAATAAGTCGGGATCTCGAGATAATAAGTCGGGATTTCTTTCCTTTTTTTTCTCTCCATGTCCCCTTAGGGGCTCCGTAGAATTATAATTCTGAGAATAAAGTCAGAATTTAAAGAGAAAAAAAGTAAAAATAAAAAGTCAAATTTCTGAGAGGAAACAGTCAAAAATTTGATTAAAACCAAAATTCTGAGGAAAATGAAATCTCAGTTACAATAATCATGTTACGTAGATTTTACTTATAAAATCTCATAAACCAAGAAACACAAAAAAAGAACAAGAAATGGCGAGCTTGGTGAGAAGCACACAGACGTTCCTGTCCACAGCCGTTTGTAGGAGACGTTGCTCAGCAGCGCGTCCTGTGGCGCTCGCAGCAGGGTACTAATCAGAGACCTCCAGGGAACCGACTCTCTCCACATGAATCACAGATGACTTTTACAAGACGTCTCCCTGGACCTGTGGGCTCGCCATCTATCTCATCTGGCATGCCAACACGTTTCAGCCGCAGCCTCGGTTTACTGTCGGAGGTGCTTAGCCTCACTTTTCTCCTCAGGAGTTTCCACATTAAAGATTTCCCTCTGGTGCTTCGAACTGCTTAGTTTTCTATAACAGGAGAAACTGAGATGAGAATAAACTATGAATGTACAAGCGGAGAAATAAAACCGCATCGCTCTGCAACGTGTTGGATGGCCGGTACTTTCCTGGAACTTGACGGGTATTCCTGAAAATCACAAGTTACCTTTGACTAGGAACTTCAAGGGTTACTTTGAAGTTACCCGTTCTTAAACTTAAAGGGGGCCTATTATACAAATTTCACATTTTTCTTTTTCCATTTGGGTCTCTGCTGCTTCTAAAAACAATTCAAAAGTAAAAAAAAAAAACACCCCAAAATTTTTTGGCAATAACTTGATGTATTTTAGTTACTGGAAAATCAGCTGTTTGAAAAACCTCCCCACTCTTACGTCACATTCTATGGGCGCTGCAGCGTCACCTAGCAACTCAACATAACACTGGCATTACCTAGCAACAACAAAAAAAATAAATTTTTCGACTTTTGAAACATGGATATTTTAATATATTTTCTAGGAGATTTTTTAAATTAATCTCAAAACTTGAGTTATTTTTTTTCTAGGAGTCGTTTTACTTTTGAAACTGAAAAATTTCAACATTTTTGTAGAAAATTTGAAACTAATCTGAATATTTCAGAGTTTCTTCGCCCAAATATTAAACTTTTCAAACTCCCTTGTTTCTTCTAGAAAATCTTAGAATTTCTTGGCAGATATTTACTCTTTTTTTTAATCTACAAAGGCCATAATACTGTGGACTGTGTTTTTTTGAGTTGGGAAGTTTTTGCATCGTCAGATCTGGCAACCCTACTGAACACGCCATTTTTTTTATTTGTAAGACTGAGGCACATGCGCAATGGAGAGTGAGATGGAGCCAGAGAAACATGAAACCAGTATTCTGAAATATATCCACTCTGGATAAACTTTAAAAAAATCATAATTTTTGTTCTTCCAAGACGCTGAATCCCTGTGAATGCACAGCAACAGAAAACCTTTGCGGATCCACCTTAAATTGTCCCCGTGTGGGTGGGACTTAAAAGGACATGTCCAACCCCATAATGACTCTTCTCTTCCAGTTTCCACTAATCCACTCCAGCATAACCGCACCGCCATGCTGCTCTGTTTGCTTTACATTTCCCAGCCACTTGTTCTGTGGCCTGGAGGCAAACTCAATTAAGATCGGATGGAGGATGTTTATTAATTGAATTAAGTGCAGAGTATAACCGGACACCTTTAATGCAACCCTTAACATCAGTCTGAGTGAAAGCAGTTAAATTGCTTTTTAATACAGTGAAAAATACATAAACTCTAATTCACTCTCTCACTAATCTGTGTTCACTGTGTTTGCTCTCTTTATGGGATGCTCAGTTGTGAGAGAGGCCTTTAACACAGAAAGCCATTTCCAGCTCCAAACGGTCAGTTAAAATGCATTAAAAAAATTTTTTTTGACAGTCCGACAAGACTTTTGTTTTTCATATTCAATTCCCACTCCTTAACCACCTACAATTACATGTAAAATCCGTACAAACAGCAAATCTGACTTTACGTCAGACTTTGACTGACCAGGATCGATGCTTTCAAGGGTAAAGAACACAGAGAAGAAGGTGGCATTGCACAAAAATGTCCTTCGGCATAATTAGGTTATGTTGTCAGGACGATAAATGTCAGAGCTTTTAGAGAGTCATTACCGGTCAGAAAGTTACATTAAGGACAAAAAGCAACAAAGTGCATTAAATGCGTTATTATTAAACTGCTTCTAGAAACAAAACCAAAGTTATTATATTTACACCTAAAGAAGAACCATCTGGAGTCAGCAAACTGCTTCAGTTTATTACAGCTAGAAACTAGAGATCAGGCCCCAAATCTGGGTGTAATGATGAACTTTGACCTGAACTTTCAGAGCCACATAAAGATAGTTACAAAGCCGGCCTTCTATCTCCTGAAGAACATTTCCAGGATTAAAGGACTTACATCCCAACAAGATCTAGAAAAACTCATCAATGCACTTATCTTTAGTTACATTGATTACTGTAATAGTCTCTTTACAGTTGAAAAGAAGAAAAATCAGATAGTTTCAGCTGATCCAGTATGCTAAAAACGACTAAAAGCCCACCTGTTTAGAGTTGCCTTTGATTCTTGACCAGCATATTCAATGTGTATTGATGATTTTAATGGTTGCACTTGACAAAATGGAATGTTTGTTACTAGTTTTCACAACTGTTGGCCATATGATGTGTTTAGGACATTATGTGGAAATATTGCAGCAATATTCCCACATAAAGTTTGGGTGGAGATAGGTCTTCCAAATGAACAATTTTTACACAGTGGCTTAAGAACAACAAAGTAAATGTTTTGCAGTGGCTACCACAAATCCCTGATCTCAATCCTAGAAAAAGTCATGGACAAAACCAAAAAGGTGTGTGTGAGCGAAGTAGCCCACAAACCTGGCCCAATTCCACTGCTTCTGTTAAGACGAATAGGCCAAAACCCCAGGAGACTAATGTGAGAAGCTTGTGGAAAGAAACCCTAAACGTTTGACTCAAGAATTAATTAATTAATTTGTAATTAAATTTGTCATTTTGTTGTGCAGTGCTTCTTTCTGACTCGTTCCTGAGCTGAATGCTCCAGTCAAAGTGCTCCACTGTTGGGCCGAATCCATCAATGAGACAGACACTCAGAGCTGCTGTATGAGACGACGGCGCTGTGACAGCCCCACTGCCCTGAGCTTTTACTATTTCTGTTACCAGGAAAAGTTGCAGCTTGGTTTTACTTGTGAGTGTTACAGCAGCAAACTGGATCAAGAGAACTTCAGAAGAAGCAGAAACAACTGGATTTAAAATGAAATAATAGACTTACTGGGTATGAGTTTAGGAGCAAAATCGCTGTTTTCCTTCTAAACAACAAGAATTAACAGCAGAAGGTCAATCACTTAATTAGTTGATGGTTAAATGCATTTTTCATCAGGTTAACAATACTTTAAATGTGTTTGTGACCCAAATCAACTTTTTTTGCCCAAATGTGACCTATATATGACTTTTTCATGGCAGTCTGAGCAACCCTATCACAACTTTTTCAACCCCCCAAAATTTGATTTGTCACTTTCATATGTGGAACTAAATTGTACCCGATTGTTTTCAAAGCGTCTGGAGTTTGAGCAAGCAAGTCACATTTTATTTGACTTTTACATCACTGATGGAGAAACGTGCATCATAATTCTGCTCCAGAAGAAGCCAGGCGCGGATAATCCTGACGTAAACAATGGCTGAAAATCATAACTATGAAATTTCTGAAACGTTTGTGTCAGTGAAGTGCATCACATCCAAACAAATGTCTCTACAGAAGTTACATTTATTGCAGTGTTTACTTTTGGTTAGCTTCCATCCTCTTGCTATGATCTTGTGATGATACTGTCAGCGCCCATTGCCGAATTAACTTTAAAATCGATCCATAGATGGTGACGTCCATTATTACTTCTGTAAACAGAGCGCTGCTGTGTGACATCAACGTTCTTCTTCTGCGCATGCCAATTGCTTTGGGGGTCCTAAACCGCTCACACAGAAGTCTGACTGCGGTCAGGTTTAATTCAGTATGAACAAAAAGCAATAAAAATAAACTGAGCGTCAAGACCTGCTGTCTGAATGTAGCCTATTGTCTCCACAACCTCTATCAACGTAAGTTTGCTATTTCAACCATTAAAATGGGCTAAGTGTTTTTAGAGCAGGTCTCAAGTATTGACGGAAGCTTTGAATAAAAATTTTTAAAGAATTTATTAACAACTCTGTGGTGGAAACACAGCATTTCTTGAAATTGAGCAAAAAATAATGCCAAAAAATAAATTAAAACATTTTCTGAGCATGAATCAGTTTCAGACTCCCTGAGGTGAAAATTAAATCTGTCCTTTTGTTCCAGTGTATAAAAATATTTTCTGCAAACAAACCCCTAAACCCTCAGGTGTGTTTCAGAGTGTTTAAAAGTTAGCACTGTGTGGTTTGGTATGGGGAATGAATGAAGGCATAGTTAGGTTGAACAGCTGTGAAGGTGCCATTAATACTGAATAACAGCAGCAGCTTTCACAACCACATGCTTCCACTATGATGATGTATGTTGAGAAAGAGCCTTATATTAATCAGGCGTCTTCCTCCATGAATAACAACCATTTGCTTCTGCAGTGAAAGTGTTCAGGTAAAGACGCACCTGCAGTCCAAACCCAACAAAACATTGCTTTCTGCTGTGTTTTGTTTTTACTAATTCGCTGAGATTACCAGTCATAGAGATCATGTAGCCATATAGCCACCTCAGATCATATAGCGCTGATCTGAGGTGGCACCAGATGAGCTGCAATGAGGTCCTGATTTACAGTCTGGGAATAAATGAGCTGATATTAGTATCGGCTCATTTAACACAGAAAATGAACGACAAGCTAAAACTGCTTCACTTGATCAGCAATTACAGAAACCAAATGTTTCACACTTACAGCTATGCTGCAAAAAGTTGACAACCTACAAGAATCCACCGGTCATTATCCTGCCTCACCAGATTCAGGTCGTTAGTGATTTCCAAGCCCACCACGTTTCTGTTCTTCATCATTACCATGAAAGTAATGGCGAAGTATTTCCCAAACCATGATCCCCAGACAAAATGCTATTACTAAATTTAAGCCATTTTGAATTCTTGGATTTATGTTTTCGACGTTAATTCAATGGATTTAGCTCATTCTTATTGCTAGCCCCCATTAGGCTTTGCGTGATTTATGGGCGCGACTTCAGCCGTAAACCGGAACCGCCATTTGTTTACATGTTAGCAACTCGCTAACGAGCTTTCGTCAGAGGTCTTAGGCTATAAAATATGTGGGAATAGTAACTATCACATCTTAAATGTGGCAATATTGTTTTATCGCTACCTACAGTCATTGCGGGGTGGGATGGTGACTTGAAGAAGCGGTTAGCGGTTACCCAAATAACCTACACTAGCATATCTAGCTACTTCATTAACTCCGTTGCTTTGGAAATGCGGGTTTTCTACCGTTGGCTTTTTGTCCACACAATGAAACAAAAACACATGAAGCATTTTGGGTTCTCTCTTCAAGTTTAGAATTTTTAAGGCAAGCTCTTTTTTGTTTCCTTATCTGTTTGGTAGGTGATGAAAACTACAGCTTATCACATAAACACTGCCTTTTTGTTTTGGGAGCATGTTCAAAACACACCTGTTGCTGCCACAAATTAAATTTGGTCTGATCATTAGAGTGCAACCACTTATGATCAATTTTTACTTAATATTGTACAATAACTGAAAAGAGAGAACGTAACGTCTGTCATGACTATAGATTAACAAAAAACCCTACAAATTACAGTGAAGTACTGATACTTTCAGAGGGTGCCGGAAGTAAGACCCATAACCATTCCTACAGTATCCCTCCCAGGAATAAGGTCAATATTGGTTCTAAATAATTTGCTAGAAATCACATTCTCTTTTTGTCTAAGGGTTTTTTTCACACCCCATATTACGGTAGACTCGGTTCGATTGGACCAAAATTACGTTTGTTACATTTTCAGCTGCTGCGGGTTGCTTTCACATTGCACTAAATTTATTCAGAATGTATGAGGTGTGAATGTGTAACCAAACTCTGATTTGGACCAAAAAAGTGAGCTCTGGTTCGCCTGCAGACCATGGTCTCAATTCATTTGCCATTATGATGAGGTGGCAAATGATCATAGTCTGGTGTGGTTCCAATGCATTTGCGAATGCCAAGTGGACCAGAGACCGCTCCAAAAGCAGGACGTAGACTATAGCACAGGGTATTCTGGGTAAATACAACCAAAACAAACAAGTGTCTAGACAAAAGAGAAATTCTCCAACAGGTAAAAACTGACACCACTCCATTTTTGTTTACATTTTGATGAAGTCGCACTGATTGTCTTCTTCAGAGGTTTTCGTGTCATTCCCTACAGTATCTCATGGTGCAGCGTTACCACAGGTGAGGAGAGAAATGGGCTTTTCAGAGCTTTTGGTTGGTTTGACACAGTACAGTGTGAAAGAAAAACGCACCAGCTGAAAATGTAACAAATGTTGCAACTTTGGTCCTCAAACTACCCAACCATCAGATGTGAAAACTCTGAAGAGCTTAGTACCAAAATATATTAAAGACCTGTTGTTGTTGTACCAACCTTCCAGACTTCTCAGGTGTTCTGGTTCTGGTCTCCTCTGCATCACCAGAACCAGAACCAGAGCCAAACACGGAGAAGCAGCATTCCTCTAATCTGGAACAGACTTCCAGAAAACGGCTGAGACACTGAGTTCCTTTAAATCAAGGCATAAAGCCCACCTGTTTAGAGCTGCCTTTGTTCCAAAATAACTGGAAATTACAAATGTTTTGATGATGAATATTCTTGATCATTTTTATGATGACTTTTGACAAAATGTAATGTTTGTTTCATAATAGGTTATTTTGTTAAATTTTTATGATGTAAAGCACTTTGAAATGACTTGTTGCTGACTTTGACTTCAGAAAACCCAGTGGACCAGGACCAGCAGGTCGGCACCGACTGTGGAAACTCTATGATCTATCAATCCAGGCCTGGGCTCTGCCTGTTTGTGCTACTTTATTTGTTTTAAAAAATCCAACAAAACCTCCTATCATTTCTACACATTTATGTTTTTTTAGACTTTCAAACACAATGCCTACGCCTCCATCTATGATGTAAGGTTAAACAGTTTTGTCAGGTTATTACAGCTGGCATCATAAACAAAAACTAAACTTTTTTTTTTCTTGAAGACATTTTGTCCACTGCTGAGCTCTGATTTAGCTGTCCTCTTTGTGAACTATGGCAGCGTTTGACTGAAGGGTCCAATAACTGGTTGCAGAATAATGAACCATTTTCCACCGTTCTGTCAGCGAACAGCGAGAAAACAATGATTACGGCTTGTCTTATTTGTTACTTTTACTGCCGAGACGCTTCAATCACTGCAGTTCTCTTCATCGATTTTGAGGGTTAAGTTTTCAGAAAACATCACTGCTAAGCAGCTTGCTAGAGGAAAGTGTAAATTCAGGCTTGTTTCATCGTTTTGATGACGGAGTGTCTGGCCCATTTTAGACAGAAAGAAAGGAGGAAATTTCCACCAAAAACATTTCGGAAATTTTTTTTAAAAAAAGAAGAAAATACTGAGTTTCAAGAGTCACATTTTTTTTTTAATGCTTTTTTTTCTAAAACATTTCTGGGTTTTCTGGTGAAAATGTGCTCTTTTTTTTTTTTGAAGAGTCAAAACCTCCTAGAAAATACTCAGAAATTTTTACATTAATCTCAGAAATTTTGTTGAAAGAAACTTGGAAATTTCTGAGTTTCCAAAGTCACAAATTTGCTAGAAAAAACTCAAAAGTTCCTGAGTTTCAAAGGTTAAAAATCTTTGACTTTTGAAAGTCAGAAATCTCTAAGTTTTTTCTCAAAAAATTCTGAGATTATTTTCAGAATTTCAGAATTCCTGGGTGGAATTGTACCACTGATCATTGTTAAAAGGCCAGGTTTTTATGTTGTCAAAGTCAGACCATTTCAAAACTGGTCCACATGTAGGACATTTTGTCCCTTCAGCTGGAAAACAAAACATATTTTAGAAAGTAGATAAATTAATGCTGTTATGCACACTCCTAACCAATTGGACTCATTTTCAGAATCCAGTGTTTGTTTGAAGAAGGCTGGTTAGTGGAAAGAGAAATGGAGGCGCTCTATATCCCACCAGGACCTAATTTAAACCACAGCAGATTAAAACACCAGGTAGTGAGCCAATAAGTGGGGTGCAGGAGTGGATTATGTGTTGTGAGAGCACAGAGTGGAGTGGAGTGTCATTGAACTGTGACTGAATACCCTCATGAAACTGCCCACACGGTTTGTAATTAATGCGGTGTAATTCTGGATCATCTGTGTCTAAAGAACGGCCCACTGAGCCCAGTACTGCAAAACAACCATAACAGATCCAAGGCATGTTCAACTGAACTGGGAAGTGATGTTTAAAAAATAATAAGTCTTGGTGAAATAATGACTTCTGAAAGATTTATCTGTAAAATAAATCTTTCAGATTAACATATAGTTTGAATGCTGCACTGCAACAACAAAAAAATATTTTTGGTCTACTTTCTGTTGCAAATATCTTAATGTACTTAAAATAAAACAAAACTGACATTAGTAGTTTTTTACCCAAATTTTGGTAATTTTCTTAATATTGATAAGAAATACTAGTTTTTTTAAAAAGTTTTTTTAATCAATAATAGATTATTAGATTTTTTTTCACCTATAACATGGAAAAATGTCTCATTACAAGTGAAATAATGTGCCAGTGGAACTAGTACTTTAAAAAAATCAGTATTAAGGAATACCATAATTGAGCGAAATCAAGATTTTAAATTTAGCTAAAAAAGTTGCATGTAAATTATATATTTGCACTAAAAACTAGATCAAAAATACCTGGTTAGGTTTTGTGATGTGGCAGCGTGCTAATTTCTGTTGTTCCAATAAGATATTTTGTTAGGCTTAATTATGTTAGTACTCTACCTGGTCAAAAACAAAAAAAACAAAACAAAGTTGCCAGCAAAGTCACACACTTATTTCATTGGACCGCCTTTAGATTTCATTACAGCACACATTCACTGTGTTGTTGTTTCAATAAGTTTATTGAAACTTTTCCTGCACAACCAACAGGAATGCAGTAAGTAATTTTTGGAGGCAAATCAACAACAAAACTCGTCTTTTCCAGCAGCCATTGTACAGTGAATACAGCAGTAAAACCAGCTGCGTTCCACTTTGTTGCTAGGTAACAGGCTGGGATTGGCTGAGGTTGCTTGATAACTTAACATTCCAGAGGATTTTGAAACTGTTAGTTTTGCAGACACCAAAAAACATGAACTTATTATCAAAAAACTGCTGGGTGGGGTTGTTTAGCTCTTGCGTTGTTTATAGAATAAGTTCAGATCCAAATGGAAGCACAAAAACCTGAAAAATATGAATTTTGCATAACTGGTCCCCTTTAAAATTCTTGATTTTTAAAGAGCTTTAAAAATCAAGACATAAAACAATATGTGAGACATTGTTTTATACAACAGCACAAACACCCCCCAGTAACATATGCAAGCGTTGGGTTGTACACTTACTGGCAACTGTTTCTCCAGGCAGTTGTTGAAGTTTTTAACTTGGTTGGGCTTCAGCTTCTTGAGGGGAATCCGCGTTTCCCCGATAAACTCATTGTGGCGAAATTTGTCCTCATCACACACTGAGATCCTGAGAGACCAGAAAATATTGAGGAAAAGGTGAATACAGTGAAGCTCATATTAATGCTTTGCAGCTTAAATTAAAAAGATTATTCGGGATTCCAGCTGAAATACAGTTGTGTTGCAGTGAAACTGCCAAGAAGCGCTTTGTCAAACCCAATCAGGGTGACAGGAAATGATGGGATAATTATATATATAAGTTGTGCAATAAGACTCACTGATAGATTTTTTTGGTGGAAAAATCGTCCTGATTATGTGAAGTAAACATTTAAGATCAAATTAATTATTCATCTCTTTCTGTTCTCTTCTCCTTCACACGATGCTTGAATTAAATCACACCGTGAGATGTTCAACTTGTTAACAGATTTGTGTTTTGAGACACTTTAGAAATAAACACAATACTAATCTTTAATACATGACTGTATACTTAAAAAAACATTTATGAGTTAGACAGAAATCAGGAACCTGGAAAGGTTCCAACACTAATCTACCGGCAGGGGGTCGACTAGCTTGATAAGGGAGCTTAATTTCTCATAAAGCTCAAACTGCATCATAAGAAATAGAATAATAGTTCTAAACATTACTGTCAGACAAAATATTATGCACTTAGATATGAATATACGCAAGATTTTCTCATTTTATGAAAATGTATCTCGATATTCTATGAAAATAAGAAACTGATAGACATTGGTTTGAGGTGTTGACTTAGGAAATCATTTATTTTTAAAATTTTAAAATTGTTGAGTTTTGCTAACTCAGTTGCTGATTTTGTCTAAATTACGAAGGTAGGACTTCAGTCAGAAAACATGCAGATCATAAATGTCAGTTTCTGCATCAAATCACGGCTGGAGAATGTGAGGAAAAAGACTCCAAATCATATATGTGAATTTTTGTTTGTATTTTCTTAATTAAAAGCCATATTTGAATGTTCATGTTGTATTTTTCTGTGTGTCTCATTGGTTCGTTTGTTGCCACATCCTCAAAGTTTCTTAAAAAAAGGGAATGTGAGGAGAGGAAATGGAACTGCTGCATAAACAGACTTCAAAGTAAGAGCATGAATGTAAACGTCTAACTACTGGAAGGATTCTCAACAGTCAATAACCAAAAATTTCAACACAAAAGTAGAACTTTGTTCGCAAAACAGCCAAGTGAATTAGCCCTTTTAGAATTTAACTGGAAAAGTTAATTGAGGGGGAAGCTAAGTGAGCTTTCAAAGTTAGCATAAAAGGGCTAAAGTGATGAACAAATAATTAGCTCTATTAGCGCATTAGTGGAAGTGTACCTGGAGAATCACTGGAGCAGGAACATTTCTCTCTCTTTTTTTAAAAGCTTTTTAATATTTACATCGTGGAGACTTAAATTGTAACTTCTGTTTCCTGCTCTTAGCTGAATGTAGCAAAACCCGGGGTGATCATCTCTGACCAGCACATCTGGCACCAACAATGCTCCATTCAATGTCTCTTAAATCCAATCTAAAATGTCTGATTCTGAGTTTGAACTTCTTCACCACGTCCAGATGCACCAACTTCCTGCCATGTGATCAGCTGATTTTCCATTTGTCTCGACAAGCTATTGAAATGATTGGTGAGTTTGTTCTAAGAACTGAACAGAAAAGGAGTGACAAGAAGTACGTATGTCCAAAAGAACTACTGATCAACACAACTTTAGCAGGGTAGAAGAGACTCTGGTTGCTAAAACTATGAAAGTTTTAATTCAGGTAGAAATCAGTCAGCGGTAAAAGACGAACAGTGAGCTTCTGGTTTCACTTTTCAGCCTGGGATCTATATTCCTCTTCAGCATTTCATTAAAGTTACAATGGAAACCAATAATCGGAGCTCTCAGCAGACCTACAGTGTGTCTCCAATAAATGCAGAGAGCGGTCCCTGTGTAAGGGCTCTCTGCCCTGACATGACATGATTCACACTCAGGCTCGTGTAGATGAATACTGTTTGTTTCAAGTGCTTTTCTCTGCATAATGAGCAGCCGCATAAAGAAAAAAACATGCTGCCTTTGTACGCCCGATGGCCTAATGTAATAGGACCACAGGTTGCGTTGGATGTTGTGCAATCAGACATTCAATATCAATAACAGTACTGATAAAAGGGGTGGTGTTGAAATCATGTTTCAATTTGCAGGAATAAATGAGTTGTGTTATTTGGGAACGTGGAGTGCAGTCCACTGGAATGGCTGACCAGATCACGCCTCACGCATGCTGATGCTTCTTCAGGTCTCTGTTGCGATTCAGAGCGGCAACATTTCAGTTGATTCTGATGCCGTGCGACACAAAATCATCGGTAACACACACTAATGTGTTTGCAGGGCGCTGATAAGAGCGGCAGTCAGTCACTGTGGGTCAGAAACTACATCGGCTGCCCAAATACAACGGACTGTCTCTGTCTGACCAAACACTAACTCATTCAGCTGGAACAAAAAATGTGTAAATACTGTAAATATGAATTAAGAACTAATGAACTGAAAAGTTTAACGGCTCTAAAACTGAGCACAGGGGTGGCTTCTGAATGAATGGCATGCCCTGCAGTGTTCTTTTCTTTGTTTATTTCCTGTCAAACAATTAAAATTTCAACAAAACAAACCCAGGAAATGGAACTTTAAAAAATGTCCCCAAAAAAAAGGATCTGCAAAATAAAAAGTAAAAGAGCTTAAAAGGGAGCAGGAAGAAGCAGTGGCTTATCTTGAATTTACATGCAATTTTCTTAAAGAAAAAATATTGTTCTATTCTATGCTGTTGCACTTTAGGCAAGAAAATGTTTATTTTCATCATTTAAAGTTTATTTGAAGTTTTTGTAATGTATTTCTAATATTATATAAAATAAACATAAGTGGTTAAATAAAATATTTATAGAATTGACCATTTTTTAATCTGATTATCCTATTTATAGTCAAAATCATCAAATAGAGTAATTAATCAATAATTTAATTGTTAGTTGCAGCCCTAATATATACAGTATGTATATGTATATGTGTGTGCATATCTACACTATTCAATATTTTGTCATTTTTACTGTTTGTTCTCAAATCAATCATGAGCAAACAAATTCTTACATTTATTTATAATTTATTTTCATCAAATCAATATTTGAACAATCAATAATATCAATAATATCAATAATCAATAATATGAATTTAAGCTTATTGATTCCTTTCCTGACAACTTCCAAGAGCTGCTTTAACGCTTTTCCAGGACAAAACATGGTTGCATCATCTGCAAAATCTCATTAAAAGTTTGGAGCTCAGTACTGAACCCTGTGGGACGCCACATGTAATATTTAAGCATACAGATGTTGTTTGCTTCCGATTTTATGCGGCAGAATTTTATGACTTATTCAACTAAAGGCATTTTTCAAGCCCCGCTACATATTTTATATCTTTAGTTTTCATTATATTTTCCATTCACTCCATCACTGCCATAGATGTTGATCTGACTCTCCATTAAGATGTGTTTTTCTGGATGAATCTAAACACCAATAAACCATCATCAACATTTCCCAGCAGATCTATATGATCAATCGCTCCCTCTGAATCCTTCCATTGGCGATGTTCTCCATCAGAGCCAAAGCGCTCCACAGTTAGCGGCTCACCTTCGCGCAGCTACTTATATACGTGCGGTTGTCTATGTGACGGAAAAATTTAGTAACAAAGTTTAAATAAATTTGAATGTACACTTTATGATATTTCTATTAAAGGTTTGCACTCAGTTGCAGCTCAACAGGACATATGCTCTTCTGACCCTCCTCAAATAAGTGAAGAACAGGGTGTTCAGCAGTTAGAAATGTGAGACATGGCTAAGGTGATGAGCCTAGTTTGTAGAAGTTCAGTTACTAGTATCTGTTTAGCCATCAGCAGAGAGGCTTTTTGGAGAAATGCCTAAAGTTGAGCTGGGAATGTGTATGCAACTCTGCTCGACTGAAACTTACAGATAAGTAACGTATAGATTTTTACCTGACACTTGAGCCAGGGGGTGTGACTAAGTAATGTGTCCTATGTAAATGAGGGGACGTTCAGCCCCAAGTCAGAACTCATCCGATTCTCACTGAGGTGAGCTTTGTATGTTTTCTCCATTTGCAAATGTTAATTAAAGCTGTGTTTGTTCTCTTTTATAGCTGAAGTTTGGTCTCAAATTTTGCGCAACTTAACATCTACACACCTCCATCACCTTAAAAATAACCAAACCTGTTGGGAGTTAATCTGCTGATCCAACCATGTTTTATTTTTTTTTGTGAGAATGAAATGACCCCATAGATGCATTTCATGCGCTTCGGCGTACAGAGCACTGCGTTACATCTTTATGAGACAAAAACTGAAGAAATGTATTTTTTACATTCTAGTGAGGTTTTTGCATCCTTTTGCTTTTTTATTTTTTGTGTATGTTAGCTTACTGTCTGAGGATAAATGCAGTTCACTTTCATAGTTTATGTTTAAACAATAAAATATTAAAATTCTGAAAAACATCGGGTTTGATGCTTCTTGGTCTAAATAACACCGAATGTCGTCAGATTTAAGTGTATTTAGGTGAGTTTTGACGCTTTGTAGTTTGATATTGTGCACAGAAAAAGTTTGCGTGGCTACCGCACATTTTCACGCCAGCGTAAAAGTTGGCGTATATTTACGCCAACTTTGACGCAAAGTTAATTTTTATACATGCCGACTTGTGCGTAAAATATGGCGCCGCACATTTTTTGTGCGCACGCACGCTTTATGCATGAGGCCCTTGGTCTTTAACTAGTGAAGTGATGTGAGTTACCTGCTTTATGGGAATCACGGTTCACATTTTCACATTGTAATTGTTAGCTGCATGTTTGTGACCGTCTGGTCAAAATATCGCAGGATTTTTATGTGTCCAACAGAAGAGATATATTTAGGCTACCAACATACTTATCTGTACTCATTCCATCTAAAACAAAAACTCTGCATATGGTTGCATAATCTTCCTCCACCACTTGATTGCACGCTGTTAACACTTTGGTGCAAAGAAGGGAGCCAGTGGAGGTGAAGTAACGCTTAACTTACATAAATGTACCATAATTTTCACAGGGAGTTAAATGTTTTTGGCTTCAAGTCTTTCCTTATGTGTCGTTACTGAAAAGAAAGACAACAACAACAATAATAATAATAGTAAAAATTTAAGCCTCCCATTTGAGTATGAAAGTAAAAATATTCTGCTTATTTTGATTTGGAGCTTGCAGAAACAAACTGGGTAAACAGGAAGATTGCCCATCTATGGACCTAACAGTCAGCTGTTAAGTAAACACTGTAAAATTGTTATTTATCCTCAGGGGCAAGAAGAACATTTATAGAAGGAACATAAAAACATTTTATTCTAGGCTTTCCTACCTCCATCTGTTATCTTTAACTCGTTCTTTTTACTTTTTAAAACCTTTGTTCTTCTTAGACTTCCTGCATTTAGGCTTTTTTATTATCTCCCCAGTTCCTGTAATTTTCTTTAATTATGCCACTTTACCTCTCTTCCTTCTGACTTGCTTTAATCCGATTCCTTCCTTTCAGTCTCTTTTCTTCATTCTCGTCTCTTCCTTCCTAATTTAATTCTTGTGATTTACTTAAATTTTCCTCCTTCCTTACTGTAATTCCTGATCATTTCTCCCCCTTACTTCTCTTCTCAGCTTCCATTTTCCCCCCACTAACTCCATTTGTTGTCTTTTTTTTCCCAAATATTCTGAATTTTTGCCTTTTCTTTGATACATATCACTATCGTCATTTTGACGCTGAGCGTACCTGAGAGTTTTGCGGACCATATCCTCGTCGGTGATGCCGTAGTAGGTCAGGGTCTCGTTCCAGAAGGGGTTGAGTGTGTTGTGCAGGGTCTTGGTTCTGAGTTTATTCGCCTGAAACACAAATCACATCCCCCACTTAATGCTCATGATTGAATACTGGTTCGCCTGACAGCTAAGGAGAGCTCATCCCCAGAGTCATTGAAATGCTGCCAATATTTCTTTTTTTAAATTCCAGGAAAATGTTTCACAGGGTCCTTGCGTGACGTCTTGTAACGTGCATGCAAATATAATCTCACTGCTGCCTGGCAAAAGTATTAATACCTGTGCTCAAAACTAACGGGGGGATGGATTATCTTCT
Source organism: Xiphophorus maculatus (assembly GCF_002775205.1). NCBI lineage: Eukaryota > Metazoa > Chordata > Actinopteri > Cyprinodontiformes > Poeciliidae > Xiphophorus > Xiphophorus maculatus. The sequence continues at coordinate 12,057,373 of NC_036453.1, read as the reverse complement.
AAAAATAGGTGTTAAATTAAAAAAAATGACTTCATATCTGGAGCAAGAAGCCAGTTTTGGAGCTCAACCAGCAGCAGTTCAGAGGCGAAGGGGGGATGCTACAAATGAACCACTGGTGTCATAATCGCTTCAGCGGTGGAGGCTAAAAAGGTGCTGCTCTCTAGCCAATTACTACAGTACTTTCCCTTTGACTTCGAGATCTCTGCTCTAACTAGCTGTAATTTTAAAAGCCCCTTACATCTTACATCTGAAGCTAAAAAGGGACGTGTGGGAGGTTTGATGCGCAGGTGCACTCTAAAGAGAGATCCTCCTGGATGACTGAGGAGCAACACAAATACACGATCCGACACTTTTAAACACCATAATGGCTCCTGAAAGCAACTTTCACTTAAATCCAATAAACCCTGGGCTTGATATAATTATGTTTTCATGGGTGCTGTTAATATGTTCTCATTTGTTGGAATCACAACCTATAAGTAGAAAAAGCACAGTGTCAGTCTGCTCCATGGCTTTAAGGTTTTTATGACACTACTGGCTTTTATTGGGTGTTAATGTTTTAAAAAGTGAGCTCTACAAGCCAGGAAACGGCACTACACATGGCCTAGTAAAAGTATTCATAGCCATTCAAATCCACATTTTAATGGGATTTATTATGAGAGACTAATAAAAAGTTGAGCATAATTGTGCAGTGGGAGGATGTTTTTATATATGAAAATAAATAAAACCTTGACTTTTTTGGTAGTATGTCAAGTGGTTGCAAATATTTTCCATCTTTATTTTTTTAAAATGATGATGGAAAATATCTGAAGGCCATCTGTCATTTTGACAAAATCATAATTCACACACTTGACCATCTGTTGCAGAGGCGCAGACATTTTCAACTTTGTGCTCAAAGTACATGATGGAAATTTAATTGCGGAGGCAATTAAATTGATCAAAGAAAAAAAACAAACAAACAAACATCTGAGTACGACCTCTGACCTGCACTCGCCATACACAAGCTGACAGTTCACCACAGTGATGAACTGATTCAGTACCTATTACTAAATGCAGATCAAATCAGGATGAAGAAATGCACATTTGCACTTAGAAAAATGTTCCCACATGATATTATTATTTGAATAGTTGCTGAAAGCTGAGATTTCACTAAAATCAAGGTTTTTAAGTCCTAGCTAAATTTGTACTTTAACTAGGGCCAGAACTTTAAGGCTTTCATTTTGATTAATTAATTACTAAGAATTATTCGTATTTTTGTTCCATTCAAAGGTTCCAGCTGAGACTTTGGTCATTCATTGTTTCTGGTACACTCATAAATCAGACACTAAAGCAACATTTGCAAACAACAGCGATGGACAACAAAGCCTGAAAAGACTGTTGTGTTAAGTTGTGCTAAAAGGAGCTAACTTATCAGTGAAGCTAGCCTGAAATAGCATCTCAATGCTAAACATGGAGCAGCGCAGACATCCCCAGTGCTACAGACCACAGTCTACATTTCTAAAGAGGGATTTGTTCAAAAAAGTTCCATAAATGATCAAAACTTGAAAACTGAACAGGTATAATAAAATTTTGCACCAATCTGATGGCTTAATAACTTAAATAATAGATGGAAAAACAAGCAATTGATATGTTTGATGTTGAGCTCATATGTGCATATTTTCAAAACTTTAGCAGCAAAAGCAATTTTGAAATTGAAAATATTGCTTATTTTCTTGGTAGCTTTTTTTTTGTCCTTCAAGCTATTAAAATATGATTAATTAATTACAGACCGTGCAATTAACTCAATTAAAATCTTCAATCGAGTCCCGCCACTAACTTTAATGTTACCCGTCAGTGCAGCCTAATCTGGAATAATTACAAGCATTTCATTGTGTTGGATTGCGGTTTCTGAAGTGATGAAGCTGTGATCCGGCTTCGCAGCAGAGCGTGAAACGTCACTTCTCATTAGGACGCAAACATAACTTATGACCTCTTCAGCTGGCCATTAATGAGGCTCTTCGACCGAGTCTAATGACTATTTTGAGGGGACGTCGACAGGAAGGAGACGGCATCGTGTTTTGCTGGCAGAATGTGCAAAGGCCCCCGTGAGGCCTCATACTGAGACAGGAGACACATCCAAGTGGCAACAGGCCGCCATGGAGAGGTTTATTCGACTTACTGGTCCAAGAATCCATGACAACTCAAATTTATTTGAGTTAAGCTGAAAGGAGCTTGGTTGGTATTAGTGGTGACACCCACCAGGACACAGAGAAACCCGGAAACACCCCAGAATAAATTTAAACAAACGAGAGAGAAAATAAAAACACCTGTCCTTCAAACTATCAAGAGCCTATAAATAATTGCTTTCATGTCAGAAACTGTAAAAAGGAGCATTAGTATGAGCTTGGGAAGTTAATTTCCAAGCTGTGGGTGCTGACACTGTTGCCATGACACCGCCTCACAGAAGATGCACCACTTTATCAGCGGGGAAAGGAAAGGAGAGCAGCAGCAGAGCCAGACTAAAACTGTACATCTTGACCTTCAGCATTTCAGCAAATGGCAGAAACTATTAGTCCATTTGTAAGAGCAAGGGCGTTTTTAGAGGATCCTCTCATTTCTTCTCTTCATACATGCAGGAAGCAGCGCTTCCAGAAAGTAGATGCAATATTAAGTCAGTGGTTGGCTGAGTGGTGGTGGCTCATAGAGGATAATTACTGTTTGTTTCAAGCTAACCTTTGACTCATTCTAACTGTGCATTTCTGGTTCGAATGATTACAGCTGCTATGAGTCTAAAAGGACACAAAATTGCTGTCAGAAAGCTGCTTGACGTAAAACGGCAGCACGTTTCCAGAAACAGAGCCTCATTCAGAAGAATCTAACAAGAGGACTGAGGATCAATGAGACAATATGTCATCAAAGAGCTGGGTGTAGGGAAAGCCAAATATGTAATGCGTATTTCATTTTTCAGGTCCAGTTATTAACGTAGACTGTTCTTTTTTCTTTATTTTTTAGGATGGAATGATTAGAGCAGGGTTTCACAAACAGCATTAGCTTCTGGCGAAGGAACCCCCTTTGTAGACCCTCAAAATTTGAAGAGAATGTTTTTTTTCTCATTTTTATTCATTACTCCATAATTATTACTTTCATTTAGCATAACAGCTGCCACGTACTTTCTGATTTTAAACAGATACGGGTTCTTCTCTTGTCAGAAACTTTTCCGTTTTGCGCTTGCTACGCTAGGTTGAAGTGCAAAGCATCTTGATAAAAGTGCAAATGGGAAATGATCTTTGAAAAATTGATTTGATTTTATAATTTTAAAAAATTAGTTAAATTTATGATTAAAAAGTGTATTAGACTAATTTTTTTAATTTTTACATTCTTTTTCTTATTTTCCCTTCAACCTGCTGAGCCCTCCATAGCGCCCCCTGGTGACCTTCACTTTGAAAAACACTGGATTTGTGGTAAATTTACTAAAGTGTGCTGACAATCATGATCCGTGTCACCTCTAGAATATAAAATATGAAATATATAGTTTTTAAAAAAATCAATGTGTTTAATTATATTGAGTCAAATATAATTAATTCTGTATTTAATATATTATTTTTGTATTTATTTCCAGTTTTAAACAATGAATGACATTTAAATAATTATTTCACAAATTATTAATTATAATTTTTCACTCTTTGCTCTCTATAGAATCCAAACCTATAACCACAAAACCCAATGCAAACTGTTGAATGCAGCGTTGTAAAGTGGAGAGATGAGTCTGGTGAGGGCTTTTCTCAGGTAAATTGTTGCATTTCTTAAAAAAAAAAAACATTTTCTTTTTGGAAGGATGAAGTTGTTAAAATGTGTGGTGAACAAACAAAGCAATCTGCTCTCTTGTATCTCAGAAATCCTTCCCGTAAGAAGGGAGATAATCACAGATGATGTATACAGTTGGCAGATTTCCGCCTTAACCTCAGGAGATTAAATCAGAGGAGCTGTTTGATTTAAAGCAGCAGAAGACAGACTTGTTTGTAGGGGAATAATTGCACGATAGCTTCATTCAAAAGCTCTTTTTGAATTGATTATTCCTGATATTCCCGTCTATCTTTGCACCCTTGCTAATTATTACATTTGTGCACTTCTGGAAAATGAGCTGTGACACCTCAAAGTCCCCCGTCAGTGTCAGGACACATGGAGCAACCCAGGGTTTATTTAAATTAGATGTGCCGACAAAAACACTATGTTCTGCTTGCTGCTTTGGAGCAGAATGCTGCCTGGAAAACTCACAGTGACACAAACTCCTGAAGGCAACAATAAAGGGTGACAGACATGATGAGTGTTTCCCTCTGCTTGCAGAGAACTAACAGTCTCCGCCTTTAAAGTGTTCCTCTATCTTTGTTTGCAGCTCAAACAGAAAATTTGACTTTAAACGTGACCTATTATGCTTCCTTGGTTAGGATAGATCTATGAATCATACCATAAACATGTTCATTACATTATCTACACAAAATAATTTCTAGATAATGAGATTTTAGTCTGCTCAGTTTCAGAATGGGCTGTTTTAGGACCTCCTGTCACTTTAAATCCAAATCAGCTGCTGCTGGCCACGTTTACACTCGCATGTGAAAATGACTGCAAACAGATGTACAATTATATAACCGTACATCCTTGAAAAGCAATGGTAGAGCCTCCTGCACAATCAGCACGAACGTAATGATGTCAAGATCTTAAGTTTCTAGGGAACTTGGCCCCACAGCATCACAGATCCTCTGCTGTACCAAGCAGTCCCACAATGCTTTGCTTTACAACAGACCCTCCTAGAATGTTTACTTCACCGTTCCACTTAAAGTCCCACATGATTTATGTTTGTGACGGCACAACATCGCAGCCACTGACAAATTTTATGTTTTCAATGTGAAATTTTGCTACTTCATTTTGAGGATTTTATTTGTCTTCATTAGAGGGCAGATAAGACAAAATGGTGGCGTGATCAACGGAGAAGCATCCATGTTCATGCCTGAGAAACTGATCAAATACAGAAATTAAGACCTTTGGAGCTTTCAACAATTTCTATGTCAGTCACAGTTCTGGTGACAGTGTCAGCACCAGAACTGAAGATTGCAACTTGAAAATCTCAGCATGAAAGACAAAGACTGAATAGCTGAACATGAAGGTTTTACCTCTGCCCAAAAGCATCCCCTTCATAAATACATGTTAGGCTGAAAACAAAGTCATGCAGTTTGTGTCTCAACTGGTTGTTGTATTGATTTGTTGTGAAGAACTTTGTGATCTTTATATCTTAAAAGACTGAATATAAATAAAGTTATAGTTGCTTATAGATACATGTGTATAAAACATCCACTGAAAGCAGAAGAAGAGCATTTTTCCTGAAGAAATTTTTATTCAGAAAAAATATATTTATATATATTTTGTAATCTATAGGAATGCCTGTAAATATATGATTATTAATAAAGTGTTATTTATGTTTATTGCACCATGCGCTGAAAATATTCAGTAATATTTGTGGGATAGGAACCCATCGATAAGGAAATAATCTTACACATGTAGATATTTGACTTTGTACACATGATACATGATACAAATAACTGCAAAGCTCAAATCAATGGTGGGACGTAGAAAAGCTTGAGAGGAAGAGGAGATGTGAGTCAGGTAGACGGATAATCAGACATCTTTGGCTTTCAATAAGCTGCTTTGTGGATTTTAATCATTTGCAGAATCTCTTGTTTCAGGATTAACAGAATTGTCAAAGACTTCTGTCTGGTGCAATAAAAGTGAGACAATTCACTGTCCCTAATAAAACAAGCACTGAGTCATCTCGACAGTTTATATCTACACGAGCAGATTTAGTCAGTTTCACAATTTTTCTGGCAGAAGAACCAAAGTTTATATTAGAGAATCTGCAACAGTTTCTGCTAAAAGTTAAATCTTTTCTTTAGTTTCAACTTTTGAAGTTAGAATGTCCAACACATTTTCTCCCTGTTCATCCATGAACCACGAGCAACAAAAACGGACTGGACACAAAGAAGAACCTCTGACTAAGCATCCATCTTTAACACAAAATTTCTCAAAACAAACATTGATTAAGGAAAACCACCCAGAACTGGGATGATAGAGGACATACAGTCAATAACAGTGACGACACTCACCTTGCTGGCGCCAGGCAGTAGGTGCAGTTTGACGTAAGGATCCGAGAGTCCATTGTGGTCCATCGGTTTGAGCCCCTACAGAGGCAGAGCAGAAAGCTGTTGAGGAATTTATGCATATTTATATCCCACATAACGGAAAAAGGAAGACTGTAGCTCTGTTTTGATTACAAATGTGTGCAAAACCTTGTTGATATTCCGCTAATGTAAAAAAAAACAACACAATTTTGCATTAAATAAAAAATGCAATTCAAATGATGTGAATACGTTTGCTGAGTTGATATGTCATTAAAAAACATGCTACACAATCATCCTGCTACCACTTCCTGTCGTCTTGTTTGTTGTTTCCACCAGTAACCACCAGTCATGTGATCATCTGGTTGTTGATCACATGACTTGTGTGATGCAAAAAAAGTATTTCTATTGCAGTTTTGCAAAATACACAAATTTTGATACAGTCGAAAAACCACCTCATCCTAGCGCAAAAACGTTTTATCAAAAAGTTTGCAGTCGGCATGTTTCCATTAAACAATTTTATTTTCGTAATTCCAATTTGTGCAATTATGTGGTCAATGAAAAGGCAGCGAAGAAAGGTCAACCAAAGGAAGTCTTTTCCTCTCAGAACAGCAATATGCATGTTAATGTTATATGTAGCAGCTAATTTTATCATTTGGAGTCTATAGTCACCAGAGCATTGTGTGCTACTTATGGATCTGAGAGGTTAGGGCAGGAAATCCTTCGTATAAAGACCCTGGATGGCTCCCAGAAACTCTGAGGGGAATAAGGGAGCAAACTCAAAACAGGTTTAACTTTCCCTTTAGGAGCAAATCAATAAGACTCCAGCCGAGGTGAGGATCTAAAGGTCAACCATACAACAACCATAATAGGGCAGGAACCAACTGGGTGAAGTGAAAGACCCTGCAGGGCTGCAGAGAGAGTTCTTTAGAGTGACAACATGTTTCCAGAAGGTTTTAGTCTCCGAATGTTTGACCAGCTCAAGTGGAGGACCATCGTGCTGGTTGCTTTTGTGGCAACAATTGGACCGGAAATGTTTAATCACAACTTTGCAGTTATTTCCTTGCCCCCTTTACAATCATGCCCTCAAATAAGGAAACGCTGAAATCTGTTTTTAGACCATAAAATTGCGCAGGTTGGCATTTGCAGAATATTGACAAAGTTTTGCGCACATTTGCAATGGAAACTCAGCTTTTGTTGATATATTTTATGACTTACAGTAGCTGCATTGCCATTGACCTTAAAATTGTACAAACCGGAATTGAAAACAAATTTTTAATAGAAACACCAATAAAAAAAAATAAAAAAAATCACATTTTTGGATTATTTTCTTTTTGTGAAAGGATTTGCACAAAAGGATTTGATGAATCACAATGAGTGTATTTCACAAAACTGTAATGGAAACTTTTTTTCGCATCACACGAGTCATGTGATCAACAACCGAATGTTACTACTGGCGGAAAATATGAAAAAGACAGCTAATGACAAACTCATTCAAGTGTGATTTCCACCGTATTACTTATTTAACAGAAGCACTGCAATTGCAAAATCAAAATTGTTTTTTCAACATTAGTGGAATATCTACAAAGTTTTGCACACATTTGTAATGGAAACGCAGTTATTGCAGGTCAGCGATGTTTCTTGCATGTGTAAAAATCTTTTATCGTAAGGTTATTATTCTTACGATGTGTTACTAAACACATCATAAGATGTGTTAAACATTTGTTAACATTTGTTAAGGTCACTGCAGATGTTAACATCTGCATTTTGGCCTTTAATGCTAGAATTTTCTTGTTAAACATTTGTTGTGGTAGAAATCCATGTTTCCATTACATCCCAACTGTACATTAATAGTATTATTTTTTATCAGTCTTACCACTGAGACCAGAAAATGCTTTCAGAGTGATTATTCCTGTAACTAAAAGGACCTTTGAAATACAGAATTGCTGAACTTCTTTCTAAATGCGAGTTCTGGAGGTGATTTAACATGTTAAGAGGATTTCAATCTGTGACGGTTGGCATTTCAAAAGGAGCTGAAGAGTCCGCTTCATGTTTTTACAACTGCTGAATTTGCCAGTTTTACTATGCACAACTATTAAAAAACAGAAAAACCCAGTAAGAACCCTGAGTCCAATTATAATTTATTCATAAACACTGAGCGTACAAAGGGCAATTCTTCGATAAAGGTACGGTGAGAAATTAGTTTCTCTTTTGTCCGATGACAGCGTTTGTTGCGGCTTGGGATGAACGATCAGTTTGATTTATTGGTGGTTTAAAGAGAATCAGCGTGAAATCATTTTGGCCTTTAATGCTAGAATTTTCTGTTTTTTTGTAATATTTCTTTCACAATTCTAGTTCCAATATTAAAAAGATAAAGTGGCAACATACTAGCTTTTTATTAGGTACACCTGTACAGCGACTTGTTTACAAAAATAGGAAATTAACCAGTCACATGGCAGCAACTCAATGCAGTTTGACATTCAAACTGAGATGTTTTGGTGAAAAACTTTCATGCAGCTGTTTATGACAGATTTAAATACTGTACTCAGCTGGAAGTAAGTACAGCCAGTATTGGTGTTATGTGGTCACAGTGTTCAGTTATTATCAGTAGTCCTGAATAGAAGCATCTATGTGGCTTTGTAAGTTAGTTGTAGGCTCTGGTAAAGGTTTTTACCTCTGCATTGTACTTTATCTAGTTTATTTACATATTGGTGCAAAATGTTGAGTCATAATTCACAGAAAAGGCCCAACAGAGCAGCTGCATTTTGGCTTTAAGGGCTACAGTTCAAACCACAGCATGTGCTAGAAATTTAATCTGTGCTCAGAACAAATTTATATCAATATTACACATCACCATCAGCGTTTCAGAAAAGAGAGTGTCGGGATTTCTCGCCTCTGCAGTGACCTTAACATACGCTGCAGGGATTTGGTCAAAATAAGACTAGTGTAGAGTCAGCCGATGGGGCTGGTGGCGGTTAATGAGAAATCAGAGGGATGTCTTATCACTCTACCAGATGAGTCATCCACTCAGCGCTCTGCTATTCATCCCTGCAAGTCATCTGCAGCCCGACCTCAGGAACAGCATGGATATGTAACAGATGTCAACAATCACTAGAAACCCTCTGCTCGCTACTGCCTGGCTACATGTTTCTATTCCTATAAAGTGCTTCAATGTGAACATCATTGCTTTCACGTTTTAAATAAATCCACAGGAAATCTGTTATATAATAAACCTTTAGCTCTTATGCTAAATCATTCTTCCTTTTTTTTTAAAGAAATACAACAGAAGCGTTTTAACAAAAACTGGTAGCCTATAAAAGTATATACACACCAAGTAGGAAAAATAAAATAAAGCAGATTAAAAGTGATCATGAAAACAGATTTTGTAATTTATTTTATTTATGACTCATTAAATAGGGAGCATTGCTAATAGATTAAAATAAGTATGATTACTGCACTTTGGTGGGGTTACCAAGAAAAATCTGAATGTCAATAAGGACAACAGTTTGATAGAAAGCTTTCACTACTTTGAATAATTGAGCTTACTGTACTGTTTGATAATTAGGATCATCTGGAATGTACGTATGATTGCATTTAAATGATTTTTCAACAACTCAAGATGACATTTGTTGTGAGCAAATGACTATATTTGTCAATCGTCACATCAAAAAGTCTAAGGAGTTAAAAGAAGGGATTTTAAGACAATTCAGAAAATCAAGTTGATTTGCAACAATGATATCTACGTCAGATAATATACAAGAGATCAGAGACTTCTACCATTTTTAAAATACATTTTATTGTCATAAACATCATCTCTTTCATTTGTTTCATTCCCACCAATAAATTAGAAACATGAATGTTCTGAATTTTATCTTCTGAATTTCATCTACAGGTTTCTTTATAACCAGCTGTGGTTACGTAGAAGTTTGTTTCCATCATATATAATTGAAGTGTTTTGTTTTTACCTTTCTGCTTTAGAGCAGGTGACATTTGTGATTAAACAGGCGTGATTGAGAAGTTATGCACTGTGGTTGTGAGCCGTTTATTATCTGCCAGTCTATTAGTGAATATGAGCACATCATTTCTTAAATTGAAGAAATTGATTTCCAAAACAAATTATTACTTCAACGCCGTGCACTTTCCAGTCTCTGTAAAAGCTGAATACGACACAAACAAATGAAATAAAGAAATGAATACGGGTTCAGTTAAAGGTTAGAAATGTACGACGGCAACCCATTTTCCATCTGAGTAAACAGCCAACATGGCCGCTACGTTTCTATGAAGTTATTTTTTTCTTCAGTGAAGCCAAATTGAAAAAAAGAAAAAAAAAAATCAAACAAATGTATGCGTATTTGTCCACAGGCTAAATGTAACAGTTCGCCTCTCCGCGCAGCACTCAGAAGAAATTACCGACAGGGAAATGACACACTTGACTTCCTCTCCAATAAGGAAATACTGTTTTACATTCCATCTGCGCAAATAGAAACAAAGTGACAATGATTTCTTTAGCCGGATCTCAAATATGTCTGCATTTTCTCTCATGGTTTCAGATTTTTTTCACATTCTGCTTCTGAAGAAAATATTGACTGTTCAGACAAAGGAGACTATATTATGAAAACCAAGTTAGAAGAATAACCAGATGAAGATAAACTTTCGCTGGGTGTCTTTTGATATGATTTGGATGCATCATTGAGATAGAGTAAACTATATTTAATAACCTGTCACTCTCCACACTGATTCTATTAGTTTATATATAGATTTTACAGTAACACTTGTGGCTTAAATGTTGTGAACAACTGCTAAGATCAATCAAGGTTGCTCTGAAGGATAGTTTTCTGTCGCAACGTTATTTTGAGACCCAAACTGTATAAGGTATAGTTTAGTAATTGTTGTTTAGAAGGCTTTTGGGGAAAAAAGTTTCTATTGGGATGATGTGTACAGTAAACAGGGTTCAAAGCAATGTTGCAAAGTGAAATATTTGACCCCTATGTATTTACTGAGAACCCCACATGGCAATAAATACACAGGAGACCATTCACAATGACATATTGTCCAGAGAACTCCTCAGGTGACTTCAGGTCTCGACTTAAATTTCTTGTTGATCCGTAGGTTGAATCCCAAATCTCCATTTTTTTTTAACATTTCCTTTCGCTCAACATCTTATTGAACACTACAGGTTGACAAAAAACTCTGCATCTTGTGTCTTCTGGCAAGTTTTTTCTCTCTCTCTCTATATATATGAAATTTCTGTAGCGTTGAAATGTACATGTTTTTGTTGTTGTTTTGTGTTTTTCTCCTTAAATGAGCAGCAGCACCATGAGAGGTGATTGGGGAGGTTAGAGTGCCGCTTTCATCTGCTGCTATTGTTGCCTCCAGCAAACACCTGAACAGCCACCGAGATGGAAGACATTACACGAGGTTGGCCTGCGACGAACAGGCAGCTGCGTCACACCGCTGATTGCACGAGAACGCCGTGAATACTCTGTTGATCATAATTACTGAGGGTTGGAGGGAAAATGACCCCTGCAAAAGGCAGATGGGAGTGGATCCACACCTTCTATCTTCTTTCAGAACAGCTCGGCTGAATAGCAGCCCGACATAAACGCTGCAAAATGAAGTTGTGCTCTTTTTCTGGGAAGAAATAATTACTACCACCACCATCAACATCATCATCTTCATCATCATCATTCAGATGAAGTTGTAGCGTGGCATGATGGTTAGGAAACAACACAGAGAGAATGCCGATCTTTTCAACTTTAATTGAAGAATATGAGTTTTCTCTGTAGGTGCAGCTCCAACTTTTCTTGCGGCTGACACTGGAGTCGATTTTTAGCTTTTACAGAAGTGAAACTGAACCCGCCTCCTCGAGTTAATTAGCTGCTGAAGACTCTGGGAAGTTTGCGGCTACCAAATTTGCGGCTACCTGCTGTCAAATTTTAGATTTATGCAAATCTATTTGATAAAAGCAGGTAGTCTGTGGCAAACAGAAATGTACAATCAGAGGTAAACCACATGAAAGAAATTGAAGTCTGACAGTCGAGGTGTCTGAGTTGATAAGATCTCAAATATAAAAGCGCATCCAACAATTTTAGACAGTATTTAATATTTTCACCATGCAAAAACCTCTAACTTCTGAGCTGTTAATGAATTTGACTAATATTTTAAATGGTATACTTTTAGGGCTGCAATCTACAATTAATCTACCGATTGCTTAATGATTAATGGGATAAAAAAAATTGGTGGATTCTGCAAACTTTCTGGTTAACTAATTAAGCCTTTTTATCCAGTATTACAAATACATTAATAGTTGCAAATAATTCAATTGCTTTTTTAAATGAGAAAAAAAAATTATTTTAATCAATTAAATGTTTACTAAAGCTAAAAAAAAATAGTTTTACCAACATGTGAAAAGCTCAGTTGTTTCCACTTGACTTGCTATCAAAACAGTGTAGGGGTGATCTGTTTACGTTTTATTTATTAACCGACTAATAACTGGATAGCCAAAGGTGCTTAATAGGTACTTTTTTTTTTTTACGGAATCTGAACCAGGTGAAGTTACCACTATTCCATCTGAATTATACGTAAGTAGAACATAATTAGACAAATTTGGTTATTCACCAAATTGACTTGCTTTTTGAGTCTGTATACTCCAGCTAACGATTAATTAATTACTAAATTAGTTGACAATTATTTGAATAATCGGTTAATTACAATTAATCCTATTAATCACAGAGCAATTAATGGTTTCAGCCCTACATATTTTGATCACTACTGAACACAAACACTTTCACTGAGGTCTTTTATGTGCGGCATTAAGTTGTTGGAAGCCTTTAAATTTAATAAATTATTATTTTCTTACAAACTTAAACTGAGAGCAGCGTATTGGTTGACATTAAACTGTGTTAAGTGGAAGTGAATGGCTGCTACAAACTGAAGAAATGCTAAGTAAAAGCTAGTGTTAGGACTGATCTGGTATCAGGACCAATTTCGACATAATTCTTGGATCAGATATCAGTAAATAAATATATATGCATCTGTTTCAAGCTAAAGTTGAGTTCTAACTTTTCACAGTTCAAGAAAGTGAATTTATGCACACATTAATGCACATGTGGTCATTCGCATCTGCAAAAACACCATTAACACTGGAAAACAGAAAATATAACAAGAACAGAAGATGCTGACTTTTGACCCTGAAGAAGTTTGTAAACTTTGCTAATAAGCTCATTATACAACAAAGTCTTGACACGTATTGTACCATTTATTTGGTTCCACTCTGTGTTCTGGGCCACAATGTGCTGTTAGAAATTGTTTCTCATTCTTATTTTAAAATCCGGATATCATCTTAAGACCCGACCACTGCTGTAACCCCGACTTAAATCCCTGACTTTGGAAACCACTAAGCCCGACTTTGTTTTGTAGAATATGCATTGCAGATTCCAGAAGTACAGAGACCCAACTACATTCTGCAAGCAACGGTTTGATAAATCAGAAATCTTTATAAATAAAGATTCAAATAAGCCTAAAATTAACATGACATCAGTGCTAATGATGACTGAATGTGAGCCTGTCACAGTAAGCAATAAATCAATCGCATGATAAATTAAAACAAGCTTGATCATTTCCATTTGCATGTTGATTATTTTTCTCGTTTCTGTCTCCTTTTCCCAAAGACTGGATGACAAAAGGCTGGTGCAGCTAGCCACTTTTTGAATTGCAATTATGTTTGCATAAACTTCCTAATTAACCGCATTTGTTCTTTCTGATTTTTGTTTATTCATTTTGGATATTTAAAATGTCTTCCACTTCCAGTGTTAAATGTTAATTCAAAATTAAAATGTATTTACCTTTGAGGTGGTGAACTTGGATTGTTATGCTGTTACCATTATGTTACTTGGAAATGATTTCAAAACAACAATATCATCATTTATCACAGCAACTTTTGGGACAATTAATCATCCAGCAGAATTTGTCATCATGACAGGCATAATGTAAACTTAATTTTTTTTAATGGAATCCCCATAATTTCCCATGTTTAATCTGGGTTCTGGGCTCATGAAACCGACATGTTTATTTTAAGGGAATCATTTTTATCTCTTTTTACAGCCCTTATTTCCCACATGAGCTCATCTTCTCCATCGTTCTATCAGCCTCTATCAGTCGACAGGGGATTCGTCTTCATTATCATAACTGAATGACCTGCTAACAAACATGTGCAGGAAGCATCAATCACTGTGAGCAGCAGATAACCAGTTGGATGGGAGAGGAGGTTATTGATCTGATTCAAAAGAGACTGAACCAGAGTTATGTTGAGGCGGCTGGGGTCAAGGGTCAGGCACTGGTGACTTTCTATCATTAAGAAACAATAGCAGCCGATATGGAAACTGTACAGGTAGGTCTCATTAAATGCTATAGTCACTATTGTTGATATCGTCACCATCGTCAACAAACTGATAATTGAAAGGTTTTTAGAGCAGAGCGGTTGGCGGATGGTGATCGATACATTTTTAGATTAAGCTGATTATATTGTGTTCTGATCGTTTCTGAAGCCTTGACTTGTTCCATTTTGGTTTTCCCTCATCAGTTCATTGCCCACTGTCCTTTAATGTGGTCAGGTCAAGTTTTTATGGAAAACAAATCTGAAAAAAAAAAAAAACAACTTACACAAAACTGGCAAAACAATGATGATTTTATTTGCTTTTAGACAATAATAAATGGAATATTGACTGACATATATGATGTATATTGATAATTTTAATGATGGTATTTGACAAAATGCAATGTCTTATGTTTTCATGATGTAAAGCACTTTGAAATGCCTTGCTGCTGAAATGTGCTGTAAGATTAAACTTGAACAATTAAAAGTGTTCCGTTTAACACTTTTAATTTGAATTTATGTATTTGTCAAACTATGTCTAGCAGTAAAGAAAATATTGAAATAAACTTTCTAGCTGGAACTGCATTGTAAAAAAAAACTACACCAACTACTATTAATTAATAACTGGAACATTGATCACATTGAATATATTTAATGTATATTTGTTTGATGATGATATTCGACTAAATGAAATGTTTAATGTTTGCTTCATAATTGGTGTTGTATTACGTTTTTATGATGTACAGCACTTTGAACTGCCATGTTTGCATTGCAAAACAAGCGTAACTTTTATTAGTTCATTCCTTTGTGTTTGTGTGTGCTCTTGTAACCAAGAAAATTCAACTGCAGTAGCGACTGTTCAACATAAAGGTGGCAGTACTGAAATGGTATTAGGCAAAATATTGCAGAATTAAATAAATGTACATGAAAACATCAAAATTTGCACAGAAAACATAAAGATAGAAGTCTTAAAAACCCATGCAGACCGTTTACCAGGAGAAAAAAAATATTTTTGGGTTAGTTACACTTTAAACCATGATTTAAAAAGTCCATAAAGGTATTAGTCAGGTTAACTGTATCTGATGGTAAATTTGGTTTGGTGACAGGAGGCATTTATGAATGACTTAAAAGAAAAAAGAAGAAATCTCTCCGGGGTGAATACTGCTGATGTAAGAAAACAGCAGCTTAGGTTTGGCTAAAGTGAAATATTAGGTTAGTATTGACCTAAAAGCAATTTGAGTGAAACAGTAAAAGGTTCAAAATGAAACTTTTACTCATATATTTCTTAGATCAGCTTGAAATGTGATTGGCAGGGAGATTCATTTCATTGAAAAATCATATCAGTGTTTCTCTCCGAGTTTTGAGAAAATAATTTAGGTGCTTTTCTTATACAAGCATTTCAAGCTTTAGCACCAGACTTGGTTTAAGACTAGAACAGTTTCAGTGTGACCTCTTATGCTTCCTGGAACATGTTAGAATGGGTCTATGGCCCAACTCAATGTTAACACTCGCACGTTAAAATAGCTGCAAACAGATGCGTAATTATACAAATGTTCATCTTTGGAGAGTAGAGGTGGAGCCTCCTGCACAACCAACAAGAATACAGCAAGTTCTGTTTGGATGGTAAGTTAACAAAAAAAACAAAAAAAACACTTGTCTTTTCCAGCAGCCATTGAATAAACGTCTACAGTTGACCAAATGTGCTGGAGCTCAGCTTAAGTTGCTAGGTAACAGCGCAGTGCCCATCAGTTGTGACTTAACGAAAAACATTCACACGTTTGTCAAAAAATGGCCGAGTGTTTTTTAAGAGCTTGGACTGTTTTTAGGAGCAGTTGAGAACCAAATGGAGGTATAAAAACATCTAAAAGGTGAATCTTGCATAATCGAACCCTTTTAAGGAACTGCTTCAAAGAAAAGCTCCACTGGCATGCTTTTAGGAGAGTATTTTTTTCTAAAAGAGGCATTAAGAAGGAGGAATATCCTACTGATTGGTTTCTAAAGAATCAGCAAGTCTAGGAACCAAAGATGCATCCTTCCTCTTGTCTCTTTCACGGGTACAACACAGGGATACGAGTTAGACCAATGAGAAAACACATCAGCATAATTACAACTTTGTGACTGTCTTTGTCTGAGTTCCTGCTTTCTTTTCACTCTGAGCTCCCGCTGCTTCACGTCAGACATTCATTGATATCAGCAGTTTGAAGACCGTCTTTCCTCCTAGTCTTTGCCAGATCTGCATGCCTAGGCCAAATTTGTTTCAATCACTTTGTTGTCTTCTGCTGACATTATGTCTCCTCATTTTTTCCTACTCGGTCGGCCTGCCAGGGTGCCTGTCCTACTGCCAGCCGTCTGCCATCTAATCTGATGTCCAGATAGTCTCTATAGGGCCTGTCTGCTCACTCCCTGCTGCCATTTCCAACTCTGATCCCACCTGTTCAGCCTGCAGTCACTCTCAACAGTTTGATGCATAACATTTAACATGACGCTAAGATTGAAACCAAGCTAGGAGGCAGTTGGGTTACGCCACATGAACTTGCTGAACCGGTCACGTCAGATCTTGATGACTTTCTAAGCTTTTTTGTAATTGTAATTTTATGTTATTCTCGTAATTAAACATAATGTATTCTGGCCCCAATACGCTGTCATACTTGCTTTACTTTCCCCTGCTGCCATTTTTCTGTTCATTCTCCTTTTTTCTCCTCCATCAGCTCCAGTGTTCTTCTTCTTCTTCTTCTATTGCGTTTTATGGCAGTTTACACACTTTGCGTATTACCACCATCAACTGAGATGTAATTTCAGAAATTAATTTTTCCTATATATCTTCAAATCTTAAGAAAAATAAATAAATAACTAAATTCTATACATACTTATACACTCACACACACATACATACTAAATCCTCTCAGCTAATTTTGTATATTTGAAATATTTAATAAATGCTTGAATTATGTCATGTGATTGATGCTTCTCTAATAAATTATCCATAGTTACTGAACTCCTCATTACCCTTTCCAGTTCTTTCCTCTCTTTCATATATTTCCTACAATAAATCAACACATGTTCTACTCCTTCTGTTTCCCCGCAATAAGAACAATCACCTGATGGATGATTCCCTATTATTTTTAAACCACTATTTGAACTAGTATGCCCAATCCTCAACCTGCTAATCCATATTTTCTCTCTCCTATTCATTATGCTATTATTTCTTATGATTACCTCCTTCTGTATTTTATGTAAATGCCTTCCTTTCTTCTAAATTCCATCTCTCATGCCATATATTATTTATTTTATCTTTAATAATTACTTTTATTTCTGCTCTACTTAGTGGGATATCATATTCAATTTCTCTTGCCTTAACTGATTCTTTAGCCAACTTATCTACTTTTTCATTAACTACAATTCCCTTATATGCTGGAAATCATGTGAATTGAATATTTATCTTTTGTTGCTTTATACCATATATCAAATAACTAACTTCCTCTAAAAGATCTTGACGGCTTTCAGATTGTCCACTTATAATACTGGTTAAGCAAGACATTGAATCTGAACAGATAACTACCTTACTAGGCTTCACCTCCAGCACCCATTGCAATGCCAAAATTATTGCCAACATCTCTGCTGAAAAAATTTATAAATTATCTGTTCTTCTTTTTATAAAAACTTTTTGTTTCGGAACATAAAATGCGACTCCTGTTTTACCATTTTCCTCTTTTGATGCATCTGTATATGTTTGTGCAGCTCCAGTGTTCCTGTGTAGGCTACTTCTTCAACTGGGCAGCTTGTTGATTAATTTGAGCACTGCTGCCACTTAGTGACCGGAGGCCTGTTTCTCAGTCAAACATCAAAAGAAAAGACAATAATAAAGAGGTCCTGCCTCTGATCTTGCAGTCCTGGTTTGGGATTTCTTGCATTTTGTCCTAGTCAAATCTTCTAGGCAAAATGTTTTTCTTGCATCGTGTCTGAAAGCTATTACACACAAACGCTGCAGAGCGATGAAACTTTGAAGTCTTCACAAGAGTGGAAAGAAAAGCATAAAACGGACTTGCCCCTTGTTCCCATCAGCTCAAGTTAAATATTTCTCCATTCTTGTATCAGGCTTTTAGATTGACCAAAAATAATCATCATCATTACATTTTCCAAGAAGTTTGATGCCAGGTCCTTGGACTAACAAGTCCACAAAAAACTAAACACAAGACAATAATTTCTTTTACCAGATAATCCATCCCCCCAAAATGACTGCAGATTAACAAAAAAGAGCAAACATCCAACAAATTGACGAAAAAACCTCACAGTGATAATCTGAAGGAGCTCAGGAGGGAGATGGCGTTGGGTCGATCAGGGAAACTGGTCGGATCAGAACTAAGGATTGATTTAGTGGAAACGGGTTGAGATGGGAGCTTAACTCAGCAGCTTACCTTTTTGTACCTGGGAACAGGAAGCTTTATCCCATCAAACATAAACCACCAACACAAACAGATGCAATGAGAGCATGCAAAAGAAAAAAGACGGAGAAAAGAAGGAAAACAGGTGAGATAAAAACTGAAACAGTTCAAAGTAAAAAGATTATAGTTGCAGTGAGTGGATTAAGACAAAAAGCTTTTAAAAGTTCTGCCAACAAAAACAATAAAAGGACAGACATTTGCATCCACAAATTGAAACATTGTTTACAACAGACTACCTGCTTGGTCTCATTAATATTTCAAAATGTTTTTAAATCATCTGATTATCATAATTTCCAATGAAAGTGCTGGTTTATTTTTATGGTATTTGTCTCATACCTTGATAGTGCTGGAGTCTATTGCCAGTAGGTTTTCTATGTACAACCTGCATGACGCGAAACAAGAATTAGAGTTCTTGTCAAACATTTTCTTCTCCATCTGGTTTTTAAACCTTTCGATCCTTAATTTTCTTCAAAAATAGAGTAGAAGACAGTAGTGGACACCGCTAACTAATGCTTTAGTTAGCGACCCCAAGTTTGTCCTTTACTCACCAACCTACCTGGTTTCTGCTTCAGGGAGTGGTTCTTTGGACCAGGCCTGGTCCAGGCAGGTCTGGTCCAGGCCCACTCTATATATACTCTATAAAGCTGGGTTCAGTGTCATTCTTATTGAGTATTGCTAGCTGTTGCTGATTTTGGCAAATTGACCATAACAAGGACACTGGGATGGATAGATAGATAGATGGATAGATGTATGGATGGATAAACAGACAGATGGATGAACATATGAAACTATATTTGTGGTCATTTTAGCTCGAACAGGAACTCTTTGCTTTGATCTAAACTCTGTGTCTGATCTACCAGCTGATGCTGGAACCCGCCTGATCTCATCTATCGGACGTCAGGCTCAACAGAACCAGCGTTAACGGCTCAGGGAGGAAATCACAATCGATCCTGCTGCGGCTCGGCTGTAGCACCTCGCTTCATCCTCTCTGCTCTGTTAGACATTTCATCAATATTCAGAGCTAAACTGCGACAACTCCAAAAGAAGTTAAAACCTTCTGCATCATACAAGTAAAAAACCGACGACAAAGTACCTTTTAAAGTCCTTTTTAATGTAAAGCGGTAAGAACAAAAAAAAAACAGATACAAGGACGTTGAATGGAAAAGATGTAAAACTTTCTGTAAGAAGCTGAGCCAGAGGATGTTTCTCAGGTGTGGGCGTAGCAGGCGATAAAAGGGCAGATGAAAACCAATGAAAGGGTTATTGTTAGTAAAGGTTGTAGAGTGGGTGGTGCTGGGCAGACAGGTCGCCGTCTTGTAATCAAACTGTCGAAGGATCTTTGATTCACTCAGCTTGGAAAAGAAAAGCATTAGACTAACCCAGCCCAACTTTATTTGTATAGTGCTTTAAACCAACATTAATCCACAGTTAAAGGGCAGGAAGAAAATCATCTAGGTTTCCTCTTTTCTTTTAGGGATGATTGCTGATCTGCTGATCAGACCAAAATAGTGGAGAAAGGAAATTAAGTCTCTTAGGGTGGGAATCTTTGACTATCTCATCAATCAGCATCGAAATATTTTAAAGATTTGCTGTTGTTGTTATCACCCTTCTACGGAGCCCCCTAGGGGACATGGGGATTTTTTTTTCTTTTGCGTTACCTCGCAAAAGTTTTGCGTTACCTCGCAATACTTTTGCGTTCCCTCGCAAAACTTTTGCGTTCCCTCGCAAAACTTTTGCGTTACCTCGCAATACTTTTGCATTACCTCGCAAAACTTTTGCGTTCCCTCGCAATACTTTACTGGTCAGTTATGCAGCATAATTGAACACTGCAAGCCTTTCTTACGGTGGGCGCCGTACTTTATGCTTTAATATAAGGTTATGTGAGGTTTTTCCATGAATTTTAGTATCTTTTTGTGAAATATCTGAAGTTTTATATCTTTCTTTAGGATAGAAAGGTACGGAGCCCTCTAGGGGACATGGGGATTTTTTTTTCTTTTGCGTTACCTCGCAATACTTTTGCGTTACCTCGCAAAACTTTTGCGTTACCTCGCAATACTTTTGCGTTACCTCGCAAAACGTTTGCGTTCCCTCGCAAAACCTTTTGCGTTACCTCGCAAAACTTTTGCGTTCCCTCGCAAAACTTTTGCGTTACCTCGCAATACTTTTGCGTTACCTCGCAAAACTTTTGCGTTACCTCGCAAAACTTTTGCGTTACCTCGCAATACTTTTGCGTTACCTCGCAAAACTTTTGCGTTCCCTCGCAATACTGTACTGGTCAGTTATGCAGCATAATTGAACACTGCAAGCCTTTCTTACGGTGGGCGCCGTACTTTATGCTTTAATATAAGGTTATGTGAGGTTTTTCCATGAATTTTAGTATCTTTTTGTGAAATATCTGAAGTTTTATATCTTTCTTTAGGATAGAAAGGCGCCACAAACCTACGATATAAACAGAAACTTTCCGTAAGTAGGAAAGAAATAAAAATACATCCTAATTTGGACTATTTCTGAGTTATTATCGCGGGTAATAAATCATCTGACAGTTTTGATTGTGTCTCTGTTGTGTTCTAGTCTGAATGGTTTAAAGAGCTGCTTTCAGTGCCGCTCCATCTTAACCTTAACAGACATAAACATGCAGTAAAAAATAAATCGATTTTCAATCAGTGTTTTGCACCAAACAGTTTTTACTGTTAACAAGTTTTTATTATTAAACACACGACAAACTAATGATGGTAAAGGGCCGCACTGGGTTAACTCGGGGAATCGCATCTGTCCGTGTATCAATCAACTCCAAACCTTTTCTTTGTTCTGTCACAATTATCGATTTATTCCATTTTGATTATCAGGCTCCAAACTTTGCAAGGACTGACCGCCCCACTCACCGCTTCCTAATACACACAAAGCCAGTATCCTTCCCATTCATACCTGGTGACGTCACTCCCTCCTCGACACACCTAAGTGTCAAAGCCTCCTGCTCCTGTCATATCAATAATTACTTATTTCATTCATATGGCTCTTACAGAGCCTCAGTGAAAACTTGTTTATTATCATTAACTGTTTGGTGCAAAACACTGATTGAAAGTCGATTTATTTTTTACTGCATGTTTATGTCTGTTAAGTTAAGGCTAAGATGGAGCGGCACTGAAAGCAGCTCTTTAAACCATTCAGACTACGAACACAACAGAGACACAATCAAAACTGTCAGATGATTTATTACCCGCGATAATAACTCAGAAATAGTCCAAATTAGGATGTATTTTTATTTCTTTCCTACTTACGGAAAGTTTCTGTTTATATCGTAGGTTTGTGGTGCCTTTCTATCCTAAAGAAAGATATAAAACTTCAGATATTTCACAAAAAGATACTAAAATTCATGGAAAAACCTCACATAACCTTATATTAAAGCATAAAGTACGGCGCCCACCGTAAGAAAGGCTTGCAGTGTTCAATTATGCTGCATAACTGACCAGTACAGTATTGCGAGGGAACGCAAAAGGTTTTGCGAGGGAACGCAAAAGTTTTGCGAGGTAACGCAAAAGTATTGCGAGGGAACGCAAAAGTATTGCGAGGGAACGCAAAAGAAAAAAAAATCCCCATGTCCCCTAGGGGGCTCCGTACCCTTCCAGATAGAGGTGGGCAATATTAAAAAAAATCAAAATAAATCACAATATATATTTTTTAAATAGTTCCATAACAATATCACGGATATTTTTTATTTTTTTGGATTTGATACAAATATTTTTTACTTTACTTTTAATAATGTGTCAAAGAAAATACAACATAAATATTTAATATGAAAAGACTTCAAAAAGTAAAAGCCTGTGTTCACTTCATGTTCCCTCAACTGTAATCCCATAAAAAGTGGAACATTGACCAGCATATTTGATGTGCACTGATGATTTAAACAGTGGCACTTACAATTGCTATGATGTGTTGTAAATGTTTTTATGTCGTCATTGTGTAAAGCACTTTGAATTGTCTTTTTGCTGAAATGTGCTACACAAATAAGCTTGAATTTTTTAAATGATTCAATTTGATTTTTGAGGCGGCGATTCAAACCCTCATTGATTTTTGACAACGAGGTTTTTTTTCTTTGTTGTTGTTTAGTTTAGAATCGTCTGATATCATCATAATTCTTCACCTCGTTGGATAAACGCGTCAGATAATCGTTCTGTTGTCACGTCACCTGGGGACACAAAAACCAAATAATGGACGCGGACTAGTTGAAATGAAGTGTCAACATTGCTGTCTGAGAGGATTTCTCCATAAAAGACGGCCACAAACTTCGGACCAACCACACAACACGCCTCACAGAGCTCCGTATGGCATCGTGTCATCTTGCGAACCTTGCAGACGGTGAAGCTCATGTCACGCTCGGTTTTCCCGGGAATTCAGGGGAATTTTAAAATCAAATCTGAAACAAACCGGGGCGTGCTGTGGTGGCGCAGGGGGTCAGCACGCCCCACGTTTGGACGCCTTAGTCCTCGACGCGGGTTCGACTCCCGGTCCCGACGACCTTTGCCGCATGTCTTCCTCACCCTCCTTCCTGTCTGCCTACTGTCGAAAAAATACGAGCCACTAGCGCCGCAAAAACTCTTCGGAGAAAAAAAATCTGAAACAAACCAAAGGTCAGTGAACCAGGGTATCAGTTAGCCGACGACCAGCTCAGCTACAAATGAGTCACTGATGTTCGTCTAAACGAGTCGCAATAAACTGATGGATTAACATCTCAAAATGATGAAAAGAAAGAAATAATTTAGCTTTTGTAAGTTGATATAAACTGGACTTGACCACTGAGAATCAAAACTGAGGATTGGTGTCAAACATTAGAGGATGTTTGTTGCACCAGGTTTTAAATACTAACACCAACCAAATAACAACCTTCTTTTCATTGAAGAACACAAAGTCATTGACATCCAAACATTAATTTCTGAAATTCAATCAAGAAATGCCAAATATGAAGAAGAGGGAAAAAAAACTATTTTACTTCAAAAATAATTTTTCCAACTGTACATTTGAGTTGAGTTCAATACATTTAATGCCTCGTTTTCACTTAGTGATATGGAACTAATATCCAGACTTTAAAGTTCTCCCTGGAGCCTGAACAGAAACATTTGGTTTCTTTTTTATTTCCATCATTACTCACTTTGCTCCTGGGATGGATTTTTTTAGGGCAGCTGGTAATGGGTAAATTCAGTCATTTCAAATCTGTGCCAGTTGTGTGTTAATTTTTTTTCCCTACATTGCAGAGTCTTCTTTAAGACTATTGGCTTTATTAAAACCTGAAGATGTTTTTCTGGAGACCTGGGGAAGTAAAGCCACCTTCAAATCTTCAGATGTCAGGGATTCGGACCAGATCAAGAAGTCCTTTACTTCAGTAATTCCATTCTATAAGGAAATCTATGGAACACAAATTTATTAGATGGAAATTAATGTATTTAAAACATTTAAATTCTGTTAATGTCGATGATTTTAGCTTACAGATAAGGAAAACCCCAAATATGAGTTTGGAAATGTAAAATATTAAATCACACCCAAGAAATATTTTCTTATGTTCATACATTGTACAGATCTACATTCAGTGCTTGGCTGGGGCTCATTTTGCATGAATTTCTGTTGTACTTCATGCTGAAGTGTTCAGGAAGTCCAGGTTGCTGTGATAACGGCCTTCAGGTTATTTGCAATGTTGGTTCTGGTGTCTCTCATCTTCCTCTTTATGATAGTTAATAGGTTTCCTATTAACTAGAGGTCAGACCAGTTTTCAAGGTTCATTGGTACCTTTTGCCAACTTTCAGGTTTTCATGATCATTTAGGCTGCAAAAGATATCTTTTTATTGATCTCATGTTATATTCTCAGTAGTGATTTCTGATATGGCCAATGTGGGCAGTTACCCAGGGCAGCTTCTGCTCTAGGGTGGCGTGAGCTGTCACATTAAGTAGACAGTTTTGCAGTGGAATCTTTAGCCTATTTCCTTCATTGAAAAGTAATTAGTTAACAAAGAGTATGACTTTTTATAACAGTTTTGCAAATAAATTTTTGTGTTTCTTGAAGTGTATCTTATTAAAACATTTTTTAGACAATCCTTGTCAGTGTTGCGGTGAAATTTGTGTCTTGATCAAAATGCAACTGAAGAACACATAATTTCACAAATGTTTCACTGAGGGAGCAATTTATTTTAAATTGTATCTTCTACAATATTTATTTTTTGTGTTTGTATTGTATATGTGTAACTGCACAGTGTATACTTTGTGTCTTATTATTCTAGTTTCTGCCACATTTTTTCAAATAAAATATTAACAGAAATTGAGTGTGTCTGTGATTGTACATGATAATCTAAATGATGTCACGGTGGTGGATGTTGTCCCAGGGCACCAAACAGGCTAGGACCGCCCTTGTGTATTCTAATGATTGTGGCTCAGAACTGGATTTTGAGCCACAATCATCAAAATTAGCAGAAATGATGGTTTGCATTTAATGAATCTGTACCAGCTTCCCTTTTTGAACTGAGCTACATTAACTTTATGATGATATTTTAATTTATTTGGAGACAGACGGCAATAACTTTATTTTTAAGACCAGATCTGACAAATGATTTAATCTCTCAATTTACTGAATTAACATCAACAGTTTTTCCAAGAACCCATAAATTTGGTCAGAAATTCTATAAATCTGAACCAACTCATGGCTCAAGAAAACATGTGTTTTGTCTTAGACGTTTGTGCCTCAGCAGCGGATCGTCACGATGGCCGTGGCCAGCGACCAGCACAGTACGAAGTGGCCCAAAGACACTATTCTGGGGAAACTGTAGGGAAATATGACAGCTGTTCCTGACTCAACTCCAAACTGTGGGACAGATGGACAGACGGACTAATGTCACCATCCTGAGACCATAACAGTGGAAGGGCAAAAGAAGAGACCTGCTTTTCTAAATCAAGGTGTCGCTTATGTTTTAGTGGCAGGCGGTAAGAAAATCTAAGAGCATCGGATGAGAAGTCAAAGACCTCCAGTCAGGAGAAACTCGATGCCATCAGGAACATCCAGTTAGAAGTTCAGGAGGTTGTTGTAATGTGTATTTCCTTTGAAAAAGGTTTAACAGCAACAGCTTGTATGAAGGTGAGAGGAGAAGGAGCTGCTCCTCCAGTCAGGCTTCCTGCAGGGAGAAGTTCACTGGAAAATTACAGCCGAGTGTTGAAGCATGAGCAGCCCAGGGAGAGTGAAGCATGCCTGATTTTGGATGCAGTTTACTCAATAACTTTGCGTTTTCGTGTAATGGCAACTTAATTCTTTTTAGCTTGCAGTAAAAATGATTTTAAATACTCAATACCGAAAAGGCCAGTTAGTTAACTAAACTACAAAAAAAATACTTGGAAAATATTATCTTATTGTTTTATTATTTTGGTAGTAGTCTTTACATTGTAATACATTTTTAAAAAGCCTTCAGATGCAATCCCCTCTTCTATGAATTTAGAAGAATATTTCCTGATCCAAACAGTTTCTGAGAATTCATCAGAATCTCTGTACTGAATAAATGGTTAACTGAGTTTTACTCAGTTACTGGTTTTATTGGAGCAACAGTCGGTTTGGCAGCAAAAGGAATCAGCGGTTAGAAAGCCCAATAATGGGTTTAGCAAACTAATTACACAGTGGGGACGGCCACATAACAGAATATATGAAAGAGTAAATTCATTTTCAGTGCTTGGCTAGGCAGCAGCTGAAGTCTTTCTGCAGAGCAGTATAGAAAATAACAACCATAAATCAATGTGGCCTTCTGCCCACTCTGCTATCCAACATCGCTGCCAAGAACGGCTCCTCTGAAGCCCGGTTTCCTCCAAACTGGCTATTCACTAACACAAAAAGAGTTAGAGTTGCTGACGGCAGCGGCAGCCGTCAGGAACATCACTTCATCATAGTAAAAAGGAACAAGAGAGCCTTTTTTCTCCGGTATATTGTAGAAAAAGGAAGTTTTATTCTTTGTGAAAGCATCTTTATATGTTACTGAACCTGTCCAGTGAGCCGGTTCATCACAATCACCACCATGAGGATTATTTAGCAAAGGGAAGTTTGGCTTTGGAGCGGATGTTTCTGTAATGGAACTGATGCTGCAATTTTGCTCTCATAATTGCAGCATCAGTTTAATGAAGATGAGAAAGAAAGAAAAAAATCTGTGCCAGCAAAAAAATAATAGACAGAAAGTGATGAACCAAGACTCGACACTGTTAATGAAGGAAAAGTCTACAAGAGCAGAAGAGATGGTTTTAATCATCTGACAACATGAAATGTTAGAGAAGAATGTTAAGAGTTGTTCCTTTGAATGTATACAACTAGTTAAGATAGGTAAGGTAATGTAGTTTTATTTATATGCCTCGTTACTTTTTCAGCAACAAGGCAATTCAAAGTGCCTTGAATTGCAATATACATATATACATATATACATTGTATATATATATTGTTTATGTATATACTGTATATCTTTATATAATAGATCGGCATCCAGATGGTCTCTGAAACTTTAATTAAAAACAGTGTTATATCTATGCTGTGCCACCAGGTGGTGATAACATCAAAAGAAACAACCTGAGCTTGGCTAAAGCAGTGCCAGGTTTAAAGGTGTTTCCATGCCTGACAGTCCAGCAGAGTCTGAACTGTTTCAAACAATCCAAACCCTTTGAGCCCACCTGTGGTGCTGCCGCGCCAAGAACCACTGAAGGAAACGACACAAAATCTCTAAAGAAGACACAGAACGCAACTCCCTTCTACATTACATGTAAACAAAAATAGAGTGGTGTCGGATTTTAGCGGATGTAGGATTTCTCTTTTGTCTTTGTTAAAAGACAACCAGCCACTTCTTCCGACAGCGCTAAACATGCACGTTTGCTTTGGTAGTATTTACCCAGAATGCCCTTCTCTGTAGTCCACTTCGTGCTTTTGGTCTCCAGCCCACTTGGCATTCACATATGCATTCAAACTGCACCAGAGTTCACTTCAACCAAACCCAGACTGAGGTTTGTAGGTGGAGCAGAGTTCACTAATTTAGTCCGTAACAGATTTTATTACACATTCACACCTCCCTGAAAGAACCGGACTTTCTAGGCATTAAAGCAAACAGGCCACCTAAAGAGCACAGGAGAGGATTAAAGGCAGATGTAAATGGATAGAAGAATGGATGGACAAAAATATGGATGGATGTTTTAGGCCAAAGACTGGAGCAGAAACTGAGGCAGACATTTTGTAATAGTCTGATAATATTCTGGTTTGAGGTTTTCAGATTATGAACACAAACATTTAAAAAATAATGCTGAAAATGAACAAAATGTATTTAAAACAAAAAAAAATTAAAAAACACTACATTACTGCCGCTAAAATGTTATGTTGCCGATGACAGTTTTTGCTAAGAACATATATGAAGAATATGACGTCGCTTCATAGTCTTCATAAAAATTTCATCTACTTGAGTCACAAATAGTCTGGTAACATTAAGTCAGTGTGAACCAAGAAGGTAATTTAAGAGATTTAATAAAAGATGCAGCAAAATATGGAAATAACACTCCAATAATTTTTACAGAAGCAAACTGTTTATTACGGAGAAAATTACTACCACCTTTTGTCATCTTTTTTTAATTTTTATTATGATTTTTTTTTTTTTACATTTTCTGAAATTTCGGACATTTCCAGACTTATTAGGGTTCCTGGGAGCTGCTGGTGTTCCAGTAAGTGTCTTCATTACCTTGTTTTATGACAACACAGAAACAATGAAAATTATTCTAGTGTTTTTGGCAGGGTTGGTAAATGTGGGACGTGTAAAACAGCTTTAAAAATGTTAGTTAGCATGTTGGAGGAAAAATGGTTATCTAAACATTTGGAAAATATTCTAAAACCATCAGTTTATATAAATCCGTATTTTCTGACTGGTGTTTTATTGCAGTAAAATTCATGTCTTTCATACTTGGGACACTAACAAGACCAACATGAAGATGCTGAAGGCTCACCTTGGCTTTGTTGATGGTGCAGTGAAGTGCGTTGTTCTCCTGGTCGTACTGCAAACTGAACTCCAACGTTCCCAGTGTGGCTGCAAGAACACGAGACGACAAGAAGACATTAGGAGAAACTAGATGCTGAAAGGAAAACTTTATGGCTTGTGATGAAATATTGACTACAGAAAATCTCCCTTTCAAGAGGTAACTGGGGGTAGTAGGAGTCCAGCTCACTTTCCCATTGGGACGTCCGAATTCCAGTTGATTGTTCCTACTGGGAAGTTGGAATTCCGAGTTCCGAGTACAAATGGAACGCACCGTTAAATAACGTATGCAGTTTGAGCCCATCAGCTGCTACAAGCAGCTGGATTTGGACTTCTTCCAGCACCAGCAGCTGTGTATCCATTGACCATAAGTTTGTGCAAATTGGAATTCCGAAAATAAATTTGCTTAATGGAAACACAGCAATTAAAAAAAAGAAACATTTCTTCATAAAAAATGTTCCACTAGGATGAGATGGTGTTTCGGCTGTAAAGAAAGTAGTTTATTTTGCAAAACTGCAATGGAAACACTTTTTTTTTGCATCACACAAGTCACATGATCAACAACGGGATGTTACTACTGGTGGAAAAGATGAAGAAGAAGACAGGAAGCGGTAGAGGGATGGAAGTTTTTTAAACATTTATGGCGTGAACAAACTTACTCATGAAATTTTAAATGCGTTGCGTTATAATGGAAAGGTCGTAATGGTAAAATTGTGTGTGTGTGTGTGGGGGGGGGGTTCAACATTAGCAGAATATCAACAAAGTTTTCCTCACATTTGTGATGGAAACACAGCTGCTGATATTTATATTCAGCTTATCTTGATTGCTGAAGAGTTCTCAAATCACATTCAATGCTGGAATATCATCTAAATGTATTTAGACATGTTTTTGTTGTTGTTGTTGTTTAAAACAGCTTGGAAAGGTTTTTCAAACTTGGCTTGACCCAATGTGAACTATTCAGCAGTAACAACTCATTTCTAGTTGGTAGATTCTTGTTTTGGATGATCTGCATCTTGTTTGTGTTGCATGTTTCTTGTTTCCCACATTTTAACAGCAGCCATAAAAAGATGTGCGGATTAATAACGACTCGCCGCGCCACTGGGCGGAAACCCTCTGTTTGTTTCATTCACACTTTGTTATAAATATATATGAGCTGTAAACAACTTTAGTTTGTATGAATCTGTGATTGTGCTTGCAGATACCAACACCTCCCACATGTTTTACCTCCTTACAGTCTGATTCGTGTAAAGTGGGATGAATCAGGGCTCAGGCTTTGTTTTACATAAAGTAGAGAGAGCTTAGCATCATTACTGAAACTTTATTTGAAAAATAAAGATGTTGCTCATTTGTGCAAGTGAATCCATTTAGTGGAATCAAAGTCCTCCTAAACCAAGTTGCAGAAATGTCAAAATAAATAGATCTCCATCAGTTTTACTTTGCATCAATAGCTGGTTAGCTTCCAAAGCATCCAACTCTAAAAGATTTAAGAATAATTTGTGATTAAAGTGCTCCTCAGTCCACTAAAACTCGGTGAATCGATGTTGCTCCTGGAAAAAGCTGAGCTCAACACGGGCGCAAACAGAACCACAACAACACAAAGATTTACTTATTTTGTTCCCAGACAGAATAAAGCATTTAATGGAGTTTTCCCATCTGTTTTATAATTAGTGCTGCTGAAGAAATGTATGCAGAGTGTGAACTCTGCATACATGTTATAAATAGCTTGGGAGAAAGTTGTGTTGAATTAGCAGGGTCAATACACCTGCAACACCCAATACACATGACTGAGAACAAAACACCAATATACCGTAACAAAAAAGATCCCCCGATTTATATAGTTTTCTTAATTATTTAATGTTTTCTGACATTTTACTCATTTGAAACAAAGATTTCATTTCAAGCATTTGCAAGGATTTCAAGCACCAGTATCTGAAGAAAGGTTCAAACAGATGCTCTTGATAAATAATAATAATAATAATAATAATGATAATAATGATAATAATAATACATTAATTTAATAACTGCATTGTTGTATTTCACTAATATCCAAATTGCTTTGATGTTCTGAAACAGTGAAATGTGACAAACATCTAAAAAAGTGGGAAAACGGGAAGGGGTGAAAACTTTATCACGCCGTCTGTTGCTAATTTTCATTGATATGCACAACTTGTAAATAAAACTGAATAAAAAAACAAAACTGAAATATTTAGAAGAGCATATGTCCTCCGCTTTAGACACTGCAGCCTAATTCCCAGCCCATGTTTGTCTGTTTATTCAGGGCAGCAGCAGGAGTCTACAGTATTAGGCAGGCTATGAATGTTTTGCTCATAACTGTGTTTTACACGGGGAGTGAGAACATCAGGAAGACGCTACTACAAACTCCACAGGACGATAATAAAGTCAAGCTGCACTTCCTGCTTGCAGCACAGCCTAATTTACGCGACTCAGGAAAAGGTGGAAGCCGGGTCTAATTCTGTTGAAGTAGCTACTTAACTGCATTGAAAGCAATAATTAATCAATTTAAGTGAAAAGAGTGAATCATAACATAACTGCCGCTAAAGGAAGGAACAAATTAATGTAATAATTACTTCCAGCCGGGTCTTTTATTTCAAGGTTATGAGTCATTCAAAAGGAAACTGACTTGAAATTTGCGTCTCCCGGCATGCCGATTCCTTCGTTTTCACATCAGAGAAAAACACAATAATTCAGAATGAAGACAGAACAATGTCTGTAACCGCGCGGAAATGATAGGAACTGGTTGTTTTCCAGTGAGAGGAGTTAAAATGTTTACAACATAATCATTTCTCCAACAAAATATAGCCTTTTTTTCCCCCTGCTGTGTGAAATGATTTGTGTTCTGGGGGAAGACTCCGCTTGAAGCGCCATTTTTATTTTCTAACAGAAACGTCTGCTGAAAGGTCAGTGAAAAGTGAAAAGTCAGTTGAGAACAAAACGGCAGAGTTTGACCCCCATTGGAACATTTAATTTATTGCGTTTTGTAATAACGTCGTAAAAGTGATGCCCTGTTTTTTACGAGCTCTCAGTGTAAATCTAAGTGTCGTCTGCTGCTGTTTATTAAGCTATAAAGTAAAAGGGACGTTTGATTTGAAATGGTCCACTCCATTTCTTCCATCAGGATCCATTAACCCACAAACACACCGAGCGAGCGTTCATGTGGGCAAACCCCAAGGCACATTAACCTGAGCAAATCTCATGGCGAAGCTCTGCTTCGTAGCAAAAACATGCAGGAGTCACCGACGAAACAGATGAACTGAGATGGAGAGAGAAACTTATCTGAACGATGAGAGACGAGAAACAAAAACAACTACTGAGCTGTTTCTACCTTAAAACGGTGTGGATGGATGTTTTAGGGTAATATACAACCAACAAGAGGAAGGACAGAAGGAAGAAAGGAAAATTAGAAAGAAAGGAAGGAAGAAAAGAGGGAAAACGGGAATAAAGGACCGACAGAAATCAGTCTGAAAATCAGGAAGAAAGGAAGCAAGGAAGGAAGGAAGAAATGAGGGAAAAGGAAGGATGTACAAGTAAGAAAGGGAGGAAGGAAATTGATTAAAAAACAAAGCAAGACAGCAAGTTGACGAAATAAACGGATGACTGGAAAAAGGAAGAGTCAGGAACGTTCAGAAATGAGGAAAAGAAAAGAGAGAAAGAAAGAAATAGTGAAAGGAACAGAGTGGAAGGAAGGAAATTAGAAAGGAAAATTCAAAGGAGTGACTGCTCTTTATGAGAAGACAAACATCTTTATTCAGAGTTCAGTCTCCATCTAATGGCTCCAGAGCCATCATTAAATCCTAATTAACGACTGAAAGACTTTCAGCTTTTCTTGGGGAAGCCAGTTCTGTAGCAGTGAGCTAAATCTAAAGACATTTAAACATGCCTCTTGGTTCCATGCAGCCTGTAAAGCGTTGTGACAGCTGATGTGACGAGCAGCATGTTGTTGGTGTCAGAGGGCCTTTATGATCTTTATTTGTGTGTGTGTGTGTGTAGTGTTAATAGAGCCGATGACAGAGACACGGCCGACAGGAACAGCAGCGTTTCTGACTGATGGCTCCTGTCAGAGTTACGAGTCGCACCACACTGGATCTATTACTCCCCTTCAGGCCAAACCGGCACTGACTGCTGCTGACCGACCGGTCACCTCCCCGTCCATGTTTCTGTTGGAAAACAAGGACTTTCTCTGTACAGGGACAAACACATTACAATCTAATTATTGGCTTGATGGTGGCAGAGGGAAATGTAGGTTTTTATTCTGAAGCAAATGAGAAAATCCAGTCAGTTCAGAGGCTGGTGTGAGAACAGGACAGGCATGATGAGAGCAATCTGGGAAAATTACTACCAGTCTTTATTTTCAGGTAGGACTGATGGGCAATTAGACCATTTAGAAATCAAACTGCAGAAGCTGTTGTAAGAAAAATGAATTTTGTGAAAGCAGGTCATCACATCAAATCTTTTGGTTTATCGGTGAAAGTAACTCTTAGCCGTTTTTACACCTGACAGTAAAGGTAGACTCGGTTTGATTGGCGATCAAAGCCGCAACATTTGTTACACTTTCAGCCGCTGCGGTTCGCTTTCACACTTCACCGAGTCAAACCAACCAAACTAATTGAAAAACCTGTTCCCCCTCCTCACCTGTGGTGGCGCTCTTCCAAGAGCCACTGAAGGAAAAGACAAGAAAGCTTCTGAAGAAGACATGAGAGTAACTTCCTTATCCGCACAATGTAAACAAAACTGGTGTCTCGTCAGATTTTAGAGGCTGCAGGATTTATTTTTTGTCTTTGTGGAGTGATTTCTTCTGCTATCACTATAGTAGCCCCATTGTTTTGGTTGTTTTTACCCAGAATGCTTTGGGTAAACCTACAAACCTATAGGTTTATAGGCAGAGTAGAGTTAGCATTTTCCAGAGTTTGATTACGTATTCACACCTCCCCAAATAAACTGGACTTTCTAGGCAAATGGACTGGAGTTTGATTAAACGGACTGAAGGTGTTAATGCCTCCTTATGCATATTCTCACTAAAACTAGGAAAACATCCATACATCCATAAATGGATGGCTCTATGTATGGACGGATGGTTGGGTCAATGAGTCAATGGATGAATAAACCAATGGACCAATGGATGAAAGATTTACTCAGTAGATGGATGGATAAACAAATGGATGAGTCGACAGATGGGTATATTTCTAATTAATACAAAAAAAAAGAAACTTTATTTATCCCAGTATCTCTTTGTCTTCCAGTCCAGCTTCAGGCCTCATTAGATTTCGACCAGCAACATTTCACTTGGGAAGTGTCCGGGTCTCGTCCGAGCGTCACTTCTATTTGACCTTTTATCTATGAAGAACCAGACACTCTAATCCGAATCCCTGCCAAATAACGGAGGTCATGACCCCATCGTCGTCTAGAGGACGTTAATTTCTTCTGATCGAGACAAAAATGACAGGAGTTACCCTCATCTGACCCTCACAGAATATCAAACCCATAGAATTCATTCACAGCACAAGTCCTCCTTTAGGCACTCATTAGCATTCACACGTATTTATCTGTATCCCAGTAAATGGCAAATATTTGTTTTGGATTATTTTACGGTAAAAACGTCAATCCTACATAAACTGCTTGAATCTGAAGCACAAAGAACTTCCACAAAGCAGGTTGTGTTACTGTACACCAGTCAAACGAACAAATTGCCCAAGTGTTAATTTGTCAGCACTCTGCGGTGCTTGAATGAACAATTAGATTGCATGCTTTGTTTCACCGTGCCATTTTGTGCCTCGCATCGAAGCAGAAATCTCTCACGAGGGGTGACAGGTTCCGGAAAAGATTTGCTTCGCCTTGAGCACCAAACCGATTTGTGGTTTGATGAAAGAGAGACGAGGGTTCTGACCACAGCCTCCTCCGCAAGGTAATCCGTTAATGGCACAAGCCGTAATTTACTGAAACACGAGAAAAACTTCTCCCAACCAGACAACGCTTTAGTTCCAGAGCCGATGGCTGCACACACTCGCATGCTAATGAGGATTCAAACAGGGTGAACCAGTGAACATCTTAACGTCTCTGGAGAGACTCGGTCAGTTGAACTGTGAAGACGAGATGTTTAATTTACCAAATGCTGTTGACCACATCAGTTATATCAGCACATTAGAAAACTTTTAGTAACTTTAAATCATCAACAGAAGACAATAGTTTAATACAACCAATGTTCAATTCATAATTCCAGATAGAAACTGTTTCTCTTTATGCTAAAAAAAACCCCCACAATTTTATTTAGGGAATCGCTCGTGTGTACTGTTTTCATTACAAGCAGAAAAAACACTTACTGATGAAAATGAACATATTAAACGAAAGTATAATAAGTAATTCATAAGATATTGCTAAGAATTTTACTTCCAGGAAGAACAGACTTTAATGTCAAAGGGGTGTTAAAAAATAAAAATTAAAATGCATTTTTACAAATACAACTTTAAAATCTGCAGTTTAGAGGATCTTTTTATTCACTTAACATTTTTCAAACCAGAGCCTGTTTTCTTTTTAGCTTTAAGCCTAAATAAATATGTAGTTTGCAAACTAAACATTTAGGTTACAATCTAAATATTTGTCTCCAAACTAAATTAGTTAGCAAGAAAATATTTAGCTTGAAGCTACATTTTCAGTTTGTGAACAAAATATTTAGCTGAAAACTAAATATGTTTTGTATTCCTTTAAATTTTTCAAACCACAGAGCCTTTAGGACCAACTAAATATCTTGTTTATAAGCTAAATATTTCATTTGAAGCAAAATATTTAGCCCTAAATTGAATATTTAGCTTGCTAACTAAATATTTCGTTTGAAACTGACATTTTTAATTTTTGACTTTATAACTTTGCAAACCCACCCATGTTTGTAGTCATTTTCAACATGTATATTCACACGTTTCATGTTCTACTTTTGTACAGAAGAGGTTTTATACATCAGTAAGTCTGTAGAAAATGGTAAAAAGGTAAAGAAGGCTTTGCTTGTTTTATCGGGACAAAGAAAAACCTCTGCCATCTACAAAGTAAAAACAGTACAGCAGCTTTTACACATCAAATAAAACTTTTTTGCATTACAGGTTGTAAATAAATCCTTTCAGAAAATCCCATTACATACCAAGTGGAGCTGAATTTTCACCCTCCAACTATCCCAGGAGGATAAATAAGATCCCAAAAAACATTCTTCTGTGAATAAGCTGAAAACCAGCTTTTCTTTCTACAATCCTATTACAAAGACCTAATGTCAGGATAAGGGTTGATAGTGAGCACCAAGCTGATACGGGTCTCTGTCTTCTATTTCACTATCTATAAACCTCAAAGTGTGGAACTGATGGGATCTTTCTTGTGTGAGGCAGGAGGCTGGATTGTGCCTTGCATTCCTTTTGAAATCTGCAACTTTAAATGTTCTTCCAAAGGGTTTGTAGGGCTGAGTTGTTAACCTTCTGCAACACATTGCATCTTCATGGAGCTTACTTTGGGTTTTACTACTTTTGCTCCTAAGACACGAGGCAGAATAAATTAGATGTGCAGCGAATTCAGAAAATGCACATCTGCACAGCCTTTTATACGAACTGTACAAACTGTTTTGTCCAACTCTCAGAAGAACGCTTGAAAACGGCTTAATGGAGAAATGTTGTGATGATGTGCAGAGTGTCAGAAAGAGATGGAGCTTCTTAAAGAGACAGAGGCCAAATTCCAAGGCGTCAAATTGCCTTTAAAGTTATGTTTGGTATATACAGTATTTTAATCGCAACTGAAGGTAATATAGTTACTTGATTGTGATATAAAGAGGCATTATGTGAAAATACATAATACTGCCCCTTTAACCAATTTAATTTCAGACAAAAAAATATTAACCAGAGTGAAAAATTGATCCTGCAAACATAAATATACTGCTAACTATGTAACAACTTGTAAATGTATTAAAAACACACACAAAAAAATACAATCATAAATTTACATAGAATTTATGATTCTAAACTAGTGGTGGAAAGCAATTAAAATTCCTTTAATCAAAAACAATATATTAACCAAACAAGCTCCATTTTCAATTCAAAAACCTTTTTGATGCTAATTTACTGGATAAAGAGACATATGAGTTCAACAACAAAGATATCTATTGCTTTAAGTCTTGTTAAATAGTTTATTCAACCATCAGATTTGTGCCAAGTGTTTCAGGAACTCCTGATCATTCATGGAACTTCTTCAGAAATGTGGACACTGACATTAGTGTTGTTGTCTGCTGCATGTTTAGCATTGAGGTGTTATTTTAGGCTTGAATAGCTTCGCTGGTAGGCTAACTCCTTCTAGCACAACTTTAGCACAACAATAGTCTTTCAGTGTCCAATCAGAACAGTTTTAAAGGCAAAAATTAACCCCCAATGGGCCAAGAGAAGGGGCTTTGTTGCCCGCTGCTGGTGTTTGCACACGTTACTTGTTCATCATATTTACAGGTGTACCAGAAACACACCCATTTTCTTTTGTAAAAGAAAAAAAATGGTTAAGTCATAAACATGTTTCATGTATTAAAATCCATGTAATGTCCCTAATTTAAGTGTAAGTTAGAGGACATTTGATTAGAAAAATATTTACAAAAACATTCTGAAATCATCAGGAGAAAAAAGCCAGAATGATTCCTGGTCACTTTTTCATTCTTCTTCTTTACCCTCAACATGATTACCAGTTTTCAGCTGAGGGTGTTTATTTCTTTCAAATGATGGAAACTATTCAAATTAGAATGCCAATAAAACTTGCCCTGCATGTAATTTAATTAAGCATATATTAGTAGATCATTATTATCTGAAAACATTTTATTTCAGAGTAGACAAACTGCACTAATGCAAAGAAATGCTATTTGTTGGTGGAGATATTTTTGGTGCAGATGTATATAATTACAAGAACACACACATTTAGGTTTGCTGACATTTAGTGCAGCGACTTGCATACAGGTTGCTACCCTGTATTCATACTGTGCAGCTTGTGAAGTTTCTGTTGGCAGTGTCAACTTTTTAAAGTTCGTCTTAAAATAAATCCGATGCATTTCCACGGAAGAACACACAGAAATTTGGCATGTTTCAGTCCCCGTACTTCATTTCATTTGTAACTTCCTCCACAAAACAAAATAAAGTCCACACAAACATATGAATCACGCAGGATTTCACATGTAAATCCATTGTGATTTTAAGAACACTCCATCCATTAACCTGATGGTAGCTTTGTAGATTAGTGGAGGTGACAGGAGCAGAGGTCATGCTTATTTTAATCATGATGGCCAGTGAAGTGTAACACACTCCGATTCACACCTTCCTCTTTAGCTACATGCCACCATTTAAAACACATGAATTCTCTGTTTGGATGCTTTCTGATCTGGGAATTTAGTGGGCGACTGAAAAGGACTGTATGTGGAAGAGCTGGAGAAAAAAATTCTTGGATTGGTAAATACAGTCATTACTAGCTGGACCAGTGAATTAGCCTCATTAGCAGTGTAATTAGTATTTTTCATGCACACAGCTTGGGTTGGGAGAGTTTTTACTAAATCAGCAAAGGCCTCTCTGGTACCTGACTGAAAATATCAGTAGAATGAATACCTAAAATCTATACTCAGTGTGACACACTCCTCCTGCTGTTTGTAAAACTATCCGTCTTTGACACCAGCTGAGGAGCTAACTGCTGCTAGGATTAGGCTGTGCTGTGTCAAGGACAGGAAGTGTTGCTGACAAGAGGTAAAGACATCTATAGAACAAGATGAGGAAAAAGGAAAATGAATAAAATATTTAAATAATACCAACTGAACTAAAAGTCAGTGTAGTCTAAAGTAGCTATGAGTATCTTCATCTCGGAAAACAGAAAATACTCTGCAAAAATACAAAATCTTACCAAGTGTTTTTGGTCTAATTTCTAGTGCAAGTATCTTAGTAAACTTGAAATAACAAAACTGAGTTACAATTATTTTTTCAGCAAAATACAGGAGCTTGTTTTAAGTCAGTAATTCCTTAATATTGATGAATAGGTACCAGCGTTCACTCACAGATTATTTCACTTGTAACAAGACATTTTCCCACAAATAAAATAATCCACCAGTGTCCTTTTTTGTCAATATTAAGGAATTATTGACTTAAAACAAGCTCCAGTATAAATCAATAAACTGGAGCTCTCCAAACTCTACGAGAGTTTGTTCTAAATAATCAAAGAATCATCATGAGGATTTCTTCCAATAATAGAGCAGGCATACTTGAGCAGGGTTCCAATATTTTACTAATCATACTGAACATAGAGCAACAACACAAAAATAGGTTAGTGGGTAAACAAAACAAACTTCCTACCGGAACAAAAACCCCAGAATGCAATATTTAGAGCTATAATTTTGATTTGCCATGATAAATCCCTCTACTTCTTTAGACGGATCTCTTCCTGCTTTTGGCTGAATGTACGATATAACTGCTCATAGCTAAAGCACAGAACAGCAATGAGCACCAATAGCTAAAAAGTTACCTGCGCTAACCCTGAAGCACTAATCATAAACATTAATTACGCTAATGCTTAAGCGCTATACCAACACGGTATTTACCAGAACTAATGCTAAATGATATGCTAACATGGTATTTAGCAGGAGCTAATGCTAACATGATATACCATACCAACACTATATTTAATGGAGGTTAAAGGTAACGTACTATTCAAACATTTATTTTACTGGCTGCAATGCTAAATACTTGATTGGCATAAGACTTTCGCACAAGTAGTTACTGGAGAATGTGTTGCAAATATACAGTCACGGCAATACGCAATATTTTGAGTGCAATAATTGTTGGCTAATGTATTCCAAGCCATATAAACTTCCATTTGTTATGCTAACATTTGCAATATATTCATAGAAACAGGACTAGTCACCTCTGATTGATGAAAATATGTTCATCTCTATGGAAAAAACAGTTGCTCTGTTTTTTATTTAGTCTAAACGGCTAATAATTGTTATTAACTGTCTCAGCAGATCTATGTGGAGATCATTTAGGACTTTTAGTTTGTGCAAACTCTTCCACGATCACTCCTGTACCCTCCGGCGATGCCCTGATCTTCCCCGTCTTCGCTTTTTATCCACAGCAGTTGGCTGCTGCCCTGCAAAGCTTTTCACATCAGCCGAGTTCATCTCCAGGACCGGAGGGGCCAAATTATAGCTGAGCATTTTATTTCATGACTAAAAGTGGATGTAATATCTCAAATACTTCAACCTAAAATGAGTAATTAGACATCCTGGCAGCTAAGGTCAAGGAAAGGAGAGGGATACTACAAAGGCAGCAGTTATTTCTAGAGAAGAGAAAAATCTCATGAATGGATTATTTTTCAAATCCAAGAGAGGAAACTGCATTTGCAGTATTTCATTTGATTTATTTTAAAGGTGGTTTCTGAGGTTTCCTTCCTCTCCAAATAATTGATATCTGAATCAACCCCCATCCAGATTCATAATGAGTTGACCTTTATTCTAAATAGCCTGCAGCAAAAATCCATGGAGAGAATTGATAAATGGCAGGTTTGAGCTCCATCAAAACAGCCCAAAATAAAGACTGAACATGACTCCAGGCTTTGGTGACATGATAATCATGGAGGAGAGGCGTTTTTGCACCATTAAACAAGACTGAATTATCTTTGTGTTAAATCCACCAATGCATGGAGTGAATACCATTAACTGCTTCCATGACATCCCTGCCTCATTTGTGTTAGCCTTGAAATCAGCTTGTGCTCATGCAGCTTTTACAGATTAAATGAACAATAAAAAAAGATAAATTTTTAACTGACTGTTACACACTGAAGAATTATGTTCCCATATAATGCCACAATTATTCTCTGGATAGTGCGGTAGCCATTTAAAGTAATTATTTAACATCGCTAAACTTACAAAAGCGAAAAAAATATAAACATAAATATGTCCAACATTTATTCAAATTTGAGTATAATTGTTTTCTGTTTGATAAATCTTTAATAGAAAAGTCGGACATGCTTAAAGTCTTCTGCTTCAAAATCTGCCGATAATCTGAATCTTGATGGTTAGAATTTTTTGTGGTTCTGAAAGTATGCAATTGTCACAATTCACCATGTTTCGATCAATTCTTTGTCCTTTACTAAATGCAACTACACATTTAGTTCTGATCTAAATATTTAGTTTAAAAGCTAAATATTCCAGTCTAATCTGTCGTGCAAAAATATAATAGAAGAATAATTTTGAACCTAACATGTGAACAGGTGAAGGCTGAACTTTTGGCATCATAGAAAAAGAAATGTCAAAGATTGGAAACACAAAACATCTTTTTTGGCTTTCATTCACCTCTGAATAATTTAATAGATTGATTCTCCTCCAGTAACATCGAGCTGCCAGGTTGTCGCCTGGATTCCAGGTACGCAATCTAACTCTGAAGACCACAGCCTGCATTGCAGCTCTGTGATACAGTTGTCATCAACTGAGCAAATTCGCTTTGTTGTGGAGGCAGAAAATCCATTATCCACAGAGTTTACCCAAAGTTACATTCTTGGCAAGAGAGAGATTAAAAACTGTTT
The DNA here is from genome assembly GCF_002775205.1 of Xiphophorus maculatus. Taxonomy (NCBI): domain Eukaryota; kingdom Metazoa; phylum Chordata; class Actinopteri; order Cyprinodontiformes; family Poeciliidae; genus Xiphophorus; species Xiphophorus maculatus. The sequence continues at coordinate 12,015,822 of NC_036453.1, read as the reverse complement.
AGCTTTTGGGCCAAACTTCGCCTGCATTTTCTATTCACACATTCGAGAGGCAACAAAGATGAAGGGAGGTGCTGATCAAAAGTTGAGGCTGGCAGCCTCCCCTGAGAGAAGTTATCTTCTCCACCCTTCTGTACGTTCGCAGTAGCAGCCCAGTGGATTAGACAGGGGGACGAGGGCTTGCTGCTGTTGCTTTTCCCCTCGTGATGTGAAATTCTGTCGAGGGAAGTGACAACAGAATAAAAGGTAGAAAGGCCTTCGAGATAAAAAATGAAACCCTGCACACACACACACACACACACACACACACACACACACACACACACACACACACATAGAGATGTCACCTTTTGTAGTCAAGACACTAGCTGGATTTTGTATTCTCATTAAAGCTTACAACAGCTTTATAATTTCTTACTGTTAACGCTACAGAAAAAAACAACTGCTGAGTTTTAGGGGGTTTTGTACGACGGCATATTAGGACTGCTGTAGATAGAAAAATAGATAGAAAAAAAAAGAGAGGAGTAAATTTCTGCCCAAACGTTGAGATTAATCTTGGACATTTTATAGAAAAAAATCTTGGAAAGTTCTGTTTCGAAAGTCAAAAAAATGTAAAGTTTTGAAATTCAGAAATTCCCAAGTGTTTTTTAGAAGATTTTTTGAGATGTTTGGTAGAAACGCAGAAGCCAAAATTTGTTACATTTTCAGCTAGTGCTGTGTCAAACCAATCAAACTAATTGAGAAACCTGTTCCCCTCCTCACATGTGGTGGCACAGCACGAAGAACCACTAAAAGGAAACAACACAAAACTTCTCGAAAAGACAGCGGGCACAACTTGATTCTTCAGAAAATGTCAACAAAAATAGAGTGGAGTCAGATTTCAGCAGTTGCAGGATTTCTCGTTTGTCTTTGATAAAAGATTTGTGGTAATGCAACCTTAAATGTCAACAGATAAATGATCCCATGATATGCTGCTGTACTTATGTTTGAGGTGGAAAAAAGTTTGTTTTATCTTAAATCCAAAATGTATATATTTTTTATTAAGATTTGGTTTAATTACTGCTTTGAGTGTGTTATTCTTTCAGCAAATGATCTTTTTTGAGTCTGTATTCTCCTGTTAACCAATGATCAATTACTAAATTAGTTGAGGATTATTTCAATAATCGATTACTCACAATTTAGCCGATTGTTTCAGCCCTACATATCACCTATCAAAATAAGAGTCCAGTGAATCCTTTAAGTTAGCAGGATGTTGCTAAATAAGATTTCTTCTTTAAAATACTGAATAGAGAGATGAAAACTGGAACTACAGCCTACCAACTACAAAAAGGTCTACTAATCCAGTGCTGAATTTCACTGCTCTACTTTGTGATGTCAAAGGTTGTTAATAATAAATCACCTGCCCACCTCCGTACAACAGATAATAAACTGCTCAGCAGGTCTGATTGTGTGACATTATGGCGAGATCTGCGGTTGGTGATAGCCTGTGTTCCACTAGGAAGATGCACGTTGCATGAAAACAAACGTTAGGCTACAACGAAGACAGTCAGCCTTGTGTGATGGAGCGCTGCCTGAATGCTGCTTAATCTTCCTGTCTGATCCACGCCGGGCTTCGTCTGCGCCTGATGACGAAGAGTGTCACCGATAGCAGAACAAAGAGCAAATATCAAGCAACGGCAGAGCGCTTATCGGCAAATATTACTCCGACGGCTTCCTTGTTCTCACAGCTTTATATGTTTTGTGCTTAAGCTGTTGCTAAAGGGATGATGCACATCTCTTCCAGGTTTCCTGAGATCAAGGGAGCAGTTATGTGTGTTCAGAAAGCTGACGGTTGGGTTTACATGACATGCCTGTTGGCTGAATCACTGCAGCATGGTAATACCTGCCTCCGGAGAGCGCCGCATGTCAGAAAACATCCAACAAAAACATCACGTCTGTTCTCAGAGCAGGGGGCCGAATAGAGCTGCTTCAAAATGCGTCATCCTTGTTTTGTACCGTAGTGTACGTACAGTACTGCGCAAAAGTGTTGAGTTAGCCTCATTTATTTGGTTTTTGCTTCCATGTTTTTGTCCTTTCAGAGGCACAGCAGGGTCCCTGTCTTTGGTTATCAGTGGTGAGAGGTACGGTACACTGTGGACAGGTAGAGTCCAACACTAGTAACTCATGCCCTTTAAACCAAATGATTAAATATGATAATATGACGCAGTATCAGGGCCATAAGAACTTTTAAAAAATAAGACCATAAAGTCATAAAATTATGAGAACAAAGTCAAAATATTACAAGAATAAAGCCTAAATAATACGAGAAAAAAAGTTGTAGTATAATGAGAATAGTCATAATATTATGACTTTATTCTTGAAATATGACTATTTTTATATTCTTATGACTATTCTTGTATAATTTTGACTTTATTTTTGTCCAAATATTTTCATATTATGACTTTTTTTTGCATAATATGACCTTATTCTCATATTATTTCCACTACACTCTATTCTTCTTTTATAACTGTATTCTCATATTACTTCTTTATTTTCACATTTTGAGTTTATTCTCATAATTCATTAATTATTTGTAACTTTTTCTTATGTCGCCCTAATTCTCAATCATAGGATGCAGAATGGTGCTTACTTGAGAAGTAAATATTACTACTATACATGGAATTCCACCAAAAAAACATGGACAACTTGTTGCATTCAGCCCTCTTTACTCTCATGCCTCCAAATAAAACCCTGTTCAACCAAATGCATATATCTGTAACTCAGCTGGCCTGAACAGTCTCTGTCAACAGGACAGCTATTAGCTGGAAAAGTGGTTTGAAAGAAGACATTCTTGAATGAATGTCATTGAATAGTTTGATTGTTTAATAGTGTTCCACTTCTTGTTCCCACTGAATCTGACAACACATTAAACTGTCAAAGTTAGGTTCAAGAACGAAGCTGGAAAATGGTTGAAAAAGCAGCGAAAGTCCAAAGAAACATCACAACATGCCTTCAGAAACCACTGACCTGGTTCACTTCAGGGTCATGAGTCATTCCAGCCTCTTATAAGCAGAATCTGAAGAAAAAGGAACTAGTTTCAAACTTCTTCACAGCACCATAAATGTAAATCCGTTCTCTGTCACACAGTAATTACACGTTGTCGCAGATTGGCCCATTTCGCATCAGTCCCATCCATCAATCATGTGGTTGCCTCCATGCTGTTATGCATTGTGCAGTTTCTCCTCTTGTTGATCCTGGATGTTCTCCCTGCTTGAACAATACGATCTGCGATAATGTGTCTGTTAGGCCTGATAGTGCTGCTGATCAAACAAATGACTGAACGCTTACTTAGCCTGGAGTTTCCTTTTTCACTCACTTCTCATTTTTAAGGATCTGAAACATCCATCCCACAATAAAATAAAAAGAAACAGAAACAGGGAGGATTTATTTTTACTATTTCCACATCAGGCTTTGAATCGTTGACTGGGGGTGAGAGGGCGTGTGCGTGTAGGCGTGTGTGTGTGTGTGTGTGTGTGTGTGTGTGTATTCACAGGCACATATGTGTTTATCTGGTGTGCTTGCATGCATGCATTAGATCTGTATAATGTGATTACGGTATCTGCCTGCACTCCGGTTCTTTCCAAACCACACAGAAACAGACAGTCTAATCTCGTTGGTTGCTAGGAACTGGCCAAGCTGGGGAATGGACGAGGCAGACAATTTTGTATCCCCATCAAATAGCTCACCACATTGAGCTCGACTTGATCTAATATCAAACAGGGGACAAATGAGTGGCTGTGGACGGGGAGTATGCATTTGGCTGGAAAGAATCATATTAGAAAATGCGTGGTCGCTGCATGTGGTCGCTGCGTGGCCGTGTGATTAGGGTAAGCTGAGGTCAGGAGACGCATGGAAATGAGCAAAGGTTTCATCCATGACAGAAGCTTGGGAAGGGAAAATTACATTCATCCATTTTCATGGATTCTTTAAGTCTTTTCGATGAATACTGGTTGGGATTTTTTGTCCATTAATAAAAGATTCAAAGAGAACTTTACGCGCAGAGCCTTGAAAAGCTGTGTATTTTCAAGGCTCTGCCATTTCCCCATTTTGTCATTCTACAACCACAAACACTTAACAGACAAGTCAGGGGTAAAGCTGTGTTGAAGATTAAAGCAGGGTTAATCTTCTTGTAACTTATATTGCAATGATTTGGTCCAACCTCTCATATCGTTTTAAGGCAACAAAATGGGAAAGAGTGATAGTCCTGATTCAATTGGGGACCAAAACTGTAACATGTTTTATGTTTTCAGCTGCTGTGGTTCTCGTTCACACTGCACTGTCAAACTAATCAAACCCTCTCAGCTACCTGTTCCTCTTCTCGCTGCACCAAGAACCACTGAAGGAAAAGACATGAAAACCTCTGAAGAAGACAAGAGCGCAACTTCCCTCTTCACAAAATGTAAACAAAGATTTATTTGCAGTTTTGTCTTTTTGTATCTATTTCTCCCGTTGGAGCCAAAACAAAACTCTGTGTTTGTTTTGCCTCTCTGCCCTGCGCTGTAGTCCGCTTCCTGCTTTTGGAGAGTCTGCTTGGAGTTCACATGTGAATCGGAACAGCACCAGAATTCACTTTAACCGAACCGAGGCTTGTAGGTGGACCAGTTTCCTTTTTTTTCAGAATTCGATTAGCAATCATACCTCCCCAAACTAATCGGACTTTCTAGGAAAACGGACTGGAATTTGATTAAAGCGAACTAAACAGGAATTAGTCTCACTTTGCCGGTAAACATTTTAACTATAGAACTGATGGGGGCCTTTAATTCAGGGGTAGAAGGAAAAAAATAGGATTCACCTCAAGTTATCAAGCATATAATTTTGAAAGATCAAAGATCAATAAACAGACATTTTAAGTATCAAAAATAAATAAACAAAACAACAAATAAAATTTATTATAAAGTCTCTGTACACAAAACTGTCCTCAAAAAAAGGGTGAGATGAGACCAAAGCACCAGACTGAAGACTTTTGTCATTCAGTTTTAGGTAGAAAGAGAGAAAAGAGAAAATTGATAAATCATACAAATGGAAATTATTCAGCCTGTCTTCATTTATCATGCAATTAATTGATTTACTGCTTATCGCTAAAGGCCTATGCAGAAACGTGGATTTAATTTGAAGAGAGGGTAATTTTATATAATCGAATATGAATTGGATAGTGTTGCTTTGAGAGGACATTCGTTGTGAATTGATGCAACAAAAGCAAACAGAGCTGATATAATTCTCTAATTCCACTTCATCCACTTCCAGCATCCCTCTTATGAACGACACTTTGAATTGGATTTCTTTAGATAACCTCTCCGATGAGTCCCACTCCTCCAGAGGAGCAGAAAAATCAACTCCCACCTCAGCCAGCGGAAACATGTGTAACTATCTTCCCCGGGTCTCAGCTGTGCTCATCCCCTGGCTTATTTACTGTACTTCCCGCCCTGTTAGCCTCTCTCATGATACTCTTTCACCTTTACAGTTCATTTGATTAGGAATCGCACAGCTGTAAACAACCAGAAGGAAGCAGAGGTGGATTTAACAAGAAGGTTGTGGGGGAATGTGAAGGTAGAAACAGAAAGAGAGCAGCTTTTAGCAGACTGCTTTAATGAAAGATTAGTCACAGGAACCATAAGGAACAACCAATGTCATTTCTTTAAATTATGTTCTTCTTTTCTATAGATTGTGTAACTTCTATTTTGATTGAAACATGTTAATAAAAACTAGGAAAAATACAATTTTAAAACAAATGATTCTAACAGAGCATTAAATACAAAATGTCCTCTGGATCTTCTTCAATCTAAAAATATAAAGGTGGCAAAAAAAGATATTCTTATTGTCACATATGTTCCTTAGATACAGCCTCCCTCTAAAAACTCTTATAATAGCCTATTTTAAAAGTTCCAACGTCAAATATACCCTAATATGCATTAACATACAGTGGAAGCGCTCTTATGATACTGCAGAAGCGAATATCAAAAGTCTTCCTTATCTCTGCTCTTAGGAGAACAGCTAACCAGTGACACGGAGGACAGTACATGCACTTGGTAAAAACGTTCATAAAGTTTTAGTCTAGTCTCATTTAATGAATAAGGGAAGATGGGGGGAAACTTGATTTTTTTGTATTTGATCAAATCTGATCAAAGGAAAAGTGTCTCACCTTATCAAACATTTCTAGTTTCTAGGAAAAATAATCATCTTGTGCATCGTTTTAAAAAAAATACTTAAAAGCAAAGATTAGCTGCTGGAAGGCAGAGAATAGAAATGACTCACTGGCTTGTTTCCACAACATTCTAACAACCCTGCTGATGTAATTAGCAAAAGCTGTTGTTACCAGGTTTCAGCACCGGACATGAATTTTCTTATCAGACGTGATCAAAAAACCTCTTTCATTACGAAACAAGACAGATTTTAATTAACGTCTTGGTTTTCCAAGTCTGGTTTGTTTAAAAGTAAGACAATGTTAGTATGTTGTGTTTAAAGGACCAAGGTGGAAACTCCCAGACGTATAACCATTGTTGTGTCTGTGTGAATGAATGAGGCTTTTTAGTGGATCATAAATGCAGATGTGAAGATGAATAATTACGTCGGTGGTCACATGTCAAACGCCCTAATGAGGTATTCTCTGATTAGAGATGTGTAGAGGTGATAGGATTTAGATACTGAATGAAATCAGGAGGGGGTTGTTGGTTTCTCCAGGCAACAGAAAAAAATGACAACTCAATCGATAACCTGCTGGCAGACACGACTGAAATGATTTTGTTCTTACACCTGGGGTGAATACAGAAACGTCTCAAGCCACACTGAGTCCTTCGTTTGGACACATTAGGTCGGTTTAGAGGAAAAAACTAGTGTGTCAATAAAACTGAGTCTTTGCTTTCAATAATAGGAAAATAACCTGTTAACTAAACTAAATAAATGTGTTTGCATCGGGGCTGAAATGATCGATGTGATTAATCGTGATTAATCGATTATAAAAATAATCTTCAATTAATTTAGCGATTTATCAAACGTTATCTGGAGTATACAGCCTAAAAAAGGTCATTTGCTTAAATAACAACACAATCAGAGCAGTAATTAAGTAAGCTCTGTACATCAGCGTGTCTGCGTAGGCTACTTCTTTTACTGGGTGTAGCAGGCAGTCTGTGGAATAATTTGAACACTGATGCCACCTAGAGACCGGAGGCTTGTTTACAGTCAAGCATGAACTGTCCTCCTGCTTCTTGCACCCCATGAGAGGTACTGGTATAATGGATTTTTTTACTCTTTAGACCTCTTGATGTAGAAAAAAAGTTCTATAATGTCAGAAAAACAGCTCTAATAGCATTTGTAAGATTAGCCTATTTTCTAATAAATTATTACTCCCAACATAATCAAAACCAGACCCAGGGTTCTGATTGTGTGGGCGGCTTTTTTACTTCAGCAGCAGCTCTGTGACAATCAGTGCTATGCAGACAGAATTGACACCTTAAACTTTTTGTTGTTGTTGTTGTTGATTCTGTTTTTGTTTATGTTGATTTGCTAAAAGCAGGGAAAAACTGGATAGCTGCATATTGTTTTTTACTTAAAATCATATTTTAGCAAGAGAGCTCAAAGAAAAGATGAGAAAAAGGCAATAAAAGCACTTGTGATCTTAAATGCACATGGGAAAAAGGTGGATTTAATATATATTTTTGGATGTAAATTTAATAAAAAGGGTGATACTGAAAGCTTTCACTAAGGTCAATTCATTCCCAGCTGTCCCTATTTTATTAGTGCTTATGTAATCCTTAACATATGAAAATAACTACAGACTGTAAATGCTGCTGAGCAGAAATATGTCTGATCTTTGTTGTCGTAGCCTGGAGAAAGTCGTAGGTTTCCATTATCAGGTTTCACTGGCTAACATCTGGATTAGACTGTTCAGGCAGGTAATTACCATAAATATTACAGCTTAGCAAAAAAGCAGAAAACCGTGTTTACAAAATCACAGAAATGTGTGATTGTTATTTATAAATCTGTGTGTTTAATACGGCTCATCCTTTGAGAAAGCTGTCGCACTGATACTTCTCATTTGCATGTTGATTGTCTTGCCTGCCCACTCACTCATTAGGCTCGTCAATAAAAGAAAGACGACCTGAACTGTTCTGAGTTGGTTCACACAGGTTAGCCCAGGTATATTTTATGAAGATATTTATGTACCTGGATATCATCATCTGTGGTGACGTCCTAATCATCTTCAAAAAATGTCAAACCAGTTATCTTTAATTAATACATACTGCTTCAATCGACAATAAAAGGCTTTACATTTGATAATTAAATGGGCAGATTAACGGCAGAAATCAGGTTTATGAATATTAAGTGCCTTTGAGTGACTCAAAAGGAAAATAAGAGTAATTGTCTAGTTTTTTTTTATCACATCAACGCCTGGTTTGTTAATAGCCTTGTATGTGCAATTTGTAGATGCGCGTGTTTTTATTATCTGTTCCTGGCTAAAACATTGTCTTTCAAAAATTTTGATTTTTCACTAAAATCAAAATTTCGTCCTCCTCTTTCTTCTGGTCTGTGTTTAGCTTTGACTTGGAGTTCGGATCATATTCTCCTCACTTCCTCTTGTGTTTTGTACGCCCTCTCTGTTTTTCTAATTTGTACAGTGCACTGTTGTTTGTCCGTGTTAAACTTTAGTTTTCACATGATCAGGTTTCTACATTCAGTTATCACACCTGCCCTCATTAGTCTTCTGATTCTTGATATAGAGGAATTATGTAATGCAAGGCACACGGATTTGATCATCTTTACTATTACTAGTTTTGTGATAAGTTGCATAACTACTTCTTGTCTCATTGTCTAGATAACGGTAACATTCATTGGTGTGTTAATGCTACCATTAGTATTACACATTAGCGTTCATTACCAGGTTCCTCACTCTGACCCAAAGCAGAAACTGATTTATGTACTTTTTGAGCTATTGCTTCTTGGAGTTCGCACATGCTTTCAGTTTGCGTTTCACTGTAAAAAATTGTCCATTAAAACCCTTTAGGTTTTTTTTCTTCTTACCTCAAAGTGACACTTTGCACAGCTTTACTTCTGTTTGAAGCCAGTAAGCATCAACTGGCCACTTTTTACATTGGTGGCTGCTCCACTTACCCTGCAGCACATCAGCTTGAAGTCGATGGTAAAAGCAACGCCTGCTGCAAAGAATGTAACGTTTTGCTTTGCACTACAGAGACCAACCTCTGTTTTCATGGAAACATGCCTGCTTATAGAGATAAATATGGGCAGCTTGATTGTGGATGTTTTCTCTGTTTGTTTGGACCTTTTCCAAACTAGCTGTGGTTCTATTGTGAATGTTCTTTCCAGACGAAAAACAACCGAACTGAGTCAATCAGAATTCTGCAGACAGGAAGAGAGTGCCGCCTTGATAATGAGCTGCTCCGCTGGCTGAAAAATTCAAACACTGTCTCCCTGAGTAGTGGTGGGACTGATAATTTCAACTGTACAAACACAGATAGGATGAAACTACCTGAAGTGACGTATTATTTGAAATGTAAGAAAACGTGATGCAACTTTCAGGCAACCTGTTTCAAGAAGCTGCTGTGGCCAATTTCTTCTCTTTTAGAAATAACTAGAAAAAAAACAAAGACTTTTCACACAAAGTATAAAAGTATAATCATGTCATAAATAACATTATTGTAATCAATATTTTACAGTATTTTAGCAGCAGTTAGAACAACTATTGCTTTCTTGTGTGAGATAACATCAGTTAGCTCATGTAATGATAACCAAAAACTCCTCCTGCCTTATTTCCTGTTAATTTTTAAAGCCTCACTGATGCTGAAACGTCGAGTCGTCTTCACTCAGTTAAAGAGTCAGTTCAGAATAGTGGTGTTGGGTTTTGTTTGGTCAGAGACGATCACACTGGTCCAGTCGACAGTGGACTTATCAGTGCATCTCAAAAACATATTGATGGAAGTGTAATTGTGTCATTTGCACCTATAAAGTTTTCCAGCATCTTCCCACTAACAGAGAATGCTTCTCCCATTTCCACTAATAAACAACAGTACAGTAGCATCATTGTAGCGGCTGACTGAGGCACAATGACATCATAAACTGAGGATAGTAGTGGATGGTAGCTCCGCCCCCAAAATCCTCCCACGTTTGCATTTACTGACAAAAACGCTAAAAACAAAGTTATTTATGATTCAGGCCAGAGAGATGGATCCTTGGAATATTTTGTGGAAGAGCTTCACTAAATAATATTCATAAATTATCAATATATTGAGATTTAACTTCAGTTCTGCTTTAAGACTTTTTGACTCTTTTCCTTTCGTCTTCCTGTTGCCATCAGCTTTATAAAGCGTAGTTCTTCGCCGTTTTGTATCAGGTAATTTGGGTCAGTCGGATCTAATTTTAAGAGCAAGAGAGACAGAATAAAAAAGTTGTCACACCACCAAAAGAGAGTCTTCAGTGTCATATTTAGAGACGATAATTAAAAGATACAAAAGGTGAAGGGTTCCAGCTGACAAAATTTGTAAAAAAAAAAAAAAAAAAAAAAAAAGATTTGGTTTTTGGTCGCAACACTGTTCATAAAAAATATTTCAGATGTTTAAGTCTCAGTGTGGTCAGCCCCAGAGATCAAAGAGAACAGATTTTGGTTTCTGCATGAATTATTTCCTCTGACTGCTCTCATCGATATGTGAGCACAAACCCACACAAGCCTTTTTACTTGCATCCTCACATATGGCAGATAATATGATGAACACACAGTCACAAATTGGCTCATCCTCATAAATTAATTCAAAGACAGGAGGTGATAAACTGAAACAGGAATGGCACCCTTGGACTATGCTACGTTGGCAAATGCAGGGCTGCTGGAACCTATCCACTGGACTCTGGTGGTTAATAGTATAAACAACTTTATATGATTAAAGAAGATGAGATTATACATAACCTTGACTTCAAAAAAGGAAAACTATGTTATAGGCCTCTATAAGTAGTGGTGAAAATGTTAAGATACAGTGATTTACTGAAACGGCAACATCTTCTTCTCAACACTGAGCGACCAGCTCTCAATGCTTTGAAAAGAACCCATCAAATCAAACGATTTTCTCTCTCAAGGCCACTGATGCAAACTGTCAAAGTGACTCAGAGCGGCTCCAGCATAGAAAAGGTAATAACACCCAGGTGTGATCCTCAGGCAAAATGAAAGTGAATGGGCGTCCTTCAAAGTGATTATTTGATTGGGCCTTGCCTAGCTAAGTTTGGCCTCAGATAATTGGACAGATCGTTGGAAACAAGGGTTCACTGAGGATGCTGTTGCAAAAAGAGATAAAATGACGCACTTTCAGTAGAGAGTGAAACTGAAGGATATTAAGGCAGGATTCTATTGAAAATATAGTTATAGTCATTTTCACTCAGAGAAAATGATACTGAAGGGTTGACTGGTTCAAAATGGAAATACTATTGTGGTTGTCTGGTTCACTTTCCAGCTACACCTATGTCTTGATTTTAATCATTGTACCTTGTTGTATAGGGAAATATTACTGGGCTTTACTAAAGGCTCCAATTAATGTGGAAAGTGAAAGCCTTCTTTTATGTTTCACCCACCCAGCCTTAACAAAGAGCATCATCTGCGTCAGTGACTTCTGACATGAGAATGAAATGACCCCTATGAATACTGAAGGCTGAACATTTTGAATGTTTTTCTTCTCCAACTGCGTCAAAAACATTCCTTATAGCACACATCGCAGCTTTGCGAGCTCAAGGCCTCTTTTAGAAGAGAAAAGGGTTTTCTTTTTTCATCTGACGTAACCAGAAGGCACGCTGCAGTGTGACAGCCAGAAAAAAATTAAACCATAAAAGTGATTTTCTCTTTGAGCATTTGATTGGCTCCTTGACCTCCTGTTTTCACAGTAGCTGATTAGACTTTACTTCAGTCTGTGCTAGGTCAATCTGACATGTGGTTCAGATGCCCAGACTGCACGATCTGGCATTGAGCGCAGCTAATCCCAGTGCAGATACAGTCAGGTAACGAATACGACCACTGCCCATTAACTCTGATTTAATCTGGTCTTTGTACAGATTATGAGAGAACAACTGACAAAAAGAAAAAGGACCTACAGCTTACATATTTAGGGATCATTTGAAAAATAAATTGCATATCTAAAATTTAGCACTACTGAATTGGTGTTTACAAATCAGCCAATCCAAGAGTGCCATTAATTTTCCTTGGGGCTGATTGGCTGTACACATAAGAGTGGATATGAGGAAGATGATGGATGTTAGCTTCTGTGGTAGTGTCAAGACAGTTTTCACTGTGCAAACGAAACTAATGTATACATTGAACCCTCGCTATATCGCGGTTCACCTTTCACGGTCTTTCACGGATTTGCATTGTGCATTGCATTCTGATTGGCTAAACAGTCTCTCCACTTCTTCTCTACCTGTGTGTCGATAACATTGCAGTTTAATATGTACAAGTACATAAAACAGCTTGCCAATTTCAAGAATCTTTTTGCCCAGAAGAAAAAAGAGCGACAACAACTACCGATAACTATGTTCTTCTCTCAAAAAAACACACCTGCACCACAGGCTTTAGAAGAAAAAACCGCTACAGAGAGGAGTCAGGATGCAGCGGCTCAGTAAGAAGAGCAAATACTAGTCACTATTTGTCCTACTGTACTTTGTATTTTTTTCCATAATAATTTTTCATTTTCTCCCGTTCTAATCCAATGACTCGGGTCGCAGTGGGGTGGTGCTGATCTCCGCAATTTGAAGCCTTCAGTTCGTATTGATGATTAAAATTATTATTTTACAGTACAGTAGTTATTTGTAAAAAAACAAAAACAAAAAAACTTGTTTATACAGTACTTTTATTTGTTAAACAAATGCTTGGGCCTGTAAAAAGGTTTTGTTCTTTGGTTTCAATGTATTATGGAGTTTTTCATTGTATAATAATTGTAAAAAAAAATAAAGGTTACTACTTCACGGATTTCGCTTATCGTGGGTTCTTTTTGGAATGTAACCCCCGTAAAAAACGAGGGTTCACTGTATTGATGTTTAGTTAGTGTTTCAACTATTAAAATAATAAGGGGAGATTACGTATTTAAACTGTACGTGGGCGACTTTGTTGCCTATCCCAACAAGTATCGGGGGTCCATTGTATTGTAGGTTGAATTAAAAGGTTCTCAGGGTAGATACCCAAATAAGTTCACAGAAATTTGAATGGTTGAAGCCAGAAAAACAAAAACTGAAGGTACATGGAAAAACGTCATCAGAAGAAACCGAAGGACTTTTCTTGTGTTGAGTTTCACAGCAACAAAGGGTTGTTGACAATTACTGGATATTTTATAGGTGGAGATAAATAAATCAAATTAGATCTACAGTTAAGGTCAAAATTATTTATATTCCTACCAGATGTGGATTTCCAATTATTTCGATTAAACCAAGAGGATGAAAAAAGCAAAAAAAGATGAAGAATCTACTTAGAGTAAGCATCAAATTTTTGTTTTTAACTACACCTCTGTAAGTTTATCTTACACATTTTGACACTGTACCTAGATATACACTTGTACTGTTGTGTGTGTAGCTTTTGAGATTTTATTTAATGTTGGAGCATTTCTCTTAATCAGGGTTCATTCACACCAACCACATTTAGTCTACGTTAGTCAAACTTCAGTCTATTTGTCTAGAAACTCCGGTTGGTTTGTGGAGGTGCGAATGTGCAATTGAACTGAGCAAACTCTTGTCCTACCAAAACCTAGGTCTTGATTTAATTAAAGAAAAACTGTGACGTGGCATGGATGCATATGTGAATGCAAGCGGACAGGTGACCGCTCCAAAAGTGGGAAATTTACTATATCACAGGGCATTCTGGAAAAATACAACCAAAACAAACACAAGAGTCCAGCTTCACCGGTAAAAAGGCTTGTGGTCTTTGGCCAAAGACAGAAGAGAAATCTTACAACCGCTAAAATCTGATGCTACTCCAATTTTGTTTACATTTTGTGAAGAAGGAAGTGTCTTCTTCTGAGGTTTTCATGCTGTTCCCTTCAGTGGTTTTTGGTTCAGCGCCATCACAGGAGAGGACAGGGAACACGTTTTTCAGTAAGTTTGGATCTTTTTACACAGTCCAGTGCGAAAACAAACCACACCAGGTGAAAATGTAACAAATGTTACAACTGCGGTTCCCATTCGAACAGTCAGATGTGAAAACATCCTTACATTTATCTTGTATAAGTATAGTTCAAAATAAAATATGGAAAAATAGTTCTCTCTTTCCATTTAGATTTTATATCCCCCTGAATAGTAGTCTATGTTTTTCTTCTAATTGTTGAGCAGATTCTTGCATGTTTCTGCTGGTATTTTGACTATTTATTGCAGGGAGGAGAAAAACGAAGGAGCCTAAAGCAGCGATATCAGGACATCGCACTAAAATCCTTCCGTCCCGCTTCAGTTTGTTGAGCACCTCCATTTGACGGCTTAGCAGAGTTGTGATCACAGCCTGCAGACACCAAGCAGCCAGTGAACGTTCCCATTCAACACTTGTGCAGGATGTGTTACACAGAGACAGCTGAACTCATGGGCTCTGTCCTCCCTCAGCCTTTTTCTCACTTTTTTTAAAACCTCTTTTAGTATTGCATAATATATTTACTTGAGCAACTTTTTGGGGAAAACAATACTTCCAGGAGTAATTTTTTCTGTTTCTTTTATTTTGCTCTTTGTAGGTTTTTGCTTCTATTTTATGGGATTGCAGCATTTTTCATATGCAGAGATTTTGGTTTCGTTTGTTTTATTTGTTGTAGGTTTCTGCTCTGTTTTGGAGGATTGCAGCACATTTTGTGCCATTTGTTTTTTGCATGATGCAGAGTTTGCATTATTCATGTGCTTGCTGCATGTTTGCACCCGTCAGCCGCTGAACTACTCCACTTGGAACGACTTGTGATTACTGTGGGAACTCCTTGAATTTGTAATCAAACTAAAGCTGCCCACAGCTTTCACGTTTCTAAAACTTTAGGAGAATTTGAAACAAACTCTCAACCTTGTCCAGAGGCTGCTAAACTTTAACGCGAATCTGAAAACACAACTTGATTATCACAGTGAATAAAATACTTTCCGTAGTGACTTTACAAACTCAGCATTCAGAATTATTAGATACACACATCATAGCTGTGAGGTCCTCTGTGACAATTACAGAGAAACAAACAAGATTAACTGGGAGCCTGACTGCAGCCCTCTGAAATTACATTTCAAGTCCCAACCGTAAATCTCTATTGAAACTAACTTATTATAAACCTTATTTCCCTCAATTCATTTTCATTTGACTTAATTGAAGCACATCTCCTTCAGTCACACATTGAGCCACGAGAGATATGAGTGACGCACACAGCTCAACAGCTCTGGAGGAGGATCTCCGTTTTCTAATCAGGGGCTAGCTAAAAAAAAAAACAAAAAACACAACACTAGCGTCCAGATGTGGTTGCCGCTCATGCTTTCTTCTTCTTGAGTTATTTTTCACCGAGGGGTAGCACAGCATCTAACGAGAGGTAAAAAAAAAAAAAAAAAAAAACGGGCCTCATCTTGCACCAAAGAGGATGACTAAGAAGTGAATTTATTTTAAAGCACCTTGTGAGCCTGTTGCTATACCAACCACAGGAGTTGACTTTAATGATAACTATCCACTGTATTTCCTAACTATGGGCTCGGGAAATGGCGCGTTAATGCTGCCTGTTGCGCTTGCGTCAAGGAGTGATTTACAAAAAAAATAAAAAAGTCAAATAATGAAACAGAAAAGCTTGTTGCTGCAGTGTTTCCTGATTAAATTGAAGAGGGGAAGGGATTTGCGAGCACGGAGTGTGTTTGGAGGAGGAGACAGACGGATTACATTATGTTCGCCAGCAGGAGTGTGTGGTCAGATTCTGTGTTGTACAAGCCAGCAGGAAAATGCCTGCTGAGAGCTTCAGCAGGGCTGTAACAGATTTTCACTAGAGATACACCCACCAGTCTATTCTTTTCTTCATGTTTCTCACCGCTAATAGCAACGACGTGATGACATTCCCTTAAAAGAGAGCTTATTAATACAGAGGTATGGAGATGTCGTGATGAGTTCAGGTGGGGCTCGTTTAAGTGGACTGGTTATAAAGAGGTGGAACCTCCGAGTGCTCCCATTAAAAAAATGGAAATTAAATGAATTGGTTCCAACTTTTCCACCCACAAGATCTGCAAAAATGTGCACAACACTAATTGAGAGTCATTTTCAGCATAACAGAGGCGTTATTCCTCTGCGCAGAGCCAGGAAAAAGTATCTACTCTCACACAGATTTCTTTTTTTAGTACTTAAATGTTTCAGCTCCACAAATGTTAATATCAGACATAGAAAACCTGATTTTAATCAAAATGCAGATGCCAAATTATGATTGTAATTTTTTAAAGGGGCATTATTATATAAAACAGACGTTCCTGGTCTTCAATTTGTGTTTTATTGTTATTCCCTCATCAAAAACCTGGAGTGTCACTTTAATGCATGTTTAAGAAACCCTTTAATGTCTATAGCAACCAGTCAGCTCTGCAAAACGACTGGGTGAACCTCCAGCTCCTCCTCAGAGCTGCAGTTTCCAAGCTTCCGCCTCACAGAAAGAGTCCCCCATGACTCCTTCAGACTAGTCAGCAGCAATTAGGAAACACCCAGTGGAACTGCCCATCTGCTGAGCTACTTCTAAGAGCAACGCTGGTAAAATGTTGTTAAAGGGTTAATAGAGGAGCCATGTTGTGATGACTTCCTGTCCACGGACCAGCTCAGTATTGATGTTGAATTTCTGTCCTTACATTACAGTATGTGATTCTTTATTCTATTCTTCCAAAATGAACAAATTTACTCTTCAATCAGTCAGTTAGCTTAACAGTCTGAAGGTTATATACTGAGTGCTAATCAACATAACCCCACTTAAAAATATTAAGTCAAAAGTCGAGTAAATAGCTTTATCAAAAGGAAATATCTGCACAATTTGCAAAAGCCTGCAAATAGATGTTTCAAAAATATTTTCCAAAAATAGTGCAACAATTATTCTGTAAAACAAATCAGTGACGAGGGGGAAAAAAACTTCAAGAAGTTCAATATTGTGGTAGCATATGGAGCTAATCCTTAAACTGATGCTTTAGTTTTGATTTCAACATCTGTCCGATCTGCTTTGCAAATGTTTTCCAAATCTTTTAAACTATGAGAACATCTCGTTTCCAAAGCCCTCTTCAGATGACTGAACATATTTTCTGTCAGATTTATTCATCTTTTTGTTGATTCTGATGCAATTTAGGACTTACCAAAGTTGAAAAATAAGACCCCTCTTCTTCTTCAGAGGCTATCTGAAGACTTTGGGTCAAACTGGTACTCAGCTCTGTTCTTAATGTTTATTTACCTCGACAAAATTTCAGCTCCATCTGAGGAAAATAACTCCAGATCATCATGATGTCACAGTAATATCTTGTGGTGTAATTTTCCTAGTTAATGTAGGCTAGATCTGGATGCTTCATTTTGGAAGAAAATGCCTGTGTTTTACAACCACACTCATTTTCTCAGACATGTGGTCACATGTAGAACAACACTTCACTGAAGTGTTTTAAAGTTGAAATTATTAAAAGTTGTAAAGAAACTAAACATTTTAACAGGGCCGTGCAGACTTTCAGGAGCCACTATAGCATCTATGTTGTCTATGTTGAATTCAACATTACATAAGAAAATATGCTAGGTCATTGTTTGAGCTCCTGTTGCACATAAGGCTTAATCTGTCAGCTGGTGGGGGGGAAAGGACGAGAACATGACTCATGATTACTAATACCTTTCACCTCACGTTTAATAAATAAAGCCATGGGAGGCTTTTTATTGGCAGGAAGTAGGCAAAAGAAAGCCTCCAAGCGAACAATGTGTAATAAAAGAAAATAAATAATGGGCTTTCTCCTTTTAGAGACTCAGAATTTGGGAGCCAATTACAGCGAGGCTTGGGATTAATTGAAAATGACCCCTTGGGCTTGACGCAAAAAGTGCTTTGGCTCATGAAAAATGAGTCTGAGCAAGACAATGTATGCAGGGGCTCATTAGGATGTTCAGCATTTCAATTCCAATTAATAACACAATTCGTCTTCCAGAAAGTGAGAAATCAGACGGATTTATACTGTGAACAACAGAGCAAATGAGAAACAGTCACAATGGAGGGAAGAAAAAACCTCATTCTCTAATTACTTTTATCCTCCACTGCTTTTATTCTCCAAGCAGTTTCTACATTTGTGGAAGGAGGCAAAGGGAGACTGATGCCGGCGTTCACCCGGCTCACACAGTAAAGGAGGAGCCATCAGTGCTGCATCTTATTGAATCAGCACTGGTCAGGCACCATCCCGCAGAAGATACAATCTCCAACAGCATGGGAGGATAACAATAGATACACTAACTGACCAGAACAGAGGCAGCGCCTTGCTGCAGCACAACTCACTCCGTATTCCAGCTGAACCACCAGGTTTCCAAGAGACAAAAACATCCAGAAATCAATTCCACAATTTGCTCAACAAATGAATGGAGCTTGTAGGAATTTCAAGCAATTTTGGTCTACAAACCCCTGCTGAACAACCTGGAAGACCATCAAAACAAAACAAAAGAAGCTTCTTTTATAGAACATCACCTGCATGACGGAAACATCCTCATGATGCAGAACTACCAGCATTTAACTGGAGGTATGAACCACCAACCCAAACAATCTGAAGTAACCATCAAGTCCTGCTGTATAAACAAAGACTAAAGAGTAATGGGTGGAACTTCATTCTTTTCCAAGATCTGAAAGATTGTGCTTTTTGTAAAGAGAAATATTTCTAGTCTTTATAGTGATGAAAAACATAGTAGCCTTTTTTCAGTGAGCTGACTGGCAGTGAGCAGCAAAGAAGAGGGAGGTGCAACTCTATCCACCAACACTTTCTGTGGCACCACCAGAATGGTGTGATGGAACATTTTAGTGGCTTTACATATTGATTTCCATTCATTTTGATGCACCTTGAAACAAGTAAACATAGATGAAGCTAATTTTATTTGTTCAATAAGCTTTGTTTGTTGTTTGCTCAACCTGGGATGTGTTTTCAAATATTTTTCAGGTGTAAACAATCTACGCACTACATAGCTGAAATCACGCATCTGAAGCTCTGGTTGTGATGGGTGGAGAAATTTCCACAGGTGTATTATGACTACTACAGATCATGTAGCCTCCAAAACAGAGTAATTCCCCGGTTCAGACATTAACATTCTCATACTCATATCTCACTAAGCTGCAGCTGACTGGAGGTTTGCTATTAATCCGGCAGCAGAGAGCCTGGAGCCCCGCTGAAACTCGTCTGGGGTCTGTCAGTAACGACAGCGTAGTGTCACATCCTTCACACTTCACCATCTACAGAAACACTTACACATATTTAGTTGGCAGCATTGTTGTCCAGCAAGAAGCACTCAGTTTAAGTGCAGCGTTGCCAGCAACAAAGAAACAAAAACAGAAACAAACAGTGAGTGGAAGAAAGAATGAAGTGTGTCTGAGAGAACTAGCCCAAAACATGGAGCACGTTTCAGTCAGTGAGACGTCGACTATATCTACTGTGGGGTTTAACCAAGAACCGCTGAAACAACATGAAAACGTCAGAAGACATGAGCACAACTTCCTTTTGAACAAAATGTAAACTAAAATGGAGTGGCATCAGATTTTAGCGGTTGTAGGATTTCTCTTTTGTCTTTGGCAAAAGACTACAAGCTATTTCTCCTGTTAGCATGTTTGATTTTGGTTATAGTTACCCAGAATTCCTTGTGTTGTAGCCCAAATCCTATTGATGGAGTGGTCTGACTTATCAATACAATGCAAGGCTGATCTGTTGATTATTTTTTTGGATTAAGTGATCAATTGTAAGTAAAGGGTATTAAAGGTACTTACAAGGAGATTTTTTCCTTTACTGATTCTGAACCAGGTGAAGCTAAAACTGCCACTTGAGGAGTTTTGGCTAAAATATATTTAAGGTAAAATTTCTTTTATCTTAAGATAAAAAAAAAAACTTTTTATCATAAATTCTTTGGCTTAATTACTGCTCTGAGTGTGTACTTTCAGTAAATGGTCTGTTTTTTAAGTGTATGCTCCACTTAACAATTAATTGATTACTAAGTTGATAATTATCTCAACTGATTTTCACAATTTATCGTTTCAACCCTACCAGCAAGTCCACTTTCAACTTCAGACATGTTTCACTTTATTTTCACTGCAAATCAGAAAGTACAGTAAATGCAATTCCAGGCAAACACAAAACCGGCAGCCATTATAAAAGATAACAGAGTGAAGCTGGGATTTATGTATGAGCTTTCACCCTGAAATGATTTATATTGAGTCTTTCATAGTCAGAATAGTGAAGAGAATCAATCAAAGTGATCCGGGTTTCTGTTTCTTTGCAGAACAACAACAACTTTATCCACAGCAAATAACTTTTTAGTTGGATACCTGCAGTGACAATTCTTGTATTCCCTTCTAAATCCTGTTTCCAAATAAGGTTTTAAAATCCACAAAATACCAGTTTAAATGCTTATAAAACATTTAAGCTTTAGAAATAATCAAAAAAGAAACAAAGAAGTCATCTAAAGGGAATTAAATATCCATGTTTATTGTAAGTTGTTGTTTCTTTGAGAACACAAAGGAAGCAGCTCTTTAAGTGGACAAGTGTATATTATTTCATTGCGGGGGAAAAAGATTTAATCAACTAAAGCAAATATGAAGGGTCTCAAACAGCATATATGTGTAGTTAGTGGATTCCTGCCTCTGGCTGGTTTTGGACTTCCAGAGATTTAATACAGAGGTAACAAGAAGAGCCTGGGTGCACTCAGAGCTCGGCCCGAGGCTGCAGCTAAGCCAGCACATTACAAATGTCTTTGCTGGAACTGCAAACATCAAAGACATAACGACTGCTGTGTGATTTAAAATTCAAAAATGTACATATTCCTTTGCTCCAAGCAAGGTAGGACAATTATGATGTGTAATAAAGTTTAGTCAGAGGAAGAAAAGAATGATGGGGCTTCTCACATGAAACCTACAGGAACACCCAACTATTCATTCAAGTAAACCTTGCAATAAATTCATGTTTCCCTCACAACGTTTTGTGCACACTATGAATTTGATTATCGTCCACCTGCACAGACTATTCCAAATATGTTCTGGTTTTGAATAAATCATTATAAAACTATCAACATGTCAAATATGCCAGAAATATTCTTCAAGTGAGATACTGTATCTTGAGTGACATTGCAATCGTTGAGTTTACCTCGAGCTATTTGAGTTTATGGTTCCAACATTGCTCTCAGATTAGGGCTGGCAAGAAGTGACATGTTCCTCAAAGACTCCATCTTAGTGTGGCAGATAAACCAAAATCTTGTCTTTTAATGCAGGACACTGGACAACAGACCTGTTGTTAGCACCCCGCCTTTTTAATGCTCAATATTTACAAATCAAATTAATAATGATTACTGTTTGTAATAGAATTGCTATATTACTGTACTAATATACTAAACGTAAACATATAAAACACGCTTGTCAAACAAGATGGCGGCGTAGGGCATCACTATGAACTCAGGAAACCCACGGAAGGCATCAGTGTAAAAAAAGATCAAAATTTTCCAAAAATTTAATCTTCGAAAGCCAAAATGGGACTAATGAATAAAATCAAAATCTCCCTGCCCTAGTTCATTAACTTAGTTCATTAAATATATGACTCTGTGTATGTGAGTGTACCAGTGATTATGTGTGCGTTTGTCTGTGTGCCGTTATTAGAAAGCAATTTGTAGTGTGATATTTTATGGGGGGTTTTTTATTATTGTATTGTATATGGATTTTTATAACCTCTCAAAGTACCCCAAATACAAATTAGCTTATCCTACAATTTGGTACAGAGCATCAAATGGTGACCTTCATGTTTGAGCTGTACGTTGTCCCTTTCCAAATAAAGTTTATTATTATTCAAATAAATCAATACATAAAATACAAAAAATAGAAAAAATGAGTTTATAAAACTCAGATTGTAAACATATCAGTTCGCTGAGATGACTTGACCAGAGCAGAAAATGATCACTGTTTAAGAGTTCACTACAGAACATATCACAGATTTATCTTCATTACAGAATTGGTGTGTGCAGAAAATGCCTCATCATAACTTGACCCGCAATAAACTGAAATTACATGCAAAAGAGAAGAAGTGACACTCTACTCACAGGTTTAAAATGTTGCATTTATATTACAAGACGCCCAGGTGATTTAGGGTTTATATCAATACTATGAAACAACCAAGAGTGAACCTCCTGTAACCGAACCAGAGCTCCTGCTGCTCCTGCTTTTCTCAGTTGCAGGAGGGAATATAGAATAGAAAATCACTGTCTACCATTGCTGCAGTGTCTTCAATCAGCGACATGAATTGACTGACTGAACATGTCACAGTCTGCAGCTGACTTGTCTTGCCTGAATGCACAGCATGATGAAGCACAGCCTCTAAATACTCTCGCTGGGTTCAGGTGTGTGTCGGTGCCTAATGAAAGCGTCGGCTTGCCGTCGCTGTTGTTACTGTTCTCTGCATCATTTCATGTGTTTTTATCAATGAAGGCTTTGTCTCACAGCCTGTGTTTTCTGTCATTACTGGGGCACAGTTCATGGTGGAAACCCCCAGGTGGGTGGGTTTTTTTTGTTCCCCTCTTCAAGCGAAATCTACACGTTTTAAAATCCATACCCAATTTGTTTCTGGCCCATTCCAAATGAGTTTCAAGATCCCCTCCCCATCCTGCTCCTGTATGTGGCATTTCATTTGTGTGTGATACTCAGAAGGCGAGGGAATGCTATTAAAGTAAAGGAGAACCTGCAGCGATGTTGGGGGCTGGGAGCAAACCGGGGATGTCGTGTTTACTTCCCCTCAGGCGTCAGACGGCACTGAGATTTAAACAAAAAAACAAGATGGTGGATGGGGTGACCACAGATCATTTAAGAGTCGCATAGCGCCTGAAAGAACTGACATTAATGAATCCTCACTTAGCCCAGTGGGAATCACCACAAGGACAGCTGTCTGTCATATTTAATGGAACAGAATAAACTTCATTGTCTCGACAGGAAAATGACTTTTCAGCTCTGAGATGCTCTTCTTAACAAAATAGCCAGAAAAGTGATGCTTGCGTCAGTCACAAAAGGAATAAATGTTTGATAGAAATCACACCACACATCAGTGTTTTATGAACAATTTTGCAGAGCAGTTATTTCACACACCAGTGGCCACATTGACCAAAATCATCAAATCAAAAGTTCTTGCACTAGATATGCACTAGTTCAGAAAAAGTAACACACCTTTCCTACAATAGTGCAGGAAAAGTGGAATACGTTTGAGGACCAGGGGTCTTTAAATCACTGAACATCCAAAACATACTAAGGGTTTTGTAGATTTGTGTTATTTAAAGGTTACCTATTATGCTTCTTCAGACAGGTTAGGATAGGATAAAAAAAAAAACATCTTCATTAAATTTTTGCACAAAATCATTCTTAGATAATGAGATTTCAGTCTGCTCAGTTCTGCCTCCTTTCAGAATGAGCTATTTTAGGGAATCTTGTCAGTTCAGATCCAAAGAAGCGGCTGCTGGCCACGACCTCCAACTCACTATTTATACTCAAGTGAAAATGGCTGCTAACACATGCACAATTATATAGCTGTACATCTTTGAAAAGCAGAAGTGAAGCCGGCTGCACAAGGAACAAGAATGCAACAAATGGTTTCTGAATGGTAAGTCAACAACAAAACACTTGTCTTTTCCAGCTGCCATTGTACAGCGCATACAGAGGTAAAACCCACTGATGAGGGAACCTCCACTTCCACCATCTAATCACTTTACAGGACAACAGCAAGATGACATTTAAATTCTAAGTAAGAGTAAACCAGCCCTGTAAAACATCAAAGCAGCAGACATTACTGATCCACTCTTTATTCTAATCTCTTGCTCAGTTGCACATCATTAGATATGGACCATCAGATATGCCCGTAATAATTGCTGTTTTGTATTTTTATCCAACAAAGATTTGCTACACGAGTGAAAAAGAAAATCCGGCGCTGTGATAAGATTTCAACAGTGTTTGATTCCCAAACATTTGAATCTTCCTCACTCTCCTCCAATCTGGGCGTATTTAACCTGGGAGCACTACAGTGGTCCACAGTTCATTATAGCTCCACTCCTGGCAGAATAATTGATTTTCAACATGGAGGATCTTGCACAGAATAAGGCAGGCCGGCATGGAGAACACATCACAGCGTCTTGGTGGCGTCTCCAGAGTAAAGCCAACGAGCAGCCGGAGATGCACTGGCCACTTTCTGATTTAAAAGCCGCCTCTATAAATTATGTTGGATTTCTGCAGCTTTAGCTAGAAGAATGTGGAGGAATGCAGAACGTGCAGAAATGCACCAGCAATGCCAGGAAGTGAATCCCTACAGAGTATCAGCATGAACGTAACCACATCTTCAACAAATGTTCTTTGACAAAGAAAACAAAAAACTACAACAAACCTCTGTATTTTTATTGACAGAATATCAAATACGGATTCAGTGATCATATATTGGTTCTATCTAAACTATCTTTGAAAAGCAGCAAACTACAATGCATTAAGGAAGTATTTCTACCCTGTGAATATTTTATATACATTTATATATCCATGGTAAAACAGGTTTAGGTTCTAAAACAATATACCAAGCTTTAATGAGTGAGTTTCTCCCAGAGCTCCCTGGTTAGTGTCACAAAAACGCAATTTCACAATTGCAGTGTTGCCATTAATTAGAAAGGAAATGAAAATCACAAGAGGACAGGGCGTCATTTTCAGTCACTTTCCTTACTTTGAAAATATTTAGCCCCCTTAGCTTCCTCTAAATTAAGCTTCCCAAATAAATTCTAGCGTGCTAATTTACTTGGCTTTTTTGTAAACTTTCAGTTGAAAAAAATTAGACTTCTGTGTTCACGTTTTGGTTATTGACCTTTAAGAATTCGTAGATGTTCATAGTCATGCTCTTATTTTGAAAGTCTGTTTAAACAGCCCTTCCATTTCCCCACCTCACATTTTCCTTTTTAAAAAAACTTTATTGAGCAAATGGCAAGTATAAAAACAAAGGAATTGATGTATTCAGCAAACTGTGACATTTATACCAACAAACAATGAAGAGTGTTAAACAAACGCAGGCACAAATTCACATATTTGAATTGTTTTAGAAGCATTGTGTTGGTACTCCTCACGTTCTCCCACCGTTCATTCGGCACTCAAAATCTTGTTAAAATGGACACAACTGAAACCAAGGAAGTGAGAGAAAATTAGTTCAATCATAAAAAATTTAACCTTAGGAAGTAAAATCAGGTAGGAAATTCTGTCAATGTGCATAAAAACTGTGTAAAATTGCTTCCAAGGAATGTCTAACATTTATCAAACAAGCAGGAGCCATGGTGAGTTATTGTGAAATGAGTTTTCTTTGATTATAAATGTCAGGGAGAAGGTAGGAGGCTTTCCTCAGCCTTTACTCTGCTTGTATCCAAGTTTCCCAGAGAGAGGCGGACCAGAAAATACACAACACCTCTGTGACTTGCAGTATGTCTGCTAACCCCAGAATAACTTTAAACATCAAATAACATGTTGGATAAAGTCTTCAGAAACACCAATAACGTTGAATTATATCTGCATACTTTCTTTGCAAAAAAAGATTAAAAATGCTTGTTTGCAGTTTTTTTAATTAACGGTTTTTTAAATCAATTTTGTTTAGAGAAACTTTGTAATCCTTTGTATTTGTGTTTTTAATTGTGTTTGGTTTTTGTTTCCATTTTATTTACTCTTTTTGGTTGTTTTCTTTTTCTATATTGGATGTTTAAAATATTACTATTTCATATTAATTGCTAATATTAAATTAACAATTAACAATGTTAATTGTTCTTTAGAAATTAAGGATTATCAATCTTTAATAGGGTATACATTCACTATTACGCCATTACCATTATATTACTTAAAAATTATCACAAAATGGCAATATTATAGTTTATTGCAATACTTTCTGGGACAATTATTATCCTGCAAATTTTATAATCAAACTGTGTTGTTTTCATGAAAACAACAATTCCACTTAATGAATCTGCCACTTAATGTCCAAGTCTGAGTTTGCAAATCAAATCAAAGTTTCTCTGTTTTAAACCTCATTTTAAACAGAGTTTTCTTTTCTGTCCCATGTATTTGTTTGAAGTAAAGTTTTTATAAATAAAAAAAAATCTCAAAAGCGAAGGCATTGGGCATTCCTACTCCAGAAATTACATATTTCCATTATACAGTAGAGCCGTTTTCTGCCTACATACAGAGCTGGTAATCTTGAGCTTTTTTTCCCCTGACAATCACCACAAGTTGAAGGAGAAATCCATCATAACTCCACCTGTTTGCGGTGTGATGCCTTAATCATCTCCCGTGGAGTAAATGCTGGCATAATTCCTAAGGAGTTCAAACAGAAGTCGAATAGAAACGAACACTTCTAACGTTGTGACTTGCCAAAGTGGATTTTATTTTAGTAGCTAAAACTAAATAGTGGCTGATTGACTCTCAGCTGGCAGGCTGTTCAGAACTGACTGGCCTCATTCATGTTGAAATGGTGACAGATGAAGTATGTTAGGAAGCTTTCCGACTGGCAGTCAGAGCCTGATATCACAAACTGAGCAAAGTATGAAAATCGTTGAGGGCAAGCACATTTTCACACAGATTGTTTGGCATCCTCTGAAATGTGAACTTGTTCTTTCATTCAGAAAATGTTGCTGCCATGAGTTGGCCATCTGCTGACGCTTCTCTGCTGTCGGCTTTCTCGTGACTTTTGGAGAAAACTTAGGACTTCAAATGAGTATAAATAAAAACGCTATGCTAACTGTAGAACTCTCTGACATGTTCAGTTTATTTGTTTGTTTTTTTACAAAAAGTGGAATCAGTGGAAAAATTACATGAGATGTCTTTCCTTCCTTTGTAATGCAACAAATGATCTGTTAAAAGCCTGAAGGTGTTTTTATCAAGGAGTTTTACTTGTTTCAATAACTCTGCACGCCATGGTTGGCCCTGCGCCTGACGCTAATGTTAATTCCTCTTTATGAGGCTGTTGAAGCAGCAACCTGTCCAGGAGTTTATGTGCAGATTTCATTAACTAATGGCTCAGCTTTTGGGAGGAAAATAATCCTTTGGCTTGGCTTAAAACATATTGAATGAGTCTTTAGTGCTGCTCTGCTGAATAATGAGGATTATAAAAGACAATATGGGAGTTTAAGGCTTCGATCACAGAAGATCAATAAATGACAGCCAAAACAGCATTCATGTTGCTAAGATATGATTTCAAAGCATCTTATAAGTTTTGTTTCATTTCTTCATCAACACTAAAGAGGGCACACTTTCATATTCACTGTTCCAGTTTAAGGAGCGAATATTTTGTGAAATCTATACACACGTTTCTATTACAAATGTACACAAAACTAAAAAAATAAACAATTGCAGTGTTTCATTAAATAAGAAACGCAATGAAACTTACATGTGAGTAAGTTTGCTCACACGATAATTCATTTGAAAACATGCCGTGCCATCATCCTCCCACCACTTCCTGTCGTCTTTGTCTTTTCCACCAGTGGCAACCTCCGGCTGTTGATCATGCGACTCGAATGATGCAAAAAAAGTGTTTTCATTGCAGCTTTTTATGAAATACACTAATTTTGGTGAAGCTGATAATCCATCAAATCCCATCTCCAAG
Source organism: Xiphophorus maculatus (assembly GCF_002775205.1). Taxonomy (NCBI): domain Eukaryota; kingdom Metazoa; phylum Chordata; class Actinopteri; order Cyprinodontiformes; family Poeciliidae; genus Xiphophorus; species Xiphophorus maculatus. The sequence goes on along the minus strand of NC_036453.1, from coordinate 11,988,018 downwards.
CTAGTCTCATGATTAGATCATAAAAACACTTGCATGCAGACAAACTTGTGAATAAACTGAAATGTATCCCAAGAAAGTGAAAGTCTGTCAGCAAGTCAGACAGAAAGACGGGAGCCTGCTGGGATCAAACCCTAGAAAAAAACCCCCATAAAATAAATGCTAATAAAAAGTATGATGAAGCAGACTTGTGAATAATTGTTTGAATCTCTGTGTGGGGTTTCTGTTCCCCCGTTCTCCTCACACAGCTCTAGCTGGTAGAGTGAGAAGAAATGTTCAATCAAGTGGAGATGAGCAGAGAGCTGCAGGCTGTTTCCCTTATTCATGAAAAAGTTTACATCTAAGCAGAGGTGAATGTTTATTTACGCAAACTTTGCACTTTGGTAAAACGTACTTCTTATTCATAAGCCTAGTTATTCATTTAATTCATTTTTTATTTATTTAACTTAACAGATCACATTTAACTGCTCAAAATAGTTTAACTCCCTTTACTGAAATAAAGTAACCTTTCAAAAATATTCTAATTTATGGAATAATAATAAATATTTGAGCCTCCATGTACAATTTTGACAGTATTTGTAGAAAAAAAAGGAAGCATTTAGAGAAAACATTAAAAGAAAATATGAAATCATAGACAAAAAGCACTGAGTTGCTCTTTTAGTGGCTTCCTGTTCTACGTTTTTAAGGCTTGATATTCATTGTCCATCAGTCAGCCTCCAACTTTTTGCTGCAGCAGTCGACAGATCAGCTCTGCAGGATGGAGGCTTGTCATGCACCATTTCTTTTCAATTTCTACCACAGCTTTCCAATCCCAATGAAACGTACGGCTCTTTGCAGGATGTGTGTTAGATCCGACGTGCCGTTCTTAAAGAAAAGCCTAAGCGCTCTTTGTTCTGAGACGCTTCCTCATACTGATAAATTTCCCCATCAGCGATAAACTTGACAGAATGATGAAACTGTACGGAGTTCAAAGTCTAAATGTAATATCCAGATGACAAATGAATTAATGACTGATGATGGTTATCTTTATGTTTTATTGATGATCTTTTAGCATCATCTTCCTGCCTTCAACATCCTTCTCCTCTAATCATCCAGTCCACTGTATTTACATTCCCAATTTCACCTTTGATATTTCTAAATATGAATCTGTTTTTCAACAGCTTAGTCGACACGTTTTGTGCATTTAGGTAAAAGGGTTTATTTTCAGCAAGAGTTGGGGTTCAATACACTTTTTATACACTTTGGTATGATTAAATCTGTCGCAATAAGCAAATTAATCATTAATCATATGATAAATTAAAATGTGCTTGATCATTTTCATTCTGACAATATTTTTTGTTTACAAAGCCTTCATAATCCGTTTTATTTATGGTTTTGGTTGCTGTGTATTATTTTCAATATTCCAGTGTTAAATATCCTTTACAAAGTTACGGTTTACTGGTGTGTGAGAGGGTGAACCTGCATTATTATGCCATTATGAAAATGTTCTCAAAGTGACAATATTATCGTTTTCACAATATTTGATTGTGCTTATTGTCTGACAAAATTTGTTATCATGACAGGCACATTCTCATCCATTTGATTTTGTTTTTGCACTTCCTCACAAAGTTTGGCAATTTCAACAGAAAGTTGCAGCAGAATTAAAAATAAATCTCCATAGTGGCTTATGTTATTATGAAGCATCCATTTGACTAAAAAAAAGAACGAAAAACTTCTGAAATATCTGATGCATAATATAACCGATCCAGCTGGACCTGCTAATGGACTTGAACTCTCTGAGGACGTTTACAGCACTGAGCTGCATCATCTGGTCACATCTGTGGGGGATTAAAGGAAGGCAGGACAACCACAGACACAAAATTTTAAGATTTGAAGGAATCCCTATATAGAGTTGTTACCATGGATGATGGTATTTTTATGGTGAATGAATTCAAGCCATAATAAAACTCAAGATGAGTGATTGTATGAGCACTGAGAAGTAAACAGAACAGATGCAGCTACAGTTTTATAATGAAACGCACTCATCAAAACTATAACTCATCATTACTGTGTAACACCTGCTATAAGAACATTTCACAGCATTTATACAAGGATCACAACATTTCAGTTAAATAAAAGCACAAAAATAAAAACAAGTCAGAATTATAAAACACACTGGGAATTCTCTGATTGGTCTGTAAAGCTACCTTTGATCTAAGCATCAGTTTAAGGATGCCTCTTGGTTCCCCAAAAAACGATGGAACCCGGACATTTTCATCAACCAGTGAAATGACACCGGATGTCCCAGACATAAAGTGGAACGTCGACATGTTATGCTAATAGCACTTAGCATTTGTTAACAACTCATTAGAGGAAGTGAGAGCGTTGCGCAACACAAATAATAATCCGAACCGGACACAATGCACTAAACAGTAAAACACCATTTAATGAAGCTTTGATGCAGGTAATTTGTCAATCATTTGATGAATCGTTACAGCCCCACTTTTATGTGCATTTGCTTGATTTTGATTATGGTATTTGACAAAGTGTAATGTTTGTTGCTTGCTTCATAATTGGTAACCATGTCATGTTTTTATGGTGTAAAGCACTTTGAACTGCCTTGTTGCCGAAATGTGCTGCACAAATAAACTTAGCTTGACCTTAAGCAACATTTCTGCTTCTGTTAAGGAAAGAAACCCACCGTCTTCCACTCCATCAAATGTGAATATTTCACTGTGATCTGGCTTAACCGTAACTCTTACCATAAAATGTCAGTTGGGTGGTTAAGGTTTGAACCATCTACCAGATGTTAAATAAGCTGGTTAACCTTGGTGTCAATCCAGTCAAAACATGTAACATTTCCTAAGTGTTACCGATAAGAAGTAATCTCTTCTTGCTTCGATGGATCCTGTATTTTACTTTCCACAGTATGACTCTCTTAACATCTTTAGCTAGATTACATGGAAATTTAATACCACTGCAACTTTGGTACAGCAAGATTAGAGATTACATACATAATCTTAAAACCCTCAGCAGTCAGGCGACCATCTGGCAAGAAAGACATCCCCCTCCGCCCTCAGAGGAAATCAAATCCACCTTAGTAGAGTCAGAGGAAATCACACAATTTAAAAGGAAATCCTTTGTTTGACTTGTATCAGTCCATCCTAGCTCAACGAGCGTCTTCATACTGTCCTGAACTACTCAACGACCTTACCTTGCTAAGGGAAAAACAACTGAAAGCCGGAGGTTTTCTAGAGTAAGGAAGAGGTCTATTATTGATCTATCAGAGGTGAGGTAAAGTAAACTTTCAAGGAACAAAGTTCAGTATTTCCTCCCTGAATGGAAAGCTAACCATGGACAGTAAAGCCTGTTATTAGGCTGGAGGGTTTATAACAACCTCTTGCCTCTCAAATGAAAGAAAACAAGGTAAAAACACTTTCATTTTTGCTGAACCTAACCTTTGTTTAGCAGAAAACTGTAGTTAGCACTGATGAGTTTCATTACAAGTATAAACACAACTTTAGATGCTCTAAAGGTTAAGGGCTGAAATGAAAGTCCCATTTATCTGAAGATTGGAGTGCTAATTAAATATGCAGAAAAAAATTCTCAGCAACACAACCTGCTCTGTTACATAACCAGGAATCCTAAAAAGCTTGAAGAAAGTGAAAGCAGATACTAATTACAAGATACTCAAAAACGAGGTGAAATCTTGAGATCTTTCTTAGCATTTACAGAAAATAAAAAATGTTTTATTTGTAAAGCTTCACGTACACAAGATACCAGAACAGATGTCATATTGTAGCCATATGGTGTGTTCTTATAGCAAGTAGTGTTTGACTCAGTGTTGCAATATGGTCTGTGACAAATGGTTACCTATTTCACTAAATACCATCAGAAGATCTCAGAGATGAAGCCAAGCAAAAATACATAAAGCTAGATGCAGAAGGGATAAAAACATTAATCAGTAGGGAGGCACTGATTTATCGGCCAGCCGATTTATCGGTCCATCCCTAATAATCGGAGATGTTTCTTTTGTTCATCATCACCAAATTCAACGAGGTGATAATAAGTGGCTGGAATAGTATTCTTAAATATAGAATGATTACCTTTTATTCTCAAGTGTTATAAACAAGGCATAAAAATCTCAGAGCAGAGCAGATTTCAGGGTTTCCAGGGAACAGCAGGTTTAAAACATGAAAAACTGTCCAACATATTCTTCGTTTGGTTTAGATTCCCTTTCATCACATGCCAGAGACAGTGCTGCATCTTGCCTCTTCTGTCATATCTAAGCTGTGTATGTCAGACCAATGAGCCTTTACCGCGATCCATCTCTCTCTGAAGTCAGAACTAACAAACACATTTCTCAACAGAAACATGTTCACAAATAAGAGTCTGTACAGGATGTAACATGCTTCAGTAAAGATACTAAACAGCGAGGTTCTGTGTATTACACAATTTACACTATTAGATGTGCAGGTACATAGCCCTCAAGGTTTTGTATGCAAGGCAGCCATGTTGAATTTGAACTTGGGGTGTAATCAAATCAATCAAGTTTATTTCTAAAGATAGACTTGTGAAGAAACAGCTGCAGTAATCAACAGGACTAAAGATAAATACATCTTCTCTAGATCTTGCTTCGACATTAGTCCTCTAGTTCTGGAAATGTTCTGAGCCTCTGTCCAGGACTTGGATGAACTCTGTCCACTATCTAAACCATGGTGTTCAAATCTGGAAGTCAATTACATAAAATGTATTCCGTGGTAGCTTATTCTGAAGCTACATCTTAAAATGATCAAGTGCATAAGGCAACTCTTCGCTTAGTTGCAAGAGCCACTCGGAAGTAAGAAAAACATGAAAGCTTTGAACTTGCCTGCTCAGATATCCCTAATGTACCTCATTAAACTGTACACGGTACCTTCATGCTTCCAGCCAGAGAATACAAAACAGACAAAAAGCAAGAATTTAAAAAGTGGTGAGCTGAGCTCTCAGCGGACAGACTGCCCACTCAGAGTAGCTGTGGCTACATTAGGTGAGTTTTGATTCATCGTTTTCCGTGGGCAGAGAACTGATCAGACATTGGGAGTTAATTTGGGCAAATTGAGTAACTGTTTTTTTTGTTTGCTTGTTTCTTCCCAGATGAAACACCGCTAGAGGAGCCGCCATGCTGCATAAATAGCAGGTGGATTTTACATTTTAAAAGCTCCTGAAGCGCTTAAAAATGTCTTCATCTGTGTTCAAATAAAGTGTGAGAATCTAAAGCCAAACAGCATTCCTCCCAGCTGATGACAACGCCAGACGTCAAATGGATCTGTATAATAGCTGGCATTATCATTACATAATGTGCTTAGCGGGATGAAGTGAGGGCAGAGGCAGAGTTTGCTTCTGCAGCAGAGCGACAGCCAACTTAAAGCACTCGGCTGTTTTTGTTGAGAGGCGGGAGGATAATAACCCATAATGTGACCTCGCTGAAATCTATCCGGCTTTGTTGGGTCATTCACAAGAAAACAAAACATGGGACATCACAGTGACTCATTACTACTGCTTGGCAGCTTGCAGTTACACTCTTAATAGGATTCTACTGTGCTGGGCATTGCAGCGCTCAAATGGCTCTTTACATTGAACTGAGTGTTATGAGGCTTGGGGGATGTTTTCAGGAGAATGTTGTTTTACGGAGGTCTAGAAACAGATCGGTTATTTGAGAAGCAACAGATGGCTCTGTGCTTCCTTTTCTTATTTCCCTAGAAAGGTGGACGATAAGTGTTTGGGAGATTATCCCCAGTGGACTTTACTGCCAACTTGTTTATTAGGAGGCAGTGTTGTAGTAGTTGAGGTCTTGGTCTCGAGACCATTTTTTTGATGGTCTCGGTTTTGGGCGCTGAGGACTCGGGATTTTATTTCAAGACCAGTCAATACCGCAACTGTGGAAATATCACTAAACTTACAGCAAACTGTCCAGTTCATTTGTTAACATGTTTGTTTTCACTGGATGCAAAACGCACCAATTAAAATCCAAGCAATAACGTGACTTACCAATTACGTGTTTCTATTTGTTTGTTCTGCTTTTAATATTGGTTACATTTATTTCAGCTCTAAGAATTTAATATCTATGTGTTTTTATGGGAATGTGAATCTTTCAGATCAATTTGATTAGCAATTTTGATCACATTTCATTGTGTCATGTAGCGCAGGGCGCTGGTCTTGGTCTTGTCACAGTCTCGATACACTCTGGTCTTGGGTTAGGTGATCTTGACTACAACACTGTTAGGAGGTACACCTTGCTAAAAGACGTCTGCTCTCCACTTGAAACATAACTTAGTCCTGCAGGTTTTGCACTTACATAACCCAGATAAAAAGTAAGGGGGAAAAAAAAGAGTTTTACTCATTTTCTGGATCTAAATGAGGACAGTGCACTGGGAAATATTAGATTATTCCTGTCTTACATTTGACTGCCGTTTCTTTTCCCGACATTATCAAAGCTTTGTGGAAAAAGTGCTCTCACTGGGCCACTCAGCAGCTTCTAAAGGCTTAGGAGGAAAATTACTTTGATTTTAGCCACTTTGTTTTAGAGTCAGATCTCCAAATTGTTTTAATTAACTACATCACAGAGCATGGCACAACCCCTGACTGTCATTTATTTTCACAGTACCTCTGCTTTGTTCGAAAGATCTGGGGCAGCATGTAAAAAAGTAAAACAGAAGGCGTTTTTATGATTGACTTTCTAAAGGAAAGCTTCAGAAACTGGGTAACTGATTTATCCTGAATGTGTTGTGAACAAAGTTTAGCAATTTATGTAAACAATCTTTTCAGTGCAGGGAATCAAATTACTGTTTTATTACCGCCAAAGTTAGTTCTTCTAAATCTTAGGCACTAATTATAGCCTTTGGTTTTGCTAATGCTAAAGCTCTACACAACACTGTATTTAGTGGAAGCTAATGCTAAAGCGCTAACTTATATTCAAATTATGTCTGCCCTTGAAAGACTACAATCTCCACACACTAATTTAATTTGACATAATTTACATGTTCTATTAGCACACTTAGATATTTTGTTCATGTTTATATCTTCTTTTCTACTGTCTGTTTCTTGTTTGAAATAAAGTTGGAGAAAAAGAGAGAGTACATGAGGAGAGAAAATGGAAATGCAGCATAAACAGGCTTCCCACACTTCAAGCATAAACGTGTAACTACTGAAGAATTTGTAACAGTCGATAACGAAACTTCAACACAGATGTCAAACTTTATTCAACGTAATGTTTAAAAGACAGTCAAGTAAATTAGCACTTTAGAATTTATCTGGAAAAAATCATTTAGGGGAAGCTAAGTGCGCTAAGTGTTTTCAAAGTTAGTTAACATGAGATGCACACATACAGTATTTTGCTTTAGGTTGCAACACATTGCCTTAATGTTAACAGATTTTCAGTTACTTTTCTCAGTTACATTTATTGTGAAATAAATGTAAGATAGTTATCACAAAAATGATAAACAATGCAACAAAATGCCCATCCCTACCAAACACTTTATGAGCACACAAACCCATGGCAGTAGCTTTATAAGGATGTGCGATTATCTCAGTATATAAAAAATAAAAGGCTAGAATTTGACTTTGAGCTAATAATCAATCACTTGTTGATTATTTTGGTGCAAAAGTTGATTTCAAAATATCTTTTCTAACAAGCAGATTTAGGATCTGAGATGTTTTTTCCATTTCTGAATAAATCTTTGTGATAAATGTAAAAGAACACCATTCATTCCCTTCAGATATTCCACGGATCACTCGTTTTCCCTGGCTGCCTGTTATAAACAAACACTGGTGCTCAGCTCATGGATGGAGACTCTTATCTCCGAAAAACACAAGACACAGCTTGGCCATGTGGGTCACAGCGGTCACTTCTCTGGGCCCCGACTGGCATGTGGCCCTCAACAAGCACTACAAACCTTCATTAATTAATGTGGCACAGATCCTCATGTTCAAATGGTTTTTGATTAGCCCCCCTTTGGGGTGTGTGTATACGTGTGTGTGTGTGTGTGGGTGGGAATGGACACTTGGTGGGGGATGCACTTTTCCCTTTCAATTAAACTCAAGGTTGAGTCACAATAAATTAGAAAATGTTGCTGTTATGCTGCTTAGCCAGCAGGTTTTTAGCCAGAATTGAGATGTCCATGTGTGATTTGGTTCATGAGGGAGAGCACTGCCTCCCCAACTCCACCCACCCCCCAGAGAGAAGCATACAGATACTGGATCACGTCCCGCAGGACGGTGAGGAGCCAATTTGGGACGGCAGTGGCTGCTTTAAAATCACAAACAGGAAGGCAAGCGATGCTTTTTCTTTTGCATTTGGCGCAGAACAACACATTAAATGATATCTCTCCCAAGTTGTTGATAGACTAGCAAATTCAAACTGAGGCAGCGTTTTCATTTTCACCACAGCGGTGCTTGCTACACCACCAGGAGGGAGGAATTACTTCACCTCAGTGTGTGATTCATATGTAGGAGTCCACGACTGATCGGATCAGCCTCGCAGCCAGTGTGATAAAAAAGTACCCGACTCTGCAACCTGGAGAAACACAGAGGCTAAGCTGGTAACTGAGCACGCTTTAAATTCAATGCCGATTGTTTGTTTTCATTGTTACAAGCCCACTGCTAACTAAATTAAAGAGAATTAATATGGCCTAAACAAAACATCCTTCCACACCAATGGAAGAAGTTCATCTTATTAGGGGTGGACGATATGGACTTATAGGTTATCTTGATATTTTGTGGTACCATTGGGATATCAATAAAATGTCACAATATAAAGTAGGCAATAAATCAATTTTATTTATTTTAGAAAGTTGGAATTTTTTTTTCTCCAATGTACTCCTTAGGTTTCCATAGTTCATAGGCCATCTTGTCTGACAAGTGTGTGTTAAAGCTTCTACTTATTTGTACTTTGAACTCAAGTGAAGTCCACAATAGAATATTAGGGCCAGGCTGTAATAAATTTTACTTTTTTAATTACAGGAATAATGTCATAATATTACCAGATTAAAGTCATGATTTTAGGAGAATAAAGCAGTAATTTCATAAGAAGTACAATATGAAAAATAAAAATTTAGAATGAGAAATGTTGAGCATCTTGCCAAGTTGTACTTTGGTATCATTTTACAGGTACGAAAATACTTCTAACATCTGCATCAAAGTTGTATCAGTAGCAGAACTTTGAAATGATCATGCAAAAGTTAGCGTGAATTTCAAAGAAAACCACATAGATGGATCTTGATAACTCTATAACTCTAGAAGCTACTCTTCTAATTGAAAAACAACTTTTTAGTCTAAATTTGAATGTGTTCTTTTGGTAAGATTGCTCCTTAATTCTGCTAATATTATGACTTATACATGACATTATTCTCACAATTAAACAAAAGTTTTCATGAATTAATAATACTCTGTTGCAGCACTCACAGAAGGGGTGATTGAAATAAATGCCACATTTGACAATAATTTTTGTCATTTGGAATTTCTTATACAGAAAAAAAACAAAAAAAATTAGATCTGGTACAAAAAAAATCTCACTATTTTAAACCATATCATCTAGCTCTCATATGAACTGAGCAGTTATAAGCTCAAATAGGGCCACAATGGAGATTTTTACCTCAATAAATAACATTTGCAGTAGCTTTTTGTTTTTCCTGTTTTATCTGTGATTTTAACATTTTAAAACTTTGTGGCCGGGAATCATTTTAGCAACAAAAACTGAATTTTCACAGTACTATACTCTTAAACTCACCTCTGTTGTTTCCCATTGTTTTCTTTTCAAATCCCTGCTGTGAGACATCAAACAGCCGCCAAACATTTTCAAGCCATAAATCATTCGAAACAGATTTCTATTCTTTTGTTTCCCTGCAAGAGCATTATGAGTAATAACAGCCGCTTTTGTTGCCAGAAAGGGAAAGGTCAGAGTTGTTCTTCTTAATTACATACAGCTAAATCATTTTTCATACATAACTGCAAGACATCTTGTACATGCAAAATGTTTTGGATTGTTTTTCACAGCTGAATCTGAGACCCACTGATTAGTTGTGAGCTGTGTCTAACTGTCCCCATGCGGCTGAAAACCCATGATCCCGCTCACCACTGTTCCTTCTTTTGTCTACTTTTGTTCCCGCTGCAGCATTCTCTGACCCAGTAGTCAAGACATTGTAATCTGTCTCTTGTTAAACTTGCTCAAATCTATTTCGATTTATTTAAAAGTTTAAACACATTTCCTAAATATTTGCTTTTTTAATATTTGGCTGAAGCATTTTGGAAATCTGGGGTGTTTCTGCATGAAATTTGCATGTTCTCCCTGTCCCATGAAATATATATGTTCTCTCCGGGTACTCCGGCTTCTTCCAACAGTCTAAAAACATGACTGCTGGGGTCATTGGTGTCCCTTCATAGCACTGATATGTGAGAGTGTTTGCCCTACTTTAACGCCTTAGCGCAGGGGTGGGCACTCCTGGTCCTCGAGGGCCGGTGTCCTGCAACTTTTAGATGCATCTCTACTTCAACACACCTGAGTCAAATAATGAGGTCGTTAACAGGACTCTGGAGAACTTGACTGCACTTAGGAGGAGATTCAGCTGTTGGATTCAGGTGTGTTGGACCAGGGAGACATCTAAGAGTTGCAGGACACCGGCCCTCGAGGACCAGGAGTGCCCACCCCTGCCTTAGCGTTTTGCCAGCTGTTTTTACTATTGTTTAGCTCACTTAGTTTCCCCCCCAAGTGAATTTTTCTGGATAAATTCTAAAGCACCAACTTACTAGGCTCTTTTGTGAATTTTCAGTTGAATAAAGTTTCGCATCTGTGCAGAGGTTTTAGTTAAGACTTTAGACGTGTATATTCATGCTCTTATTTTGAAATCTGTGTTGACTGATTACGCTGCAGTTCCGTTTCCTGTCCTCACAGTCTCCACTATGATACAGTGCATCAAATTATGTTCATTCTGTACCCAGAATGCATTGCTGTTCTATGGTCTGGTCAATGTCCCTTGGACCAAACCAAGGGACGTCTGGTCCCTACCAAGGGAAGTCAAGAAAAGTTGAAGGACTTCAGAAAAGACACCAATTGATCAAATATCTTAGGGGAAAACATAGCAGGAAGATTTGTCAAACTTCAGCAGATATTTAAAAACGCACAATGGCTCCAGTTGGAGCAACCTTGCATCAGCTACTCATCATGCATCATGCTTGAATTGTTGAGGTCGGCAACAAATCTTATGTCTGACTTCCAAGTTTTTTCTAAATCACGTTTGTTATAAATCTGTAGATTAGATGGAACCAACCAGTGACCGTAGTTGAACATGACCAACGCATACGGCCCTCTATCAGCCTGTGGAGCACAAAAGTTTAACCAATAAAAATGATTGAAAGTAAAACATTTTTTCCTTAGTCAACTTTATTTATTCGAATCAGCTGGTCATTACAGCAAAAGGCTGTTTTCTGGTCAGGAACTGACCCATAACTTCATATGTTTCCCCCGTGGAAACAAGCAGATCTCAACCAGACTCCAAAAGCATAGAATCGGTATAACTTCAGACACAACAATAAGCACCTTAATCAGCTTCAACCAACATAATAAAGAGTCTGCGTTAATAAAGACGTCTGTGATGCCGCCTTTAAAGCGGTCCTATTTCTGCAGCTTATGTTTCTCTATCTCCTTTCAGCTCCCATGGCAGCAGCAGCAGCCAGGGATTATTGGGACATTGCATCAGACTCACTCACTTGTTATTCATTTCTTTCACAATGCATCATATTTTTATAATGCTTGCACTCATTGGATACTACTTTTAGTTGCTAACAAGCAAAGGAATGTCTCCTGCCTTGGTTATTTATTTGTTGACGTCCTTGGTTTCCTGCTTGGGATTTTTAAAATTTTATTTCCTTGTGGGAAGCGGAGCTGACATTGTAATTATCCTGCCACACTGATGACACTTCAGGTGATTGCAAAGTCATTAGGATGATCCTCTGGCAGTTGTTTCTGACTAATAGTCTTATTAGCAAAAGGATGGAGAGGAACTTTGGTTTGATGTTTGCATAAACTGATGTTCAGCTGATTCATCTGCAACTTCGGCTGTAAAATGTTAGCTCTGTGATCCATGGCTGTGTTTTTTCAGTTTATTGACAAAAGCTAAAGGCATTGTGACACGGTGGTGGACATCTACGTGGGCGTCAACTGGGATCTCTGAACTTGCTCAGCCCGTTTCCAAGCAGATGAAATGCTTGCTACATCGGTGTTACCAAAACAAATTTGTTTTAACATTTAGGGAATTGGCTCAGCTTGAACGAGAGATCAGGCTGGTTTCTGTTATTTCTCCAGAGATAAATCGTGTTGCTTCAAAAAGTGTTGGAAACACAAAATTGCCGGAGGAAAAAAAAAGTGGCTTCCAGGAAACCGATCGGAGCCGTTGTCAACACAAACATAAACAAACTGATGTAACACACCTGAACAGATGCTCTTATTTTACAGAAAAACACACTCCCCACGCTTCTTAGCACCCCTGTTAAAGATGTGTCAAAAAATTTGAAATAAATTCATCTGCTACTGTTGTGGTTATTTCTCATACTGCTGACAAAGTTAGAAAAAAAAATCAGCTTACAATTACAACATATTTATACTGTAGGGGAGAAACTCCCATGTTCAGAAATAATTCATTCACAAAATGACTTCCTATATAATAAACATAACGGATCCTTTTTTATTTAGACTTTACTCTTAAATTGATCATAGATTGTCTGTGTGCTTTAAATTATTTTAATTATAGGCTTATTTCTCTAAGCCATTCCCCAACATTCAACTAAGGCAGGTGAAGTTGCTTCAACCAAATCTGGAAGAGGAAGATGGAGAGAGGTAAAAACAAACAAACAAAACTCGCTCTTAAATAACCAAGGAGGTTTTTTTTTCTTCTGCCCAAAAATGTCTATAATATTTTATAAGGTTTTCTTTATATTTTTTCAGGGAGGGTTTTGTAATCACAACTAGCCATTTTCAAACACAAACCTTAAGTTTGATACAACCTGTTGTTTAAGCTCCATACGACTGAACGGCTCCAGAGTAAGAAAGGAAAAAAACAACAAATAAAAACGTGTAAAAAAGTAGAGAAATTTAGTCAATGATTATAAATTAAATACATAACAGGATACTTATAAATGTTTCCATCTTTTGCTTCTGTTTAAGAAGGATCAACAAAACAAAGAAAAAAATCTGATTTTATTTTATAATGAGGAGATTCAGTTCAGTTTCTCCTCTAAAACTGACCTTTATAAATTCTCTGGACAAGCAGAACCTCCTCAAGTCTACACAACATTTTCTGACAACTGCCTTCATATGAGGATGTTTATTTGCCAAACTTGAACCTAAAGCAGTTGCTGTTGGAGAAAATGCTGCAAAGCACAGAAAAGTAGTCAAAGTGAAAGTTAAATTATTTTCTTGGAAGCTCTTAATTGAGCAAAGATGCAGATTTTTAGGTGTGAAAATTCTCTACTTCTAAAAGTAATGTTGATGAAAAAATTACAGCAAATAAACAGAAGACCAAACCAAAAATAAAAATATATATTTAAAACTGTAAACTCTCCATGCGCATACGTGGATTCTTTCTGGGCACTCCGGCTTCCACACTCTAAAAACATGACAGTTTGATTAAAAAGGCTTTCTACATAGCAGTGAGGTGTGAGGAAGGACATTTACATTCCTGCTTTTCTCATTCCAAATGAGAAAAACTTGCACAACAAAAAACTGTTTTATTGTTTTAGTGTGCAAACAATAAAACATTTGCAGTTTTATTGTCAATCAATCAGTGTCTTCCTATAAATAAAGTTTGTATTTTTTCTAAATTCTTAAATATGAAATTATGCTAGAGCGACATACTGTATATATGTAATGATTTATTTTTTGGCTTCTTACACATCTTCAACATAGGTACCACTACTTTTTGAGAGTAAGTACTGAGGGGTTTTTTTGTCCAAAATACACAGCACAGGGATCTGGAGTAGATGAGTTTAGATTGTGTTACCATGGTGATCAAGCTAGGCTCAAACAGATCTCAATTTGCGATAGAGAAAAGAGCAATCAGCTGAATAAATCGGTAATCTTCCTAGCTGAACAACCCTGAGATGAACATTTCTTCAGTTGTTTCGTTCTCATACATATAAAGTGAGATCCATATTCCTTCAGTGGACCAAGGTGCACTGATGCTGAGCAACAGCAAAACATGCAGCTCTAAAATGCAGCTTCAAAGCTCTGGCATCGGGATTTTTCCCCCTCAACAACAAATGACTAAGCTCTTCCTCCAGTGCTCCAGTTTCAGAGATGCTTCAGCTGCTTTAGAGGATCAGGGAAACACTCGTTCATGATGCACATGCAGCGGCTCTCTGCTGCTAAAAACACAGCAACTGTACTGGAAGTGTTGTGTCACTGTGTCCTCATGATAGCGATTGGTGTTAAATTAACTGAACTTTCAAACCCAACATTTGCGTTTGTAGTGCAAACACTCATGTTTGGTGAGTTAAAACACTGTTAGAAAAATGAATAGAGATTGATAAAAATTACTATTACAATCTCTCTTTGCCCTACTCTTCTATTTTTCTCTTTTCTTTTTACTTTTGACAACATTGACTTGTAATTCTGTGCAGTTCTGACTAAAGACTACTTAAGCTATGTACACACAGTAGGCAAAAATCATATTTTCTGCCTTTATGCCACAATTTCATGTCTGAACTGCCCAATTCCAATCTTTTCATTAGCCCCAAAAATTGATTTGTGCCACTTCCATAAGTGGTACTAAATTGGATACATTTCAGAGCGTCTGAAGTCTCAACGGTCGTGTCGAATATTATCTGACTTTTACGTCGTTGACCTGAGACAAGTCACAATTCTGTACCAGAAGAAGTCAAACGTGGTAAATACAGAAGTAAAAAGTGACCGAAGCAAACAATGCTTTTATTTTTCTTAGACTTCTCCATCTTGTTATGATCTAGTGACATTACTATAGACTCAACAACTTTAAAATCGACCCATAAACGGAATTTGAAACGAAACAGCTATGATTCTTTCACTAAAAATTAAGACTTCATAATAACTGAAGGAGACAGTTACTTGATTGTGCTATAAAATGGCCCTATGTGCCTAGAAAACACATATTACTCCTCCTTTATGGTAAGGATCTACATCCTCCAGGGAACACACAAAGAAACTGCTGTTTTAGTAATGCTAGCTGTGCTAACTGCAGTAATTGCAAACATAAGATAAAAAAGAAAATTCAAAATGTCAATTCTGTTCTTGCTCTTGAACAGTAACTGTTCTTACAGCTTTTATTATAAATAATTACTAACCACTCAGAGCTTAAAGGTTAAAACTAATTTTTTTCAGTGCTGCTTGTGAATCTTCTTATAGTCGAGCTCAGGGGTCTCCAACTGTTGCCCTTCCACAGTAGGTTTTATAAAAGCAAATAAAAGCTTTTTTTTCTTTTTTCTTTTATTTCATGTGCAATAAGAATAGGTCCGGTACACTCTGTTTGATTGTGGACCAAAATTGCAATATTTGTTAGATTTCAGCTGCTGCATTTTTTTTTCCCACTCAACTGAGTCAAACAATCCAAACCCTTTGAGCAACCTGTTCCCCTCCTCGCATTTGGGGGGCGCTGAAGAAAATAACATGAAAATCTTTGAAGAAGATACTAAAAGCAACTTCCTTCAAAATGTAAACCAAAATGGAGTGGTGTCAGGTTTTAGGGGTTGTAAAATTGATATTTTCTAATCACAGCCATTTCTCCTGCCATTACCCAGAATGCACTGCATTGTAGTCTGCTTCTTGCTGTTAGAGCTGTCTTTGGTCCTCTTGGCATTCACATATACATTCATAATGCACCAGAGTTCACTTCAACCAAACAGAGTGAGGTTTGTAGGCGGACCAGAGTTTGCTTTTTTGGTCCACTTTAGACTTTTATTACACATTCACAAATGAACCGGACGTTTTAGAAAAACTAACTGGAGTTTGCTTACAGAGTTGGTGTAAATGCATCTTTAAAGAGGAATCTGAATCTGCAAAAAAATTATTTAAAAGATCAGCCTCAGCACATCCAAGCATTAGACGAAATCTAAAATTTGCCATAACCTTTTAATTGGTCTGTTTGTACGTAAATGGCTGGAAAACACAAGCGTTCAAGAAAACAGAATCACTTGGCAGGAAATATTTTTAATTCCGAGTCAGAAAACAAGTTTCTAGCCAAAGCCAAAATTCCTCAGAGTCTCTCCACAGAAAAGTGAATTGTCTCACAGGCTGAGGACTGGTCTGACTGATTAATAGACTCTGTGCTTCTTCACTGAGTAAAACCCTGGCTGCCCAGTGGAGGTCATAAAGCAACATCTGCCAGGAGAATCCATCCTTTCTACTGCCTACCATCCCCCATCTCTGCCCTCCAACCCTCCTGTCCAGCTCTGGATTAAGAACTGGCCTAACCCTCCCCACAGCATGCCACTCTGGGTGGATTAACTCCTGCAGAAGGCACACTACTGTCACACATTAACCTGCAATCACAAGCCCTTTCTGCAAAGCATACCTGCAGCAAACGTTCGGTAAGAGTCGAAGATGATGGGAGGCGTTCATCCTGTTCAGCAGCTGAAAGCTGAAACAGAAATACCTCCACTGCTTCTGATCCATCAGACAACAGCGTTGGAAAAATAAAGAGATTCAGGTAGAAGGAACAAGTGGACTCAGAAAGCAGTTTACTTTCATTTTTATCTCTGACTGTTCGGTATTTTCATAGATATCTAGGTGGACTGCAAATAATGATTATTTTAATGATTATTCTGACAATCACATAAAAAGGTTTGCACATTCTGCAGATTTTTCCAGTTAACCACTTAATCTTATTTTATACAACACTAGAAATACAAAAAAACAACAACAAACAAATACAATATTTTTTAAAATAAGAAAATTAAAATGTTATTGCTTAAGATGCAATCACATAGCTTTACTTTAGTCAACGCTTGATCATTTGCAGCAAAGGATGCAACTGCAGCTAAAAATATAGCTAAAAAAGATGCGAAAAGCTCAGTTGTTTCTGCTTAACTTTACATCAATTCGATGTAGGGATAATCTGTTGATTATTTTTGGGATTAACTGATTAATAAAAGATAGCAAAAGGTGCTTAATAGGAGATTTATTTATATATATTTACAGAATTTGAAGCAGGTGAAGCTAAAACTATGACACTTGGGGAATTCTGGGTAGAACATATTTACAGACAAAGAAGGTTGTTTTTTATCTTAAACCCAAATGTAAATATTTTTTGTACAATTTTGGCTTAATTACGGCTCTGACCAGTTGTTCTTTCTGCAATTGGTCTTTTGAATGTGTATACTCTAATGATTAATTGATTGCTAAATTAGTTGGCAGTTATTTCAATAACTGATTAATTTCAGTTAATCGTTCCAGAAAAATATCGAGTTAGATAAAAAAATTTTTAAAAGCCTAGCATCTTCAAGGTGATATAAATAAAGAAAAACAAGCCTGACAGACTGAATTTGCCTTTCTGGGAACAATATGTGAAACAAATTCAGTCAATTTAGCAATATTTTTCTGTATTGGATCAGTAATGATCGAAACTAAACCTCAGACGTCGGTAGTGGGTTTGGAAGTGAAAAAAAAACCAAACACAGATCTCTGGTGTTCGACGGTTCAATATTTCCATAAATCTCCAGTAAGATTAAATTCACAAAAAAAGCCTTACATCTTCATGCGTCAGAAACCCAAACAAAAACCAGCCAGCCAGACAGAAGTTGCCTTTCTGGGTACAGTATGTGGATGAGCTCCACTGGGCGGTTAATCTGAGAAGCCATGAATCACTCGGCTTGGTGAGACCAAACCCCTAGCATACCCCCCTCAGACATGGGTGATTTTTAAAAAACGTACTCTTATCAACACAGACAGCCTCATGCGATGCTTTGTTGCAGTAAAAATCACACGCATTATTCTTTCAGAGGAATCAGAGCTGAGCAGCAGAAGGAAGGGGGGAGAGGCTGGATTCGCAGCAGCAGCAACAGTTGGCTGCCTGTCGACTGAGACCAAAAGAGTTATCGGCGGCGCAGAGATACAACGTTTATGTTCGAATCAGACGATTGGAGATAAAGAGAGAGACAAAATAAAAGCTTGGAGATAAAATCAGACAGGAGGGATGCCTGGGAACTGGTGGCAGAAAATGAGATGCAGTAAGAAATTAAACACTCACTGGAGTCGTCTGAGTCGTATCCCTCCACGTCCGGCTCCTCGTCCCTCCTGACGGCCTGCAGGGAGGCGGAGGCTCCAGCACACGCCCGCTCAGGGCTGTCCTCATTGGGGCGATCACTTTCTGAGGTGGCGGCGGCGGCCGCGGGCGTGGAGAGGGCAGAGCGCAGGGGCCCGGCGTGGCCTGCTGGCTGGGGTGCCACGGGGGGGAGGCCCCGCGGGTAACGGGGGAAGTAGTCGGAGATCTGCTTGATGGGCTGGATGGGACCGGGGCACACGTCAATGGCCATGTGCTCTTGGATACTGATGGTGGGTTTCTCGCCTTTGCGTTGTGTCATGCATGCGGTCCAGCCTGGAGCTCACTCCCAAAACAACGCAAAAAAAAAAAAAAAAACCCTAAAAAAAGGTTAAAAAAAAAAAAAAGAGGAGCTGTTGGGAGCACTCCTGCCGCCTGTTGCTTCTCTGAACGCTGGACAGGTCCAGGTGATGTCGCTCTACATGGAGGCTCCCGGAGTGTGTCCCCACACCCAGACCATGCCGTCTGCCAGCCTCTCATACACACACACGCTACTATCTACCCCCTGCTCTCTGCTCGTCCTATACCCCCACACTCTGCCCGTGTCTGCGCCGCCTATCTGGGAGAGACGGAGCTGAGAGAGACGGGCGAGCAAGAGCGTAAGGGATTAGAGAGGAGAGAGGGAGGGATCAGCTGATGTCACTGCCTAGCAACCGAGTGGTAAACAGGAACCGTCGGCCGCGGCGCTTAATTATGATATTAACCTCATCCATCTGTCAGTGGGAGGGGACATCCAGAGACATGCCACACTCAAACACAGAGGAATGTGTGTGTGAGTGCGTGTGTGTGATAACCTGGAAAATGAGCCATAAATTGATGTTTAGTGACTCAATTTCAGTTTGTTTGCTGCTTTTCAGTCAGTAAACCATGATGTCATATTAGGGTCATTGTAGACACATTGCTATATAAACATTTATATAAAAATAAGTATGTTTTTTCCAAAAATTTTGAAATTTTGAGATGAATATTCAAAATTTTCTAGAAAAAAATGTGTAAATTTCTGAGTTTGAAAAGTTTAAAATTTGCAAGAAAGTATCTTGGAAATGGGCTTTTGTACCCACCAAGCAAACCAGACATTTTGAAAAACCTGTTCCCCTCATCACCTGAGGAGGCGCTTTACCAAGAACCACTGAAGGAAACAACACAAAAATCTCAGATGAAGACTATGAGCCCAACTTCCAACTCCACAAAAAGAGATGGAAATCTTTTTTTGAGACTTCCATCTCTTTCATCACTCCAAAAATGGAGTGGTGTACGATTTTAGCGGTTGTAGGATTTGTTTTTTGACCATGAGCCATTTCTCATGTTAGCGCTAAACACACACATATGCAATGAAAGCGCACCAAAGTTCACTTCCACTGCACAGAGACGGAGGTTTGTAGACGGACCAGAATTAGCTTTTTTTAGAGTTTAATTATGTATTCAGACAATATCAATGCAAAAATGTTAGCTTGTTGGATGAAAACAAACTAAACAGGGCTGGTGTGAACGCACTCTGAATGACCAACTAAAATCTTCTTAAAATTGAAAACATTATTTATAAAACTAAGTTTATGTCTTTTATTAGATTTCATCCCATCCATTTTAATTTCATTTTCAGACCACAAACAACCAATAAGTTTTACTCCAACACAAACTTGGGTGCAGTTGTTAAAAAAACTTAATAAAAAATAAAAGTGTTTTCCAAAAATAAGAGACCTATTGTTCTTACAGACTATAGATTAAGAACAATCTCCAAATTGTTCAAAGCAAAAAATTGGAAAACTGTGCTTTGGTTTTAAATCAGGAAAACATAATAAACCCCATTGATTCCATTAATACAAACATTTGATTACCCAGTTTTATTAGGATACTGCCTGTAAAGTTCATTGCTGAGCAGGTAAAAAATAAAGTCAGAAAAAAATTTGTTTTGCATTTTTACACTAGTTTTAAAATTTTGTGGCATCAGAGTATTTTAAATTTGGGGGTTTGGATATCACAGCCTTTTTGAGATAGTGAAACTACAAAAATTTGGAACAAGTGCAAAATTGTAATACTGTCACCAAACTAAGTAAAAAGTATATTAAGTTTATGTCCAATCTGCCATCTACAAACATTGTTAAAAAATTTTTGTCTAATTAAAGACAAACCATATAAAGTGGTTCCTGTTTTGACTGTAAATCCTTGCCAGGGGGAAATTTAAACAAACTATAGACAAGTGGCAGAGCTGTCGACACTGGCAAAAATTCTGTTTAAAGCCTCAATTTCTCTCACTTCATCCAATCCTTTCATCTCTTTTCTGTCACCAAACGTTTAACTCAAAGATTTAATCTTCTTTGCCCCAATAAATACATAAGCACATTTGTTCGGTCTTTCATTCAAGAACCACAGAGTCATTTCCACTTCCCAGTGCTCCAATTATGTACCCTGATGTTATCACACATTTCATAATTGCTTACCATCTGCTCCAAACGTGGACGTGGCTGTCAGTGTGCATGTGCCCGGCTACAGCAGACATGCTCACGCTGAAGCTGCACTTGTCCACGCCGCTGTAAAATTACACCTTTCTTCTCACTGGACATCGGTGATCACATGTCAACACCTGCGCAGAACACAGTGATTAGCTCGGTTGTACAGCCTGTCTGTATATTTAGATCACATCTGACAAACACGACTTTATTCCTAATAATGTCAGCAAGGGTCTGTGGTCATCAGGTGGTTGGTGTTACATAACGACAAAAAGAAATGACGTTGCAATCGCTCCCTCAAGGTTTAGCAGAAACTCTCCAGTTGTCCATTAACAAAAAGACCAAACACCGTTGGCAGACAACAGGTAAAACAGCGCCATCTTATGTTTGCTGTTAGTAACAAATATAGATTTCACCAATTCACTCTCAACTTGGATGATGTACTTTTGATAAAAAAAAAGTTTTCCACCAAAAAAACGTAAAAGGAAGAAACGACAGTGCAAAAAGGTCATTGTAGAAAAGATGAAAAAGGAGAAGGAAATTTCTGCCAAAAAACTGAAATGTTCTGGGGAAAACAAGGACATTTCTAAGTCCGAAAAGTCCACAATTTGGTAGAAAAAACTATAAGTGAGATTAATCTCAGAAAAATTCCAGAAAAACCAAGGAAATTTAGTTTGAAAAA